>NC_069502.1:78729882-79404882 GCF_027579735.1 Bombina bombina
AAACCATTGCCCTGAAAAGGGCATTTGGATGGGTATTGCCCTTAAAAGGGCATTTAGCTCTTTTACATTGCCCAAACCCTAAGCTAAAAAAAACCTTAAAAAACCTAACACTAACCCCTGACAATCCACTTACAGTTTTCGAAGTCCGGAAATCCATCCTCATCCAGACGGCAAGAAGTCTTCATCCAGACGGCATCTTCTATCTTCATCCATCTGGCGCGGAGCGGGTCCAACTTCAAGACATCCAGCGCGGAGCATCCTCTTCTTACGATGGTCGCTGTAAAATTAAGTTTCCCTTTAAGTGACGTAATTCAAGATAACGTCCCTTACATTCCTATTGGCTGAAAGATTTCTATCAGCCAATAGGAATTAAAGGTGAAAAAAATCCTATTGGCTTTTGCAATCAGCCAATAGGATTGAGCTCTCATTCTATTGGCTGATTGGAAACCCAATAGGATTGTTTCACCTTTAATACCTATTTTTTAGCTTAGTGTGTGGGCAATGTAAAAGAGCTAAATGCCCTTTTAAGGGCAAAGCCCATCCAGTGTAGGCTAGGTTTTTTTATTTTGGGGGGCTTTTTTATTTTGATAGGGCTATTAGATTAGAAGTAATTTGTTTTTATTTTTGATAATGTGGTATTTTATTTTTTGTAATTTAGTGTATTTTTTTTGTAATTTAGAAAACTGTATTTTAATAATGTAATTAATTTTATTTTATTGTAATGTTAGTTTTTAGTGTAAGGCAGGTTAGGTTTTATTTTACAGGTAACTTTGTATTTATTTTAACTAGGTAGTTATTAAATAGTTAATAACTATTTGCTAACTAGTTTACCTAGTTAAAATAAATACAAACTTACCTGTGAAATAAAAATAAAACCTAAGATAGCTACAATATAACTATTAGTTATATTGTAGCTAGCTTAGGTTTTATTTTACAGGTAAGAATGTATTTGGTTTTAAATAGGAATTATTTAGGTAATAATTGTAAGGTTTATTTAGATTTATTTTAATTATATTTAAGTTATGGGGTGTTAGGGTTAGGCTTAGGGTTACATTAGGGTTAGGTTTAGGGGTTAATATATTTATGTAGAGTTAGTGATGTGGGAGGGCAGAGGTTTAGGGGTTAATAATTTATTTAAGTATATTTTGTTGTGGGGGCTTGCGTTTTAGTGGTTAATAGGTTTATTGTAGTGGCGGTGTGGGTGGACGGAAGATTAGAGGTTAATAATCTTTAAATAGTGTTTGCGATGTGGGAGGGCGGTGGTTTAGAGGTTAATAGGTTTATTATAGTGGAAACAATGTCGGGGAGTGGCGGAATAGGGGTTAATAAAACATTTTTAGTGTCGGCGGTGTCTGGAGCGGCAGATTAGGGGTTAATACATTTATTATATTGTTTGCAATGAGGGAGGGCCTCGGTTTAGGGGTTAATAGGTAGATTATGGGTGTTAGTGTACTTTTTAACACTTTAGTTATGAGTTTTATGCTACAGCTTTGTATTGTAAAACTCATAACTACTGACATTAGATGGCGGTATGGATCTCATTCTATTGTAATCAATAAACTTTACTGAGAAAGAAATTTCTAAGATTCATTTTTCTATCCTCATTTTATCTAGGGTAAATTGAGTTATATTTATTAGAGTAATATACAATGAATTAGTGCATGTAAGAGTAAAATTCTCTACCATAATGATCTGATTGAAGGAGGTCTCTAAATTCCTACCAATACTAACTTGTAAGAGCATACCAGAAAACCATCTATCTTAACTTTCCCCTTCCATTTTCAACTGTTCCCATAGTTTATGGGAAATGCTTATGTCTATAAATTCCATGTATGCAGTAAGTAAGAAAAGGGGAAGACGTAAACAGGGGCAAGAGAAAATGTGACAAAATATCTATATCACAAAGGTAGGATCATTTCAAACCCTTTAACCAGTCTCGGGTCCTAAATACAAAGTCTGGAAAAAAACAGAAGTATGATATCTCTAACACAACTTCCAAAGAACTTTACAAGGTAAATAAACCAACAAGGAAAAGAAGAGGGAGACATTTAAAAAAAAATAAAAAAAAATATATATATATATATTTTTTTTTCCCTCTTTTCTCTCTGTTCCTTCCATCTCCCTTTCCGCTAATGACAGCTAATGACAGTGTTAATAATAAAAAGATACTTTAATTTTGATTGTTACGTTTTTGCAGAAGTCTATTAACATAATTGGATCTTAAAAAGGGAGCAAAAATGTAAGCTTGGGTATTATTCTCATAGTTCTTGATCAGATTGGCCCATTTATTTACAGTATTTTCTAATATTCTTCTCTGAGCATAGTGAGCTTATCAAATTGTTCTATCATTTCTTGTTTTTGAAGTAGGTTAATAAGATTATGGATAGAGGACTCTTTATTACTCGTCCAGTTCTTAAGAATAAGAAATCTCCCTCCTAGAATGGTATTAATAAAGTGAATATTAATCTGAGTATTAGTAAGTGGCTCAAATAATTGAAAGATATGTTGTTTTACAAGCTAAATTTTCACAAACAAAATCTTACTTAACCAAAAACTTACACAGTCCAAAACTTCTGTATTTTTGGGAATTTCCAGAACATATGTATCAAATCAGCATCTGGAGTGGATCCATACAGCAGGGGGCATACACTTTGGGCATTTGAGTACCATTTATGAATGGCATCTGGTGTAATATAACTTTGTTTAAAGGGACATAATACTCATATGCTAAATCACTTGAAACTGATGCAGTATAACTGTAAAAAGCTGACAGGAAAATATCACCTGAGCATCTCTATGTAAAAAAGGAAGATATTTTACCTCACAATTTCCTCAGCTCAGCAGAGTAAGTTCTGTGTAAAAAGTTATACTCAGCTGCTCCCAGCTGCAGGTAAAAAATTAAAAAAAAAATGAAGAAATGAACAGCAGCCAATCAGCATCAGCAGTGCTGAGGTCATGAACTCTTTTACTGTGATCTCATGAGATTTCACTTAACTCTCATGAGATTTCATAGTAAGCTGAATAGGGAAATAATATGAGAGTGCACGAGGCTCATCCCCTAAGATGTCCCAGGACAGACACACTAAAATGCTGCTTAGAAATCCTTTACAATGGGAGGTGGCTACTGAGGAACTTGAGGTAAAATATCTTTCTTTTTTACATAGAGATGGTCAGGAGATATTTTCTAGTCAGCTTTTTACAGCTATACTGCATCACTTTCAAGTGTTTAAACATTTGGGTATTATGGCCCTTTAAGTAATTTAAAATTGCTTTTTCACCAGGCTGCAGACAGAGTAGCTTCCTCTGTCCTATGTATGCTCTGAATCAGAGACAAATGATCTATATCTATTTAATCAGTGCGTCATTTTAATATCAAACTTTGTACATTTTGATCTCCAAAATGGTTAAGTATTAGTTTATACCAGTAGTAAGTAGAGTGTTTACCAGAGTCTTTCATTTTAACTGGTCATATTCAAAGATCCAGACGGGACTTTCCTTATATAAATCTGGTAAACACAAAGAACCAGTGTAGCACTTGCAGATATGCATAAAGAGTTTGGGAGATCAAGCTTAGATTTTAATACTTCAAAGGTTAAAACTCTTGCTGAGCCTAATTCATTTAATTGGCTAATATACTTAAGCCCTTTATCTGCCCATATTCTAAACAGCTTACTATGCAAACCTTCTATAAAACAGGGGTTGCCAACAATTGATACGGGGTTAGAAATAAAGGGGTTAAATCCTAAAGAATTTCAAATAAATTGCCATGCCTTAAAGGGACACTGAACCCAAATTTTTTCTTTCGTGATTCAGATAGAGCATGACATTTTAAGCAACTTTCTAATTTACTCCTATTAGCAAATTTTCTTCATTCTCTTGGTATCTTTATTTGAAATGCAAGAATGTAAGTTTAGATGCCGGCCCATTTTTGGTGAACAACCTGGGTTGTTCTTGCTGATTGGTGGATAAATTCATCCACCAATAAAAAAGTGCTGTCCAGAGTACTGAACCAAAAAAAAACAAACTTAGAAGCCTTCTTTTTAAAATAAAGATAGCAAGAGAACGAAGAAAAAATGATAATAGGAGTAAATTAGAAAGCTGCTTAAAATTGCATGCTCTATCTGAATCGCAAAAGAAAAAAAATTGGGTTCAGTGTCCTTTTTTAATAACCTGCAGTCAAAAATCTTTTAACTTTAGCCGGTATTTCCTTCTTTGAACAATGGATTAATGCTTGGAGCGACAATGGATAAACCATTCTCTCTTCTACCTCACGAAAGGCCATATAGTTCCCGTCTGTCAGCCAGTCCATAGCGATTTTCCCTAGGCAGAAGTTGTTATAAATCTGGAGAGATGGAAATGAGAGGCCACCAAAATGTTTACCTGAGTTAATTTGTTGAGAGCTATGGCTTTTCTTCCTGATCCCCACAGAAATTATCTGAAGACACTATTTAACATAGTAATATCTTTCTTAAAGGGACACTGAACCCACATTTTTTCTTTTGTGATTCAGATAGAGCATGCAATTTTAAACAACTTTCTAATATACTCATATTATCAAATTTTCTTCATTCTTTTGGTATCTTTATTTAAAAAGCAAGAATGTAACTTTAGATGCCGGTCCATTTTTGGTGAACAACCTGGGTTGTTCTTGCTGATTGGTGGATAAATTCACCCACCAATAAACAAGTGCTGTCCTTGGTCCTGAACCACAAACATAGATTAGATGCCTTCTTTTTCAAATAAAGATTGCAAAAGCACAAAGAAAAATTGATACTAGGAGTAAATTAGAAAGTTGCTTAAAATTGCATGCTCTATCTGAATCATGAAAGAAAAAATTTGGGGTTCAGTGTCCCTTTAAGCATAATAAAAGGAATATTATGCATTAAATATAAAAATGTAGGGAATAGGATAATTTTTATTAGATTGATTTTTGCAGTCAGGGAAAGAGGTAAATGTGACCACTTACTCAGGTCTTGTTTAACTTTTGTTATCACTGAAGAATAATTAATTTTGTACCACTGTTTCGGGTCATTACATATATTTATGCCTAAGTATGTAAAGTAAAGTCTTATCCCTTTTCCTGGCCAATAACACTTTGTGAGATTGTATCATGTTTGTGTCTGAACCACAGATTATTTTAGCAGGACTTTAAGCGGGATTGCATGCTTCTCTAGTTACATTCTTATGATTAATATTGTTATCATCAGTTATTTGTCAAGCAGCAATATATTCTGCTGCATTAAATTTCCTGCATGATGACCGTAATATCGCTTGCATGAACAATAAAGGGATAACGTTCAGCAGAGCAGTGGGGCAGGTGGGAGAATATTTGCAAACAAGAGAGTGTGAATACCTTGCTGTCAAAAACTTATAAGAAAAAGGGTGTTTTTAAAACCATAGTTTTGACCAAAGCATGACAGCTTGTATACCCAAGTGCAGGCAAACGCCATTGGAGAGTCCTACAGTGATAAATTTAAAATCCATTATACAATATGTGCATATATTATTTTCTTTTTGTATTAGCAACATATATAGAACAGCTCTAGTAGCAAGAACAGGGGCAAACTCATTCAAACCTTACCCATTAATCATTTCAGGGACATACAAGTGTGTAGATACCTAAAAAGAAGAACACTTTCCTGTACTGTATACAGTCTCAATATTAACAGGATGGGGTATGTAGGTTAGGGGTCAAGGTTTTTAATTATATTCCTAAAGCCAATATATTGATAGACACAGAGGTGCAGAAGATGTGATGTGAAAAGAAAGTCAGCAGAGACATTCATGATGGGCTGAAAATAAGGTGACTGTAGTTGAGAGGGTGGAGTTACAATAGTTAAAGTAATAGTAAGCACCTGATTTTATATAAAATGTTATGCATAATGAAACAACTTACAATATTTATTTTGCCTCCTTGTGTTATTTAGCACTGACAAATGGGCCTTTTATAATCCTCAGAGCCGGAAATACACCCTGCTGACTTCTCAAGGCTGCTACATTTTATTTTTAAATTGGCTTTAAAGGGACATACACACTAAGTACATTTAATAAGCATAGTATTTGGCATTTTTTTTACTGCATTCCATTGCTGATGCAACTCACCTTCAGATACCTGCAATGTAACATAGGTTCCAAAATGGCAACACCCATAATTAGAGAGAGGTGCATGGAATCTGTTCAGCGTTTAATGTCCATTTAACTAAAAACAATTGCAGAGCAAGTCCGGGTTAGCTTCTTCACATTCAAACAAATGGTGCATAGAGTTTGACTATTAAAAAACAGTTGTAATGAAAAGGATGCTAATGTGTTTTAAAAATGTTTAGATTTGGCTGGTATGTTGTTCTATAACACATCACAAATGTCTTGTAATTGCAAAGTGTTTACTGTCCCTTTAAGACAAGATGACTAGAGTCTTTGTTGCATCTTTTGTCATCTTTAAATACACCTCTACGTCCCTCTGTCCCTCATTCAGCATTAATTCCCTTTCTCTCCATTTGACTCATTCCATTCCTTTCTAGCAATATGTAATGCACATGGTTTTGGGAATGTGTTGCTATGCAAGATTGTGGTACTTATTAATAGAACCAGTCTACTCCAAAATGTTTATTGTTTAAAAAGATAGATAATCCCTTTATTACCCATTCCCCAGTTTTGTATAACCAACATGGTTTTAGTAATACACTTTTTACCTCTATGATTACCTTGTATCTAATTTATATTCATCAATGCACAAAAATCCCTTACACCACAAACAAACTACTAATAATGCCTTATCCAAAATGATTAATATGCCTGTGATATATGTGTGATTATTAACTTAAAGCGGCTTCTCTGACCGGTCTACAGGGAAAGCATAATCACCAGCTTTTTTAAAAATTGGAAACTTCCGGGGGGCGGAGCCTGACCGTGCAGGGAAATGGTCACATGCTAGAGTGGCTCCGTTGCTAGAAACCCTGCAGGTTCATAATATGAGCACTCACTCTATAATTTATGTAGTATAAACTTGTACAAACAGCCTTGAATGTCTAAAGACCAATTTGGAAACACTGCAGTTCCGTATCAGAGTATACCGGATGGGGAATACGACGCTCTTATTGCCTGAGGCCCTTCATTGAGCACAACACTGATACCGAGCCCGCTCTGCAGCTGCACCGTCGTGCCCCCCGGGTGAATCCCACATATTACTACAAAGCTGCCAGAGAGGAACCACCATACCGCTTACCTTCGGTCAACCTCTACAACCTAACCGGATGACTGCTGGTGTGTGCGGGGAACCCGGTGAGTGACAAGAGGAGCAGGAACACATGGCGGATTGATACAGAGCCCATACACCATCTTGTTACACCATGCGGTGGTGGGATCGCCGCTTCTGAAGCACTCCCCGGCACTTTGAGAGAGATCTGCACAGGGGTGAGTTGGCTGACAGGGTCTTGCTGTTTGATCCGCTTTGACACCATTTACTTAATCGCTCCAGGAGCACTATCACAGGTACAGCTTTAAGACCCATATCATACAACTGCTGCATAGTAGGGGGAGCCTGACATTGCAATCTAGCTGGCTACATACCAATTTATTAAATGAAGTGCAATAGAGGTTTTTCTATCACATAACTTCTACAAACACTGAAAACATAACATCTAGCCTGCTCGACAGTTTTTTTTTTACACTGGGCCTCATCACAGGCATTTGGGAGATACCTCTATAGAGCAAACACGGTAATCCCTTGGAAATACAGCCTCCTTATTTTTATTTGTGCACAGCCATGCCCCTAAAAAAGCCTACTAAATCTGATAAAATACATAGATCTGCCACTATGACACATTATCTTAAAGTACAGGATGCTGCCCTGGAAGATCACACAGGCAATATTGATAAGGACACTTCTGCACATTCTTCTTATGCCCAAATTAATCAGGACTCTAATATCACCAAAGAGGACCTGCGTACACTCTCCTCTAAGGAGGATATTAAAGAAGTAATAAAAGAAGTGAAAAATCTTTTTGGGGAACTGCGTAAGGACATTAATAAAGTTACTAAGCGCGTGACCTCTTTGGAGGAGGCTCACGGCACATTATATAATGATGTACAGGACATTAATAAACAGGTCAATCAACAGGATGATTTGATATACCACTTATCTGAAAAAGTTGAGGACTTAGACAACCGCAACAGGCAGAATAACCTGAGGATTAGGGGGGTGCCTGAGACAGTAGGCCCAGCAGCACTAAACGGATACTTGCAGGATCTTTTTCATACCATAAAAGGCACGCCTGCCTCCTCAGATGTCATCTTGGAAAGAGCGCACAGGGCCCTTAGGCCGAAGCCCACGGGTAAGGCACCTCCAAGGGACATAATAGCAAAGGTCCTCAATTTTGCTGAGAAGGATGAAATAATGCGTAATGCCAGGGCAAAGGCCCCCCTTACACATGCAGGGATTAACATCTCCATCTTTTCGGATATTAGTCCTGCCACCCTACAGAAACGCAGGGACCTTAAATTTATTACAGATGTGCTGAGGTCCAAACAAATAGCTTACAGGTGGGGATTCCCCGTGAGCATTATAGTCCCGAAAAATGGCCGACAGATTATTTTGTGCCACATGGATGACCTCCCCAGCTTCTGTGAATCACTGGGAGTGGAGGTTCCTGAACCTACACCTCAACCCAGTCGTAGAAACACAATGGAGAACACTGGTCCTAGTGAACAGAAGGACTAAATAACACAGGTGGCTTGGCACCCTAGTATACTTTGAATGTTATAGACTAGAGACTATCACTGGGACACTCTTCCTGATTGGCGATCATACCCTGTTGGATGAGTATCAATATTAGCTGAAATATGTTACACAATGTTATATAAATGTTTATTATTACTATTATTAGGCTGTTGTTTCCCCCATTCCTGATGTTGTGCCCCCAGCGGCACTGCTGTGTTTAGGTTTGCCAGTTTATTCAGGTCACACAACAAGTTTGTTCCACAGGTTACATATGACAAGTACATCTAGCCCCTGAGCACACTACTCTGAGGGGGCTTAGCTGCCTCTGAACTCATCTACTATACACTGATAGCGAGTTGTGTCCGGTAGCATAGGGAACGCATACGTCAATTAATTCACTGGTTAGATGCTTATCAAGTGCCATGGGGCTTTGATTTCCCTTTTACTTTTACACATGTAGGAGTGGTTAATAAATACACGCCCCATAGGTAATATATTATTAGGATATCAATAGGTAGCATTCTGGAGATACCAGATGGACGCTTGTTTCCAATCTAGAGAAGATTGTTCAAAGATTTATTATAAAAAAGGCAACCTAGTCATAGGACGGACTGTTCCGTAATATATGTTTGTACTTTTTACAAATGTAAATGTTTATTTTGAATCGTATGATTGCTCTAAGAGATGTTTAATATTAAGACTGATTACTTTTTTCTATCTCCCCTGCAGGCTTTTAGCTCGACCCCCGTTTCTTTACCTCTTGCTCCTTAACTTCTTACCTCCCATTACGTAACTCCCTTCTCACTGATCTTGGTTTCCTTCCCCCTTCCTTCTCTCCCCCTTTTCTATTCATAGCTCTCATCTAAGATAAGGGAAGAGCATCTTAGTAGACTGGAAATCTCATTGTGCTATCTTCCCTTGTATCCCACCTAATACTTACCCCCATCCTTTCCTTTCCTCCACCCCCCCCCTTTTTTTCCCTCTCTCTATCTTCTTTTCTTCCTTTCTATCTCATCCCGGTGCATGACCTTGAAACAGCATACCTTCCCTAACACGGTCCTTCAATTTTTTAACTTTAAACGCCAAAGGCCTTAACCAACCAGAAAAGAGAACAATAGCACTTAGGGAGTTTTCTAGACTTAAGGGGGAGATTGTATTGGTACAAGAAACCAATTTTAAGAGGGGAAAAGAACCCAAATGGTATTCACAAACCTACACAACAATGTTTTTCTCTTCAGGGCCCCAAAAGAAGTGTAGAGTAGGCATACTCATACATAAGAATATTCCGTTCCAATTGTTACAAATTGAAAAAGACCAGGAGGGCAGGCAGTTGATAGTCATTGGCCTGCTGTTCGGCAGACCTATCACTATAGTTAACGTATACGTACCTAATCAGGCACACAACACGCATTTATTAGGGGCATAGCAAACACTATACTTGACTGTAGAAGAGGCTCTCTTATTTTGGGGGGCGACCTTAATGTTCCCATAGACCCCGCCATGGATACGTTGGGAGGCACCTCCTCCCTATCTGGTAAGAATATCAAAATTATAGGTAATAGTCTTCGGAGCATTGCTGTCCACGATGTATGGCGTACTTTCCACCCTGGGAATAGGGATTTTACTTTTATTTCACATCCTCACCAAACTTACTCCCGTCTGGATTACTTTTTGTCTGACCCCCTTAGCCTTTCATTTGTACGATCAATAGATATTTTACCTATCACATGGTCAGACCACTCTTCGGTATTTTGTAGACTGGACTGGCCTGAAACACCAATGGCTCCATTTCAATGGAGGCTAGATGACTCCCTTCTAAATGACCCACTAATTAGAACCGAGATTGATAAATCCCTGACTGAATATTTTCAGTTAAACAATGGTGACAATTTACTACATACAACAGTTTGGGAAGCACATAAGTGCGTATTGAGGGGCAGCTTCATTAAACACAGGGCAGACATGCAAAAGAAACATAGAATTAGATATCAGCAGTTACTAAAAGAGGTCAGCTCAGCGGAACACTTACATAAGTGGGACCCAACAAATACCGTCCTCACAGAACACCTAACACAAAAGAGAGTGGCTTTAATGCTTTATCTACAACAAGAACAGCAACACAACGCTTTTTCTTTAAAACAACATTACCACAAACATGGTAATAAGGCGGGGTGCCTGCTGGCGAGAGCACTCCGCTGCAAGCAATTTAAGTCCTTTGTACATTCAATACAGGACCGTTCAGGCCACACACATGAGGACAGCATACAAATAGCGGATACATTTAAAGATTATTACTCCACATTATACAATTTGCAGACAGAGCAAAACCCCACATCAAATGTGGAAGCTATCGTACATGATATAGACATGGAGAGCTATCTCTCAATCCCTGAGCTCCCCAAACTTGATGACAGTGATTCTACCGCACTGGATAGCCCTTTCACGGTGGAAGAGATAGTAACCGCCATTAAGGATCTACCCATAGGTAAAATCCCAGGCCCGATGGGTTTGGTAACAAATATTATAAGACATATACCCATATACTAGCACCCCAACTCACCAACTTATTTAATTCATTACAAGGTGATGCCGGCTTTACTCAGAACATGTTGGAAGCCCATATTGCAGTGCTCCCCAAGCCAGGGAAACCTCCCACCAGACCGGAAAACTATCGTCCCATTTCACTCCTGAATTCTGACGTGAAAATATACGCTAAGGTCTTGGCCAATAGATTAAACCCTTTACTTAAACAGCTGGTACATACGGACCAAGTTGGCTTTATCCCAGGGAGGGAGGCTAGGGATAATACCCTTAAAGTCACCCAACTGATTTCATATTCCCGAAACAACCAAATACCATTAGGTATAATATCCACTGATGCCGAGAAGGCGTTTGATAGGGTGGATTGGAGATTTCTCAGAGCCACCCTATCCACCATGAACTTCGGAAACAAATCTATTAAAATAGTTTTTGCCCTATATTCATCCCCTATAGCCAGAGTTAAGGTCAATGGCTATCTTTCTGACCCACTGAAGATAAGCAACGGAACACGTCAGGGCTGCCCCTTATCCAGACTATTATTTGCCCTCTCTATCGAAATATTAGCGCACAAAATTAGACACAACCAACAGATTAGAGGCATCACTGTGAACAACACAGAATATAAAGCGGCGCTTTATGCCGATGATGTTCTGCTGACGTTGACCGATGTAGGCACATTGATCCCAGCGTTACTTGAAGAATTTCAGACATATGGCAGATTTTCAAATTTTCACCTTAATCTTACTAAGTCTGAAATGCTCAATGTTAATATATCTAGCAGCGATATGGAGAAGATCACTACGTGTTGCCCTCTTAAAATCCAGCGCCAAAAATTAAAGTACTTAGGTATTTACCTTACAGCTGATCCCGCAGATATGATAGAGCCTAACTACATCCTTATTCAAAATGAAATTGTAAATGATCTTTCCAGATGGGGTGGTAAACCTTTCTCCTGGTTTGGCAGGATACAAATTCTAAAGATGAATGTCCTACCCCATATACTTTACCTCCTTCAGACGGTACCCTTACCACTGCCCAACCATTTTCTTGCCAAGCTTCAAACAAAATTGGAGAGTTTTATACGGAATAAAAATATGACTATAGTACAGAAAAAGACCCTTTATCTAGCCAGGGACAGGGGGGGATTGGGCGTACCTGATCTGGTAAATTACAGAACAGCTACCTTATTACAGAGAATACCGGAATGGTGCTCTCGGTCGGTTCAAAAATAGTGGATCCGTTTGGATTCTGATATCTTGAATGTGGGTAATGTGGGCGCACTGGCGTGGCTCACCCCACAAAATAGACCACCATTGATCAGACAATATCCTCTCTTGGCTGAACTGTTCGCCCAATGGGTTAAATTGATGAACACTTCATCACATATCTCTTCTAGTCCCTCTCCCCTAACACCTTTTCGGGGGAATCCAGAAATCCCTTTATCCCACGACTCCAATTCAGAAGGAGCGGCTCTGCACATTCGTGCTAGAGCCATCGGATCTCTGATCCGAGACGGCACTTTGATACCGCAAAACGAGCTGGTAGGAATGGAGGACTCCGTGTTCTCCTCCTGGTTCTCATATGCCCAAGTTGCCCACTTCTTACATAGGCATCCTAAGAAATCTTCATTAAAGGGACAGTCAAGTCCAAAAAAAACTTTCATGTTTTAAATAGGGTATGCAATTTTAAACAGCTTCCCAATTTACTTTTATCACCAATTTTGCTTTGTTCTCTTGGTATTCTTAGTTGAAAGCTAAAACTAGGAGGTTCATATTCTAATTTCTTAGACCTTGAAGACTGCCTCTAATCTGAATACATTTTGACCCCTATAGGGCATTAGTTCACATGTTTCATATAGATAACATTGAGCTCATGCACGTAAAGTGACCTAGGACTGAGCACTGATTGGCTAAACTGCATGTCTGTCAAAAGAACTGGAATAAGGGGGCAGTCAGCAGAAGCTTAGATACAAGATAATTACAGAGGTAAAACGTGTATTATAACTGTGTTGGTTATTCAAAACTGGGGAATGGGTAATAAAGGGATTATCTTTCTTTTTAAACAACAAAAATTCTGGTGTTGACTGTCCCTTTAACTAGAGGACTCACTCACTTTGAGAGCCTCTGTATGCTAGAGAACATAGCACGACACATGCTTTCCAAAATATATAAATTATTAATACCACCTGATTTACTACCTGCCTATGTTCACAGATGGCATTCAGACCTAAATATGGATATAGCCCTGGAGGACTGGGGAAAAATCTTCCTTATGCACAAAAAGTGCTCAATCTCCGCTAATACGCAAGAGATGAACTTTAAATGTATTTCTCGCTGGTATTTGACCCCCACCAGATTGAAACAAATCTATTAAAGCGTTGACAATAAATGTTGGAGGGGATGTGGTGAGGAAGCTGACCTCTTACACATTTGGTGGAGGTGCGATAGAATCGCACCTTTCTGGACCGAGGTTATCACATACATCAGGGATACATTTTCAGTGAAGTTGCCTCTCAGACCAGACATATTATTATTTCATTCTCTACCTATGGTGGAGGATACTGCCACGCAATTGCTCCTAATGACATTCTTGAATAGTGCTAAGTCTCTCATCCCCCAGAGGTGGAAATCAACCTTAATACCCACGCTAGATCATTGGAAGTCCCAGGTGACCCTTTCTTTAAAACTAGATAGAAGACATTATTGGGAATCGGGCAGAGTAGTGACACATGAACTAATATAGAACCAAATTAAATGTCAGCGCTAAGCAACACACAGTAAAAGAAAATTAATAAAACAATGAACAAATATAAATAATTAAAAATACGTGAAAAATTTAAAAAATTAATAAACAGCAGACATGTATTTCTGAATTAATGCCAGATAAATAAAACTACCTAAAAAGAAAATACACACATCCTATAATAATTTATAATATCACATAAAATAATAATAATAACAAAAATAATGCCTAATGTCCATAGAAAAATAAAAATTAATGTCCCATCAGTAGTAGATACGAATAGATGTTTTGGTAGTCCAAACTGTAGCTCAATAGTATTGCCAAGATAGATGCCGCCTCTCGTTAGGTGATATTCCCCAAAGATCACCCAGATATGGATAGAAACTACAAAGGAGGAGTAGGAGAAGCGCAAAAACTTGAGAATTTTATTAAAATAAAATACAATAATAACACATAGCAACTTACACTTAAGTAAGCTTGAAAAGTCCCCAGTCACAACACGATCAACAGTGGTGACAGTCTGAGCCTCACTCGATACACCAAGCGTCTTTGTTCACACCTCACCGATTCACAGGGAACCGGCGTCTGACGTCACTGGTAGTCACAAGGATTCCGGAGCGTCCCCCTTCAGGCACAGTGCCTCACAAACTGCAGGCTGTCAATAATGTTTGTGAAAAAGGGGTAGTGTACAAGCGCTAAGGTAATCCCCAAGCTGTATCCAAACAGAGATCCTAACCAACCTCCAAAAAATATGCACAAGTAGTAAGAAGTGAATACAGCGCCAACAAGAGGCCAAGGGATAAATATACTCACAGAGAGATAAAAGAAGATTATTTAATGAACCATGTTAAAAAGCATCAGTAATAAAAGACTATATATAAAAAATATAAAAAGCACATATAAATAAAATTACAAATACAGGAATATCTTACAGAAGCGGCTCGAAGGGCCAAAGCTGATAATTACAATAAAAACAGAGGTAATAACAGGTGATCAGTGTGAGTGGTACACCAGAATAAGAGTGTATACTAATAAAACAGAATTAGCCTAAGTACAACTATAACAAGTGCATCAAACAAAAAACTAAAAAACAATAGTACAAACAATAGTGTTCAAAAATAGTGTTTCAAAAATAGTGTTCCAAAAAATAGAAAAATGCACTGCAGTGCAATAAAAAAGGGGGGTAGCAAAATAATTGTATAGATACGATCAAATAGTGAGTGAGTGCAAATGGATATAAAATGTTAGCTACTTAATCCAGTGAAATTAAGATATAATTAAATAAAATACACAATATGCAATAACATAAAAAATAAAATACACAATATGCAATAACATAAAAAATAAAATATAATCCAAAAAAGTGTTCAAAAGTTGATCAACAAATGTTAGTGAAGAACAAAAATAAGTCAATCAAAACTAAAAAATGGAAAAAATGGGTGATGAAAAGCAAGGTGAAAGTGAGGAAATTGATTCCTTCCAATGTTAGTTACTTTAACAGATCCAAATTCCTGAGTGTGGTAGCTGAAGTAGCTGATTGAATCCTAGCACCTTTCAGCTGCTCCTATGGTATCCTAAAAAGTGTCCCTGTAAAAAAAGAAATTCACAACATAGTGTATCCAATATGAGATTGAAGTAAAGATTAAAGTAATGCTTACCAATATGTCAACGCGTTTCTGCCCTCAAAAAAGGGCCTTTCTCAAGACTAGTCACTTCCTCCAGGGACACTATAGGTCACTTTTGGACCGAACAACACATATATAGTAACAAGGAGGAAAAATGGTATGCAAATTGGTAATTTTTGGACCTAAATATGTTGACATAATACACAGCAACAGACTCAGGGCCGGTGTTTGGTTAAGGCAGTACTAGGCAGCCGCATTAGGGCACTCTCAGAAGGGGGGCCTGGCTGTCGGTATTGGGAAAGCAGTGTCAGTGAAAAAAATTATGTGCGCAGGGTGACGGCACACTGGCTCATTTATTACACAGCTGGCTCTAACACTTATTTTTTTCACAAAATGCCTCAGCAGAGCTGGAACGCATGGGTAGCTGATTGCTAGGTAACTGGACAGTATCACATATTCTGCTTAGCTAGCAGCTGAGCAGAGGTGGAACGGCAGGCTGTAAAGGCAGTGTATTTACACAGGAGCCTGTAGAGGGGCGTCTTTCACCTCAGACAGCTTGAACTGCAGTGCAGGAAGAACTCGTGGAGAAATCAAATTGGCAGGCAGACAGGTCATAGGAGCCACGGAGGTTAGTGCTTAATAAGTAGTAAATCACAGTTTCCAGATGTGATAGTGTATCCTAATAACAGGAAGAAATGGGGTTGAGAAGTGCTTGTGTCTGTTAGGAATGGGCTCACTGTCCCACCATGCCAAAACAAACATTTTTTTTTATGCAAGCTACATAATCATTTACTTTCAGGTATTGCTATATGTCAGCTGAATGGAAATTTTGGTTATTTCCAGCTTTGCTGATATTTCAGACAACTTAACTGACTTGCAGATATCACAGAATTGCTCCCTTCTTTAACCTTCCCCCTATAACACTTCTCTTATCTTTGAGTGTGGGAAGAGGGGGGTCTAAAAGAATTGCTTTTGCTGAGCCCTATGTACTCTAGGCAACTTTTAAATGTTTAGAGGGTTTTGACCAAATGCATTAAATATTTGGGCTTATTTCGGGGTATGTACAATGCATTTTGGGCTTTGTGGCTTCCCTTACATCTGAAAACCTAGTCATATTGGTTACATGCATGCAATGCTGGCCTGTCTCTGTCCGCTATCTTACTACATACTCTTTTTTTTTTTTTTTTTTTTTTTTAAACACAATCTTTATTGAGCAAAATCAACTTTACACATAATTGTTTTCACATAAATGCATAGATCATATAGAGATACAGAATGTCAATGAAAACTGGCGAACATGTAGTGAGTCCTACAGGCAGAATGTGATCAAGAAATATGTCCATCTGTTGGGTCTGTAGGCATAGGATTTTGCTCATTATTTTTTACTTTTTTTTTTTTTTTTTGGTTTTACCACAGGTCTTAAAAAGATATTATTTAACATAAATTGTCAAAACATATAAAAGTAATATTCTTCAACAATATCTTACCTGTTCTTATATGTATAAACTAATAGGAGTCACAGAACTTCGGACTCCGACATGTAATGAAATATACAAAAAGTTAACTTCACATGTTACTACAGAATTCTCTACTCTCTCACGACCAGTACACTCGGTGCATGGGTTACATGTGATTTACAGACACTGAGTCATCCAGGGCGGACCCCGATCACCGTCAACATCTCTTTATGTAGTGATTTAAATATTTGCAGTTAGAGTGTGTCTGTATATGTGTATTAGTGTCTGTGACTGTGTGTTAGTGTGTGTCTGTATATGTGTATTAGTGTATGTGACTGTGTGTTAATGTATGTCTGTATATGTGTAGTGGTGTCTGTGACTGTGTAAGTGTGTGTGTGTGTCTGTATATGTGTAGTAGTGTCTGTGACTGTGTGTAAGTGTGTCTGTGACTGTGTAAGTGTGTGTCTGTAAATGTGTATTAGTGTCTGTGACTGTGTGTAAGTGTGTGTGTGTGTGTCTGTATATGTGTATTAGTATCTGTGACTGTGTGTAAGTGTGACTGTGTAAGTGTGTGTGTGTCTGTATATGTGTAGTAGTGTCTGTGACTGTGTGTAAGTGTGTCTGACTGTGTAAGTGTGTGTGTCTGTAAATGTGTATTAGTGTCTGTGACTGTGTGTAAGTGTGTGTGTGTGTGTCTGTATATGTGTATTAGTGTCTGTGACTGTGTGTGTGTGTCTGTACATGTGTATTAGTGTATGTAACTGTGTGTATTGTCTGTGACTGTGTGTTAGTGTATGTGTGTGTGTATTGTCTGTGACTGTGTGTTAGTGTGTGTGTTAGTGTCTGTGACTGTGTGTTAGTGATTTGCTATGCAGCACTACCACTATTTGATTTGCTATGCAGCACTACTACTGTTTTATTTGAATTTAGCCACCAATCAGCAAGCGCTACCCAGGATCTGAACCAAAAATAGGCTGGCTCTCTTTCTATTGGATCACACATATGATGACAACTTCCTCTTTTGACACATAAATGTGTGTAAATTGTTAGCAATTGTTAATGATGGCATTCACTTTTTTATCTGATGAAACAACCTGTTTGAGGTTGAGAAACGCGTCATAAGTATTAAAAGCCATTTTATTGAAGTTGTCTGTGTTGTGGTTTATCAATACCAACTGAACAACACACAAAAGATTACACCTCTGCAGCACCTCAAGTCCAGCCAACAGGAGACATACTCAGAGTTTCAACTAGGACAAGTGCCTTTGAAGGTTGGCTTCCACAGTGTACTAGCCACTGATAAGTGCTAGCCTGCTTTCTTGCACTGGTCACAGCACAGTGCCACACCATCTGGTAAGCATAATACTTACTTATATCTATACCTACATATCCAGACGGTATCACGCTATTGTGGCGCCCTCTTTCTACTTTCTATTTTAGCACTACTACTGTTTGATTTGAATTTAGCCACCAATCAGCAAGCGCTACCCAGGATCTGAACCAAAAATAGGCTGGCTCCTAAGCTTACATTCCTGCTTTTCAAAAACTGATACCAAAAGAACGAAGAAAATTGATAATAAGAGTTAATTGGAAAGTTGCTTAAAATCTAATGCTCTATCTGAATCATGATATAAAAAATTGGGCTACATATCCCTTTAACTAGCAATGGGATGGTATGTAATCGGGGGGAGGGGGGGCGGAAAAATGTATCCTCGCCTTTGTGGCCAAAAATCCTAGCACCGGCCCTGAACAGACTCACTATATACATAAATATATATGGAAACATCTAGTTGGTGCAGGGGTGTACATTGATAGTGAGAACCATCTGTATTAACTGTATCAAACTACCTAATCATAGAAGGTGCTATACAATATAAAAGTAACTCCTAAGGGAAAAGTAATATACCATTAAGGGTATGGGATAGGGTCTACTTAATAAGCAGAATTTTAAATACATATAGTGAGACCTATGTCTGCTATAGCTCCGGTGTTGTACATTGAAGCTCTAAAAGATTGGAGTAATAAAGAAATTTGTGTAATGTATATGCTAGTCTATGAGTAATTACTCACAGACAGTAAAACAAGTGGTCCCCAAGTGAAAAATTTGGGTGAACCACCACGGCCGCAGGCAGCACAACAGCAGAAGATAATTAATATGGTTATAAATTATTGTGCTCTAATTCAAGCCTCTTAAATTATAAATATTATACGCAGGAGTCTATAGTTGGCACCCTGGGATTTACTTCTATACGTAGCTAGGAATTTAAATATAGTTCAGCCCTTCGTGAGATACCCCTGTGACCGACAACTCTATCTACCACTTCTGGAAGTAGACTTAGAAATCTACTCACATGAAATAGGAATAACATTTGTAAAAATAGATAACGAGATTGGTAGCATGCTTAGTTTGTGTCAACTTATTGGCATAACAGCTTCTAGGATCATAAGTAAGACTCCATTTACATAAAGATTACATTTCATTTATAAACATTAAGCATGTGGTTAATAGCTTGGGTGTAATATGTCAACCCATCAGTGGTCGATATAAACAAAATTCCTAACTATCTTAGATAGTATTAAGCCTGCTGAATACAGATGCTTCATAGGGAGTTGTTGAGTAATAAGATAACAGCCCTTGGTGGAGTTAATTTGGCAGCAAGCCAATATGAGACAGTTAGGAATATGAGAGTTTGGCTGTGAAACATAGTAGGTATGTTTTTTTTTAAACTGTTGTAGTATAGGGGTTAATGTGTGCAGGGATATTAAATTGTGCAGGTGTGTGGTATGAGCATATGCAGGCTAATAATGGATACACAAATTCAAAATCCTTATAGAAATTAGTCCATTAAAGATGTTAGCAGTTTTCAGGCATCGACTAAATCTCAGATACCTATCTTCATGAAGTCGATAGTCCGGTGGTCTGTCTCTACACTCCACGACAAAGGGGGAACATTATGTATGGAACAGCTTTTCACATCAATTACTCAAGGATTTAGTATCATCAGCCAGCTCTCACTAAACAAAACTATCCTTAGGTCCTGGTTCTCCTATCATATTTAGCCCACACCATGTCATTGCTCTCTCCATGGACTTGAGATTGTCAATTGCTGGGATTCTAGTTGACTCCAATAAGTACAAGTTGACTCTT
This sequence comes from Bombina bombina, assembly GCF_027579735.1. Lineage (NCBI taxonomy): Eukaryota > Metazoa > Chordata > Amphibia > Anura > Bombinatoridae > Bombina > Bombina bombina. The sequence goes on from NC_069502.1 coordinate 78,750,112, forward strand.
GCTCTCCATATGTACTGTACAGGGCGATATTAGGAAATGGGAATCGGTGATAACAGTTAGCGATACGGCTATACAGGTTCAAAGATCCTAGGACTGTTAGGCCATTGGACACCATGGGTAAGGTCCGGTTTTGATTTCCTGCTATGGATCTGTCAGTCTCAACACAAGTACCGCATGCAGGAACACATACCTCTGTCTAATACATTCCCGGACCAGGCCCAGTTTGTGTTGAAAGCGCATGTGGCTCCGTGTTGTGGGCTAGATCTCCAGAGACCTTCTTTTGGACCTCCTCTCTGCTTATTTTAGCTGTCTCACATTCTTTCCGATACAGTCTGTGATCCGCTAGCGGGCATCGTAGCATAGATCAAGTCTCCATGCATCCCAGGAACTGCATGTGTAGGTATAGGATTTGGCAGGGTTTTTTGTCGATCCAGGTTTGCCGAAGTCTGCGTTGTGACCAAGTGGGCTGCTCTCCGGTCAAGCAGAGATCTGGGCTGTTAATTTCTGCCGGAACATGTTCAGCGGGTCCCTGGTGTGTCCTATTTTGAAGCTGCCCTTTAAAGAATATAGCGCACAGATCTCTCTCTAGGTCTCGGTAGTGATCTTGTAGGAGTCTGCTCATTTGTGCCTCCTATCTTGCCAGTGTCTCCATTTGCGCACGGTGAGTTGAATGCGATTATTATTTCAGAATAGTCCCTTGAGGTAGCACCTCCTTATGGTTAATGGTTCTCTTTTAGGAGTGAAAGAGGCAGTCTAAACACATCTGCTATACCCCAAGTATGGGAGGGGGTGCTGAATCCTTGTGGTGAGGCTGCCGCATTAGGTTCCAGCGGTCCAGATCTGGGTCCAGTTTTCATAAACTCTGCAAATTTGGTATCTTTAAGATCTACAGTTCGTGGTCTGTTCAAAGTTGCAAATGGTTTTAGTCAAAGTTGCAGGATTGGCTTGGTAACCGGCGGGTTATAGAAATCATACTTAGAGCCACACATATTGTGAACTAGCATGGCTGCTGCCTAGACATGCCCCCCCATTCACCTACTTTTTGAGCTTTACCTAAATACTTATTTAATGTGCAAACTTTGTTTTCATATGAGAGCCCTTTATACAGTTTACTTATATGGATAAATTACGGCAATATTCATCTATTTTATGTGGCCTAAGTATAAAAATTATGAACCCTCAGGGCTGAGGTTTTTACTTCTAAGCACACATCAGTTTACAATTGTATATTTATATTTGTTCGTTTAACAAGATCCTCAAATATTTAATTTAATACTTCTACACTACTACCAAAAGTTAATTTAGTCATACTCCGAATTTAACCCTTTCGGAACTCTTATCTGCATCATAAAAATACAAAACACTTTTTTTCCCGCTAGGATATGATCTAGATTGCCTCCTTTATAATTCATCTTTACTTTTTGAATGATGGTCAATTTTAAGGTATCTGCTTTTTTGATGAAATATAGTAAAATGTGATATTAGTGGAGTAGTTAGTGTACCTGATTTTATATTTATTATATGTTCTCTTATCCTTTCTCTGATCTCACGAATCGTGAGCCCCACGTACTGTACATTATACTCCAAGCACATTAATAGATATACTACATACGTACATTTGCAATTAAAACACTCTCTGGGGCCTATCAAGCTCCGTACGGAGCTTGACGCCCCGTGTTTCTAAAGACCGCTGCTTCATAACCCTGTCTGCCTGCTCTGGTGAGGCGGACAGGTATTGACGGAATTCAACCCGATAGAGTACGATCCGGTTGATTGACACCCCCTGCTGGTGGCCGATTGGCCGCGAGTCTGCAGGGGGCGGCGTTGCACCAGCAGCTCACAAGAGCTGCTGGTGCAATGCTGAATACGGAGAGCGTATTGCTCTCCGTATTCAGCGTTGTCTGTCGGACCTCATCCACACTGTCGGATCAGGTCCGACAGACATTTGATAAATAGGCCTCTATGTGTTCAAATTGTCTGTCACTGCACTTCTAAATCCATTCTCTTGTTCTAAATATTTACACACTTTGCATGTGTAATTAATACATCTATATACACCTTTTTGCCTTAGCCATGAACTTTTTGGATTTTTGTTAATAACTGGGAACTTGGAGGGGAAAATTATATTTCATTTCTTATGTGGTAGTATCATTGCATTTGGCATTCATCATTCTCCAAACTGAGAATTTATACAGATTATGAGATAGCTCTTTTTAACTTGTATTTGTTTTTTTATTTACTGTATAGTGTATATTCTTCTCATGTTGCTCACAAAGGGATTTCATTTTTAAATGTAAATTAGGAATAATTTAACTTGGATGGATATGTGGAGATTCTGTGTGGTCTAGAAAAATTGTCCTTGGCACTACTTACTATCAATTTAAAACAGAAAAAAAAATGTTTTGGCTGTGCTAACACTAAGGAGTGTTTTAAAAGAGAATATCAGCAATAAAGGCCAACAAAGAGTTTAAAAACTTAAATTCAGCATTGACTTATTACACTGTTTAATATCCAAGACTTTCTACATAAGGACGTTGCTGACGCTATTACTTTTAACGGAACATTAAAAACAGTAGAAATGAGTAATCAGCAAGCACATAATAAAAAGACAATGTAATAGTACTTGATCTGAATTTGAATTAAAGGGACACTAAATCCAAAAGTATTTTTCTTAGAGCATGCAATTTTAAGCAATTTTCTAATTTACTCCTATTTTTAATTTTCTTCATTCTCTTGGTATCTTTATTTATTTGAAAAGTAGGAATGAAAGCTCAGGAGCTGGCCCATTTTAGGTTCAGCACCTGGGTAGCATTTGCTGATTGGTGGTTAAATGTAAAAAAAAAAATCTGATAATTTAATTCAATTTTCTGTCCCACGTATCATGTGACAGCCATCAGCCAATTGCAGGCTTACGTGCATATCTACTGTGAACTTTTGCACATGCTCAGTAGTAGCCTCAGAAAGGCTGTGCACAATTTGGTAATGGAAGTAAATGGGAAAGTATCTTAAAACTGTATGTTGTATCATGAATCATGAAAGTAGACTTTAGTGTACCTTTATATACAGAGACCATAATGATGGTCATGTGTTACATTTGTCATTTCCTGTTGTCAACTAGGAATAGCTTTATTAATCTTTCTAATAAATCTGTGTATATCTGTGCCTGCTGCTTACACTCCTCCAATCAATGGGCACAAGCCTTATACACAGACTAGCTGCATACCAACACCTCATGTCCATTTCTTTCAATAATCAGCTTTAATGGTCATCTACCCCTTCTTGGTTCCATTGGCCCCTGAAAGAGACTGTAGCTGCTTCCAACAATATTAAAAAAAAACATAAAAAAAATGCACCACACATTTTTATTATTTATTTTTTCTGATTTTCATGTATTTTATCTGCTCCCTGTTTTTCCTGGCCTAGCTACATGCTACATATTGTTAGAGCATCTGACAATGACAAATGAGACTAGATAAACAGACTCAATGGATCTATACCTGGAGTGCTCTCAATCTTTACAAATACCTGTATTTGTTTTAAAATAAGTTTGAAGTGTTTTAAAGACATTTATGTCTTATGAAAATCATTTGCTGGGCTTTATTGCTTGGATACATTGTGCAAATATAACTGACTTGAAAACCACTTTAGAATGCATGCCAATCTGAGCAATGCATTATTGGGTTGGTTTATCCTAATCTATTATTTAAGAATAGTGACGTCCAAGTTTAACCAACCCTGCACAAGTCACTTGTTTGGCACAGAAAGGGTTACCATACCCTTTCCAACTTAACCAATTTGTCACAGTCTAGCCAATCCAGATAAGCTTTTGACTTTGTTAAACATTGAACCCACTGAACTAACACACTGTATTCTGTTCTAGAACTTGAAAAAAATGCCCAAAACTCTCATTTAATGCCACCCACACTAAACTTATTTTTATTCTGCCACAACCTTAGATTATTTTAGGAAATCTTAAGGAAAAACACAGACTAAGAGATTAAAGATTCCAAATACCATTTAGCAATTAAGCTAAAAACATCATCAACAAATGCAAATGCTTCCTGCTCAATCAATTAAAGTAAAAAAATTAATAATAAGCACTATTCCACTAATAAAAATGGTGAAACCAATAACCAAATAAATATATATGCCCACTATACCCATAATGCCCTTGTTCAAATCCCTTTAAAAGACATACACCCATATCTCTCTGCTTTGAAGCACAACAGGTTAAATGCACACTTGTCACCTATAAGCATCACTAGACACTAAGGCCTCGATATATCAAAGGTCTTGCGGACCTGATCCGACAGTGTGGATCAGGTCCGCAAGACCTCGCTAAATGCGGAGAGCAATACGCTCTCCGCATTTAACATTGCACCAGCAGCTCACAAGAGCTTCTGGTGAAACGCCGCCCCCTGCTGACTCGCGGCCAATCGGCCGCCAGCAGGGAGGTGTCAATCAACCCGATCATACTCGATCGGGTTGATTTCCGGCGATTCCTGTCCGCCTGTTCTTTAGACCGCTGCTTCATAACTTGTGTTTCTGGCGAGTCTGAAGACTCGCCAGAAACACGGCCCTTCAAGCTCCGTACGGAGCTTGATAAATATGGGCCTAAGGATCAATCAACATTCAGGCCTTTCAACCTGTGATGTAATCTCTAGATAAAAAAAAAAAAATCGCCATTGTGTTTATCATTAATCCCGTGCATATGATTTTTGGATTACGAAAGAGAGTCACAAACCAGATCATTTTGAGTTGTTTTCAGTAGGTAAAGTCGTTCGAGCATACAGGGGTATTGATTGCATTTTAAGATTGTGATCACTGGAAAAAAAACACTGACAATTCTGGCCAAAGTTCAGAAATCATTATCTGCCGAAAAAAAGTAAGATTATAATCAACCCCACGTTACTCTTTAGATCATATGGTTTTAACTACAGTAACAATTTATATGTAGAATTTATGTTTTAAAACTATTTTGCAGCAAATCTATAAGGTGATATTTCTCAGAATATTTTGCTTGTTTGTTATCTTTCAAGCTGATGCAAGGCTTTCATTGTGATCTGCAACAAAAAATGTAAGATGCAGATCTAATCTATACCTATTCAACTATCCAGTTTTTGTTTTTTAATTTCAAAATATTTGATATTATTCCTCAAGCCTTGTTAAAGGGACAGTAAAGTCAAAATTAAACTTATATTATTCGTATAGTGCATGCCATTTTAAACAATTTTCCAATTTACTTCTATCAAATTAGCTTTGTTCTCTTGCTATCTTTTATTGAAGATTTCGACTAGGTAGGCTCATAAGAGCTCAGGAGTGTGCACGTGTCTTTACTACTCTATGGCAGCAGTGTTTTGCAACATTGTATAACAAAGCTACAAATAATGTAGATAAAGATACCAAGAAAACAAAGCACATTTGATAACAGAAGTACAATGGAAAGTTGTTTTAAAATTGCATGCTCTATCCGAATCATAAAAGTTTAATTTTGATTTTACTGTCCCTTTAAGTCAAATATATATGTTTCCAACCACAAACACAGGCTGTAATTCTGCAAAACAAATATGCTGTTTTGGCTAAAAAAGATATAATTAATAATACACTCTAGGTTGTTTCAGATGAGCCCAAACAAAGAAAATTATTGCTTGTTTTTCATAAAAGAGAAAAAGTATTAGAGTGACAAACTAAACACAAACCTAATAGAAAAGTTAGTTATGTGCAAACAAAACCTGCGTAATGAAAGATGTATGTATAATTCATATTAATATAGTTTAATATCTAATACAACTTTTATTATATTGTGTTCCACAGATTTATGAAGAAGTGAATACTTCGGAACCACAATGAAAGACAGGATAAGCACTTACTCCTTGATAAAGTGGCGCTCAAGCCGGCAATGTTTACTTGAGAGAGATCGCTATCAACCATTCTTTGTCAATGGACAACAACCATGAGTTTCCAGAATACACATCATGGATGTTAAAAAGCCTGGTCTTATAACTCATATATTGGTTGGACTAAAACAGATGGTGTAGACGTCCTTGCCACCTTAATGGACTGAATTGTAAGCTATATTTTAATTGCAGAATTTGTCTGTCAAAGGACAAGATGTCTCATGACATATACGTTATGAGTGATGAATAACCGTCCCTGGATGATATATCTTTATAGAAAAGACAGTGTAAAGATGTTGTTTTATAAAGAATACAACCTGACTGATTAGTTGTTTTTTTTTTGGGGGGGGGGGGGGGTTTCACACAGTCTGGAAACAGATAGTTTTTTCTTATATGGGGTAGTATGCTTTAAGGGACCCAATATGATTCAGAAAGAGAATACTATTTTAAACAACATTCCAATTTACTTCTATTATTTAATTTGCATTCTTCTTCTTATATCCTTTGTTGTAAAAATAGCAATGTACATGAGTGAGCCTATCACACGAGGCATCTATATGCAGCCTCCAATCAGCAGCTACTGAGCCTATTTAGATATGCTTTTCAACAAAGTATATTGAGATTGAGGCAAATTAGATAATAAAGGAAATATAAACAATGAGGAGTAACCAGAGGATTCCAAAAGTCTCATTAATTCAAAGCGAAGCAAGACAAAGTCTGGAATTTGTAGAGAGTCCTAGTTTCAGTGCAGTGCTAGTTAGTCCAGGACTGGAGTAAAATATCAATCAAAAGTGTCCTTAAGCCTTGCCCCCATACCTCCGCTTCTGCCTATATGTATATAGCACTTGGAGATAGACAGTGTAGTCTGGAGCCGTTCAGGTGAGTAAACCTCCACGGTGCCGAATCCGTCTGCTCAAATGTGCTGGTATCCTAAGTGTCACATGGACCCCTGTCCTGGATCAGCTCCAAATGAGTGATAAGACCCCTCTGAAGCCGATCCAGTCTGTGGTACCGTGGTTTGGCGTCCCGATCCTCGGTGGGCGTGTTCCCAGTTGGGTAGCTTCCTGGTCCGTCACCAGTGAAGCTGTAGACGATAGGCTATTGGGAGGAGGAAGGGAAGAGGGCACCTCAAGTAGAGGAAAAGTTATATTTAGCGTAATATAAACAGTATTTCCAACCATGATGGAATGCAAACAAGTAACAGCCTCTGATGTAACCCCAGTTACACAAGATTCTGTGATCCAACGTGACTCCTTTCGTTACTTGTTTGCAAATTAGATTACAGACATAAATTTATTATTATCATTTATTTGTATAGCGCCACCAAATTCTGTAGCCCTGGATTTAAAAGTTGTTTAAAATTGCATACTTTTTCTAAATCAAGAAATTTAAAAATTTGGTGTTAATTTCCCTTTAAAGGGACACTGAACCCAAATTTTTTCTTTCATGATTCAGATAGAGCATGTAATTGTAAGCAACTTTCTAATTTACTTCTATTATCAATTTTTCTTCATTCTCTTGCTATCTTTATTTGAAAAGAAGGCATCTCAGCTAAGGAGCCAGTACATTTTGGGATCAGAAACATGGACAGCACTTGTTAGGACAACCCAGGTTGTTCACCTAAAATGGGCTGGCATCTAAACTTACATTCCTGCTTTTCAAATAAACATACCAAGAAAATGAAGACAATTTGATAATAGGAGTAAATTAGAATTGCATGATCTATCTGAATCAGAAAATATTTTTTTTGGCTTCACTGTTCCTTTAAGCAAATATAAACTCAAGCTATCAACAGAACATTATTTGGCAATTAAGTTTGGGCATAAATATAATAACCCCTGAATAATAAGCACACACTCTATCCTTAAAACAACAACAACATGCATATGTATTTTCTTTATTTATTTTTTAATATTCCAGAATTTACTGTACATAAAACTCTAATGTGGTAATTACATATGTTGGTAGGGAAATTTCCATTCTGTTTGATAAAAAGTGCAAATGTATTAAATATTAATATATTTTTCTTATCAAAGCAACTATTTTCAAGGCATTGCGTGTTATCTATTTTTTTTATAGAAATTTAAATAAGAACAAATTGACACACTTGCTGTTTTATTTTTGTAAATAAAGATGTGTTCTTTAATGTACCTACTATTAACACTGCTAATACAGTTCACAAGGATATAATATTTAGTGAGAAATTCTGCAAAATCTTGGGTTTACTTTTTTGAGTGTTATATTGTAATGTAAGGTGTCTCCTTCACACCCAGAACACTGCATAGGTAGAGAAAAAGGTCTCAAGTGAAAAATGTTATATTTTAATATAATATCAGCACATTTGTTACCTGCACAAAAACGCAAGTGGCATTATGCTTGGTCTCTAGTAGACTATTGCTGTTTTTCAGAGGTGACAATACAGCACTATCCTGATATAATGGCTATTGTGCCTAGTCAGACTCTACTGAAATAAAATAAAAATAAAAACACTTGGTAGAAAACCTAACATAAGTAATGATGTATATAAAATCTAGATACAAAAGGCTATTTCATCACTACCTTCCAATCCTCTCTGAGCCCAAGTGTGAACTAGTTAATAAAGCTCTTTAGCCAAAATGTATAATTGTATTTTTATTTTTATTCAGCGCTATATTATTATATTTTAAATGTTATTGTTTGTGATAGTTTATCTGTAACACAAATTATTTAATTAAAAGGAAGCTTTCACCAAATTATAATATGTGTTTGCAATATGTGCTTTGTGTGGGGAGGTATCACATGAAACTGAATATTTAATCTCACTTCAACACTAAACAGCTCATATATATGTGGGTTTACCATAAGCAGTATATGTTGCAAGGATTTTGGGAAAATTGCACAATAAAATATTTTGGGCCAAATTGCGAGTGGAGCCCAAAATTGCGCTTACGCAAGCTCAATATTGGCGCTCGACTTGTAATATCAGCACACGCAATTGTGCTCTGGTATTATAAGTGAGACGCAATGGTAACGGAACATCATATTTACATTGCATGGAAGCTTTGGGCTCACGAGACCGTGCTTCCATAGGCTCAAATTGGAGCCTCGTTCTTATGCCAATAGTCATTGCAGAGAACGTAATGCAGCGAAGGGGGTAAGACACGCAGAGATGGGAAGAAAAGTGTAAATATATATGTATATGAATATATACATATATATTTGTGTTTATATGTGTATACACACTAACACATACATATGTATGTATATAAGCATAAACATATATATCTTAGTAAAAAATAGTAATTACACAGTCCCCATAGGCCGCAGTTTACCCCACATCCACAAACTTTAAGCCCTTGAAACTGCTTTGTGCAATTATATTAAAAATAAAGATGCTACATTTTCTTTTTTATTTTATCAAGGAATCTTACACTGTATTTTGGGGGCAATTGGAGGACATTTTATAAATTAACCAGAGGTCTGACCTCTGGTTCATTTTCAGAGCGCTAATTGTTACCGCAAGCTTGTGGTAGCATTAACCAGCCACTTGTAATGGCTGGTTATTTATAGCGTGCCCGTAAATGGCCGAATTTGCCCGTTTACGAATGCATGATTAATTAGTGCTCCACTTGCAATCTACCTGATTGTCTTGTTTGGTATCTAGAACAAACACCTTTTTTTTTTTAAAATATTTTATTTATATTTCAGCAATGTATACAATTAACCAAATGACAGAAGTAAATTGAACATTTTCATTTACCTTACAGAATAACATAAAATTGTTTGCGCATCAAGCATAAAGACATAGCTTTTTTCTCTTTTTTCCCTTTTCCCCTTAAAAAAAAAGAAAGAAAAAAAAACAAAAAAACAGAACAGCTCAATCATGTCAGTACTTTCATGATTTAGGTATACAAAAAGAGAAATAGGCACTTATATTTTGTATATTCACATCCTGTCCTGTTAATCAAGGACTTCACTGTAAAAAAGAGAAAGAAAAAAAAAAAGAAAAAATGTTTCCTTCTGTTTAAACAGAGAGAATAAAAAAAGCGGCAGTTGTTCATAATTCAGCCCTTTTAACAAAAGGAGCCCTAATCAGGGTCACAGCCAATTCACTTTGGGGGGAATACTAACGGTGTATCTCTATCCAAGTAGTATTAATTACCTTATCCCACCCCAAACTGAGGTTAACACCTGCTCACTAATATCAACCTGAAACCAACAATTTACAAGGCTATAAAAACTTAAAAAACAAAAAAAAACATAGGAAACATAAAAAACATAAAAAATATAAAAACGTCAAAGAACAAACAAAACAAGGCAAAGCAAAAAAAAAAACAAACAAACAAAACAGACCAGAACACAAAAAAAAAAAAAAACCCTCCTTCCCTCTCCCCCCGTTCCACCTACCATATACCTAGAAGAACTAATTCTGAGTTCTTAAATGGAAAAATCATGTATTCGATTTCATTTTGAGAGAGTGTTTTAATATATATTGCCCATTTATTAAAGAAATTCTTTATGTCCTCTTCACTATCTATATCTGTATCCTTTTGTTCAAGTAAGCATTGTTTTTTCAAACAGTTTTGAATTTCAGATATGCTAGGAACAGAACGCATTTTCCATTTTTTGCTAATCAAATACCTAGTGGCTAAAATAATGGTAGACACCAGCTTATCATTTGGATGGGGCTCATTTAAGTCATCGAGACAGAGTATAATCTGATATAAGGATAGAGTTATTAAAGGGATTTTCAGCACGGATTTCAGACAATATTCTAACTTGTGCCATACTTTTCTAATTTTTGGGCAAAACCAAAACATATGTTCAAGATCTGCTGCTAATAATGAGCATTTGGGACATTTATTGAATTCCAAAGTGTGAACCTTGTGGCCTTTCTCCGGGGTGAAGTAAGCTCTGTGCAGCAACTTAATATGTGCTTCCCGCCATGTAGCAGATAATGCTACACTTTGCCTATAGACTGTTGTAGAGTTTTTACATCCACCATGTTCCGGTCAGAGATTGAAGTCCATGTTGATGCAAGCTTTGCCAATGTTACAGTTCCCTTATTGGTAGTTAGTAGATGATAGCATACCGAGATGGACATCTGGTCTGTTCCTATAAGTATAAACCAGTTTTCTAACTTGCCTAGCGTCCAACACCATCCTACTTCTCTCGTTATTTAAAAAAGGAAGTGCCTTATCTGCAGATAGGCAAAAAAATCTCTATTAGGTAAGTTAAATTCCGCTTTCAGCCCTTCAAATGTTTTAATTGTTCTTCTATTACCATCAATCAAGAGGGATAACTTGTTTAGGCCATTCTTATGCCATCTATGGAAAGCCTCAGTAAACAACCCAGGTTGAAATTTTGGGTTACCTATCAGAGGAAGGTAATTTGAGACCATAGGATTCACTGAGATAAGCTTTGATATCTTCCACCATGCCTTAATAGGGTTAACTATTGATTTAAGTCCCTTAATTTCTAAAGGTATCTCTTTAGGGGGTGAATGTAAAAGTGCTAAGGGAAGATATGGATCACAAATACTTAGTTCAAGATGGTTATTTAAGATATAATCTTTAGACAAAATCCACCCGGTTGCTATCCTCGCCAGAAAGCTAAGGTTATATGCTCTAATGTCTGAGAGTGCTAGGCCTCCAAATTCACATGAGAGAGAAAGTTTACTAAGCGAGATTCGTGCTTTTTTCCCTTGCCAAAGAAACTGACCGATTAGGGTATTCATCAGCCGAACATCTTTTTCAGGAAGAATTAATGGAACATTCTAGAGTATGTATAACAACTTAGGGAGAAGAACCATTTTGAATAGTGCAACTCGTCCCGAGATTGACAATGGTAAACTTTGCCATAGTCTAAGTTTCTCCTTAATTTGTTTTATAATTGGGGGTATATTATATTTGTAAAGGTTGCCAGACTTTACTGGAATATTTATCCCTAGATACTTAAAAGAATCTATTACTACTTTAAATGGATTATAAAGACAAGAGTCCCTGTTTTTTTGGATCCATAAAATTTCTGATTTAGATGCATTTATCTTGTATCCTGAAAAGGTACCAAATTGATCGATTATCTGCAGAAGACTGGGAATGCTAGTTTTAGTATTAGATATATACAACAGGATGTCATCCGCGTATAACCCGATTTTCATCTCATGTTTCGAGATCTTAATACCCTCCAGAGATTGTCTTAACATAATTGCCAGAGGCTCTATAGCAACATCAAAGAGAAGTGGGGAAAGAGGGCACCCTTGACGTGTTCCTCTTTCCAACGTTATCGGAGAGGAAACTATTTCGTTGACTATCAGACTTGTAGCTGAGTGTTTGTATAAGTTCTCTATAAATTCAGGGAATTTGCCTTTGATTCCAAATTTAAGCAGGGAGGTATTTAGATGTTTGAAAGTGATGGAATCAAACGCTTTTTCTGCATCGATAGAAAGAATAGCCATATCTGATACATCCTCTCTCTCCCTTTTAGAACGTGAACATTTTTCAAAGTATTCTAGTGTAACTAATACCTCCCTAATTTTGGCCGAGGAATTCTGTTTATTTAGGAAGCCAGCTTGATCCGTATGTATTACTCTAGGAAGAATTAGATGTAGTCTAGAGGCTAAGATGGAAGTTAAAATCTTGTAATCTGAATTAAGTAGGGCTATTGGCCTATACGATTCCTTTTTCGACGGATCTTTCCCTCCCTTAGGTATTAGAGTCGTATAGGAGGAGGCAAATGAGGATGTAACTGGTTTACCATTCATGTAAATATCATTATAAAGATTTGTTAAATATGGAGAAATTTCTACAGAAAGTATCTTATAAAATTCATTCGGTAGACCGTCTGGCCCAGCCGCTTTATTAGTAGGAAGACTAGAGATAACGTCAGCTACTTCCTGAGCCGAGAAGGGGGCATTAAGACTAGAGATGCAATCTTCTGTTAGTGAAGGGCTCACTATTTTATTCCAAAATTCTGCTGCATTCCCACTATCATATCCTTTATATGAGTATATGTCTTGGTAGTACTCCGCAAATGTAGAAGCGATTTCATCAGGATTCAAAATTCGCGTACCTTTATCTATGATCTCTTCAATATATGATTGTTTTTTTCATTTTTAACTAGTCTAGCCAACATCTTTCCGGATTTAATCCCAAACCTATATAGTTTGGCTTGAGTTTTTAGATCTTTTTGTGTTTGTTGAGCCACTATGAATGTATCGCGGGCCTCTTTAGCTTGCACATACTCAGCCCAGTTTAGGGCGTTTTTATGCAGCAAAAATGTATTATATGAGTTTGATAAAGTTTTTTGTATTTCCTTTTCCTTTGACTTCAGTTTCTTAGATAAGGTTATGTTATAAGCCAGGATTTCGCCTCTGAGGACCGCCTAGTGGCCTCCCAGAACGTATCTGGACGCTCTATGTAATCAGAATTGAATCGCAAAAATTCCTCGAATTTAGTCCTAAGGCAAGTTTTAAACTTCATATCTGAGGCTAGATAGTGTGGGAAATAAAAGCGCAGGAATTTAGGTTTTAATTGTTTAAGCTGAATTACCAGGGTGATAGGGGCATGATCAGATAGTAGGATAGGAGTGATTGCGGCTTGGACCATCAAAGCTCCTAAGCGATTGTCTGTCAAGAATAGATCTATACGAGAAAGAGTCTTATGTGCTTTTGAGAGACAGGTAAACTCCTGGATATCAGGGTTCTGGCTTCTCCAGATATCGCGTAGTGCTAAGTTTTGTTTTATTTTATAAAATATTTTAAATTCTAAATTGTCCTTCTTTTGCCTTTTCTGTTTCGTATTTTCTCTAAGTCTATCAAGCGGGCACTGTGGCGCGATATTAAAATCCCCTCCCAAAATTAAATGCCCTTCACTATATAAAAGAAGTTTAGATTGTATTTTATTCCAAAATTCTAGGTCCAAAGTGTTGGGGCCATAAATATTACATAGCGTGTACATCTCTTTAGAGATTCTAACTTTTAAAAGCACATATCTTCCTCCCGGATCAGACTCACAATGCACAACTTCAAGCTGAATCCTCTTCCCTATTAAAATAGCCACACCCCTTTTTTTCCCAACACTGGGTGAGTAGAATACTTCTCTGACCCAGGCAGCTTTAAGTTTGCGAGATTCTTCAGAGCTAAGGTGTGTTTCTTGGATAAACCCTATATCAGTCTGAAATTTTCTTAATTGGGTTAGTATGGCTTTCCGTTTAATGGGAGTAGAGATCCCTCCCACATTCCACGAAGTTATCTTAACTTTTTCCATTTTCTTATAGTTTTAATATGTACACGAGAGGAGGGGGGGGGGGGAGAGGAGGAGGAAGAGAAAGAAAGAGAAAAAAAACAAACAAAAAAACAACACATCCCAATAACCAACCAATATCCCTCTTTACCCTTGCCTTCATATTTCCCCAGTCGCTGGGTCAGCTCTGTCTATGAGGAGACTGATCGTCCCGGTACTGATGGGTCCAGAGATATAAAGAACTTCTCAGCTGCAAGAGCCTTTGAAAAAAAATGTGCTGTGCCATTCACTGTTCTTTTAATTTTAGTGGGATAGATTATCGTAGCATCATATCCATGGTTTATAAATTTGGTGCAGATAGGTGCCAGATCTCTCCTCTTGGAGGCTGTTTCAGCCGAGAAGTCTTGAAACAAGAGGACCCTAGCACCGTTAATATTAAGAGGCTGAACTTTACGAAAATGTTGTAAAAGAGTAATTTTATCTTGGTAATTAAGCAATTTTGCAATAATAGGTCTAGGTCTGGGAGTGTTTTTGTTCAGTGTACGAGGTGAGCCCATTCTGTGTGCCCTCTCTACCAAGATACGGGGGTATGAGGGTGGGAGGCTAAGGGCTGCAGTCAATGTATCTGAGATAAACAAGCTCAAGTCCTCATATTGTTTCTCTTCTGGGAGACCAATTATTCTAATGTTATTCCTTCTACTGCAGTTTTCTAAGTCTTCTAATCTGGACAGGGTTTTTTGAATATCACTACAAATATTATCAAGCTTAGAGCCATGTATTGCTGAAACGTCTTCTAAGTCAGATACTCGCTGTTCAGCCTCTTGCAGCCGAGATGAGAATTGTCTGATTTCTTGTGTTATAGAAGATATGTCTTGTTTAATTTCCATCCTTAAAGCCTCAAACTTAGGAGAGAGGGCCTCAGAAATGCTGGCAACCAGACTTTGAATATTTAGTGTTTTGGGCATAGGTGTACTTAGAAAGGCTGATTGAACCTCAGCGGCTGGATCTTGTGTGCCTTTGGGCTTCCTTTCCCTTTGTCATAGCTGGGGAGGGTGTTTTGGCGGAAGGGCCGAGAAACTTATCCATGTACCAATTGTGGTTTTAGTGATAGTGAGAGGGTGATAGGAGGAGTTACAACCAATTCGAGTGTCTGTATATATAGAAAAGAAAAAAAAAAGGGGGAGGGGAGAGGTGTGATAGTGACCCCAAAGGGGGGAGGGGAAGAATTAATTAATTGTTAGTTACAACGTGTGAGTGCAAAAAAAAACCCCACGGGGGCAGTGAATTTGTGATGCCCAATTATAATTAATTAGGTGCAATTACCAACCGGTAAAGAATTCTAAGTTAAAAAAGTGGCCTATCCAGTTCCGCCACAAATATGTGAACGTGAGTTCCCCCCAGTAATAACCATATATAGTGTATAGTCTTAGGTAAACTTGCCAGGGGAGTTATGAGACCCAGGTGCCAGGTTCAGCTTAACTGAGCTGTTGCTCACTCAAATATTAAGTACAGAACAATAAACTAAGGCTGTCAACCTTTAAGAGACAGCAGTTATTAACTAAAGATAAATATATGCCCTCAGAGGCTGTCCCACAATACAGGCGCAGGTTGATTTTTGTTAGTAGCAGTGGGATTTGAGATCTTACTATGGGGAGAGTTATTTTCATCAAATCACAATACTATGAGAGGGGAGAAAAAATAAGGCACAGAGGAAAAAAAAAAAACAACACTAGGTATATAAATATACCTGATATTCCACAATGCCCCTTCTCCCTTCCCCTTTCCCCCCTTTTTCCCTTTGTTACTCAGCTGAGGACTTCCCGCTAGAAACCTGAGATGCTTTGGGGCTTATTTAGCCCTTAAAAAAAATAACCTTACAGAGTTAATTTAGTCAAATTCTAAAGTCACTCTGTCCAAGAGGGGGGGGAGATTAGTCAGATATTAATTAGTGGTTAATTGGAATGAAAAATTCTATGGCCACCAACCTCCAAGTTAAAGGCCATTAATCTCTAATGTCAATTGTCAGTTACCAGAGCATACTTGCCAAGGAGGCTAAAGGAACACATTTACCAGGTTCAGACCTAAATACACTATTATTCATTCAGATATTGTCTCCAGTATAATAGGCTAAGGATGCCTGCGTTTAAAAAACGTCACTCATGACATAGGACACCTATGAGTTTGTTTGGCCCTTTAATAGGGCACCTTCAAGGGGAATCTAGAAACTAACTTAGTCCAGTTCCAAAAACAGCCCTCTGTCCAAAGGAGAGGGAGAAGGGAACTGCAACACGTTCAAATCTTACATATAAACTTTTCAAGGGCCCGTCTTTAGCAAATCTTAATAAAATTTTATCACTTTAAATGGCCACACATTTATAGGTAGATCTTTCTTAATCAAGTTATACAAGAAACCCAAGCAGCAGAAAAGAGACAATAATGATAGATCACAGTGAATCAAACAAGCATTATATCAAAATGTGATCCATTGTGGTCAGTTTAGAAGGAACATTTTTGTTACTATTTTTCTTGAAAGATATATATTTTAAATGACATATGCAGAGTCCCAAATTTTATATTTTAGCGTATTGACAGGGAATCCTGTAATAACCTGTTTCAGATCTTCAGACAGAAGTTTTGTCAGTCCTTTAGACTCTTTTCCCTTGTGCCCAGTACTTATTCATTAGAGTTTTTATTCCTTAATAGCCCTTGTAAATGGAGATAGGGGTGCACATAAAATTGTACAAAGTCTGTCACGTTAGGCTTCCAGACCAACCGTACTCCAGCCACTTAGCCCAAAAGTCCTTTCCTGGGATTCCTACCCCAGGAATTCAGAATATATGCCAAACAGATTATAGGAGAAACAGTGTTGGAAGACTCATCCCCTCTCACGCTACCCGGCCACCTGCCGTCGTTGCCTTCAGCATCCGGATCTTTGCAGATTGATTCAGGCTCACGAACAGCCGCCGACAAGGAATCTCATTGCACAGCCCTGCTCGCGACTCAGAACTCGACTCCCCTCACGCAGCACCGGTGGGAGGGGAGAGAGAGTTGCCACGCCGAGCGTCCTGAGCAGCAGGAGAAAGGGATCCCCGCGGCTAATCTCCGATCCGTGACCGGGCCCAGCTCCCTCCCACGCAGCACCGGTGGGGGAGGGAGGCAGGGCACACGCTGAACAGCAGCTGTTACGGACCTGGAGTGGAATAAGATACAACCAAGGTGAGGGGAGCTAAAGGTAAAGTTTGTGGTATTTATATGTTACTGTGTAACCTAAATAAAAATTTATGCTTATACGTTTTGTTAAAGAAATATATTTATTTAAAAACACTTTAAAACATGTGAATATAAGTATAGAGCTCTATTACTTTAGGACATTAAAACAATATAACAATATACATTGTACAATTTATAATAACAATATTGGGGGATTGAAAACAGTTGCTCCAATATTGTACTCTTATTGCTTGCTAATGTAGTATGAGTCGTCTCTTTTATAGCTTAAAAAGCTTTAGTTATTGTTATTCTTGTACTCACGATTTTGTCCTGAAAAATACTTTTTAGCTTTATGGAGTCAAGAAAAACCCGTTGAGAAGGCAATATACGTGTGGAGTGAATACAGCCTTTTTTTTTGACAATCTTGCTTTATATGGCTTTGAAGACAAATATGAACCAGTTGTAGATTTGTTTCTGTTTCAGGTAGTTTCCTTTGTTAGGAGTTACAAAGTCTTTGAGGAGGGTGATACAATGTATACCTCCTGTGGATGTGCTAATGAAATTCTTAGCCGTGATGCTTGAAAATTCCTCGATGTTAAGCAGGAGTTTAATTAGGAGTATCCGTTGGTCTCTGAGATTGTTTACCCTATTTGTTTTGCTGGTATGGTGTTCAGGGTTTGCAGGAGTCTCTAAGAGGCTTGGAGTGTTTAAAGATTCCTCGATGTTTAGCAGGAGTCCAATTAGGAATATCCGTTGGTCTCTGAGACTGTATACCCTATTTGTTTTGCTCGTATGGTGTTTAGGGTTTGCAGGAGTCTCTAAGAGGCTTGGAGCGTTTAAAGGTAGTTCTGTCTGTAGTTCGGTATACGAATCTGGAGTTCAAGTAGATTTTTGAAGACTGAAACAGTAGTATTTATCCGTTAAGATCTCCTGTTATGTATTGCTTCTTTTGCGCTTATTATTTCAAGCGCTAAGTAAAGTTGAATCCGTTGAAGGGAAGAGAATTATAATCCCACAGTGTGGGCATATAATGTCAAAGAGGGTGCACACTCAGGTGGGCAGATCTACGCGTTTCGGCGGATGCCTTTATCAAGATGCCTCTGAGAGTGTTCGCGGTCATATTTAAAAAAGGGGTAGGTAGGTCCTGATTGGTTAATTAGAGGTTCTTTGTTAGCCAATCACTGTGCAGATATTTGAGCAGTTTGTTCAAGTACATTTTTAGCAATTGTACAGATTTGTTAAATGAAAACGTCAGCTTGATCGATAATTTTATCATATATAACTACTTATAAAAATCTAATAATGATCTGTTTATATGTTAGTATGTGTGTGCGCCCTCTAAAAAATTAATTTATAGTTGTTAATAGGAAAAAGGGGGGGGTGAAGACATATGTGATAACTTTGGATTTATGAATAAACATAATGATACTTTAACTTGTAATTATTTTGCGGTTTTTGTAGCAAAATATTGTTAAAGGTTGTAGCAATTTTGGTATTAAAAATGATGATGTTATATGGTATATTCCACTTGGAATATATATTATGAAAATTTATCATAATTTGTTTGTAAGTTTAGGATGTTTAAATCTGACAGTTTTAGATCAGAAAGTTTAAATCAAACTCCATATTTAATCCATGTGGATATAAAGTTTTAAAGGAGTAAATATACTCTGCTTCTTTTCTAAGTAGGAGGTTTTCTAGATTTCCCCCTCTGGGATTAAGGGAAACTTTTTTGATTCCCCAAAATTTCAGGTGGTGGATATTGCCATTATGATATTCAGTAAAATGTTTATATAGATTGGTGTTAGTTGATTTATGTTCGATATGGTGAAGGTGCTCTCTTATGCGGTCTCTGAGCATACGGCTAGTTTGGCCAAAATATTGGTAACCACATAAACATTGTATACAATAAATGACATTCTTATCTGAACATCGTATGATTTCTTTGATGTTGATATATTGATTGTTATTATTTGATTTCAGGGTTTTGATCTTGCTACTATGTTTGCAGGATTTACAGGATATACAAGGAAAAAAGCCTTCAACCTTTTCTTTGTTAAGATCGAATGTATTGTGGTTGTGAATTTCCTTATTTTTAAATTCACTTGGTGATAGTATGTTTTTCAGATTTTTTGCTTTCTTAAAAATGATGTCTGGATTATTTTTCAATCTGTGTCCCAAAATTTGGTCCTGTTTTATATAGTGCCAGTGTTTATTTAAAATCTTTTTGATTTCATGATGTTGTGAGTTGTATTGCGTTATGAAAGGTATAAATAAGGGATC
This sequence comes from Bombina bombina, assembly GCF_027579735.1. Lineage (NCBI taxonomy): Eukaryota > Metazoa > Chordata > Amphibia > Anura > Bombinatoridae > Bombina > Bombina bombina. The sequence goes on from NC_069502.1 coordinate 78,769,724, forward strand.
GTTTCTTTTTTGGTTAAGTTCTGATTTTTGTTTTGGTGCGAGTATCAAATTTCTATCCATTTCTGTTACCTCTAATTGTGTTTTATCCAAAGAGTGGATATTATATCTTTTTTCAATGAATCTTTGTTTTAAGGTTTCTGATTGGGTAGACTATTGATTAATGTCTGAACAATTTTTCCTGATTCTGGTGAATTGATTTTTGGGGATGTTTGTTTTCCATTTATTTAGGTGGCAGCTTTTATTATGTATATAGTTGTTGGCATCTGTTTTTTTAAAAAAGGTTTTAGTTGTGATCATCATATTTTTAATTTCTATTTCTAAGTCCAAATAGTGAATTGAGTTTGTACTGAATTCATGAGTGAAATTAAGGCCTAGTATGTTGTTATTTAGGTCTTCAAGAAATAGTTCTAGAAGTTCAGGTTCGCCTCTCCAAACTATAAATAGGTCATCTATATAGCGGTAATATATAATTGTGCTATATTACCGCTATATAGATGACCTATTTATAGTTTGGAGAGGCGAACCTGAACTTCTAGAACTATTTCTTGAAGACCTAAATAACAACATACTAAGCCTTAATTTCACTCATGAATTCAGTACAAACTCAATTCACTATTTGGACTTAGAAATAGAAATTAAAAATATGATGATCACAACTAAAACCTTTTTTAAAAAAACAGATGCCAACAACTATATACATAATAAAAGCTGCCACCTAAATAAATGGAAAACAAACATCCCCAAAAATCAATTCACCAGAATCAGGAAAAATTGTTCAGACATTAATCAATAGTCTACCCAATCAGAAACCTTAAAACAAAGATTCATTGAAAAAAGATATAATATCCACTCTTTGGATAAAACACAATTAGAGGTAAAAGAAATGGATAGAAATTTGATACTCGCACCAAAACAAAAATCAGAACTTAACCAAAAAAGAAACGATCCCTTATTTATACCTTTCATAACGCAATACAACTCACAACATCATGAAATCAAAAAGATTTTAAATAAACACTGGCACTATATAAAACAGGACCAAATTTTGGGACACAGATTGAAAAATAATCCAGACATCATTTTTAAGAAAGCAAAAAATCTGAAAAACATACTATCACCAAGTGAATTTAAAAATAAGGAAATTCACAACCACAATACATTCGATCTTAACAAAGAAAAGGTTGAAGGCTTTTTTCCTTGTATATCCTGTAAGTCCTGCAAACATAGTAGCAAGATCAAAACCCTGAAATCAAATAATAACAATCAATATATCAACATCAAAGAAATCATACGATGTTCAGATAAGAATGTCATTTATTGTATACAATGTTTATGTGGTTACCAATATTTTGGCCAAACTAGCCGTATGCTCAGAGACCGCATAAGAGAGCACCTTCACCATATCGAACATAAATCAACTAACACCAATCTATATAAACATTTTACTGAATATCATAATGGCAATATCCACCACCTGAAATTTTGGGGAATCAAAAAAGTTTCCCTTAATCCCAGAGGGGGGAAATCTAGAAAACCTCCTACTTAGAAAAGAAGCGGAGTATATTTACTCCTTTAAAACTTTATATCCACATGGATTAAATATGGAGTTTGATTTAAACTTTCTGATCTAAAACTGTCAGATTTAAACATCCTAAACTTACAAACAAATTATGATAAATTTTCATAATATATATTCCAAGTGGAATATACCATATAACATCATCATTTTTAATACCAAAATTGCTACAACCTTTAACAATATTTTGCTACAAAAACCGCAAAATAATTACAAGTTAAAGTATCATTATGTTTATTCATAAATCCAAAGTTATCACATATGGCTTTACCCCCCCCCCTTTTTCCTATTAACAACTATAAATTAATTTTTTAGAGGGCGCACACACATACTAACATATAAACAGATCATTATTAGATTTTTATAAGTAGTTATATATGATAAAATGATCGATCAAGCTGACGTTTTCATTTAACAAATCTGTACAATTGCTAAAAATGTACTTGAACAAACTGCTCAAATATCTGCACAGTGATTGGCTAACAAAGAACCTCTAATTAACCAATCAGGACCTACCTACCCCTTTTTAAATATGACCGCGAACACTCTCAGAGGCATCTTGATAAAGGCATCCGCCGAAACACGTAGATCTGCCCACCTGAGTGTGCACCCTCTTTGACATTATATGCCCACACTGTGGGATTAGAACTCTCTTCCCTTCAACGGATTCAACTTTACTTAGCGCTTGAAATAATAAGCGCAAAAGAAGCAATACATAACAGGAGATCTTAACGGATAAATACTACTGTTTCAGTCTTTAAAAATCTACTTGAACTCCAGATTCGTATACCGAACTACAGACAGAACTACCTTTAAACGCTCCAAGCCTCTTAGAGACTCCTGCAAACCCTAAACACCATACCAGCAAAACAAATAGGGTATACAGTCTCAGAGACCAACGGATATTCCTAATTGGACTCCTGCTAAACATCGAGGAATCTTTAAACACTCCAAGCCTCTTAGAGACTCCTGCAAACCCTGAACACCATACCAGCAAAACAAATAGGGTAAACAGTGTCAGAGACCAACGGATACTCCTAATTAAACTCCTGCTTAACATCGAGGAATTTTCAAGCATCACGGCTAAGAATTTCATTAGCACATCCACAGGAGGTATACATTTTATCACCCTCCTCAAAGACTTTGTAACTCCTAACAAAGGAAACTACCTGAAACAGAAACAAATCTACAACTGGTTCATATTTGTCTTCAAAGCCATATAAAGCAAGATTGTCAAAATAAAAGGCTGTATTCACTCCACACGTATATTGCCTTCTCAATGGGTTTTTCTTGACTCCATAAAGCTAAAAAGTCTTTTTCAGGACAAAATCGTGAGTACAAGAATAACAATAACTAAAGCTTTTTAAGCTATAAAAGAGACGACTCATACTACATTAGCAAGCAATAAGAGTACAATATTGGAGCAACTGTTTTCAATCCCCCAATATTGTTATTATAAATTGTACAATGTATATTGTTATATTGTTTTAATGTCCTAAAGTAATAGAGCTCTATACTTTTATTCACATGTTTTAAAGTGTTTTTAAATAAATATATTTCTTTAACAAAACGTATAAGCATAAATTCTTATTTAGGTTACACAGTAACATATAAATACCACAAACTTTACCTTTAGCTCCCCTCACCTTGGTTGTATCGTACTTCACTCTTTGACAGTCATTTGAAGGAACAACTGTCACACTTGTAGGGTTTAGAGCGTGGTTATATAAACCAATTTCCCAATATTACCACTCACCAGGTGCACTCACTCTTTACTTGTTCTTCATGGACCTGGAGTGGAAGAAGTCCTGGAAGGCACAGCAGGTAAGCTTTTAACACTGTGCTAAGGGTATGAACACACAGATTGTCCAAGCAGGGGCAGCAAGCACGGGGAGAGGGGGTGAAATTAGATTATTAAGGAGGACACCGGCAAAAAATGAAGAAATTGCCTTAGGATGTAACCACAAGTAGCGTGTCCTGTACCCAGTCAGGTCGGGTGAATCTTTAGGTTTTTAGTTCAGGTAGTGCCCAGTGACTCGAGAGGTAAGGGTATAGACCAGTGAGATGGCAATTCACTGGTATGGGTTCCAGAGACGGTTTTATTCACTTGTCCACAGTAGCAGCCTCAAGATTTGAGGTAAGGCGCAAAGTGTTCCACCGCCAGTAGCTGTGGGACTGGAACTGCGAGCTCAGCAACACCTGCCTGGCTCCTCCTCCACCGGAAACCAGAACAAACACTTTTAATAGACATGTGCATTCGTCTTTTTCCGAATGTGGCCAACGACAGTGGCATAGGGCTATTTTCGGAGCCGGATTTCTTTTTGGGAAAGTTCAACACACAAATATCTATGCAATTCTAGATCTTTGCATGTTGCACTTTCACAAACCGTAATCCGGCTTCGAAAAGAGATGACTGTACATGTCTAAATTAACATTTTTTTCTTGAAGTTACTAATTTTCAATATTATCCCACTCGTCTGGAAATGTAAAAAAAAAAGTAAATATTTTTGAATATCCCATGTGTACTGTACAGATGATGATTACGTGCACTCATTTGTTTTTACAGATCTGCCTACTGCCACAAGTGCACCCCCCCCCATATATATATAATTCCTTCTGCTCAGTTAAAAGGATAATGAACTCAGGCAAGCTGCTGAGAAGAGTTGATTGAATTCAAAGCAGCTGCAGACATCCCAACATGCAAAAACTCATTTCAGGGAGATGGCTTTACCCGCTACTGCGCCGCCCCCCCCCCCCCCTCCCAGTTATATATTGGACAGCTTGAAACCCTAGTAGCTTCCCACTAAAGTCACATTAAAATAAAAGCAGCTTTATTGCACAACCACATACAACAAACCTATTTTCCATTGATTGTACGCTTGTTGGTAGTATTTGTGTTTTATTTTATTAAAATCAGTGGTGGCTTTTTACTGATGCATGCTTTGAGGGTTCTATAACGTCCAAGCAACTAAAGGCATTCCTTAAAGAAACACTTTTCTGGATTTGGGCCACATTGGATCATGGTACTTGGAGTTTCAGGGAGATTGCATTCCATTTGCTGGCATCAGGGAGCCGCTATTACAATCAGGGAGACTCCCTGAACTTCAGGGAGAGTTGGGATGTCTTCAGCTGCACAAATTCGAATTAACTGTGTTTACTGCAGTCAGGATCAGAAGTTCAATACTGGGCTGGTCAATATCAAGAGTTATAAAAAGCTTTATATAAGTTAAGAAATGTAATTGCTGATACAAATTTCCCAATTTAAAAGTGGCTTAAATTTTGCATTTCAGTTTGGCTCATAATTTCCTATACAGTGCAATGTTTTTAATAGGACAATTTAGCCTAAGTTTTTCTCTTTTATTTTATTCCAAATGATCAACTTTACCTGCTGGATTGCATAAAATTGTTTACAAATAGTTCCTTTACCTTGATGTTGGCATTTGAAATAGCTGATTTTGCCTGTGGTATCCCTACCTATATTGAAAGTTGTCATACTTATATATAAAGGTTATAGAAAAGCTGTGTAAACATAGCCAGCAGAAGAAATAAAATGTAAATGTTCTATTGTTCTCTCTAAGGCACTGATGAAAGTGCTGCGATGTGCCAATATATTCAAATGGGATCCAATGGGATGTTAAGAAATCCGGCAAAATATTCCAATTGGTTGACATGATTGTTTAAAGGCAACATCAGCATCACTCACTGAGAAGTGGCTTACTATACATCTCAATGAGTGGCGATGCTGGCAAAATATTCCAAGCAGCATCGGCACCAATATTGGTGATGTAAAGTAAAGGATTCCTTTTAAATAGATCACCAACCATAATAAACATAACTATGACCCCCTAAACCACTAATTCCCTACCGCAATAAATTCCCTACTCTGCTTAACCCCTAAACTGCCAATACCCCACCGAATTATCCCCCTAACTTACTTAACCACTAAACCGCCAACACCCCACCACATTATCCCCCTAACCTACTTAACCCCTACAACGCTAATACCCCACCGAATTATCCCCCAAACCTACTTAACCCCAATACCCCACCACATTATCCTACTTAACCCCTACACTGCCAATACCCCACTGTATTATCCCCCTAACCTACTTAACCCCTTAACTGCCACAACTCCACTGCAAACTACCCCTACACTACTTAACCCCAAACAGCTAACCCCCTTAAGACCCCTAACCTAACACCCCTAAGTTAATACTAACATTACAAAAAAATAACAAACACTACCAAAAATAAAAAAAACAAACAGTTATGCCTATACTAAAACTAAAGTCCCCCTAAAATAAGCCCACTCCAAAATAAAAAGGCTCTCTAAAAATTGCCTTAGAATGGCATTTTGTAGGGCACTGCCCTAAAGTGATTTAGCTCTTTTGCTTTAAAAACCCCCACATTATTCTAAAACCAAAGTTAACCTCCAGCCCCCCCCCCCAAAAAGCCTATCTTAAAAAACCTACTCTTAAAATTGCCCTGAGAAAGACATTTGGTAGATCATTGCCCTAAAGCGATTAAAAAACAAACAAACCCTAAGCTAAAAAAAAATTTGCTTTCATAAAAAAGATTGCCCTTAAAAGGTAATTTGGTAGGGCATTGCCCTAAAGCGATTATGGCTCTTTTGCCCAGAAATAAAGCCCTATTCTAAATAAATCCTATCTTCATCCATGGCAGCATTTCTTCTTCCCTCTTCAACCATGGCAGTGCTCCACTGGGATGTCCTCTTCCACCCAACAGTCTTCATTCATCATCTAATCTTCGGATCTTCTGTTACTGATGCTCACTGAGGCTTAAATGTGAGGTACCGCCTTATGTAGGGGTGCCCTTACATTTCTATTGGCTGATTTTTGAATTCTTAGTCTAAACAGCCAACAGAAAAAAATGTTATGCTTACCTGATAAATTTCTTTCTTTCCGGGTATGGTGAGTCCATGACGTCATCAATTACTAGTGGGAATATCACTCCCAGACAGCAGGAGGAGGCACAGAGCACCACAGCAAAGCTGCCAAGCATCACTCCCCCACCCATAATCCCCAGTCATTCGACCGAAGGGAAATGGAAAAAGGAATAACACAAAGGTTTAAAGGTGACTGAGGTTTAGTCAAAAATAACTGTCCTAAATTTACGGGTGGGGTCGTGGACTCACCATATCTGGAAAGAAAGAAATTTATCAGATAAGCATACATTTTTTTTCTTTCCTAAGATATGATGAGTCCACAACGTCATCAATTACTAGTGGGAACCAATACCCAAGCTAGAGAACACAGATGACTAGGGAGGTAGAACAAGACAGGCAGTGTAATGCAGCTAGGTTCCCTGAGGAGGGATCTGTAGGAGGTAGGATCTCAACTGCAGTTTTACCTATGTATTTAAATGAAAGTGGTTATATTTGGTTACTGTCCCTTTAAGTAGTATATGAATATTCGGTTACAGGAGAGAGTTGTCCTGTAAAGTTTAGCTGTAAGAGGTTATGATATGGTATATTATAGTAATAACATTGTAATGTCCAGCTGGGAAGTTGTTCTGTGTAACCATATACAATATTAAAGTAGTAGCTGAATCACTTTTGAGTTGATCAGAATGTTACTCCCAAAATGTGTAAGCAGTTATTTTTGTTCAGTGTTATTTAAACAGAGTTGAATAACCGTAAGCTACGGTGAATCTTTACTCACAGTTTAGAGGGTGTGTCTCAATGCTCCAATCAGGGGCTGTATAATCCGGAGCGTGTTTAAATTAGACTGTGTCTTCTCAGAGCTCTTTTGGTTGCGGCCGTGACGTCATGCTGGGGGTGTGAGGCTAAGCACCAATCCTGTGCGAGAGAAAACGGCAGCTTAAAATGAACAAATAAACAACTGTAAAAGATCTCCTTTTTGGAAGTGGTTGCTACCGCAATCTGCAGGTGTTAGTCTAGAAGTTGGAAGTCCCAGGAGTCAGAGTAGAGGTAAAGAAAACCCGGAATTATGGCTTCAGAGCAGGGTTGATTGCAAGAGTAAGCAGGCTGTTAAACAACAGTGAAACTCCGGTCTGCAGGAACATGTGGAATCCGATTCTTTAGGTTATATTCCGATAGGAGCATTGAAGAGTGAATTTACTTTGTATTATTGAAGTCCCAAACGGCCATAGTTAGGAGAAGTCAACTTTAGTTCAGGAACAGGTTGTCTGACGACTGGTTCTGCACATCTGAAAATAATTGACAAGGAACCAGGGTATATTGTGGGAATATATAGGGAAATCTTAAAGGGATATACCAGATCAGGAATAACCATGACAGGCAGCCTCCGCCAAGGCAGAAGTATCAAATTTATAAAATTTGGAAAAAGTGTGCAGAGAGGACCAAGTTGCAGCCTTGCAAATCTGTTCCACAGAAGCTTCATTTTTGAGAGCCCAAGAAGAGGAGACAGCCCTCGTGGAGTGAGCCGTAACTCTCTCAGGAGGCTGCTGTCCAGCAGTCTCATAAACAAAATGAATCATACTTCTCAAACAAAAAGAAAGAGAAGTAGCAGTAGCCTTCTGATCCTTACACTTTCCAGAGAAACAAACAAAAAGGGCAGAAGACTTGCAAAAATCCTTAGTCACCTCTAAATAAAATTTTAAAGCACGCACAACATCCAAGTTGTGTAACAGACGCTCCTTATGAGGAGAAGGATTGGGATAGAGAAAAGGAACAATTTCCTGATTAATGTTTCTAACCGAAACCACCTTAGGAAGAAAACCCAACCTAGTTCGCAGGACCACCTTATCCACATGAAAGATAAGGTAAGGTGACTCATACTACAAAGCTGAGAGTTAAGAAACTCTTCTTGCAGAAGAAATAGCAACAGGAAACAAAACCTTCCAAGATAACAATTTAATATCTATGGAATGCATTGGCTCAAATGGAGCCTGCTGCAAAACTTTTAAGAATAAGGTTAAGACTCCAAGGAGGAGTAACTGATTTAAACACAGGCCTGATTCTTACCAAGGCCTGACAAAAGGATTGAACATCTGGCACAACCGCCAAACGCTTATGTAACAGAATAGATAAAGCAGAAATCTGACCTTTCAGAGTACTGACTGACAACCCCTTCTCCAGATCTTCATGGAGAAAAGACAAAATTCTAGGAATCCTAACCCTATTGCAAGAGAAGACCTTAGATTCACACCAATAAAGTTATTTACGCCATTCCTTATGGTAAATTTTTCGAGTAACAGACTTGCGAGCCTGGTTCATGATCTCAATGACTGAAAAAACACGCTTAGACAAAACTAAGCGTTCAATCTCCAAGCAGTCAGTTTCAGAGAAACGAGATTTGGATGGAAGAATGGACCCTGAGTTAGAAGATGACATTTTCACTATGTCTGCATACCAGATCCTTCTAATCTATGCAGGAGCCATTAGAATTTCCAATGCTCTCTCCTGTTTGATACGAGCAATGACTTGTGGAAGGAGTGCAAACGGAGGAAACGGATAAACTAGACCAAACCCTCAAGGAACGGACAGAGCATCTATCAGAATTGCCTGCGGATCTCTTGACCTTGAACCATACCTTGGAAGCTTGGCATTCTGATGAGACGCCATCAGATCCAACTCTGGTACCCCCCAGTTGAGGGTTAACCTGGAGAACAGCTCCGGATGGAGAGCCCACTCCATGGGATGAAACGTCGGTCTGCTCAGGAAATCCGCTTCCCAGTTGTCCCCTCCTGGAATGTGGATGGCATATAGACAACAATCATGAACTTCCACCACTGAATAATCCGAGCCACCTCCCTCATGGCTAAGGAACTCCAAGTTCCTCCCTGGTGGTTTATGTAAGCCTCTGAGGTGATATTATCTGACTGAAATCTGATAAAGCTGGCTAAAGCCAACTGAGGCCAAGTTATCAGACTCCTCCCGAGTCCATAATCCCTGTGCCCTTAGCAAGTCCCAGACTGCTCCCCAGCTTAGCAGGCTGGCATCCGTGGTCACAATCACCCAAGAAGGTCTCCAAAAGCATGTGCCCTGAGACGGATGTTCCTGAGAAAACCACCACAGAAGAGAGTCTCTTGTTGGCACTTCTAGATCTATCCTCTGAGACAAATCTGAATGGTTTCCATTCCATTGCCTGAGCATGCATAACTGCAGAGTTCTCAAATAGAATCGAGCGAAGGGAATGATGTCCCTCGAAGCGACCATTAGACCAATCACCTCAATATATTGAGCTACTAATGGCCGAACAGTAGACTGAAGAGAGAGGCAAGCAGAGAGAATTTTGGATTTCCTGACCTCAGTCAGAAAAACTTTCATAGATAGGGAATCTATTATAGTCCCTAAGAACACCACCCTTGTAGCTGGAACAAGGGAACTCTTTCCCAGATTCACTTTCCATCCATGGGAGCGTAGAGAAGACAACAAGATCTCTGAGAGTTTGCTTGTTGAAAATATGGCACCTGAACCAATATGTCATCTAAGTAAGGAGCCATTGCAATTCCCCGAGACCAGATCACTGCCAAGAGAGCCCCCAGAACCTTTGAAAAAATTCTGGGAGCTGTGGCAAGGTCAAACGGTAGAGCCACAAACTGGAAATGTTTGTCTAGAAAAGCGAATCTCAAGAATTTGTAATGATCCCTGTGAATAGGAACATGAAGATATGCACCCTTTAGGTCTGTTTGTCATGAACTGACCCTCTTGGACCAAATGAAGAATGGACCGAATGGTCTCCATTTTGAAGGATGGCACCCTGAGAAACTTGTTGAGACACTTTAGGCCTAAAATGGGACAAAAAGTTCCCTCTTTTTTGGGAACCACAAACAGATTTGAATAAAATCTTAGACCCTGTTCCTTTACAGGAACTGGAACAATCACTCCCAGAGAGGAAATATTCTGAACGCAGTTCAAGTATGCCTCTCTTTTTATCTGATCTGCAGATAATCTTGAGAGGTGAAATCTGCCCCTGGCAGGAAGAGATCTGAACTCTATCTTGTAACCCTGGGTAACTATGCCCATAGCCCAAGGATCTGGGACATCTCGGAACCACGCCTGACAAAATATTGAAAGTCTGCCCCCCACTTGATCCAATCCCGGACTGAAGGCCGACCCTTCATGCTGACTAAGAGTCAGCTGTGGGTTTCTTAGATTGTTTCCCCTTGTTCCAAGACTGACTGGGTCTCCAAGAAGGCCTGGATTGCTCCTGTTTGGAAGCAGAAGAGGCAGACTTCTGACCTTTGAAATTACGAAAGCAATGAAAATTACTTTGACGTCCTTTAAATCTAATCTTCTTGTCTTGTGGTAGAAAAGATCCTTTTCCACCTGTAATATCAGATATTATTTCAGCCAATCCAGGTCCAAACAAAGTCTTACCCTTGTAAGGAAGTGCCAAAAGCTTAGATTTGGAGGAAACTATAGCTGACCAAGATTTTAGCCAAAAAAAGCCCTACGGGCCAAGAAAAATAAGCCAGACATCTTGGCCCCCAATCTAATAACTTGCATGTTAGCATCAGAAATAAAGGAATTGGCTAGCTTAAGAGCCTTAATCCTATCCTGAATCTCCTCCAATGGTGTCTCCTCTAAAATAGATTCAGACAAGGCATGGCACCAATAAAATGCCACACTTGTTACTGTGGCAATACAAACTGCAGGTTGCCCTTGTAAACCCTGATGAACATACATCTTCTTTAAATAAGCCTCCAGCTTTTTGTCAATTTTATCCTTAAAAGAGCAACTATCTTCTATAGGAATCGTAGTCCTCTTCGCCAGAGAAGAAATAGCTCCTTCTACTTTAGGCACCATGCACCATGAATCTTTAATGGAATCTGCAACAGGAAACATCCTTTTAAAGACTGAAGATTGGGAAAAGGGAATCCATGTCTTCTCCCATTCCTGTACAATAATCTCCGTCACACAGTCTGGAACAGGAAACCCTTCCGCTGAGGAAGGATCATAGAAACTATTAAGCTTACTAGATTTCTTAGGGTTAACTATGACTGGAGAGTCGGAGTCGTCCAAAGTAGCCAATACCTCCTTTAACAAAACACAAAGGTGTTCAAGCTTAAACCTGAAATTTACCTCTTCAACTTCAGATAAAGGATTGACACTGTCAGAATCTGAGATCTCACCCTCAGAAACTACCAAGGTAATGTCCTCCTCAATGTTATGAGGAAGATCAACCTGCATAGCAGCAGCTGAAACAGTCACCTTACTATCTGTTAAATGTTTAGTTTTCCTCTTGCGTTTTCCCAATACAGGAAAAGCAGATAATGCTGCAGATACCGCAGAAGATATCTGAGCGGCAAAATCTGCAGGCAAATAAACTCCACCAATGAGAGTGACTGGGGATTATGGGTGGGGGAGTGATGCTTGGCAACTTTGCTGTGGTGCTCTTTGCCTCCTTCTGCTGGCTGGGAGTGATATTCCCACTAGTAATTGATGACGTTGTGGACTCACCATATCTTGGGAAAGAAAAAGCTTTCATTCTATTGTGTGTGAGGCAGGTAGAGTAGGTTTAGTTTCAGTTAGGTTAGGTATGTATTATTTGAAGCATTCCTACACAGAATCCTCTTTTTGTTTCAGTTGATGCACTGACTGTACTATGTAGGAACATTTCAAATACAGCCCCCTCCCCCTGCTGATAGGGCCGACGATTGGCAATGTCGTTGGAGTTTTGCATAAGCCGTGATTCCCTATTATATCCTATGGGAGACACATCGCAACCCGTCAGCAATTCACAGGGCAGACTTTTTTTTTTAGTATATCGACAGACCTACGGAATGCGAGCCAGGCGAACCCAAGCAGTAAATTTCTCGTCGGTCTGTCTATGTTTTGAATATCGGGCCTCTGTGTTGGGCTTTGATATACAGTCATAGATAATATAAAGAAGCATGTGTATACAGAAAAAGAAAAAAATAAGGAAATCTGATTTCCCTGTAAAGCTCAACCCATTTAAATGGGTTGGGGTTTCAAAGAACAAAACCATCTATTTCATATACAAAATCAACCTAAAGAAGCAATTTCTCATACATTTTATACTCTACAATTGGAATATCAAGTCATTAACTATACATTAAGGGAAAACTATTTTATAGTACACTCCCCTTTAAGGTCTTATTACAGTATTGCAGGAAAAGTGCAAATTATACAGATGTGCTGGAAACTCAACCTGTTTATTGTCCATAAAACAGCTGTCTTTACTATTTGCTGTATTTAATAGGGTTGTGTAGCTCTTCATATATATTAATTAAACAACCACAGCTCTCTGAATGCCCATATTTGCTTGGCCCTGGCTTTCATTCAGGATTTCTGTAAATGATTAAATAGCTATGAAAGTCAGTACCTGTAACAAACATATTAGGTTTCTATTATTATATCATACAGTTTATGCATAAACTGCACTGTTTGCATTGTTGTAACAGAATAAAAGGTTCGCCATTGTTGTTCAAGAACCAGAAGCAGATTACAAACAATTCATTTGTGGGCAGGACCCTTATTAGTGCAGGCAACAGACATATTTAGGGTTATGGCAAAAATAAAAGCTCATTACAAATAGACTCCTAAGCAGCAGACTTAACGCTTTCATTACAGGGATACATTTTCTACATCGGAACATACTTTGCTTTTCTGTGATCGTCCTTAAACTGAGTAGGGAAATGACTGTGCCTGCATGCCAGATGTGTGCTCCCTTGGGGCTACTGGTAACTTTTTGAGGTAAAACATCTTGTGTTTTTACATTGGTGTAAATAGCTGTTTAGTCATCGTTTTACAGCTGTGCTGCATCACTTTCAAGTACTTCAACTTTTGAGAATCATGTCCCTTAAAAATATTATTATACCCCTGCCAAACTTTGGTCAAAATAACATCTGCAAAACCAGACTTTAAGGCACAAAGATCAGGCAAATTAGTGTGAAAAAAACAATGTTACAAAACAAATACTAGAAACATTGTGGTGTTTGTATTGATCCTTTTGTACAATGTCTAAGGAAAATAATAATTTACATGTGTTAAATGGTGCTCTGACAGAATGCCGAAGCATGTTCTGAGTTCGGCCACAACTGCCTCTAGGAACCTAACCATGGGTCCCAGCCCACATGCCTTGTAGTTCTCTGTCTGGGAAATACTCTATCTATTTATCTATCTATCAAATCTATCCATCAAATTTATCTCTCTAGCGAATCTATCTCGTGGCCGGACTGTCTGTCGGAATATTATCCGTCGGAAAACAGTCCAGCCACGGTGTTAAATGTTTCTTTTTGTAATGCAAAACCATCTTGATAAACATTCTGAATGCCATTTGTATACAGACATAATGGGTATACTGTGCATGTTTCTCAATGACACTATTTTTTTAACTTTTTAGATATTTTAAAGTGTTTACAATGACCCAGATTTGGTGAGCTTTTCATAAAAAATCAGAAGAACAGTGCAGGATTATATTTTCTATAAGAGAGTTACGCAAATGATCTTATCTATTATAACGGGATCTGAACAAATCTCCAACTATAGTTCTAGTTACAAGGTTTTCAATATCATCAAAAGTTCCAAACTTCAGTGTACAAAATGAGGTTTGTTTTTGTTCAATGTCTATTAAGATTATATCACGAGAAATTGTAAAATATGATTATAATAAAACACAATTTTATATTATATATTGTGTTTTCTACAGAGCTCATCAGTTGTACAAGATATAGCCTATATTGCTATTAAAAAATACACATGTAGTAATTTGCACATCATCAGACATCATCAGGCTTGTAAAGTCATCAGCTAAGGTAAAAAATATGGAAGATTGGTGGCTACATTGATAATAAGAGTAAATTAGAAAATTGCTTAAAATTGCATGCTCTATCTCAGGGGTGACCAATAGGAAGAACCCGGAAGGTGCTACTGGTAGATCGCAGCCAATGTGATCAAAATGATGTGGTCAAGTTACTTGATCAACACTGGGGAGTGAGTAGAGTAGAGTATGGTTGCTAGGGATACCAATTTATCTACCGCAGTGTGTGAAGGGGCAGGTCATTATACAGTCTAATGGTCAGACAGAAAAAGTGCTACAGGATTGGATCTTGAGGGACATCGATTTCAACCAATCAATGTAGATGATTTTTGAATGACAACACAATTGGCCTATCAAAAGCATGGTTGAGTGAGTACTCTCCCAATGGATATGGCGGTATAGTATAGTTAGGAGGGTAAGTGTCAATAGATAGAAAAAGTAATGGCGGAGGCTGCTGTGCTATGCTAAAGTAACAAGTCTGATTGACGTCTGGCAAATGAACGTGTTGACCCGGTAAGAAATGGTCTGCATGGCACGCTATTGAAATGTATTTGTGTAAGCCTCACTCGGTCATTACAGGCCAAACCCGTAGCACAAAGTAAAGAAGGTCAGTGGCAGTAATTTGAATGCAGTGTTTTGTAACATGGCACAAGGGGTTGCTCCTGTTAACCCAAATTAAAGTCAGTGCTACTTTTGTTGTCAGGATTAATCTGTTGTATCTTTATGCTTTTGCACATCCATGTGTTGCTACATCATGCAACCATAAAGGGATATGAAACACACCTTTTATTTTTTTTTCCCATTATTCACATATAGAACATGCAATTTGAAAAAACTTTCTAATTTACTCCTATTATCATTTTTTCTTCATTCTCAATGTATCTTTATTTGAAAAAGCAGGAATGTAAGCTAAGGAACCGGCCCATTTTAGCGGGTAGATCTCGTTGACCTGGTCATTTGAAAAGTAGATCCCAACACAAAAAAGTGTAGGCACCCCTGCTCTATCTGAATCATGAAAGAAAAAAAATTGGGTTCATATCCCTTTAAGAAACACTTGAAAATTTGAAAAACTTGAGAATCTTATTAGGTGAGTCAGTGAGTTAGAAAAGATAGGAGCCATTCTGGAGAAATCCTGTAGACAGGAATATGAGGCGATAACAACAAAGGAGTAGAGAAGGTGGTAAAGAGCAGAGCAAAGGGGACAGGAGGGAAAGTATCTGGAGACAAGGTCAGAGATTTAGCGAGGAGCAGTATTATTAAGGGGTCTTTAATGTTAGTGTCAGGATTTTCTGTTTTATTCTGGAGACTAGAGGAAGCCAGTGAAAGGATTGGCAGAAAAGTGCTGCAGATGGGAAGCAACGTGTAAGGAGCATCAGCCTGGGTGAGGCATTCATTAGGGATTGTAAAGGAGATAGACAGCAGCTAGGGAGACCAAAGAGGAAAGAGTTGCAATAGTCAAGGTGGGAAATGATGAGATAGTGGATTAAAATCTTAGTTGTGTATTGTGTGAGGAAGTAGCACATTTTGGAGATGTTTTTTAAGGTGGAAATGGAAGGAATTGGCTAAAGACTGGATATGAGAAGTAAATGAAAGATCTGAGTTGTGTGACCCCAAAACATCATGTTTGGGGGTAATGATGTTACTATTGACCGTTAAAGAACATTGGGTGGTTGAGATTTTGGAAAAAGGGGGAAAATAAGGAGCTCTGTTTTAGAGATTTAGCTTAAGGTAGTAAGAGAACATCTAGGATGAAACATTAAAAAGACAGTGACAGGCTAGCAAGGAAAATGATAGGTCTGGCAAAGAGAGGTAGATTTGAGTGTCATCAGCATGCACATAATATTGAAACCTGTAGGACTAGTTGACTCAATATTGATTATTGGGGCAAGATTACATATGCGGCGTCGCCCGCAAAAGCCGGTGATGACGGTTTCTACACGGTTTTGGTATCACATATACAGCGCCGCATATAAATGCGCCACATATATTTCACCCGTCGCCTGCAATTTTTACTCCCCCAAACATAGAACCTCATGGCAAATCGGTATCACATATTCATCGGAGGACTTGCGCAGCAAAAATGGAGACATTTTACTCAATTTTCACCTCGCCACACATAGGCAGATGCAGCAAGCCTTTCGCTGAAAATGTGAGCACCGTAACTCCCGTAACTGCCTGAAAATATTAACTAACACCTAATGCATGTGCAATTTCTATCTACCTGTCAACCGCAATCCCCCACCACAATACCTAATAAAGTATATGAACCCCTAATCCGCCATTGACCCACATCACAATAAACCTAATAAAGTAGATTAACCCCTAATCCGCTATTAATCCACATCGCAACAAACCTAATAAAACTATTAACCCCTAATCCGCAAAACCCACACAACGCAATAATCCTAATAAACCTATTAACCCCTAATCCGCCAAACCCCCCCAATGCAAATAACTAATTAAATTACTAAAATCCCTAAATTAACCCCAATTACCTAAATTAAAAAATACTAAGTTACAATTAAAATAAAAAAGCTAACATTACTTAAAAATAAAAAAAACCCTAATTTAAAATTAATCGAAGATTACAAAAAATAAAAAAGTCTAACATGACATAAAATAATAAAAACAAATTATCAAAAATAAACAAATTAAACCTAATCCATATGAAAATAAAAAAGCCCCCCAAAATAAAAACACCCCCTAATCTAAACTAAACTACCAATAGCCCTTGAAAGGGCCTTTTGTAGGGCATTGCCCTAAATTAAACAGCTCTTTTCCTTAAAAAAATTACTAAGTCCCCCCTCTAACAGTAAAACCCCCCACCCACCAAACCTCCCAAAATAAAAAAAACTAACACTAAAAAAAATCATAAACTACCCATTGCCTCAAAAGGGGCATTTGTATGTGCATTGCCCTTTAAAGGGCATTCAGCTCTTTTACTGCCCTTAAAAGGGCATTCAGTTCTTTTTAGAATGCCCAGAAATCCCTAATCTAAAAACAAACAAACAAACCCCCAAATAAATAAAAAAAAAGCCTAAGTCTAACCCCTGAAATAGGTACTCACTGTTCCTGAAGTCCGGCGGAGAAGGTCCTGTTCCAAGCGGTGAAGTCTTCTTCCAAGCGGCCAACATCTTCTTCCAAGTGGGTAGCTTTCCTTCTTCATCCAGGACCAAGCCGGCGCAGAGTGGAGATGAGCGTGGAGCAGGTTTGGCAACCGCGGAGGCATGGAGCATGGAGCACGATCGCCGCCGTCTTTGTATTTTTTTTACAGGGAAAATAGCTGATTTCTTTAGGGCAATGCCCTACAAAAGGCCCTTTTAAGGGCTATTAGTAGTTTATTGTAGGCTAGAGTTTTTTGTTTTTTATTTTGGGGGGGTTATTTTTATAGGGCTATTAGATTAGGTGTAATTAATTGTATTTTCGTTTGTTATTTTTTGTAATTTTAGATTTATTTTTTTTAGTAGTGTTAGGTTTTTTTATGTTTAAATAATTTTTTATTAAAACATATTAAATAAAATACAATACCACAAGTCATCCTTTGTGAATGGACAAAAATGCAAAAATATACAGAGTCTTCATCCAGGACCAAGCTGGCACAGAGCTGAGATGAGCGTGGAGCAGGTTCGGCGAACGCGGAGGCATGGAGCATGGAGCACGCCGTACACTGAATAGTGAATTCAAGGAACGCATTTAAAAATGGCGTCCCTTGCATTCCAATTGGCTGATTTGAGTCTTCAATTTCAAATCAGCCAATAGGATGAGAGCTACTGAAATCCTGTTGGCTATTCAAATCAGCCAATAGAATTTCCGTAGCTCTCATCCTATTGGCTGATTTGAACAGACAATAGGATTTCAGTAGCTCTCATCCTATTGGCTGATTTGAATTTCAAAAATCAAATCAGTCAATAGGAATGCAAGGGACGCCATTTTGAAAAGGCTCCCTTGCATTGAAGATTCAGTGTACGGCGGCGAGCATATAGAGAGGACACTCCGCACCAGATGTCTTGAGGGATGGACCTGCTCCGTGCCGTTGGGATGAAGATAGAAGACACCACATGGATGGATGAAGACCTCACCGCTTGGATGAAGACTTCTCGCAGCCTAGATGTCCGGACTTCAGAAATTTTAAGTGGATCATCGGGGGTTAGTGTTAGGCTTTTTTAACTTTTTTTTTGTGTGTTTTTTGTTTTTAGATTAGGGTTTGGACTTTTTTAAAAGAGCTAAATGCCTTTTAAGGGAAATGCAAAAGAGCTAAATGCCCTTTTAAGGGCAATGCCCATACAAATGCCCTTTTCAGGGCAATGGGTAACTTAGTTTTTTTTAGAGTTAGGTTTTTTTATTTTGGTGGTTTGGTTGGGTGGTGGGTTTTACTGTTTGGGGGTCTTTGTATTTTTTTTACAGGGAAAATAGCTGATTTCTTTAGGGCAATGCCCTACAAAAGGCCATTTTAAGGGCTATTGGTAGTTTATTGTAGGCTAGAGTTTTTTGTTTTTTATTTTGGGGGGGGTTATTTTTATAGGGCTATTAGATTAGGTGTAATTAATTGTATTTTCGTTTGTTATTTTTTGTAATTTTAGATTTAATTTTTTTTAGTAGTGTTAGGTTTTTTTATGTTTAAATAATTTTTTATTAAAACATATTAAATAAAATACAATACCACAAGTCATCCTTTGTGAATGGACAAAAATGCAAAAATATACAGAGTCTTATAGAAATTGTTACTAATAACATATTACAAAGAGTTACAATGCAATCCCAGATCCTTCTTATAAGTCCCATCGATAGTTAGCTATAAGTCTTATTCAAAAGAAGAAGGATAAAAGAAACATGCATAAAAAGAAAATATCTGACTCTGGCGTTCATCTCCATTAATAAAGCAAGATTAGTTTCAAGAATATAGAAATATATCTGGGAGAGAATGACTATTTTTTTTGTAAAAAAAATGAATATTAAGGGGAGGGGAGAACTAGGAAAATAAATAACAATTGTAAAAAACATACACTTTTGGATGTCAAAGACTGACTTAAATATAAAGATTGACATGTAAGTCCTTCTAGGAACTCACCGCTTTTCCTAAGACCGTAAATGCTATAAATCGCTTATCGTTGAACTACAAATCTATCTAGAGTAACTAGAACCGCTTCTAAAATTCCAATAATACCACACTTCATTGTTGGTTTTTTTTGTTTTGAGTGACCAGGTTGCTGAATCGTACATTGTATATATGTGCTGAATTTTGTTTTTAATTTCGATCCATGGAGGAGCACCAACTTTCCAGTATTTTGCTATACAAAATCTTGTCAGTGCATACAATTTAAATGAAAGTATTAACAGGTCTTTTAAACCTCTAGATAAGTTCATGAAGTAATACTTGTGTAATAGTAAGTTGTAGGTGTTCATCTAATAGGTAACTAAGCATAGAAGGGAGTAGTCTCCATATTGTTTGTTTGTATTTCTCCACATTCCCACCACATATGTCTGTATGTACCTATCTCATTGCAAGCCATTAAGGAAAATCTGGATCTGTTTTGAGTCATGTGTGAAGTTCTAAAAGGAGTCAGGTACCATCTAAACATTGTTTTTAGGGAATTTTCTTTTAGATCAGCACTTAGTAAGCCCCTAGGAGCCAAGATTAATATATTATTCCATTTATCTTTGTCTAAGGAGTTCTTTTTACCACCTAAGTATTAACACATTTTTTGGATGTGTCTCCAATTTTTTGTATAGCTACATATAACCTAGTGATAGCGTGTTTTGGTCTGTTATGTTCTGTACAAATGATTTCTAACATGGTTTTAGTCTTGCTTGTAACTGTCTTGAGGTATTTATTTAGGGAGGAGGATAACTGGAGGTGTAAATACCAATGAACCTTAATCGGGTTCAGTTTGTCTTGCAGTTAGGAAAACGTCATTAATTTATTTTTTGCTAAAAGATCTGCCACACTGTATAAACCTTTATTTTCCCACTTAGCTATGTCCCTTCAAAATTATCTCAATAATAAATATCTGATAGGTATTAGAATGTATCTGAGTGGCCACAATCCTTTTTTCGAAGCAAACTCAGACCATATATGACTAGTGACCTCTGTTACAGGGGATCTAAATGTTCTTAATTGGCACGTCAAGGGTTTATTATTCCATATAATTGCATCATGAGAGTCCCATCCGTTTAGTTCTGCTTTCAGTTTGATCCAAATGACTTCCCTTCTGACCGACAGATCAAAACACCTTGAGCCAACCTAGTGGTTCTATATTACTCTATTAATTGGGTATTCCTAGGCCTCCCAAGGACTTATGGGTTGTCATCATTGTGTTAGATAACCTAGCCGTTTTTCCCCCTAATAAATGCTAGAATTTCGGAATGTATGGCTGCTAATTCAGGGGTATATCATTTTGGTTGGGGGAGCTCTGAAGAGATATGAGACGCGGTAATATATTCATTTTAATAGCGTACATTCTCCATAACCAGGAGAAGTTATATCTTTTAGTAGATTGTTTCTAATAGACTTATAGAGTGGGGTGTAGTTTAATTTATATAATTGCTGAGTTTGGACTGTTAAGTGTAATCCTAAATATTTTAGGGAATGTTTGGCCTGTTGTAAATCAAAATTCAATTCTATTAGTTTTTGAGTATGAAGGGGGGATTTCTATGGGTAGCATGTCACATTTATCTAGGTTGATGCGGAATCCTGAGATTACAGAGAATTTATTTAATACATCATACAAATTAGGAAGGGACAGGAGTGGCTTGGTGATAGTGAGTAGGATGTCGTCTGCAAAAAGGATCAATTTATATTAAGAGTTATCTTAACCCCTGAAATATCTGGGTTCAATCTGATTCTAGCCGCTATTGGTTCAATACAAAGTGTGAACAGAAGAAGGGATAAAGGGCACCCCTGTCTTATGCTATTTAAAATAGGAAACGGTTGGGAGGGCGGAGCTAGCTGCCGTGAGAGACAGACGTGATCCGGAGGAGCTCTGCACTTTGAGATTAATAAAGTGCTTTTTGCCGTTACTATTTAGCCCCTCTGATTTGCAAAAAGTGTTATAGGGGCTTACAAAACCACCGCCAAACTCTGGGGTAATACCCTGGAGACCGGGTTACATTACAACCCGCTTGCTCAAAACTCGAGGCCTAAAGAGTACGCAGCAGTGACCGGAGGGTTGGGGCTCCACTCCGGTGACTGCCAGGTTCAATGTCGCAAACTCTTCTAACACAGTTGTCACCCAGGAGCTGTTAGCAACTGCCGGGACCGGCATAGGACAGTAGCTACAATCTCACACGGCAACGGAGAGAGAGGTGAGTTGACCCACATGGTAGGAGCTTGTGGAGAACTGGAGACAAGCAGCACGTGAGATTTTCTCTTCACTATCGGTCAGAACATAGCAAGATATTTTGGGGGATATTCATATGCACTCACTCTTAACCGGAGGGGTTCTGGCGGCACCATTACAATTGACACAGTCACAACTTAGCGGGGAAACAAGGAGAGCTGCGTCCCAGATGGCGGGAAAGACGCCATTTTAAGCCCACGCTTCTTACTCACATCTAAAGAACTTGCACAGTGCTAGAATTCCGTAGCTGGGCATGCTCCCAAACTTTAGAATTTAATAAGTAACACATAAACCCTCTCCTTAGGCTCATCAGAACTGAACTCCTCTCTACCCGGGAGGCCACGCTTATTAGGGGCGGCCTGGGAAATTTGGGAGAGACTCAATTGGGGCCTATAAGTCAATTGACGAGAGGGACAATATAACACTTTCTTCAGCTTTAGACCTCTGTCACCAGTCGCTTTAATGTAAGAGCAGAGAAGCGGAGAAAGGCAATAAACCTCTATAGCATGTAATTCCAATTACTTATTGGATAATAGCAGGCATGTGCATAGTAAGTTAACTCCCAAGCCAAATCCTGAGAATTAAAAGGGAACCAACAACCCCACAATACACTGACATGTCTCCTACCCTCTCCCAAACAGTTTTTTACTGCGCTCTATGAAACAAGACAGTATGAAAAATAAGTCTCAAATCGTTAAGGAGTGCCTTTCTAGGTCACAAATGAAACAGAAAAGCGTAGACAAAAACAGCCCAGCTAAAGCCAATAGCCCGTCAACGAGCAACTTAGGGGGCCCTGAAGTCACTCACCCAGAAGACCCCAACAGAGATCTACTGTCTCAGATTAAATCCGTGTTCCAGGAAGAACTTAAAACAGCTTTACAAGAGATTAGACAAGATATCAAAGAAATAGGTGGGAGAACGGCAGAAATTGAGGAAAGACTAGACAATATGGCTGAAGAAATCCCAGTTATTAAAAGCTCCATTCAGGACAACACATCCTACATAACTAAACTGGAGGACCAGCTTGAAGATCTTGAAAATAGATCACGTAGATATAACTTGCGAATCAGGGATCTCCCAGAATCCTATAAAGACCTAGAAGCAACCATGACAGATCTGTTTCAACAGCTGGTGCCCGACCTTGACCTGCACCTATTACTAATGGACAGAGTACACAGAGCCCTTACAAGACCTCAGCAAAATGCAAATAGGGACGTAGTTCTTAAAATGCATTATTACCATGTGAAAGAGCTCATCATGAAAGCTGCCAGAGAAAAAAAATGCATTGAGTTCGAAGGTAACAACATACAGATTTTTGCAGACCTTGCCCCCATTACATTAAGAAAGAGAAGAAATTTGAAACCTATAACCTCAGCCCTCACCAAGGAGCACATCAAATACCGGTGGAATTTCCCCTTTAAGCTAACCTTCTCCTATCAAAACAACAACTACGCATGCTCCACTCTGGAAGAAGGAAAAGCCATACTAGACCGACTAAAAATCCAGACAGATCTCCTTATCTCATCCGCCATTCCAGAACCCCAGAAGAAATCTATCCAAAGAGAATGGACCCCAGTGGGGAAAAATGGTAAAGCAAAGAGACAGAAAACGAAGCTGAGCAGTACCACACAGGCAACCCGCCTTACCGATGATGAGGACTCCTCCACTTAATTAAGAGGTTTAGTATATAGACTTTCAAGTTTCAGGATTGGTCCATAGACTGATCGAACTGATTTGAGCTCACGAAAATATGCTCTTACTTGCCATCTACCAGTTACCAGTTTGAACTCTGTTCTTCTTATTTATAGTTTTAGAGTTTTAAAGTTCCCTAATAGTTACAGGAAGAGATTATCTCCTCCGATCCTGGACTGATAGCACCATATTAGAATATAGCCCTATTCATACTCTATATTATTGTTACCACCTTTAATGCTGGACTAAATGTTGCATATAAAAACTATGCTTAAATTCTCAGGATTTCACCCCTCCCCTAATCCCTTTGTCCTCCCCCCATACCTTCCCCCACCCCTCACCCCCCCCCCTTATTCCTCCCTGCCCCCATCTAGTTACAAAGAACTGCACATGTTCACATTAATGAATATAGGTTTATTTGTCAAATAATGATTCCTCCTGTCCACCTGTTTGATATAATCTCCAACATTGCTCTACTTTTTGGTGTATATTTTGTTCTCTTTATTGAAATTTATGAAATTTGCTCTCTCATTACTAGGTATATCTCATTGTCGTATATTAAACTTTACCATCCCTCTGCTCGCAATACAGATTTGGTGTGTTCTCCGAATGAGGAGACAACAAATGGGACGGTCCGCACTGCTCTCCCCCAGGAGTTCAGGATTTGGGTTCCTCACTTATATGATCACAGGTACCGGCTAAGCTACTCCCCCCACACAGACACATCATGTCAATAAACATAATTTCACATAATGTAAGAGGCTTAAACTCAGATGTCAAGAGGAAGAAAGCAATCCTAGAATATAAAGCTCTAAATGCACACATAGTAATGCTGCAGGAAACACACTTCACACCTAAATTCACTCCCAAATACTGAGATAAAGCTTTTCCTACACAATACCATGCCATAGGACCTAAAAAAAAATGCGGGGTCTCAATACTAATCCACTCCACTTTGAATTTTCACAAAGAATCGGTTGTGAAGGATAGGGAAGAGAGATTCTTAATAATAAAGGGAACATTACAAAACACTCCTGTCTTAATAGTCAACATATATGCCCCAAATGATCAACAGGCAAATTTCATTTCCAAGTTAAGTAAACATCTCACATTGTGGAAAAGACATAAAACGATTGTAGGAGGTGACTTCAACTGCACTATGAATGATAAAGTAGACAGGACGAATCAAGCTTTTTCACAGAGTGACTCGCCCAAAAAGAGGAGTAGAGTCCTTTTGAACTTTGCCACAGATCATAACCTGACAGATAGTTGGCGATCATTGAACCAAAATGTCAGGGATTACACATACTACTCTCCAGCACATACAACACACTTTAGAATAGACTACATCCTCATCAGCCAAATTCTAATGCCCCTGCTAACCAGAGCTTCAATTAAAAATTGCTCATGGTCTGACCACTCTATTGTGACAGTTACCTTGGCGGGAATGATTAACCCACTCAGACTTAAAACATGGACCTATGACCCCATTTTGCTCCAGGACAGTGTGATTTTGGACAGGGTACAACAACAAGTTAGAGAATTTATTGAACTTAACGATGGCTCTACTAATAATCCAATACTCGAGTGGGGAGCCTTGAAAGCACATATTAGAGGGCTTCTGATTGCAGAATCAGCCAAACAACGTACACTCCTGGAAGCTACAAAAACAAAGCTAAGATTAGAAGCAAATAAATTGAGATTACAATTTAGCACACACCCTACAAACACCATATCTAAACAATTAAAATCAATAAATGAAGAATTGGATAAACTCCTAAACAAAGAGGCACTTAGATCAATAAGAGTAACTGACACCCAATACTATATCTACGGAAACAAACCAGATAAAATGCTTGCTAATAAACTGAAGGAAATTACTAGAACTACTACAATACCCCAGCTACAAACATCAGACAACAGAATCACCAATGATCCTCAAGCCATAGCGAACATTTTTGCAGACTACTACAGTAGATTATATAACTTAAAGACCAGCAATACAGGCAAGGACATGACTGCAGAATTACTAAACTTTTTAGGAGACAGTCCCTTCCCAGCCATTA
Organism: Bombina bombina; assembly: GCF_027579735.1. Lineage (NCBI taxonomy): Eukaryota > Metazoa > Chordata > Amphibia > Anura > Bombinatoridae > Bombina > Bombina bombina. The sequence goes on from NC_069502.1 coordinate 78,795,126, forward strand.
CCGCAGATGAATGTGATTCCCTAAATAGACCTATAACCCACGAGGAAATAAAATTTAGTATTAAAAACCTTAAAGGCTCAAAAGCCCCAGGCCCCGACGGTTACTCTGGATTTTTCTATAAAACCCTGCAACCCTTATTAGTTCCGTAACTAGCCCAGGTATTTAATTCAATGCTTCAGGGTAAAGAAATACCCAAGGAATTGCTAATGGCGAGAATCACAGTTATACCAAAACCAGGAAAAAACAAAAACCACTGTCAAAATTACAGGCCCATCTCACTAATTAATCAAGATATTAAACTATTCACCAAAATTTTAGCGAATCGTCTCAACCCCCTCCTCACCAAATTAATACACCCCGATCAAGTTGGGTTTATTATGCAAAGGGAAGCTCCAGACAACACGAGGAAAATAATAGACTTAATCATTATAGCCACAGTTAGGGGAACGCCTTCTCTGTTCCTATCTTTGGACGCAGAGAAGGCGTTCGATAGGATTGATTGGGACTTTATGTTTGCGGTACTAGGTAGGGTGGGGATTAAGGGTCCTTTTGCTGATGCATTAAAATCGTTGTATTCATGCCCTACTGTTTATGTTAAACTCTCCGGGTACCAGTCTCAGTCAATACACATCAACAATGGAACACGTCAGGGTTGCCCACTGTCCCCACTGCTATTTGCGTTAAGTATAGAACCTTTAGCAATTAAAATACGAGACAATCAAGACATCTCTGGAATCACAGTAGGACAGACTGACCATAAAATTTCATTATTTGCGGATGACGTAATACTAACACTGACCAGACCATTGCTCTCCCTACCTCCAGTGTATGACCTAATACAACAATTTGGACGCATTTCAGGTTACAAAATAAACGAGAGTAAATGCGAAGCATTCGGTATAAAATTGCCACAACACACCAAAAAATTAATGGAATTAAACTTCTCATTTAGTTGGCCAAAAAAATCCATCAAATACCTTGGAATTAATCTATCTAGCAATATACATTCCCTTTACCACTTGAATTATTTACCAATGTTTCTACATGCCAGAGGGCTGTTAGCGAAGTGGATGAAACTGAAACTATCCTTATATGGGAGAATTATATCTATAAAGATGTCTTTACTCCCCAAGCTGCTATACTTATTCCGATCTCTACCAATAACACTACCACTCACGGAACTGCACAAACTCCAAAAGGACATTCTTAACTTTATATGGCAGGGCAAAAGGGCGAGGATTAATAAAAAAATCATGTGCACTGATAGGAAGGGGGGGGGGGGTGGGATTACCAAACTTAGTCCCATACTACTATTCGGCCCGTATGGCACAAACCTTAAAGTGGTTCCACACCAGCAACATATCACAATGGGTTCATATTGAATCTAAGGTCCTAAACATTTTTCCAGTATCCAATTTATTATGGACCCCACATAACACTACACCACACAAAAAATATGACTACATTGCTATACAACATACTATAGACATTTGGAAAAAGCTAAATTTAAAATTTCCTCTACTCAGTAAGAAATCGAAAATAACCCCTTTGATAACTCAATATTCTCTTATTGACACAGCTACACAGCAGAAATGGAGCAACAGGGGGTTGTACAGGATAGCAGACGTATATAAAGAAGGGTCACTGATGACCTATGACCAATATCAAGCCCTTGACCCTGAAGATAAACATATTTGGTACCATTACTTACAATTAAAATCTAGGGTTCAACAGATAATGGGTAGTGAAAGAGCCCCACCCTGCACTACATTAGAAACATTTGGTTTATCGGCTCATCATATAATTGGAGGTATCTCAGCTCTATACAAAATCTTCAACCGGCCACCGAAAGCTGACAAATCTTATCTCATGTTAAAATGGGAACAGGACACGGGGAAAACGTGGTCAGTTGAAAAGTGGACAGAGAACCTTATGGGTGGGTTATCTTTCTCACAAAACGCAACACTCAAGGAAAATTTTATAAAGGTGGCCTTTCGGTGGTAGACCGGAAGGGGGAAATGACCCACTTACTAAATTGTGTTATAGAGGGTGTGGAGAAACAAGGACCTACACACACATGTGGTGGAGTTGTAGATACGCTAAGGAAATTTGGGACCATACCTCCAACCTCATTAGCGAGATATTTCAGAAGAGGGTGACTTTAACTATGGAACAGGCCTTACTCCACTTCCCGATTGGGGAATTCAACAAACATAACAACAGGCTAGTTATGTGGATCTGCACTATAGTTAGGTTGAGTGTTGCCCAATTTTGGAAGAGTGCCCCTCCCAGTTTTGAAAGGGTAAAGCAAAAAATAACTTACCACTACGAGAAAGCGAGCGCAGTAGCTGAAACCCTAAATAATAAGGAAGCTTTCTTGTTGCAATGGGAACCTTACATTCACTACGAGGCCTCCAAAAGGGGGGGGGGAGAGCAGGAAATGCGGAAAGGCGGATCATGTCATAGATAGAGAGCAATAGAAGATATAAAAGCGTATTTAATTTAATTACTTCACAAGCGAGAGCTGAGCATAAGTAATGTTGGATTCATTGGATTATTATTTGTTTTGTTTTTGTTTTATGTATGTATGTACAAAAACCTAAATAAAAATATTTCAAAATAAAATAGGAAACGGTTTAGACTTATACCCTGTCGAGGATACCTGAGCAGTAGGTGAGTCATAGATTGCTTTCAAGGAACTAATACATAGGAAATCAAAATTAATTTGTGACAAAGTCATCTGCATAAATTGCTAATCCACTCTATCAAACGCTTTCTCTGCATCCATCGCAAGGAGCAGATAAGGCATCTGTGTCCTGTTCAGGATATGGATAATATTTAATAGGCATCTAATGTTATCTGGGGCTTCTCTGTCTTTAATAAAACCTATCTGGTCCATATGGATCATGCTAGGTGGGATATGTTTAAGCCTATTGGCCAAAATCTTAGTAAAAATGTTTAAGTCTTGATTAATGAGAGAAATTGGATGGTAATTGGAACATTTTTTGGGGTTCTTACCTGTTTTAGGTATAACTACTATTTTGGCTTGCAGCAATTCAGGAGGAATGGTGTATCACTCCATGATGTAGTTGCAGAATTTGGTCAAATGAGGTGCAAGATTATTTCTAAATAATTTATAATAATAAATAATTTATAATATTCGCCAGGAAAGCCATCCGGGCCTGCAGTCTTCCCTGGTTTGAGATTCTTAATTGCAAGTACCACTTCTAATTTTGTTATAGGGGCATTTAAAGTTTTTTTATTGTCTTCCGATAGGGTTTCTAGGGGAGTGACATCCAAAAAATCTTTTGTGAATTTCTTCACTTCAGGTGTATGGCTAACGTTTTGTCAATTATAAAATTCCCCATAATATTCTGCAAAAGTGTCCACTATGTCTTGCGAATGAGAGGTATAAGATTTGTCTTCCAATAAGTGGAATGGCAGCTGCTTTATGGTGCTCCTTAATCTTATGGGCCAAAAGTGTATCTGGCTTATTAGCATAAACAAAATATTGGGCTTTAAGGCTAGTTATTGCTCTACTCGCTTGCACATTTAAAAATTTAGCTAGAGAAGTCTTCTTTATCTGTAGAGACTGTAGGATAGAGTCTCATTTGGTAAGACTGTGTTGCCTCTCTAGTATTTCAATGTCTTTGTATAACTGGGACATTTGATTCCTAATTTGATTGAAGGGTTTTTTCTTGTATAAGTAATCCCCGAATTACTGATTTATGAGCTGCCCATGTATATATAGGATTAGTGGTAATACGTTGTAATCCCATTTAATGTGGCCCAGGTGTCAATTAAAGTGTGAGATGAAAGGGAGTCCTGAATAGATTTGATCATGTGATTACGTCTTTGGTCTTTATTAGAGAGGAGTTGGTTAATTTTTGCTTTCAGCATGGACATGGGGATGTTGAAATCTCCTGCTAAAATTATTTTAGACTGTGACCATTGTGTTAATAATTGTGCAATATTTTCAAAAAATGTGTGCTGGTTCTTATTAGGTGCATAGATGTTGCAGAGAGTTATATCTGTATTGTTAAATTGCCCTTTCAATATAATGTATCTACCCTCCACGTCCGCTATTGTGGATTCAGGAATAAAATTAATCTAGGAGTGAATAAGAATGGAAACTCATCTTTTTTTAGTATCAACTGTAGCATGGTAATGTTTATTATAGCGTCTAGCCCAATAACGGGGGATTTGAGCCTTAATAAAATGGGTTTCTTGTAAATACAATATATTTGCTCCAAGAGCATTAAATTGATTCATGGCAGTTTGACATTTAATAGCAATATTCAGTCCCCTAATGTTATGGGAAACAATATTTAGTGTGTGTGTAATTTTTCTGTTAAGATGGGGTTAGCAAATGTTGCTGATTGTTAAGAAAATATACCTCTATTTATGTAGTGTGCAGCCATGTAAGTATCAAAATACCTGAGTTCCAAGGGTGGGTTTCCCAGAGTCCCAAAATCTTGTCTTTATCTTGGAACAAGACCATTTAATTAAAACGTCTCTTTGGGTTTGGTCCTGAGGGCCCTATATGCTCTTTCAATCCCCAAACTATAGTTTTCAGTTTCTCCAGTCACCTGATGAAAAAGCTGTGCCACATAGGAGAGGAGATCTATATTGTTTCTCCTGCTCCTATTCTCTAGATCCTCCAGTTTTTCTTGCATCTCATTAAGTAATTGATGCTGAGAGACTACTGACTGAAACACTTTGTTAAGATCTTCTACTATAGAATCTGTATGTTCTTCCAGGGAATCTATTCTACCTCCCAAGTCGGCAATTTCAGTTTCGATTTTGGAAAGACTGTTAGTTACAGAAGTGTGCATAGTATCTATTTTATTCCACAACTTCTCAAAGTTTACAGATATGTCTTTTTTAGAGACCAGAACTTTCAGATCAGCTCTTGTTGCTGGAGTTAGGTCTTCTTCCATTTGAATGGAATCTGTTCTGGTTCTTCTGAACCTGAATCTGCAGAATTAGGTGTTTTTTGAGTTTGAGAAGTTTTAAAGAAGGTATTCATATTAGTTAATTTGTAAGTTTTGTCCCCTTTTGCTGGTCTTCTAGAAGACATTGCTGGATAGGCCTACTAATTTATTATGAGATTAAGATGAAGTAGCCTAGTAGTTGGACATATAGTTATAGGAACAAAGCAGTTGATCCCTCTCTACTCCTCCTTTGCTGTAAAAAGATTTGTGTGGTAGTAATCCTCTCTTAGCTGAACAATCTCTTCTGCTCGTGTGTATATCTTTAAGTTTCACCAGGATTGACGTATATAGAGCTTTGCATTAATTTACCTAATGCCACGCAGTGATGCAAAGAAAATTAAAAAGAGACTATCCTCACATAGTACTATTTGCCACTCTATTACATTAAAGACCTCCTCAGGTATACATTTTCTATAGGTTTCATGCTGACTATTCTGGTAGCTTAAGGTTGTCCTCTGAAAGAGGGAATGTAAAGGTTAAATAAATAGTAGTCTGTGCTGGTCACAAGGAAGGAGATGCCAAGTATTATTCAAGCTGCTGCATTAGGTTTATTAATGATGCCACCATAACCAGCTCCATTGTTACTGTATTTTTTCAACCATCAGTATAATCTAAATACCTTGTGTAGCTTAATATTTGCAGGGAGTTATGCAATAATAAATGCTGTTATGAGCGTTGTCTGTTTTTTTGAGAGAAGAAAAAACTTATGGCTACTAAATTTTAAGTGCCAGCCGTTCGACTGACAAGCCACAGGGGTAAACCAAGATAGTAGGTGCTTTTATTGGAGAGATCCCCTGCCTCAAAGAAGATATGGGCATTTTACAGTTATCCTGAGTAATCTGGGTAAGATGTTGAAGCCGCGATATAATTCGTTCTGTAGAACTTTGCAAAGAGCAGAAGCCCGTGGATGATTAGGTCGGCTGATTCTTCCCGCTCTTCTAGAGCTCCATATCCGCAGGGACAAAGTCACATGTCCCCCTTTTGTAACGCCCTTGGCAAACTTGTTTAGTAGACGGTAAGGGAGGCCGAGTCCATGCTACGCCTGTTAGATTTATAGGCCCTGGACCGCTGTATTGCCAGAATAGCTCCGGAATCAGTTCATCTCAGGTTTCTGGTCCTTAAAGGTCTATAAGGTGTTAATACCTCTACTTAGTGAATAAAAGGTTAAAGTGGTGCGCTGGAGTCTAAGATATCAAACACCTTACAAAACTAAAAGGTCCTTCTATCTGTTCAAGAAAAGGTAAATGCAGTATGACAAATAGTAAGGGCGCTAAAAGCTAAAGATATCAACAATCTCTACGTATAAATCTATTGATTAGCAAACTTGCAAGGAAAAAATTAATCAGGATTTTATATATAAAAATGCTTTATTGCAGATCCTTGTAATGGAATGTAATAGTATTAAAAATATTGCAGATTATAGTATTGGTATATCAATATAAAATTATTGTGACGTCTCCCTTATAAACCATAAAAGAAAAATAATAAAAAAGTAACAGCCTTGTTACTATGTAACAATACAACAGCAGTACTTGTAGCAGTCTTGTTACAGAGCTCTATAGGAAATGTCCAAAGTGCCTGAAAATATTCACTATCGGTCACGTGGGGTGAACTCGCGGCTGTAAGGAAAACCAACTAACCGAAATGCGCCGTCTGAACTCTCTAGCGGCACAGGAGCCCAGATATGAGCCTTAATACAAAGACTGTATAATTGGATCACACGATTAAAGGTAATCTATTCCAAAGTATTGACACCAAAATATTTACGAAATTGGTCAAAGGTGGTATATTGAAAAATATTACTTGCACTGGACATCCATGTGTTTCTGATAGTGTATACCAATCAGTAGTGATGTCGCGAACCTAAAATTTTCGGTTCGCGAACGGCGGACTCGAACTTCCGGTATTGTTTGCGAACCCGCAAACCGCCATTGACTTCAATAGGCAGGCGAACTTTAAAACCTACAAGGACTCTTTCTGGCCACAATAGTGATGGAAAAGTTGTTTCAAGGGTACTAACACCTGGACTGTGGCATGCTGGAGGGGGATCCATGGCAAAACTCCCATGGAAAATGACATAGTTTATGCAGAGTCTGCTTTTAACCCATAAAGGGCCTAAATCAACTAACATTCCCAAATTGTTTGCAATAACGTGCTTTAAAACATCAGTTATGATGTCGTATCTATCAGGTAGTGTAAGGGTTACGGCCGCATCACAGTGACAGAGCAAACTCCAAGTGTTACGCACCGCAATCAACTGCAAACAGTCCACTTGCACAACCACGAGATAGATAGATTTGATAGATAGATACATAGATTACATAGCTCAATTGATGCAATATACATATGATCGATACACTGTACATAGCTCAATAGATGCAATATACATTCGATAGATACGAATTACATCGATCAATAGATGCAATATACATTTGATAGATACGAATGTTATCGAATCAAAGATGCAATATACATTTTATAGATACGAATGACATCACCCAAAATATGTAATATACATTTTATAGATACGAATTACATCGATCAATAGATGCAATCTATATTTGATCGATACGTTTGATAGTTCGATCGATTTGATATATAAATAAATCGATTTGAAATATATATAATTTCCCTGACAGAGTATAACAGTAAGACATGTGGTCTGTGACCCGTGGTGTGTTAAGTAGTAATATTCTTAACATTTTACTACAACCTGTTACTCCCCCTATCAGATGAGGTCTATATGGCCTTCATTTGTGGAACCGGGAGATGGAAGAAGATGATTGTTCTGTCCTCCTACTTCAAATTTGTCAGAAACACAAGTGGCTGTCTCAAAACATCCCGGACAGAAGATAGATCGATAGATAGGATAGATAGATATACATAGATTGATAGTTAGATAGAATCGATAGAAGAGAAATAGATAGATTTGTTAGATATATAATTACCCTGATAAAGTCTAAACATGCGGTCTTGGACTCAACTAGGTTGTGTTAAGTAGTACTATTCTTAGCACTTTCAGCCCTGTAACTCCCCCTATTGCTGGAGGTCTATATGGCGGTTATGATTACCCTGACAAATTATAACAACAAGACACGCGGTCTGGGACCCATGGTAATTTTGTTGTGTTAAGTAAAACTTTTCTTATCACTTGAATCCCTCTTACCCCCCCTTTTGTTGGAGCTCTATATGGCCTGCATGATTAGCCTGACAAAGTATAATAAGAAAACATCTGGTCTTGGACCCATGGTAATTAGGTTTTCTTAGCACTTTAATCCCTGTTACCCCCCCTATCGGGGGTGGTCTATATGGCCTGCCTGATTACCCTGAAAAAATATAATAATAAGACATGCGGTCTGGTACCCATTTTAACTAGGTTGTGTTTTAAGTACTACCATTCTTAGCACTTTAATCTCTGTAACTCCCCCTATTTGGTGAGGTCTATACGGCCTGGATGATTACCCATACAAAATATAATAATAAGACATCTGCTCTTGGTCTGCGACCCATGGTAACTATGTTGTGTTAATTAGTAATGTCCTTAGCATTTTAATAGCTGTTACTCATACTCACCCTATCGGTGGAGGTCTATATGGCCTGCATGATTACCCTTACAAAATATAATAACCAAACATATGCTCTGGGACCCATGGTAAGTAGGTTGTGTTAAGTAGTACTGTTCTTTGCAGTTTAATACCTGTTACAACACCAAATGGTGGCAGGTCTATCTGGCCTTCATGATTAGCTGCACCCAAACCCAAAAAAAAGCAGAGTGGTCTTAGACTAACACCCATGGCTAACTCGGTTGTTTCAATTAGTACTATTCTTAGCACTTTCATCCCTGTTACGGGTGGTCTACATGGCCATCATGATTAGCCAAACAAAATACTACAATCCAACCTTTGCTCAGTCTTCATAGGTCCTTCATTGGCTGTATTTTGATAGTACAGTTCTTATTATTTTAATTTTAATTAGTAACTATACTGTGACAACAATTATGATTGGTGTGAATAGTTGGCAAGACGGCCTGGCACAAAAGGCTGGCAGGCAGGAGGTAAATGCAATTCAAGGACACTAGGAGACTGAATACTGACAGTAAAAACAGTGATGATTGACAATTTTTGCAATACTGTTAAAAGAAATATGATTGCTGGGAATAATTGGCTAGGTGGGCCTGGCACACAGCAGGCTGCAAGGCAGGAGGAAAGTGCAATTCAATGGCACGAGCAAACTGAGGATTCAGAACAACTATTACCAAAAATTTTAATTTTTAATTATTAAGAATACTGTGACAACAAATATGATTGGTGTAAATATTTTGAAAGTAGGCCTGGCATACAGGCTTGGAAGGCAGTAGAAAAGTGCAATTCAATGGCACGAGCAAACTGAGGATTAAGATCAACAATCAAATTTTTTTTAATTTTAATTAGTAACAATACTGTGACAACAATTATGATTGGTGTAAATAGTTGGCAAGACGGCCTGGCACACAGGCTGGCAGGCAGGAGGTAAATGCAATTCAATGGCACTAGGAGACTGAATATTTGCAGTCCAAAAAATTATGATTTTTATTTTTTTATATACTGTTACAAGAATTATGATTGGTTCCACTAATTGGCTAGTTGGGCTTGGAAAACACGCTGGCAGGCAGGAGGAAAGTGCAATTCAATGGCACGAGCAAACTGAGGAATCACAAGCAATCAATTTGGAATTTTAAAGATTAACAATACTTTTACAACAACTAGGATTGGTGGCACTAATTGGCTAGTTTGTGCCTGGCTCACAGGCTGCCAGGCAGGAGGAAACTGCAATTCAATGGCACTAGTAGACTGAATATTTGCAGTCCAAAAAATTATGAATTTTAATTTTTTTGATACTGTTACAAGAATTATGATTGGTGCCACTAATTGGCTAGTTGGGCCTGGCACACAGGCTGGCAGATATGAGTTGTGGATGGTAGGTAGGGAAGCAATTTAACACAGTATGCTGTGTAAGTGACAAAAACACAGGCCTGATAGAAAATTAAGTTAGATTACACTAGCAAAATATTTTAAAATTTTAGATTTTAATATTAAAATTATGTTAAGAAGTGCAATGCACATATGAGTGGTAGCACTGGCTGGCTGCTACGTAGGGCAGCAATTAACAACAGTATGCTGTGTAAGTCAGATAGACAGTTAGACACAGGCCTGATAGAAAATAAAATTAGATTACACTAGCATAATGATTTAAAGACTTTTTTGGGGGAATTTAAAGAAAAAGGTTAAGCACATACACATGAGTCGTGGCTGATAGCCTTGGAATGGCAGCTATTAAAAACAGTAGGCTCTGTAAGTAAGATACACACACGCCTGATAGAAAATACTATTAGATTACACTAGAAAAATGATTTAAATTATTTTTTTTGGGGGGGAAATTAAAAAAAGGTTAAACACATATGAGTCGTGGCTCATAGACTAGGGAGGGCAGCAAGTAAACACAGTAGGCTCTGTATGTCAGCAAAACACACAGGCCTGATAGAAAATTATATTAGATTACACTATCAAACAAATTTAAACTTTTTTTTTTTTATATTTAAATTAAGGTGAAGAAGATATGAGTGGTGGCTGCCTGGCACAGACCAATTAACCAAAAGACTGAAAAAAAATGAGGTATATTAATGCTGAGTGAGCCTGACAGACACAGGCCTGATAGAAAATGTAATTAGATTACACTAGAAAAATGATTTAAATAAAAAAAAATTAATTTAAAATAATGTTATAAACAGATATTAACACTGGTGGCTGGCACAGAGCAATGAACCAGAGTATATGCTGTGTGACACAGGCCTGATAGAAAATGAAAAAAAATTACACTAGCAAAATAATTAAAATTTTTGGTTAGTTAAATTTAAACTAATGTTGTTAGGGAGATATCAGTGGTGGCAGTAATCACAGCATATGCTGTGAGCCTTAAACACACAGGCTGAAAGCCAGGCAAATGCTAATAAAAAAAATACGAAAAAAAAAAAAACGGCACGAAATATAGCCCTAAAAAGGGCTTTTTGGGGTGCTGTCCTTGCAGCAGAGATGAGTGGAGTCCTTCTGGACTGTAGTGGACACTAAATACACTAGCCTAGCTATGTTTTTCCTATTAATGTCAGGAGCAAAAACACAACACGTCCTCTCATTAAGAAAGCAAGGTCGTTATGAGTCTAAAATGGCGGATTCCGAGTAGCTGGGAGGGTCTGTGAGGGAGTGTCTGATGTTGATTGGCTCTAATGTGTCAGATGGCTGTGACATACAGGGTCAAAGTTTCCTTAATGATGACACATAGGGGCAGATCGAACATCGCGATGTGTTCGCCCGCAAACGCAAACGCGAACAAGCTATGTTCGCTGTGAACCGTTCGCGGGTGAACAGTTCGGGACATCACTACCAATCAGTTGATTTTTGAATATTTTCTGGCACTTTGGACATTTCCTATAGAGCTCTGTAACAAGACTGCTACAAGTACTGATGTTGTATTGTTACATAGTAACAAGACTGTTACTTTTTTATTATTTTTCTTTTATTAACACTGTTATCTTACACTACTATTTTTATAACTAAGTATATTACGTTAGCTATTGCTTTCTCTAATCAGGAGATTGCGCACATATATGGTTTATAAGGGAGACGTCCCGTTAATACCTCTACTCCCTGAGCTTTTGATCAAGATAAATTGTCCTTGATTAAATTTTATCTTGTTTTTAGACTAAAATAACAGAGGAGCTCCAGGCACATACGTCTGTTCTCTTTGCCAGCAAGCTCCGCCCCCCCGTTAGTTTTTTAAAATGTATAATTTAGTTTTTTTAATTGGTAGCTATTTTAATTTTAGTATAATAGTTATGCTAGGTTAATTGTTAGTTTAAACTTAGTTTTTTTTATTTCACAGGTAAGTTTTTATTTATTTTAAGATAGGGATATTGTCATTTTAATTCAAAGTTAGGGGGTTGTTAGGTTTAGGGGTTAATAGTTTCATTTAGTTTTTTTGCGATGTGGAGGGCTGGCAGTTTAGGGGTTAATAGGTTTATTTAGTGGCGGTGATGTGGGAGACCAGAGGTTTAGGGTTTAATAACTTTATTTAGTGGTGGCAATGTCGGGGAGTGGCGGAATAGAGGTTGAAAACTTTTATTAGTGGCGGCGATGTCGGGAGCGGCAGATTAGGGGTTAATAACTTTATTATAGTGTTTGCGATGCAGGAGGGCAGTAGAATAGGGGTTAATAGGTAGTTTATGGGTGTTAGTGTACTTTTTAACATTTTAGTTATGAGTTTTGTGTAACAGTTTTTTTGTGACAGATCGTGTCGGTATAGGCTGGAACGCAAGCATTTTAGCCTCACCGCACAACCTGTAATACCGGCGCTATTGAAATCCCACGCAAAAACATAATTTTACTGACAAGACTCGTAATGGCTGCGTTATGGTTTTTATGCTGAAATGGCCATTTTTCCAAAGTTAAAACCGTAATGCAAAACTCGTAATCTAGGTGAATGCTATTAAAAAAAAAAGCAAAACTAAATGTTACAAAAACACTCCTAGATAGGCTATGTAAATGGATCATCTGCAAAACATTTATGCAAAGAAATATTTGGTTTATAATGGCCCTTTAAATAGGAAGTGATGACATCATGGTTCTGGGACTGTATCCTGTTTCTCTCTGATTATGTTCTCCAATTTGGACATAAGAGGGAGCCTGAGAGTAGTTAGCAGCTTTACACAAAGTCAACTAGCAAAGTCAAGGTGAAACCATGACAGCACCCTTCCCTCAATGACCCCTTCCCTGTGGAGGACAAAAGGCTTATTGGGGTAACTGGCATGGATGGCACAGAGGAGGGCCGGTAGTGTGAACATCAGAGGAGGGAACCCATGAATGCTCCTCCAGACTGTAACCCTTCCAGTAAACCAAATACTGTACACGACCTCTGGACATACAAGAGTCAATAAGGCTGCTGACGTGATATTCTTCATGGTTGTCAATAGAAATAGGAAAGGGACAAGGCAACACAGTGGTAAACCGATTGTAAAACAATAGTTTCAAGAGGGAGACACGCATCGTGGGAGGAGGGTCAAGAACGTAAGAAACATGATTGACCTGTCAAGAGTATTTGAAAAGACCCAACATAACGGGGAGCCAGTTTTATGGAAGGCACATGAAGGTTCAAGTTGCGGGAGGACAGCCAAACCCTCTCTCTGTTTTAGTAGGTAGGTATGGTTAGATGCCTATGGCCAGTCTGGAACTTTTGGAGCAGCATTGTAATGTATATGTAATGAACCAATTGACAAGTGTATCAATATTAACTTAGGATAACTTGGTTATTCTCATATAACATTCTTTTCAAAATTGTTAGTATGTGTCACATTGATAACCTTGCACAAAAGGTATTTCCTAGGCTGTCAGTGTGACTTAATATGGCCGTATTGCTATCGCCTGCAATCTGGTTAACAAGGAAGGCAGATAGATAACATTAGGCATAAAGAATTACAAAGTTCATACCTAGTCCGCTTTAGCAGATCAGCAAGAAGTCACCGTTTATGTTGGAGGGAGCTGGTTTGCAGATCAGTGCTTGTCTGAAATTCCCCGGCGTCTGTGAGAGAGTGAGACGCTGGAGGCATGAGGCGGCGGTAGCTGATGACGTAGCCGCAGCTCCTGGGATCTGTGACAGCTCAGCGGTGAGAGGATAAGCAGCGGGGAACAAGCTGCGGCGGTAACTCTGAAATCCGGGTACGAAGATAGAGGTTAGTAACCAAGAGGCTTGAAGTAACTTCCAAGGTTGCAGGGCTAGAAGTGAGTTGTTGAGATAAAACCGGAACAACTTCAATAATCCAGCAACAATGATAGGCAGGCTGTGAGCTTTATAGGGAGGAGGAGGAGGACCCTTAAAGGTACAGAGTAAGGGTAAATGGTGATTCCTTACACAGCCCCCCCCCCAAGGAAACCACAGCGAGGTTTCAAGGACGTGGTCTGTCAGGGTGCCGTCGATGGAACTGGGAGATCAACCTAGGAGCAGAAAGATTGGACAGGCTCCCACGAGTCTTCCTCAGGCCCATAACCCAGCCAACGTACCAGGTAGAATAACTGTCCACGTATAATTCGGGAGTCTATGATGCTGTGCACATGAAATTCCTCCTGGTCACCCAAGGCCGAAATACCTGGAAGATGTGTGAGCGGCGGTACATTGGAATGACACGGTTTCACTAGAGATATATGGAAGGTGGGATGCACCTTCAGTGAAGGTGGAAGATCCAGAGTAACAGTAAGTGGATTGGTGATGGAAGAGATAACGAAGGGTCCGATAAAAGTGCGACCTAATTTCCTACAGGGGTAACGCAACTTCAAATTCTTCGTAGATAACCACACTCGCTGACCAACTGTATAACAAGGTCCAGTTCTACGTCTTAGGTTATAGTACTTGCTTTGAGTAGCCTGGGCGTCAAGAATGTGAGTTCTTACCGATGAAAAGATTCGGGAGATGTCGTTCATGGTATCATTCACCTGAGGACAAGGGGATTCCATCTTAGGCAAAAGGTCAGAGCGAGGATGCAACCCGTAGTTAATAAAGAAAGGAGTGAACCCAGTGGATGAATTCACATGATTGTTATGAGCAAATTCTGCCAAATGAAGAAATGTTGCCCAAGTATGCTGTTCCTGAGAACAGTAACAGCGTAAATACTGTTCTATACTTTGATTCACTCTCTCAGTTTGTCCGTTAGACTGTGGATGGAATGAAGTCGTGAGGCACTGCTCGATGTGGAGGGATTTGCAGAGATTCATCCAAAATCTGGATGTGAACTGTGTCCCACGGTCACTTACAACAGACTTGGGTATGCCATGTAATCGAATTATCTCCCTAAGGAATAAGTCAGAAGTATGTTTGGAGGTGGGTAAGGCAGTAGTGGGAATAAAATGAGCCATTTTGGAAAATAGGTCTGTTACAACAAAAATGGTATTGAATCCATTAGACCTAGGGAGGTCAACTATAAAATCCATAGAGATTTTATCCCACTGTCTGTTAGGTACTGAAAGTGGTTGTCTGTATGTAGGTGTAGGGGTATTGTTTGGTGTGTGAGAGGACCACTTGATAAAATGCTACCATCAATGACTTTCACTGAGACTGGAGTTTGCTTTGAAATCACAGGTATTTTATTGGTTTTCACAAATTTCATGTCAATGAAGTTTCCGCAGGATCCGGTGTCAATTAGAGCTGTCGTCTGGATCTTGCAGGATTCCCACTGTAAGATGACAGGAATTGTAAGATAGGAGGTAGAAACAAGCTTAGAGAAAAAACTAACTTGGGTTAGTGGTTTCTTACCTAATTTTTGTTTTGCCAGTTGGGGGCAGCCTTTTACCTCATGTTTAGGGGATGCACAGTATAAACATAGGTTTAGGTTCTTCCTTCTGGTTTTTTCTTGTATAGATAAGGGACCCTTAATGAAACCTATCTCCATAGGTTGTGGTAAGTCCTTAGTAGTAATAGTAGGTAGCATAGGCAATCTTTTTGCAACGCCCAATTTCTCGCAGCGTCTCTCTCGTAGACGTCTATCTATGGAGATGGAGACTGTATACAATTCTTCCAGAGTCTCAGTTACCCCAATGCATGATATTTCGTCCTTAAGCTCTTCACTTAATCCTAACCGGAATTGATTTTTAAGTGAAATTTCATTCCACAAAGCATCTCTTGCATAAATCTTGAATTAGGTAATAAAAGTTTCAACCGGGTTTTTGTTCAGTTTTAATGCACGCAAGTTGTTTTCTGAGGATAACTGTTTGTAAGGATCATCATAAAGAGTTGACATCTCAGAAAAAAAAGCTTCTAATGAGCCCAAGATTGGGTCTTCTTTTTCAAAGAAAGCATCTGCCCATGCCCTGGGCTCACCTCTGAGGTAAGAGATTACTGTTAGGTCTCTAGTTCTCTCAGTGGCGTATGTTTTAGGTTTTAATTGGAACATGAGCAAGCAGGAATTCCTGAATTCTCTGAACTGTGCTCGGTTACCAGAGAATCTCTCAGGAGTTGATACAGCAGGTTCAGTAGATTGCTCTGTTGTAGTAGGTTTGGCTGCTAGGGTTTCTCTGAGACAGGCTTTTAGAGCCTGATTCTCTACCTGTAATTCACGAAATGAATTGGCTAGGTGATCAACCCTGTCAGACAGGCTTTTTAGATGATCAGCCATAGTGGTAGGTTCCATTACTTGATGAATGTAATTAACAGGACTGGAAAAAGATAATAGAAAACAACTTAATTTTACTTCAAAGTATAAAGAGTCCTGTTTAATCCTTTTGTCTGGATTATTATGTAATGTATATGTAATGAACCAATTGACAAGTGTATCAATATTAACTTAGGATAAATTGGTTATTCTCATATAACATTCTTTTCAAAATTGTTAGTATGTGTCACATTGATAACCTTGCACAAAAGGTATTTCCTAGGCTGTCATTGTGACTTAATATGGCCGTATTGCTATCGCCTGCAATCTGGTTAACAAGGAAGGCAGATAGATAACATTAGGCATAAAGAATTACAAAGTTCATACCTAGTCCGCTTTAGCAGATCAGCAAGAAGTCACCGTTTATGTTGGAGGGAGCTGGTTTGCAGATCAGTGCTTGTCCGAAATTCCCCGGCGTCTGTGAGAGAGTGAGACGCTGGAGGCAGGAGGCGGCGGTAGCTGATGACGTAGCCGCAGCTCCTGGGAACTGTGACAGCTCAGCGGTGAGAGGATAAGCAGCGGGGAACAAGCTGCGGCGGTAACTCTGAAATCCGGGTACGAAGATAGAGGTTAGTAACCAAGAAGCTTGAAGTAACTTCCAAGGTTGCAGGGCTAGAAGTGAGTTGCTGAGATAAAACTGGAACAACTTCAATAATCCAGCAACAACGGTATGCAGGCTGTGAGCTTTATAGGGAGGAGGAGGAGGACCCTTAAAGGTACAGAGTAAGGGTATATGGTGATTCCTTACAAGCATTGACCGACAAAGGCAATCCTGAACCTGCACCCAAGTGAAATGGAGTTACGGGAGCTACTTCTCAAAAGCCGGAATACCCAGAGACATGAACATATCATGTAACATGGATGGCTGAAACCCATAGTTCCCCATGAATTGGAACAACTGGGAGGAAGCATTGATAGCTCTATTACAAGCGAACTACGCCCAAGGTAACAGGTCAGACCAGTTATTATGGTGATCTGAGACATAGAAATGGAGGAACTGTCAAAGAGCTTAGACTGTTCAGCAGCCCCATTGGATTGAGGGTGATAAGCCGAAGAGAAGGAAAGCTTGACACAAAAGGACCTCCAAAATCTGGAGAAAAACTGGCTACCCTGGTCTGAAACTATCTCCTTGGGTAACCCATGTAAACGGAAGACCTTTCTGGCAAAAATTGAAACAAGCTCCTGACTGTTAGGCAGCTTCTTCAAGGGAATGTGACATTTTGGAAAAATGGTCTACAACCATCAAGATATCAGTACTGCCATTGGAAAGAGTCCATGGATAGAGGATAGATGTCTCAAAGGATGCTCACCTTTGGCTATACGTTGGAGAAGGCCCACAGGAAGATGCCGAGGAGTCTTATTCTGTGCACAGACTGAGCAGGAGGCAACATCAGAACGAAGACTTGGCCACCTGAATTGTTCTTACCTGGGTGACCTGCGGCTTAAGGATAGTGGTAGGTGTTCAATAGTTTGGTGCAAGATTCTCAGCTACAAAGCACTTGCCACTAGGTTTCTCTGGATGGGCATTGGTTTGAGCAGCCAGGATCTCCTCCCCAAGGGAGAAGTCAAATTGGTACATATGGAGGCCAAAATATGGTCAGGAGGTATAACTGGAGTGGGTACAGACTCCTTGTTGGACAGAGGCGTAAATTGTTGAGAGAGGGCATCATCCCTAACATTCTTAGTACCAGGCAGGTAGGAGTCCACATAATTGAACCGAGACAAAAATAGCGCCGGCGGGCGACTAATGTTTAGATAGGTAAGTCAAATTCTTGTGGTCAGTAAGGATGAGCACTGGTGTGCCAGTACCTTTGAGAAGGTACCTCTAAAATTATGGCCACTATTCCCTATCTCCAACTTCATAATTTCATTCTACCTAAGGCGCAGGATGTTGAGACAAGAGTGCACATACTATTGTCTATTGTCTCAGACGCATCAACCTCAAGAGAAGGGTTATGATGTGCCAGAACCAGGGCACCAGCAAAGGCAGTTTTAAGACTCAAAGGCCTTAATTGCAGTTAGTGACCAATGAAATGGATCATTCTCTTTACGGGTCATGTCCATGCTAGGTTTGATAGTTTTTAATAAACTTTCTATAGTAATTGGTGAAGCCCAAAAAATATTGAATAGACCAAAGACCAACTGCAGATAACTTGTCAGGATACATGGAGAACCCTGTAGCAGAAATTACATAACCTAGAAAGGTGACTTGAGTTTGATGGAACTTGAGTTTGCAAAATAGGCAGTTCTCACGTAGTGTCTGAAGTACCCGTGTGACATCCGAATGATGAGCCTCAAGTGTGGATGGACGTTGTCTAAGTACACCACAACACACTGTTGCAATATATCTTGAAGGACATCATTAATAAATGCCTGGACAACAGCAGGAACATTGCATAGACCAAAGGGCATGACAAGATATTCATAATGCCCACTCCTGTGGGTACAATCATAAGACTGGTGAGGAGGCAACGTACCGGCCCATACTTTGTCAAATACATCTTGGAACTTTTGGTACGCCTCTGGCAGTTGAGATAACAAAGAAAGTGCACCAGACTTTGACTGGTTTCCAGAGACAAGTGGAAGAACATTGCGGGACCATGACAATATTTCGGACCTACACCAGTGGAGACTGGGATTGTGCTTTTGGAGCCAGGGATAACCCAGAACACCTGTGCGGAGAGGTTATCACCTAGAATTAGAGAGTTTCATAATGGAGAGCCCCAACAGCCATGGGTGAAGGAGCAATTTCATAAGTGACGAGTGCGGGCTAAAGAAGCTTGCCATCAATGGCCTTAGTAGCAAGTGGAGCAGACCGAGGTTGTACTGGAATGGAGTGCTGAGATACAAAAGCACTGTCAATGAAATATTCTGCAGCACTGGAGTCTACTAGAGCCTGGGTGACTATGGAGGAGTCCACCCAGGAAAGGACAACAGTGACCAAAGGTTTCTCTTTTTGAGATTCCAGGGATGAGGACCTTAGATGTGGGTGGACGTGTAGGACAAAACTTTAAAAGGTGACCTTGTAGCCCAAAATAGAGGCAGAGCCCCTCCCTCCTCCTAAAGGTCATCTCTTCCTAAAAGCAGAGAGGCACATGAATCCCAGTTGAATAGGCTCAGCAGTACCTGGGGTCTCTGGACCAGGAGGCATAGGAGGTGAGGGAGGCATGGGTGGGAACAAAAATGTAGGAGACAACTGGACAGGAGGCTTCCGCCAGCATTCCTTGAAGGAGAGTCTGATGTCAATTAGTATTAGAAAAGACAGCAAGGCCTTGATATCCTCTGGTAAATCTCTGGCAGAAAATTTGTCTTTAATTGCATGATCCCATAAGAAAAAGTGGCAACAAGGGCAACAACCTACCTCTGCTGCAAGTGTACATAACTCAATAGCATACTAGGATACAGATCTCGTACCATGCTGAATAAACATGAGTCGTGTGGCAGCAAAAGAGGAGCAATCTGGGACATCAAATACCCTTTGAAAGCAGGCCACAAATTCAGGGTAATTATATATCACAGGTTTTTTAGTCTCCCACAAGGGATTAGCGCAAGCAAGAATCGTGTCAGAGAGTAATGAGATGAAAAATTCCACCTTAGCTCAGTCAGAGGGAACTGCCTGAGGTAACATCTCAGGACTGCTGCAAATTGATCCATGTGGTGATCCTGAGTGTTTATCCATCCTGAAAATAATGGTGGATAAAGGTGGATTATTAGAACTGTCAGGATTCAGGGTCCTTGCGTAATGTCAGGGTACCGGGAGTCAGACAGAGACGTGAAATGCTAAATTAATCACACCTTTATTAAAAAATAACAAAAGATTATAACAAGTCCAATTGTAAAATATGCCTACCTGCTATCACTGTCCCTTTAAGACTGCCCTCCCTGCTTCTCTCAAACATGCTGTTTGGGGAGTAGTCTGCTGCTGGAACTTACTTGCATATTAATTATTTATTCACCTGATTCTTTCAGCCTCTATTTAGTCATATCAGACCTATTATGGTTTCCACTAGCTTTGAAGTTTGTTGTGGATTTACAGATCCCTGCGTTTGTTCCCAGCATGGACTTTCCTAGAGATATTCAAGTTACAGCTTTACCTACCTGTCTGCTAAAGTCTGAATTCTACTAAACCACAAGTAAATATATATGCCCTGCATTGTTTGCTGGGCACTACTATTTTCCAAACTCTGAACTCAATCTAAATTACAATTTTGTATTTTGCTATAATCATTCTCTGATTGCTACAACTGAATCATACTCTGAAATTTACAACTATTTACTGCTACTACAAGTTGTCATTGCTCAGATATCCTTCTGCAAATATATATATTCAGAACTCTTTTATGTGATCCAGTTAAACAAATTGCTTTCCTGTGATTCTCCATTTTTTGCCACAACAGTATTTAATGCTTTAACGTGCAACTTGCCTATCACCTGTGCTGCTATGCTTTTTAGTCTGGCATACAGCTCCAACTAATAATGTGTACTATAAGCTCTGCAATAACTCCTAGCAACTACAAATCACAGTATCTATTAACTGTTCCCTTTGAAGCCTGAATATCTTGTATTATATGTTTTACACTTCATGAATCCTACAGCAACTCATAGCAACTATGAGTTACAGAATCTATTATCTGTTTCCTTTGAAGCCAGAATATATTGCATACATATGTTTTATACTTCATGTACCCTGCAATAACTCCTTGCAACTACAGAATATCAACTATCCACATACAGGATACTCTACCCCGAGTCAGGGGTCGGTGTATCCAATTCCCTACCACTTCCCAGAATGTCTCCTGAGCAGTTATACACCTGATCGTGACACCAAAAGCCAAATGAGAAGCCATTAGTCAAAGCCAGAGCGGGTAGTCAGACGAGCCGAGTCAGGAACCAAAGCGAGTAGTCAGATGAGCCAGGGTCAGGAACATGAAGATCAGCAAAGTCAGGAACAAGCCAGAGATCAGGAACCAGAAGGGATGTCAAACAAGCCAGGTTATACACAAAGAAAGGAACTCACAGTGAAAGTCAAAGACAACGCAAGGGCAAAGGCAACTGGACTGAGGCAGTTGAAAAGGAAGTGATGACATCATCATTCTGAGACTGCAACCTGTCTCTCTCTCTCTCTGATGTTCTCCAATTTGTCCATAAGAGGGAGCCTGGGAGTAGTGAGTAGCTTTACACACTGTGCTACAGGCAAGGAGACAACACAGGTGAGTCTAAAATGGCAGCCGCCAGCCAAGATAAAAAGCTGCAAATAACTAGCGAAGTCAGGGTGAAACCCTGACAAAAGCATGTCATTTAAATTCACTAAAGAAATCAAATAACTTTTAGTGACATGAATCTCACCAATGGATATCTTGATGTAGCAACATTCCTAATTCAAGGCAATTTGAGAAATTTACTCGCTGTAGAGTTCTTTGAAATTTTGGCCAATCAAGGCCACTTAGTAAACATTTCCTGACGGTTTATATTTAATAAAATATATTGGTGGATTCAATATTGATATTTGAATTATTCAGTTATCTGAATACAAGGAGAAAATATGTTTAAGGAAATATTTATTTCATGTAAGTGGCAAGAGTCCATGAGCTAGTGACATATGGGAAATACATTCCTACCTGGAGGGGGCAAAGTTTCCCAAACCTCAAAATGCCTATAAATACACCTCCCACCTCACTCATACTTCAGTTTTACAAACTTTGCCTTTGTTGGAGGATGGTGAAGCAAGTTGTGCTTGATTTCTTCTGTGAAAGGCGCTTCTAAGCATTTTGAAGCCCAGTTCCTCTCAAAGTATCACCAAATAAAGTCCATCAAAGATGGTCCCTCAGGACAAAAGCGCCCTCTAGAGGCTTCCGTCGATGGTTGTAGGGAGATACACCAGGATCAGCTCTTCTTAAAACAAAGTGGAGAACCTGCAAATATGAAAAAACAGAAAAATGTGCTCCAATGGTGCAGAAGATCACAACAATTGTTGGAAATTGTATCAATACATCAGAGCCCACCAGCTGGCTCACTCCAATTCGTGGATATTCCAAAGGTTGCTGCAAAGTAAGACACAGAGAGGGAGGGGGAAAGGTACTCCAATAGTGCATGAAATCACCAAAAAATAGAGAAAATTTCCAAAGACCCTCCAAAGAATATACTCACAAAAGTGGCGCACTATAATGCAGTGCAAGCCAGACGAGCTGGGTTAATATGAGCCCACCAGCTAACTCACTCAGGCAAACAGGTACCAGATCCACAGTTAGAATAAAAGTAAAAACCACACTCACAGTCTTGGACTACTATTTATTGGAACAAAAAAGGATATTTAAAACTTGAATATAATCTGCAACGCTTTTCAGTTGTAATGGCAGTGAATTCCCCCTCCCTCTCTGTGCCTTACTTTGCAGCAACCTTTGGTATATCCACAAATTGGAGTGAGCCAGCTGGTGGGCTCTGATCTATCCAGCCTGCCTGACTTGCACTGCCGCATAGTGCGCCACTTTTGTGAGTATCATTCTGTAGAGTGATGTATTGATACAATCTCCAACAATTCTTGTGATCTTCTACATCATTGGAGCGGCTTTTTCTGTTTTTTCATATTTCGTACTCTCAAAGTACAGTGTTTGTCTGAGGGATGTGAAGGGAGTATTTGCCTAATGATGCCATTGTTTTCACCTATGGGAAATCTATTCTAAGGCTCTCTGTAAATTCGGTTGTGGGGATTCATCTGCCACCTCCCTTTAAAGATCGACATTATACTCCTCTACCATTACCTCTGCTGATATGTTTCAGTACTGGTTTGGCTGTCTGCTATATGTGGATGGGTGTCCTCAGGTAAGTATATATCTTTTTTTAAGACACTCTCAGCTATGTTTGGCACTTTATATTTTTAAAGCTTTAAATATATATTGCATATATTTGCCATGATTCAGGTTTATGTTTATTTCCCTTTGCAGTCTAACAGTTTCAGCATGGAAAATTATGTTTGGGAGAAATTTAGTACATTTTTTCTTACCTGAGGTTAGAGCTAGGTGTAACTTGGGTCTTGTTTTTTTAAATTTTCATGGGGAAATTAGGCTTGTGATGACGTAAAATGCTTCTATTTATTGCGTCATTCTTGGCGCAAATTTTTTTGGTGCAAAGGTTGCATTTGTTGTGACACGAGTCACGTCATTTCTTGCGTCTTTGTTGACGCAATGTTATGAAGCGAATCGTGTCATTTCCTGTTAACCTTGTTGCCAAAAGTTTTTTTCTCAGCATTTGCGTCATCTTTGTTGGCGTCATTTTTGGCGCTAATAATTTTGTTATATTAAGTCTCTCTCTCTTTTGTTCTCTGCTTTCATTTGTTACAGAGGGCTATGATATTTGCTTTTGTTTTTGTTATAAGCATTTTTTCCCATTACTAAAACTGCTATTTTGTGGAAATTGGATATTTTGTTTAAATGTTGATTTTTCTTTTTTTTGTTACATATTTCAAGATGTTGCAAACTGATCCTGCCTCTGATGTTACTGTAGAAACTATGCTGCTTGTACACAATTTCTACCAAAGCTAAATGTGTATATTGTTAATTAGCTGATTTTATTTCTTCAGCTCAAATATGTGGCACTTGTTATGTTTTATTATTCATACTGATACTGTTTCTATAGTACATATACATCTACTGTTTTACCTTCACAGTCTAATGTACATGATATTACCGTTGATATAAAGGATTATATTGCAAAAGACATAGGCCTCTAGTTATCAACGTGTCTACTTACCTGCCTTCACCGGCCCAATACGCCCGCCTAAGCTCGCCTACCATCGCCGCCGTGGAC
Source organism: Bombina bombina (assembly GCF_027579735.1). Taxonomy (NCBI): domain Eukaryota; kingdom Metazoa; phylum Chordata; class Amphibia; order Anura; family Bombinatoridae; genus Bombina; species Bombina bombina. The sequence continues at coordinate 78,819,150 of NC_069502.1, forward strand.
CTGAAAAATCTCGCCAAAGTTATCAATAAATCTGTCAAAAAGCCGCGCACCAAGTACGGGGCGATGAGCAGCGGACTGTGATAGTTATCACTCATCCGATCTCGCTGCTCTTCGGCTTTTTGACAGCTTTATTGACAAGCTGTCACTAAGCACCCACACTAACTACACTGTTCTACCCCCTATACCGGCACCCCCGGAGCCCCCCGCAACTAAATAAAGTTAGTAACCCCTAAACCGCCATTCCTGGACACTGCCGCAACTATAAAAAATGTATTAACCCCTAAACCGCTGCTCCCGGAGCCCTCCACCACCTACATTATACCTAGTAACCCCTATCCTGCCCCCCCTATACCGCCGCCACCTATAATAAATTTATTAAACCCTATCCTGCCGATCCCGGACCCCGCCGCAACTAAATAAATTGTTTAACCCCTAAACCGCTGCTCCCGGACCCCGCTGCCACCTATATTAAACGTATTAACCCCTAATCTGCCCCCCTACACCGTTGCCACCTATAATACATTTATTAACCCCTATCCTGTCCCGATCAGCCAATAGAATGCAAGCTCAATCTGATTGGCTGATTGGATCAGCCAATCAGATTTTTCCTACTTTAATTCCGATTGGCTGATAGAATCCTATCAGGATTCTAAAGGAACCGTCATTCGTCGTTCAGTCGTCGGTGGAAGAAGATGGCTCAGCGTAGGCTCGTCTGAAGATAGCTCCGCTCCGCTCCGGATGGATGAAGATTGAAGACGCCCAGGGGTGGTTCTACACAGGGGCCCACAGGGGCCAGTGCCCCTGTAAATATTTCCCTGGCCCCCCCTGTGGCTCCCCTGAGCTGGCCACTGAGCTGACTGAAAAATACCGGACAAGATCAAGGCTATTTATCTGCTTCCCTGTCCCTAAAACGCTGTCTAGTCAAAGCGTGGGGTTAACAAAGTGAAGTAAAACTTGTGTCCCCTCCCCTTTCAGAGATGTGCTACAGTTCCCGGGTTGTAGTAGGGGCGGGGCGTCTTACAGCTGCAGTCTGCAGACAAGAGTTCCAGAAGTGTCACTGGTTTGTTTTGCAGATGTTCTCTCTAGCCTGTACACTGCCAGAACAGAAGAGATGTAAGTCTGCCCTCTCACCTTCACAACTCTATAATGACTGCTGGAGTGTTTTCCTTATTTTTCTAATGTATGTAAATAATTATTTGACACCATTTTCATTGAATGTGCTATCTGAACTATGTAGCACTAGTTAAGTGCATAGACTTCTTTTTTTTAATTTAATTTTTTTCTACTTATGTGTATGTATGTATATATGTATGTGTGTGTGTATATGTGTGTATATATATATATATATATATATGTATGTTTGTATGTATATATATATATATATATATATATATATATATATATATATAGTATATCCTATATTATAAAAGACAAGAGTTTGTCTGAAGCCGTCATGCGCAGTTCAGACAAACTCTTGCAGCTGATCGCACGCGCACCCACCCGACAGCAGCGCGAGGACCGGGCAGCACAGCTGATCGCGCGCGCAGGGGAGAACCGGGCAGCACAGCTGATCACGCGGAGAGAGAGAGAGCTGTGGAATGTTCCATATGTGGGCTCCCACTTTGCCAGGGATGTTTTTTAAGGACTATAAATGAGGGACACATATGTAATTTGTACACACTTTGTTTGCTCAATCATTTATTCATAATTGATATACACTTGATACACGAGTTATATATTTGATACTATATATGTTTTCTTTTATCTCATTTCTGTCTATTGGTACGTTCCTGATATGTTTGCACACGGCCTCCATTCATTGGTGGCCTCTTTAGGGGACAGTTTGTTTGTTTGCAGTTTTTGTTGGTCAGAGGAAGGGACGCTATTTGTCCCGAAACGTCACTAATAAATTCTATTTGGATATGTTATCTGAAGACCAGTGAGTGCTTTTTTCAATTTTGCTGATGAATTTCCCCACAGAGCACCCTGGCTGTTGATGGTAGCTGGTGAGAGTGCATATACCCCTTCTTGTTTTTTTGGCTATATATATATATATATATATATATATATATATATATATATATATATATATATATATATAATTTGTTTCAGTTTTTTAATGTGCCCCACCTTGGCCCCCCCAGTAAAATTTGTCTAGAACCGCCACTGAAGACGCCGCCTGGATGATGACTTCAATTGGATGGAAGACTTCTTCAGCGTCCCTTGGATGATGACTTCTGCTGCTCCGGATCTCCTCTTCGGTTCCATCGGTGGTCGGCTGGCTGAAGACGGCTAAAGGTAGGATGATCTTCAGGGTGGTAGTCTTAGGTTTATTTAAGGGTGGTTTGGGTTAGATTAGGGGTATGTGGGTGGTGGGTTTTAATGTTGGGGGGGGTTTCTTTGGGGCATGCCCCGCAAAAGGCCCTTTTAAGGGCTGGTAAGGTAATAGAGCTGGTAACTTTTTAATGTAGAATAGGGTAGGGCATTTTTTTTTATTTTGGGGGGCTTTGTTATTTTATTAGGGGGCTTAGATTAGGTGTAAGTAGCTTAAAATTGTTGTAATATTTTTGAAATGTTTGTAACTTATTTTTTTTATTTTTTGTAACAGCTTTTTTTATTTTTTGTACTTTAGTTAGTTTATGTAATTGTATTTAATTGTAGTTATTTGTAGGTAATTTATTTAATTAATTTAATGATAGTGTAGTGTTAGGTTTAATTGTAACTTAGGTTAGGATTTATTTTACAGGTAATTTTGTGTTTCTTTTAGCTAGGTAGTTATGAAATAGTTAATAACTATTTAATAACTATTCTAACTATCTAAAATAAATACAAAGTTACCTGTAAAATAAATATAAATCCTAAAATAGCTACAATGTAATTATTAATTACATTGTAGCTATCTTAGGGTTTATTTTACAGGTAAGTATTTAGTTTTAAATAGGAATAGTTTATTTAAGTATAGTGTAGTGTTAGGTGTAATTGTAACTTAGGTTAGTTTTTATTTTACAGGTTAATTTCTCTTTATTTTAACTAGGTAGCTATTAAATAGTTAATAACTATTTAATAGCTATTGTACCTAGTTAAAATAAATTGAAATTTGCCTGTAAAATAAAAATAAATCCTAAGATAGCTACAATAAAATTATTATTTATATTGTAGCTATATTAGGGTTTATTTTAAAGGTAAGTATTTAGTTTTAAATAGGAATAATTAATCTAATAAGAGTTACATTTATTTAGATGTATTTAATTAATATTTAAGTTAGGGGGGTGTTAGGGTTAGGGTTAGACTTAGGTTTAGGGGTTAATAATTTTATTATAGTTGCGGCGGTGTAGGGGGGGCAGGATAGGGGTTAATAAATTTATTATAGGTTGCGGCGGTGGAAGGGGGCAGGATAGGGGTTAATAAATGTATTATAGGTTGCGGCGGTGTAGGGTGGGCAGGATAGGGGTTAATAAATGTATTGTAGGTTGCGGCGGTGTAGGGGGGGCAAGATAGGGGTTAATAAATGTATTATAGTTTGCGGCGGTGTAGGGGGGGCAGGATAGGGGTTAATAAATGTATTATAGGTGGCGACGGTGTAGGGGGGCAGATTAGGGGTTAATAAGTTTAATATAGGTGGCGGCGGGGTCCGGGAGCAGCGGTTTAGGGGTTTATACATTTATTATAGTTGCGGCGGTGTCCAGGAGCGGCGGTTTAGGGGTTAATAACTTTATTTAGTTGCGGCGGTGTAGGGGGGGGGACAGATTAGGGGTTAATATGTATAATGTAGCTTGCGGTGGGCTCCGGGAGCAGCGGTTTAGGGGGTAATAACTTTATTTAGTTGCGGCGGTGTAGGGGGGGACAGATTAGGGGTGTTTAGACTCGGGGTACATGTTAGGGTGTTAGTTGTAGACAGCTCCCATAGGAATCAATGGGATGTCGGGCAGCAGCGAACATGAGCTTTCGCTATGGTCAGACTCCCATTGATTCCTATCAGGGCGGCGGTTTGAAAACCAGGTACTCTAGGCCGGAAAAGTGCTGAGCGTACCTGCTAGTTTTTTGATAACTAGCAAAAGTAGTCAGATTGTGCCGAACTTGTGTGCGGAACATCTGGAGTGACGTAAGAATCGATCTGTGTCGGACTGAGTCCGGCGGATCGAAGCTTACGTCACAAAATTCTACTTTTGCCGGTGTAAAGGGCTTGATAACTTAGGCGAATCAGCCTCGCCACAAATACGCTGCGGAATTCCAGCGTATTTGAGGTTGACGGCTTGATAACTAGAGACCATAGAGAAGGCTATGACTGCTATTCCACCTTCAAATTAACGTAAACAATCTCTCATAACCTCATAAACTTATGAAGTTTGTATTGATCGACAGCATACTGTAGTATTCCTGCTGATGTGGTTTTCTCTGACTCAGAGGATCCTATTTCAGAGACTGATTTTGATAAATTAAACTTTCAATTCAATGTATTCATTCTTTATTAAGGAAGTATTGTTTACTTTGAGTATTGAGGAATCTAGTCCTCTTGATAACAAAAATAGCAAATGTTTGAATTCTTTTTTTTAAGCTTCTCAGGTAACTCTTGAAGTTTTTCTTATTCCAGATGCTCTCTATCATATGTTTAGTAAGGAATCTAAACTTAGTGCTTCTTTTTACCTTTCTTCTAGGTTTTAAAAGCTATATCCTTTATCTATGGCTAATTTAGTGTTTTAGGTAAAAGTCCCTAATGGTGGGGCTATTTCTTAGAACGTACTTCTATCCTATGCAAGATTTTTTTGCTTTTAAGGATCTTTTAGATAGGAAGTTTGTTTCCTATCTTAAGAGAAGCATATTTACATATTAGCCATGGTTTTTTTTAACCTGCCATTTCTATGGCTAATGTTGCTGCTGTTTCAACTTTGTTGGTTGGACAGTTTAGTTATCAGATCTTGATTTGTGTAAGCATTGTTTTTCTACTTCAACATGCTAATCATTTAATTTATTATGCTATATTTTATGTCATTTTAACTGATATTAAATCTTTGTTTTTAGACATTTTTAATAGTAAAGTTTTATGGCTTAAATCTCTGATAGGGTGTTTAAATTTAGATTACTATCTTATTATTTTAGGATAGTATTTTTTTAAGATTTTCCATTGGATTTTATTATCTCCTCTATTACTAGGGGAAAGGGAGTCTTTTCTGCCCTAAGTTAAGAAATCTAAGGGTAATTTTTAAGCTCCCCATTGTTTATTTTTTTTTTCATTCCCTTAAGGCCTCTGGCTCTGGTTTTAGATTTTTTTATGAATTTGAATAATTCCAAGCCTTATAATTAAACTAATTTCAGCCCCTAAGACTGCATGAAGGAGCAGCCTTTTAACCAGTTATACTATTGGGGGCAGATTGAATGTATTTAAACACATTTGGACAGTTTCTGTTAAAATCAGTGGATTCAGAATATTGTTTTCTCAGGAGTATCAAATAGGTTTCCATGTTATAACAAACCCTGTGAAAGCTCAGGTTTTTCTGAATTGTGTTTCAGATTTACAGTTTTCAGGGGTGATGGTTCCAGTTCCTCTGCAGAAACGGAGTTTGGGTTTCTATTCAAATCTATTCATTGTCCTAAAGAAAAAATTTGTTCAGACCAATTCTGGATCTGAAATTTTTATATCATTTTGTAAGAGTCACAACTTTCAAGATGGTGCCTATATGGACTATTCTGCCTTTCTGTTTATCAAGGTTACTTCATGTCCACAATAGACTCACAGGACACTTATTTCCAATTCATTCAGACCACTATTGTTTTCTGAGATTCTCTTTTCTAGATAAGCATTACCAATTTGTAGCTCATTCTTTTGGGCTAGCGGCAGCTCAGAGATACTTTTTAAAGATTCTTGGTGCCCTTCTATCTGTATTCAGAGAGAAGGGTATTGCAAGTTTCCTTATTTGGATGGTATTTGGTACTAGCTTTAATCTTTTCATTAAGCAGAATCTCACTTGAAACAACTAGTGTGGTTTCCTGAAGACATTGTTGTAGGATCAATTTACAATAGTGTTTCTTGATTCCTTAGACAAGGGTCAAGGTGGGGGCTATTTCTTCTCTTGCCGAACATACTTCTATCCTAAGGAAGATATTTCTTCTTTTAAGGATCTTTTAGACAGGAAGTTTGTTTCCTATGTTAAGAGAAGCATATTTACATATTAGCCATGTTTTTTTGAACCTGACCTTTCTTTGGCTAATGTTGCTGCTGTTTCAACTTTTTTGGTTGGACAGTTTAGTTATCAGATCTTGATTTGTCTAAGCACTGTTCTTCTACTTCAACATGCTAATCATTTCATTTATGATGCTATATTTTATGTAATTTTAACTGATATTAAATGTTTGTTTTTAGCCATTTTGCTAGAAAAGTTTTATGGCTTAAATCTCTGATAGGGTGTTTAAATTTAGATTACTATCTTATTATTTTAGGATACTAATTTTTTTAAGATTTTCTATTGGATTTTATTATCTCTATTACTAGGGGAAAGGGAGTCTTTTCTGCCCTAAGTTAAGAAATCTAAGGGTAATTTTTAAGCTGCCAACTGTTTTTTTTTTCATTCCTTTAAGTCCTCTGGCTCTGATTTTAGATTTTTTTCTGAATTTGAATAATTCCAAGCCTTATAATTAAACTAATTTCAGCCCCTAAGACTGCATGAATATTTGGACAGTTTCTGTTCAAATCATTGGATTCAGAATATTGTTTTCTCAGGCGTATCGAATAGGTTTCCATGTTATAACAAACCCTGTGAAAGCTCAGGTTTTTCTGAATTGTGTTTCAGATTTACAGTTTTCAGGTGTGATTGTTCCAGTTCCTCTGCAGAAATGGAGTTTGGGTTTCTATTCAAATCTATTCAATTGTCCTAAAGAAAAAATTAGTTTAGACCAATTCTGGATCTGAAATTTTTATATCGTTTTGTAAGAGTCACAAGATGTCAAGATGGTGACAATAGGGACTATTCTGCCTTTCTGTTTAGCAAGGTTACTTCATGTCCACAATAGACTTACAGGACGCTTATTTCCAATTCATTCAGACCACTATTGTTTTCTGAGATTCTCTTTTCTAAATAAGCATTACCAATTTGTTGCTTGTCCTTTTGGGATAGTGGCAGCTCAGAGATTGTTTTCAAAGATTCTTGGTGCCCTTCTATCTGTATTCAGAGAGCAGGGTATTGCTGTGTTTCCTTATTTGGATGATATTTGGTACTAGCTTTAATATTTTCATTCAGCAGAATCTCACTTGAAACAACTAGTGTGGTTTCCTCAAGACATGGTTGGAGGATCAATTTACAATAGTGTTTCTTGATACCCTAGACAAGGGTCACCCTTTTTGGTTTTCAGATACATTTTAGTGTCTATCATTCTTTCTCTGATAGACTAGAGACGAATTAAGTTAATTTTAGTTTGTCTAAACCTTCAGTCTCTATTTTTTCCTTCAGTGGTTATGTGCATTGAGGTTTTTGGTCTCATGACTGCAGCATCAGGTGCGATCCTCTTTGCTCGTTTTCGTTTGGGGCCTCTAAAGCTTTGCATGTTGCACCATAGGTGCAGGGATTATTTTCAGTTATTACAACTGATATACTAAAATTCCAACACTTTTTTCTCTCTGATTTGGTGGTTGGACTATCACCTTATTGTTCAGGGGACCTCATTTGTTCATCCCTACCTGGACTGTATTCTCAACAGATGCAAGTTTTTCGGGTGGGTGAGCTGTCTAAGAGTCTCTGACAGCACTAGGGATTTGGAAACCTCAGGAGGCGAGGTTACCAATCAATATTTTAGAACTCCATGCTTTTTTCAGGGCTCTTCAGGTGTGGCTTCTTTTGAAGAGACAACTTTTACATTTGTTTTTTAAACAGACAATATCACAACAGTGGCATTTGTCAATCATCAAGGAGGGACTCGCAGTCCTTCAGTTATGGAGGAAGTATCTCGGATACTTTCTTGGACGGAACTCTTGTCTAATTTCTGCGATTCATATCTCAGGTGTAGACAATTGGGAAGGGGTTTATCACAGCCATCAGACTTTATATCTGGGGGAGTGCTCTCCATTCAGATGTGTTATTTTTTCATCTTGTACAGATGTGGGGTCTTCCAGAAATCGATCGGATGGTTTCTCGTCTAAACAAGAAGTTTTCCAGATTTTTTTCCAGCTCCAAGGATTTTCAGGCGGAGATGGTGAATGCTCTATCAGTTCTTTGATTTTTACCAACCTGCTTACATTTTTTCCGCCTCTGGTTCTTTTTCCAAGGGTGATCTTCAAGATCATAATGGAACAATTTTTATGTGTCTCTGATAGCTCCAGCTTGGTCTCTCAGCTTGGTCTCTCATCCTTGTCAGGATGTTCAGTTGCCAGCCTTGGCCACTTTCTTTAAGGCCAGACTGTCTGTTTCATGGGCTGTTTTTTCCATAGGATCTCAAATTTCTAAATTTGGAGGTTTGGAAATTGAACGCTTAAGTGTTTAGTCATAGATGTTTCTCTGACTCAGTTATTAGCACTATGATACAGGCTTGTAAGTCTGTTTCTAGGATATTTTATTTTCGGGTTTGGAAAACCTGTATTTCATGATGTTCAACTCATGATTATTCTAAGGCATTCTTTTAGAATTCCTAGGATTTTACAGTTTCTTCAGGTTGGTTTGGATTAACGTTGTGTCTGCAAATTCTTTGGAAGGACACATTTTCTGCTCTTTCTGTCTTATTCATAGAAAGATTGCTTAACTTTCTGATATTCACTGTTTTGTTCAGGCTTTGGTTCATATTAAACCTGTTTTTAAATCTATTTCTCCTCCTTGGAGTCTCAATTAAGATTTTTCAGGCTCCTCCTTTTGAGTCTTTTTTACACCTCACTTCTTGGCTATACATTAAACTGAAGTATGAGTGAGGTGGGAGGTGTATTTATAGGCATTTTGAGGTTTGGGAAACTTTGCCCTCTGGAGGTAGGAATGTATATCCCATATGTCACTAGCTCATGGACTCTTGCCCCTATGAAAAAAATTAATTTATCAGGTAAGTTCTTACATAATTTTTTTTTTTACCTTTTTACCCAACAAAGGTACAGATGTGAAATCACTTATAATGTACACGTTATTTTTTTTTTAAATCAATATTATTGACTCATTACAATTCATACAATAAAAAGATCTTACTTTACACAGTATTCAGTATAATTTGGACTGGCTATGCTAACATATAATTGTCACGAACATGCATTAGCTTGCCATCTACAAGTCACTGGGGTAAGAATGTTATTGGAACTCTCAGAATAGCAAAGTAGCAATATTTATTTTTTTATTACTTTTATGGGCTGATCTATAGGCTTACAAAACCTGCTAGGTTTGTGCTGACTTGTACAATGCTCTCTTGTCCCAGCCAAGCATGATAGTAACATATTATCCACCTAATCTCTAGAATCATTTGATAGAAGGCAATGTAAGAATTGTGCAAATTAAACAATATTGTGCAAACAGAACACCTATCAGGACAACAAAGAAGCTCAGTAACTAAGAGACATAGGTAGGACGTGAGGAAATTCTAACAATAATGTAGTTAATGGAATAATGCAAATATTAAATAATACAAAGGAGCAAACTGGCAATGGAAAACTTTGCAAGGTTTACTTAAAAAAATATGTAATGCAGTTTAGCTTGTTGTCTTTTATTTTCCACTAAAATGAGAATGCATTTTAAAACTCTGGAATTATTATTTTCAACCACACAGTGTATATAGAGAGCTTGAAAAAGATATCTATCTATCTATCTATATATATATATATATATATATATATATATATATATATATATATATATATATATAGTACTAGTCAAAAGTTTTCGATCACCTTCCAAAAGTACACAAATGCAAAGATATAAAACTTATCAACACTGATCCTATTAGCGCTATGCAACTAAAAAACGCTGATATTATTATGCTGCACATTTGTTTTACTATACATACTGACCACGTGCTCAAGTTACATTTTATTGCGGTGCTTTCAATTGTTTTGCTAATGTGTCGGAAATGTTGTCAACGGCTCCGAAGTGTTGAAATCACTTATTTTAGTATTGAGGTAAGTCTGGCAATTTAATCCGATTCTTCATTTTGGAGAAAAAATGTAGCTCTTGTGAAAATATAAAGTTCAATATTATTTTTTTTATTACAGTTGATGAAATGGGTCGACAACAAGAGTTGAGTAAAGAAACATGTGCCTTCATTGTAGCGTTACGCAAGGAAGGCTATTTTACGTGGAAAATAGCATCAAAAACCAAAGTTGCCCAATCCTCTGTAGTATTTACAGTAAAGAGCAAGCAAGAGACCGGGTCAAACTGGAGCCGTCGCCGGTCTAGGAGACCCAGGGTAACATCAGAGAGAAAAGACAAGTTCATATGCGTGCAAAATAAGCGTCAGTGAATGTGCACTGCGGCCAGATATCTGCAAAGAACTGAATACTAATCATTAAAAGCCAGTGTCTGTGTTGACCGTACAATGCTGTCTTTGTGACCAAGGGCTGTCTTTGTGACCAAGGGTTAAACTGATGCGTGGCAGCCCAAAAAACATTATTACAAAAATGGTCAAGAGGTTACAGTGGGCCAGAAAACATAAGGATTGGTCAGTTAAGCAATTATTTAAAGTGTTATTTATGGATTAATCAAAGTTTGAGCTTTTTGGAAAGAAATGTAGGCAGTACATCCGCCGCCATGACAAGTCAATGCATAGTACCAACAGTTAAGCACGGTGGTGGATCTTTCATAGTTTGGGGTTGTTTTGCTGGTGATAAAGTAGGAGATCTTGTATAAATCAGGGGACGTTTGGATAAGAAAGGAATTGCGGGTCCTGGGTTTGTTTTTCAGGAGGACAATGATCCTAAATTGTGTCAGAATTATTTTGCAAGCAAACAAAAGCAAAAAGTGTTAACAAAATATGAATTGCCCCCTCAGTCACCTGACCTGCATCCAATTAAACTACCGTGGGATGAGTTATACAGAAATGTTTGAAAAATGCAACCAACTAACCAAAAGCAACTGTGGGAGTACTTGCAAGTGTGCTGGAGTCAAATTCCACTTCATAGGTTGAAAAAGTTGGTGGAAAGAAAGCCTTAAATATGTGCTGTGGTTCTAAAGGCTCAAGGAGGATACTTCGAAAAGTCAAAATTTGGGACAACATTGTACAGTAATGTTATAATATATGTAAACGCATGTTGGAGCCCTTTCCAGCCAAACACCTTGCAATGTACCATATTTTAAAACCATTTATTTTTTATTTAAAATGTATTTATCTGAATGTAATACTTAATGTTAATGTTTTTCACATGTGTTGTGTAAAACCTTTTTTCTAACCCTTCCACTTTACTTCAGATCTCAGTTCACGCTAATTCTTCTAGGGCTATTTGGGCTTTCGTTCGAGTGGACCTATAGCTTTCAACGTTTAATATCAGTGATATTTGGCTGATAAAGGGGTCAATCCAAATCTATCAGTAATTTGCTCCCAAAATGTTGTTTTTGGTTCTCGTCTAAAGTGGTCAGTGAGGTGTCCAAGTGATCACAATGCAAAATGCATATCTGTGCGGTAAAACCCCATAGCCATGAACACCTTTTTTAATAGAAAAGTTCCATTAAAGGCCCTTTCTTGTGTTAAGTACTTGTTATCAGGATAGAAAATGGAAAGTCATCCAAAACTGACATTTACAATAGCCCTTTCAGACCTATTAAGGTTACGGTAAAGATATTTTTAATTAACCCCTTTATTTACTGTGTAAGGAAAACTGATCCAAACTCGATCATGACAGTACGTTTTACAATGTTTGCACCTACATTATTTAACTTCTAAACAGGATTGTGACCTTTGTGAACGGAAGTTCAATAATGTTCAATAGTATTGCAACAAAATTGAATGATTCCAACTAGCCTAGGAATGCTTGCAGAAATGTCTAAAATGCCATTTTCAAAGCTTTGTCAAGTGTCTTGAGGTGTCGAATTTAAAAAAGGCAAAACTGTTGTCTTAAAGTTGTTAAAAAAAAGTCTCTTGAATATGGATTGGGACTGCTGAGAAATAATAAAAATAGGGCTTTTATCGAAGAGAGGAAATTAGTATCGAAGGTAAAGAAAATAGCTAAAAACAAGCTATTGCGATCACGTCTAATCAAAAAGTTCTCCGCTAATAGATAAACCCCAAACAATGGGTTATAGGCCATTCTGGTCTGGTGCAAGCTAATGCAAAAATGTTGTACACCAATTTGTGTTTTATTCCTTTATCATATTGCAGGTGGGTGAAACTACTTAAAGATAACTAATATGTTATAGGAAATCCATAAATATTTTATGCTTTTATTCTTTAATTAGTTCAGTCAGACAGTACTAAATAGTATGTGCAATGTCATTTATTTCAGTTATCAAATCACTAGAAATAAATTCAGAAGAATTTACTGGTATTCAAACTGGATAAATGTGTGCTAGGATGCTGCTTGCGTAAAACGACAAAAACAAATGATGACCTGCATTGTAAAAATATGTGCATACCTAAGTAGAATGGCAACCGTGGATTGTTACACTGAAACATGAGTGTTTTTTACTTCTTTCTCTGATATAGACAGTAAAGTCAAATTAAGCTTTTATGATCCAGATAGAACTCTCCAATTTACTTCTATGTTCTATTTTTTCTCTTAGCTAGTTATATTTTTGTTGAAATGCATAACTAGATGGGCTCAGATGCCGCAATGTACCAGTGGGAGCTAGCTATTGTTATTGGTTTGTCGGGTGTATCAGCTAGCTCCCAGTAGACTATGGAAGTAAATTGGAAACTTAATTTAAAATTGTATGCTCTCTCTCTCCCCTTAAGAAACATGGGATGCTCTTTTTCTTTCTATCTACCACTACTTTTTTAAATATCTGCTGAGAACCTGAAATAAGGTAGGAATTTCATCTAAAAAATAAAGAGTACTTATATTTTAAAGCCGATTACTGGATAATTATTTCTAGGGAAATAGACCTCTTGTGTAATGTTATATTCCCTAAAGTAAGTACCTTTAGGAAATACTTGATGAATAAAAAGGTATGAAAAACCATTCAGCCTTCTATTATGGGCTGTGCTTGCTATGCAATTAAGAAAGCAAATACATGTATAGGTGCATATTTAACAATGCGCAAGCAAACATGATACGAAGTAGCGTATCATATCCGCTGCACATCAATAAATGCTGACAGCATACGTCGTCTGCATTTATCATTGCACCAGCAGTTCTTGTGAACTGTAGGGGTAATGCCGCAGTATTTATCAAGCTCCATACAGAGCTTGATAAATATGCCCCTTAGTATCTGTTTTTAATTACCACTATTTTTTCTTTCCTCTTTATGACTATGTTCTAAATTTTAACATATTTATTAATTTTATATATATATATATATATATATATATTATTATTCTTTATTTATAAAGCGCCAACAGATTCCGCAGCGCTGTTCATGGGTACAAAAATAAAAATACAGTACAATATAAAAGACACCAGACAAAGTTTAACAAACAAATACAGGGGGAATTGAGGGCCCTGTTCCCGTGGGAACTTACAATCTAGATGGGTAGGAGGGTGAGAAACAGGAGGTGACAGGTGAGGACTGCAAAGGTGAGAATGATGTTAGTGTGGAGTTAGATGGGGGCAGCAATTAGGCAAGTGGAATTCATTTGTTACTGATTTGGAGATAGGCTTCCATGAACAGAAAGGTCTTTAGGGAGCGTTTAAAGGAGGAAAGGTTAGGGGAGAGTCTGACAGCTCTAGGAAGTGCATTCCAGATGGTTGGTGCCGCACGAGAGAAGTCCTGTAGACTACCATGGGAGGATGTGATGGTAGAAGATGCAAGGAGCAGGTCATTGTTGGATCTTAGGGGGCGGGCTGGAGTGTATTTGTTGATGAGTGAGGACAGGTGGGGGGGGGCTGCGTTGGTAAGGGCTTTGTAGGTCAGGATGAGAATTTTGAATTTAATTCTACTGTGGATGGGTAGCTAGTGCAGGGACTCGCAGAGAGGTGCAGCAGATACAGAGCGTCGGGAGGGGTGGATTAGCCTAGCAGAGGCATTTAGGATGGATTGAAGAGGGGAGAGGCGGGAGAGAGGGTGGCCAGTTAGTAGGTTATTACAGTAGTCGAGTCGGGAGATTACCAGAGAGTGGATTTGCTGTTTAGTAGTTTCAGCATTAAGAAACGGATGAATTTTGGAGATATTGTATAGGTGGTTGCGACAGGAGGAAGAGAGCAATTGGATGTGGGGTATGAAGGACAGATTGGAGTCAAGTGTAACTCCTAGGCAGCGGACTTGGGGTGATGGGGAGATAGTGGTGTCACCAACAGTGATTGAAAAGTGAGGAACCGGGGTAGAATTAGAGGGGGGGATTAGAAGGAGTTCAGTCTTGGACATATTGACTTTTAGGTGGTGAGAGGCTATCCAAGAAGAAATGCCAGATAAGCAGACACTGATGTGAGAAAGGACAGAAGGAGAGAGTGAAGGGGTGGATAGGTAGATCTGAGTATCATCAGCATAGAGGTGGTAGTTGAAGCCATAGCTACTGATAAGTTTACCCAGTGAGGAAGTATAAATAGAGAAGAGTAGAGGACCCAGAACAGAGCCTTGAGGTACTCCAACAGACAGAGGTAATGGAGAGGAGGAGTCGCCAGAAAAGGACCTATTAGAGAGATAAGAGTGGATCCAGGAAAGTGCAGTGTCAGAAAGCCCAAGGGAGCTGAGAGTCAGTAGGAGAAGGGGATGGTCAACGGTGTCAAAGGCAGCAGACAGATCAAGTACGATAAACATTGAGTATTGGCCGTTTTTTCTAGCAGAAAGAAGATCATTGGTAACCTTGGTGAGGGCAGTTTCAGTTGAGTGTTGGGAACGGAAGCCAGATTGCAAGGGGTCGAGCAGTGAGTTGCAGGACAAGAAGTGGGTTAAAGGGACAGTCAACACCAGAATTTTTGTTGTTTAAAAAGATAGATAATCCCTTTATTACCCATTCCCCAGTTTTGCAAAACCAACACTGTTATATTAATATACTTTTTACTTATGTGACTAACTTGTATCTAAGCATCTTCTGACCGCCCCTAATCACATGACTTTTAGTTATTATCTATTGACTTGCATTTTAGCCAATTAGTGCAGTGTCTGCCACTAGCCACGGGCGTGATCACAATGCTATCTATATGGTCTATATGAGCTTGCTCTCCCCTGCTGTGAAAAGTAAATAAAATAGAGGCAGTCTTCAAGGGCTTAGAAATTATCATATGAGCCTTCCTAGGTTTGCTTTGAACTAGAATACCAAGAGAACAAAGCAAAAATGTTGATAAAAGTAAATTGGAAAGTTGTTTAAAATTACATGCCCTATTTGGGGGCGGAGCCTGGCCACGCAGGTGAATGGCCGCTTGTGTGTGAAGCTCCGGCACCGGGACTACTCTTTTTGTGCACTAACTAAGGGTTACAGACCTCTACTAAAGATTTTTCTTCATACAAATTGTGGATAAAGATATGCCCAGCAAAGGTGGAGGTGACAGAAAGATCCGACATGGGCACTTGAACAGATCCGTCACAACGCTAAAAGTCGTCACCGACATCTAAGGGCTTCGCCATTTGGTAAGAACTGACACACTGACTACAATAAGCGCTGCTAAAGCTCAAACATCAGGAATACTAATTCTGACGGCCGTCAATCCTTGCGGCAGCTACTTACTAAAACTGACGAAATTAAAGTTTCGCCGCCATTACGGCCTAGCTAAAAGGTGATACTGAAGTAGTGTAAGCGGAGGCAGGCTCACTCACAATGGAACGTTCAAGCCTCTTAATAACTGAAACAAGTCCCCCTACACTGAACAATGTGTAGAGAAGGCACCCTATAATCCGGTCACAGGACGATGTAGAAAAACCAAACAGATCTGGGAAATAACTTTGAGGAGAGAGGCCTCGTTTTTCTCACGGCCCCTAAGCAGGGCACCCTTCATAAAAATTTGTTCGATTCATAGGAACAGAGAAGATTGAGTCAGTAACGCAAACAGTGAATTAATTCTCATTGTGTTGTAATCATCTCCCGCGTGCATACTATTTGCAGAGGCCTCACTATAAATTCAACATGACATCTAAAGCTAAAAATAAAGCTGACAAAGCGGCCAAATCGCACTCACAGCTTTCTTCTTCAGTGAGCAATTTTTTCCAATGCCCCACAAATAATCAAAAAGAGGGAGACACACACAGCCAAGATTCAACAAGTATAGAAGCCTCTGTGAATTCAGCCACAGATATCTCATGGTCTTACGCCACGCAGATTAAAGCAGACATAGCTAACTTACCCACCAAAGCTGACTTTGATGCTCTCAAGGACTTAATAACAAAAGACCTAGCAAACATGAAGCAGAATTTGAATGAAATGGGGCAGAGAATTGAATATGTAGAAGAAACACAAGAGACTATGAATACTTTATTCGATGGCGTAACCACACAGGTTAATATACACCAAGCTCAGATGGAGACCTTGCAAGATAAGATAGAGGAACTGGACAATAGGGGGCGCCGTAATAACCTGAGGATCAGGGGCGTCCCTGAAACCGTTTCACATTTAGATATCCCTAATTATCTACAGGGCCTGTTTAAACTTCTCTTGGATGATCAAACAATTCCTGACATAGAACTGGACAGAGCACATAGGGCCCTCAGACCGCCCCCACCTCCAAACGCCCCGCCACGAGATATAATCCTAAGATTCCTACGCTACGCAGAAAAAGAAAAGATTTGGCAGGCAGCCCGTAACACCTCTACTATCCAATATGTGGACCATAAGCTACAAATTTTCATGGACCTTAGCCCAGCTAATATACAAAGAAGGAGAGAAGTAAGGTTTATTACTAAAGTGTTGCAGGAGCAACGAATACGTTACCGCTGGGGCTATCCGTTCAGTTTAATTGTGACTCACGAGGGGCGTACAATCATATATAAAACAGAAGAGGATCTACCTGCTCTAGCAGAAGATTTGAAACTCTCTTTTCGACGGCCGCATCCCTCAGATGTAGGGAAGGAAGAAACCAGACAACGCATACAGCCTAACCAGGACTCAATTCAGAGATGGACCAAAGTACCACCAAAAAGAAGGAAGGCAAAAGATCAAACCATCAAGCCCTGAGGTGGAAGTGGACTCTTAAATTCTCAGCTCTGGTGAAAATGACCAAGTAATGGGTGAGATCAATCTAATTTACTCTTCCTTTTCTTCTTTACTAAAAGATTATAAACATTCCCAGATGTAATGTAATGGAGCGTTCACTATAATAGACAATGACTTCCCCGGGCCATGGCTTTAGCCGTAGCTCCAAATTGACATTCACCTTCCAGGTGCCCGTTGGAAGAACAATTACACTACTATGCCTACTTAGTGAGCACAGACAGCTCACTCAATGAACCTCCCATAATGGACAACAGTCTTGTGACCATGTTTAATGTTTAATGTTTAAAGTTTAAAAATTATCGTTAATATTTATGTTTATATTTTTCTGCCTTTTTTTCACATACCCTTAGGTTGAAAGAAATTCAGAAATTTACATGTTTAAGGAGTGGTCCTGGACACACTCCTCATCTATACTATGGCCCTGAGAGATAGTTCTCTCAAAGGGACAAAGATTTTGTTTACTGTTTATTGTTATTTATTTTTATGCTTAAATTTTAGTTTTAATCTTACAATCAAATGTCATAGAGTGAATCAACTGCAATACAAATACAGCTACACAAAGTATAAGATGATAGTCAAATGGAACTGGGAATATATTCAATGCTGCACACATACACCTCTTTCTGGGAATGTCATGCCATCACTTAAGAAGCCACCACTTAGCATAGTCACTTTTTAAAACCTTGAGATTAGGTGGAGGAAGGAAAACTAGTTAATATGTCAGGCACAAAGAGCAATCTTCACTTCCTGACAACTAACACAAAGGGACTTAACAGCCAGTACAAAAGAAATATAGCACTGAAAGACCTCAAACAGAAAAAGGGAGAGGTGATCTTTTTACAAGAGACACATTTTATTAGAGGTAGGGAACCTAGGACCTTTACATATAAATTTGGAGACTCATATTACGCCTCGAACACTGCTAAAACAAATGGGGTTGCCATCCTAATAAAGAGGGGTATCCCATTCAAACTGACTAAGAAAATCGCGGACAAACAGGGGCGATATCTCATTTTAATAGGGAAACTTTATAACTCAGTGGTCACCCTGGTGAATGTTTATGCCCCTAATTTAAAACAAGATAACTTTTTTAAACAATTATCTAATCTGTTACTGCAACTAGCTAAGGGGGCGGTGGTCATGGGGGGGGATTTTAATATTACAATGAACCCCATACTAGATAACTCTAACCATACCTCTTCTACTCCTCACCAGGTGATTAACTCTGTTAAAGTACAACTGAAAGATCTTGCCCTACATGATGCCTGGAGGGTACTTTATCCCGATAGGAAAGAATATACTTTTTTCTCCAATCCACATCAAAGACACTCACGCATTGACTACATAATGGTAGATGTCACCAATCTAGCTAGAGTCACAAGATTAAAAATACTCCCAAATTCATGGTCTGACCATTCTATAGTTAGCTGTGAGTTTAACTGGCCACATATCCCCCATAGACAATACTCATGGAGATTGGAGGAAGGCATACTGGGAGACCCAACCATTATCCAACGCTTAGAAAAATCAATAACGGAATATTTTACTATCAACATGACCGCGACCCCCAAGACAGACATCAGAATGGTATGGGAGGCACACAAGACTGTAGTAAGGGGGGAGATAATTAGTATTCAATCACACCAAACTAAACAGACAAATAGAGCCCTCAACGAGTTATTACAGCAACTAGAGACTTTAGAAAAACATAGAGAGTCAGACCCTACAGATTTAGATCTGCAGCAAAAAATAACTGAATGTAGGGAGAAAGTTAATTCACTTATGGGAAAGGAATGCAAGAGACAGACATTTAGATTGCGACAAAAATACTATGAAGGAGACAACAAATGTGGCCCAATTCTAGCCAGGAAGTTAAAAAGAAAAATTAATAGGAGTTACATCCTGACACTTAAAAATATCCACAATAAGGAAGTATACACCTCAGACAAAATAGCTGAAGCCTTTAGGACATATTACGAATGCTTATACAACCTGGAAAGCTTACATACTGATAACCCTGGTCATGACAGGTATATTCAGAACTATCTAAGAAATATTCCTTTACCTCAGCTAACGCTAGACCAGAATAATACTCTTAAAGCCCCTGTAACCCCTGAAGAGATAAAGGAAGTTATTTCCCAACTCCCATCAAATAAAGCCCCATGCCCTGATGGATTTACTAACAACTATTTTAAAAAATTTAGAAATATTCTGATCCCATACATGGTGTCCCTGTTTAATGATATAACAGAGGAGGTCCCTTTTCCACAGCTTAATTTAGAAGCATACATTACGGTGCTCCCAAAACCGGGCAAACCACCAGATAGGCCAGAGAACTTCCGCCCAATTTCACTGTTAAACACGGACTTGAAAATATATTCAAAGATCTTGGCTAACAGATTGGGGTTAGTCTTACCATCCATCATAAGTAATGATCAGGTGGGTTTTATACAGGCCCGAGAGGCAAAAGATAACACAGTACGGGCAATCCATCTTATCAACTATGTACAAAGTAACAAAATACCAACAGTAGTGGTCTCCACTGACGCAGAGAAAGCTTTCGACCGCGTCAGTTGGCTTTTTCTTAGGAGGATTCTTCAGAAATTTGGTATATGCGATAGTTTTATTTCAAAAATAATGGCCCTATATACCTCTCCAACAGCTAAAGTTAGGGTGAATGGTATATTCTCAGGGAAACTAGACATCTCCAATGGAACGAGGCAGGGATGCCCTTTGTCACCCCTGCTGTTCGCGTGCGTTGTAGAAGCATTGGCAGCAAAGATAAGGCTAAATAGGGACATACTAGGCATCACAATAGCAAATAGGGAACATAAGACTTTATTATTCGCAGACGATGTGCTGATTTTCCTAACCTCCCCAGCCGAGACTATTTCACACTTGTTGGAAGAGTTAGATAGCTTCCATATGGCATCCAACTTTTTGATTAATAAAAACAAATCTGAAATGCTACCCATTCAGTGTGAAGGACATACACTGGAACGGATTAGGGGATTATGCCCGTTCCGAACCCAGAGAAATAGCCTAAAATACCTAGGGATAATGCTAGCCCCCTCTGAAAAGGAGATGTTTACACTTAACTACAAAACCCTACAAAGGACCCTCATTGCAGACATGTCTTCATGGCGCTCCCAACACATAACGTGGCTAGGTAGAATCCAGGCCACAAAGATGAATGTTCTGCCTCGGATACTATATATACTCCAGACAGTACCAATTACTATCCCTTCTAATTTCTTAGATACCTTACAGAACGTAATATTCGACTATATTTGGGACAGAAGAAAAGCTAGAATAAATAAAAAAATTATGTGCATGCATGTCAGGGATGGAGGCTTGGGAGTCCCTAACTTGACAAAATATAGACAGGCTGTATTCTTGCAAAGGGTGATAGACTGGTATACAAATTACGAACATAAGGCATGGGTGAGGCTAGAACATGATATCACAGAACAGAGACACCTGGGGGCATTATGTTGGCAGAGACGGGCGATCTTTCCAGATAAAATCACACAAAACACACTTATCCTAGAAACGATGAAAGCATGGGATAGGATCCTGATTGAATATCCTCACATCTCATCCAGGTTCTCACCCTTGACTCCACTTACCGATAATATAGACTTCCCCCCGGGGATAGGCCTCCTCAGACAAGCCCCTGACACAGACAACAATAGAGTAATCATGATGGTGCATTTAGGGAATGAACAGCATTTATATACTAGCCCTGAACTGATGGAGTCAGGCCTCCAGGCATTCAGTAATTGGTTCGTCTTGAGACAGTGCCACTCTTATATCTATAAACATAAAGATAGGAATAACTTTCTACGCACACTAACCCCGTTTGAGGCCCTATGCAACTCTAAGGCTCCCATTAGAAGAGCTCTCTCATCAACCTATGCCCTTCTACAGTCCACAACAAATAGCCCATATTATATTGATAGCTGGGAGAAAGAATTGGGGATAGACTTGACCGACACAGACAGAACACTAATATTCTCGACAGTGACTAGAATCTCTGCATCCAGCAGATTGATTGAGATGAATTTAAAAATAATCCAGAGATGGTACCTTACCCCAGCCAGACTTCATAAACTATTCCCCACCTGTAGCGATAGATGTTGGAGATGCGGAGTACATTTAGGTACTATGTCCCATATATGGTGGACATGCCCACAAATAGTGGGTATATGGAGAGAAGTAGCATGTGAGATGTCGGCTATGTTGGGTATTTCTCTGCCTGCGGACCCCCTACTGTGGCTCTTCAATATCATCCCACAAAAGATTTCAAAAGATAGAAGAAATTTACTTTTTATCGGTAGCAATAGTCTCAAAAAACTAATAGCAAAAAATTGGAAAAGCAGAATAGTACCAGACACAGCACAATGGTTACACATTTTTAATCAAATTCTTGAGCTAGAGGAGTATTCCTATATGATTAACAAGAACATAGATTCATATGCCCAAATGAAAGTGATATGGGAGGAATATGTGAACTCCAGATCCCAGGTTCCACAGTAAGAAGTTTCTCACGCAGTTTCACGACGAAATTAATCACTCAGACATTGTTGTTTTTACACAAATATATTTTTTCATTTTATTGTATGTTTGTTTGTTTGTTTAAAGCGTTAAACCCTGACAGCATTATTCTTTGTAAACAGTCAGTATACATGGTACTTGATACCATCAATGTGATTTTTTTCTCTAACGTAATGTAACATGCACTGTCTGTACAAACCCTACTAATTTCTTAATAAAGCTGTTTCAAAAAAAAAAAAAAAAAAATTACATGCCCTATTTGAAAAATGAAAGGGTTTTTTTGGACTTGACTGTCCCTTTAAGCGATCGAAGACAGATAGCTCAGCATGCTAAGGCACTGTGGCTGAGCTCTGTAGCAACCCAAGGGTTGCAGGTTCGATCCCCGGTGAGGTCCACTCAGCCTTTCATCCTTCCGAGGTCGATAAAATGAGCAGCGCCTTGAGACCCTAATGGGTGATTAGCCGCGCTTTACAAGTATCCAATACATACATATATATATAAATACAGTATATATATAGCACACTCTACAAAAAGTTTGAATATATCTTTTGGAATGCAGCCAATGAGATCAAATAGTTTCACAAAACAGAGAATATTGGTGCACATTCACATTGTCTGCAAAAAAACATGTATGCTTTTATATAAAATTTGTGATCCCAATTTTAACATAAAAGCATAGGTGATTTTTTGCAGGCAATTTTGCAGCATTTATCAATGTTTTGCTTGTTCACAAGTGGATATGCACCAATGCTCTCTGTTTTGTGTGTGTTGTACTTTTAGAAAATATAATTTTTTTATTTAAATGATGTGATGGGTTATGTCATTACTGATGCCATTGATGTCACTAGTGATGTCATTGATGATTTAGATATTATAATTTCTTTGTGTAGGATGTTTAAAGATTGTCAATACTGAGGCCATTGATAATGTCATAGGTGACATCACTAGTGATGTCATTGATTAGTTAAAAAATATATAAATTCTCTTATTTGTAGGATGATGTAATGGGTTATGTCACTACTCATGTCATTGATGATGTCATCAACAATGTCATGTGATGTAATCAGTGATGTCATGGATGATATCATGCTAAGCGCCCAGGGTGTTGGCAGTTTAAGTTGATTATTTCCTTGATTTTTAACCTTTGATTAACAACCTAAACTCTAGGCATTAACGTAAGTTTTTTTGCCAATTAACATCTATATATATGTGTGTGTGTGTGTGTTTATTTGTATTTGTAATATCAATTGGCGTGCTTCAGTTTATAATTTGCTATGGTGAAGTAGGGTTACTTTATGAATTCAGGGTTCAGATAATATTCTTAATAATAGTATTCTGAGTTTGATCTGGTCACTAAATTAATGAGAAACCTGCTGTCACTAGATTTTTTCATAATGGCTCCATTATGACAGTTTGCATAAAATCTAGCCCTTTATTTTATAATAAACCATTAACACCTTCCAAAACTTATAAAATCCTTTTAAATTTTTTTTATTTACAAGCCATTCACAGACTTGTGAATACCTTTAAACGTACCTCCATTTAATAATTAACGTTAAGGAGGATAGATATAAACTTTTTTTGATTCAGTTTTCAATATTCTTCCATTATCAAATTGAGTTTCATCTTTTCATATGCTCACATTCTGAGGCACAAGCTACTAATACTGAGCATGTGCAAAGTTCACAGTGTATACATATATATGAGTCTGTGATTGGCTGATGACAGTCACATGATACATGGGGCTGGACATTTAAAGCAAATTTTTAAAATATGAAGAAAAATAATATAATAATATATTATAATAACTGCTATTGCATTGCCTTTTTATTACGCACTTGTTGATTATGCAATTCTACTGTATTTAATTGTCATTTAAACCCTGAGTTAAGACAAGATAAACTGCACATACAAGATCAGTTGCAGAAGCAACATGTTTCCTCTTTTTGTTGATGACCAGCAGTACAAGGCAGTTACAGATCACTAAAGACACATGATGCTTATCTCTAATAACATGAAGTCAGATTGTTAACAGAATTGTTCAGGCTGCAGTAGCTATATGCCATATGTCCATTCCCTTCGCACGTGGCAGATTTAGAAAGGACACAGTATTTGTTTCAAAATAATTATTGGCCACAGAACCTTGCTAAGGAAAACCATATTGTGTTCTGTTTGGATATAAGAAATTGAGAATATTGCATAGTTAAGGAGGATAGATTTTATATTTCATTCTACCTCAATATTATTTCTTATTTTCTTAAAATAAGTATGCAACCAAATTCTATATTAATGCATTGTACAGAATAATATAAATTATAAATTACATATATAATGCACAAGCTGCAGAAATTCTTATGGATATATATAAATCACTTATTAAACATACCTTGAACTTGGGTAGTAACAGCTGAAAAAGAAATGCATCCCACTACACAAGCACTGAATGCCTCTGCTACTCCTTACACATCCCTCAATCCCTAAAGTGAAATCAGTTTGATGAAGAATTCAATGACCTACTGCCTATCTGGGTTCTACATATCTTACCACTGCATGCTGGCTCAGCCCATGTCATTTGCACCACTGTGTGTATATACAGTGTATATACAGTGTCTGCTGCACACATGTCTTACTTTAGCTGCAGGTGCTGAGAAGCTTCTATCGCGTCTCCAATATATGTTACCTTGCATCCTCCTTAGATCACGTAGTGTCTTGTTGTTTACACTTGTATGAAAGAACACAAAACTTTAATCCCGCAATTGATGCAGTGTCATATCGGGGCTTATAAGTACTGATAACTTGAACTTCTCTGTACTTGGTAATTATACTTCTGTTAGCTTCCATAGCTAACAATTGTCTTTCATGGATCTCCTGTTTCCCTTCTTCTGCTCGTTACCTTCGATTGCGGTATTTTCTGTTTTTTTCTGGTTTCTCAAACTTTGGCTTGCCTCCTGACTTTGGCTTCTGATTCTTGCAATGACAAAACTTCTGTGTGGACTGACCTACTGGTTTTATCATAGCTTTCTCATGATTTTAACTTGACTTACCCTCTACTCAGACTGTCTCCTTGGTTTGACCCTGGCTGTTCCTGACTTCTTATTATTGCTCCCATGCCTACTTCCTTCTCCAGAGACCCTGTCTCACTTCAGATTTCTTCTGGAGAAGGTGCATGTAAGGGTGAGTTAATGCCTGTGCATCGGATTCCAGTGTTCTAACCATAAGGCAAACTCTTACAGCCACTCCAACCCTTTTATTAGACAAGCCTCAACATGAGATTGAAGCAATCTTAATCATCTCAGATAACCTGACCCAGCCACTGTAACCAGTTGTGCCCCTTACACTTGGCCTCTCACTGTTCCAAATCCTCTCATAGGCTCTGTGTCCCTCAATATTATCTGTCAACCTTGCCCTCTCACAGATTAGAGTATCACTGTCAAGTTGTTACCATGAAACTATTGGTGATGTTAACGGCATGTGGACCCAATAGAAAACTATAAGGGAACTGGTTTTCGCAGCATTTACATATGGATTGAAATGGCTTTGAATTTGAAAACCATAGGTAAGAAAAATTATAAAAAACTATCTGCAAGAAAACATTGGTTAATCTTTGTTCTGTAGACATACTATTTCATTCCAGCATATATCATTTTCCAAATCACAAGATGAGGCACATGATATAAGATATTCATTTCTTGAAAAGCCTTTGACAAAGAACACATGATTACTTGCTTTCAAAACAAGTTATTAGTCATTACAAGCAAGGATTTTGAACTTTTGTATTGTTATAAAATGTATAATTAATTTATGTATATATTATAACTTTTTGACATTATTTTCTAATAGGTGGACTCCTAGGCAACAAGAGAAGCTTGCAACACACTTACAGTCTGTTTGCACCCTATTATGGGCCAGATAATGCATTCTCCCCTCTATATGAATTCTGGTATTTGTAATCATCACCAAATAGAATGTATTTATACAGAAGACTATTTTTAAAATCAACCCTTGATCTCACCAAAAGGCTATCTGTGGTGTGTCCCTCCTCGCAGCACGTTTAGGGTCTTCAGATGTTAGTAGCGGAGATTGTGTTATAATGAGCAATCATGGCTGCCCCCCAACTTTACTGTGTAACTGAGGAAAAAATCAGGCACTGCACAGCTATGGATGACAACTATCTCTATGTATGGGGAGATATGTGGTATGATAACCGTATTGTGTGACATATAGCTAATGAAAGGCAACAGGGTTTAATGATACACATCAATCTACAGCGACATCTTCTTAAGTGCTTACTAAACCTCTTGTTAGCTGAACAGGTATCTGAGGGATACTGAGTTATGTTTGGTGGATACGAATTTAGCGTCAATCTGTGACAGCACTAGTTGCCTAGACTGTAAATGACAATGACAGTTTTTGTTCAATAAAAAAGTAATACAATTATATATAATATAGAGAGAATGACATTTGAGTGTGGCAGTTATAAAATGTTTAAGATAAAATTTAACAATGTGTAAATATGAGCATCAAAAAAAGTTGCAACTTAACTTGTGGCAAACTGCCACTAGCTACTTCATTGTGACATCACTTCTGGTGACATCATTATATATTAGACATGTGCGTTTCGACACGTTCCGAATCCAAATTCGGACAAATTTGTTAAATTCGGAGATTCGGATCGATTCGAATTTCCGAATTACGGTAGTACCGAATCTACCGAATAAATCCGAATTAGTTCAGATTTATTCGGTAGATTCGGATGGCCATGGATTACACTAGTATTGTACATTATATTAGGTTATATCACTCTGCTATGGGTTACACCTAATATATAGTACATAATACTAGTCTAATACACAGCACATCCCACCTAACATATACCAAAATTCCGAATTTCCGAATCGAACCAAACGGAATCAAACCGAATCCAGCCGAATTTATTCGAATCCGAATGAATCCGAAACTAATCAGAAACGAATTCATTCGAATTTTTCCAAATTCGAATCGATCCGAACCAAAATTTGAAAAAATCTGAATCGATCCGAATCGAAATGAATTTTTCGACCAGGCACAAGTCTATTATATATTTAGTGCACATTATGAATTTTTTTTCCAAAGTTGGCAGGTCTGTTGTATGTTTATTGATTTATAGATTTGGCTTACGTAAAACCAGTGTTCCATCCTAAACTTGGTAATAATTTGAAGTGTTTTCTGGGGTTTTATTAAGTCCTTTTAGCAGTGGAATTCTATAAGTGAATATTGACCCTGTAAATGTGTCATCAGGTTGCAAGCATTTGGATTGTGATTTGGCAAACAGTGCTGGGACATGTTATGTATAGGACCATGTGTTTACAGAACCAATAATGAAAAAAGTGCTTCAGAGAAACAATGGAAATGGATGATTGGGGTTGCATCAGCTTCAGCCATTAACATACAGCTAATTATTGAACAATAGATTGTTACAACCCCTATGTGTGATGCCGTAGCACCACAGATTAATATACAGACAGTGGGACATTCAAAAACAGGCATATGTGTGTATGCTCAAATGATGTCATATCCTGATCTGGAGCAAGGGTGTGCTGGGACTGGGACTTTGTGTTTAACTCTTTTATAGGGGTTATATAAACAGTAATTTAGGGAGTTTGTTTAAAAATAGAATGCTCTAATTAAATTGTTTTTATTTTTTACTCTTGCATGTCCTTTTAATTAATGTAGGTGATATGTTTTAGAGAGTCTTCCTAGCACATATGAAACCTTAGAAATCTCTGGCAGAACTGACAGCTTGGAACTTGGTACCTATTATTTCTTGCCAGTACACAACTTCTAATATCACATTTTTAGACCCAATATTTCTATAATAAACATGTTAGAGAGTCTATGATGGTAAGAAAATAGTTTCTATTCTTTGATTGCTAAAAGGGCATGATATATGTATGTTGTATAACAAGGGTTGTGGGTGATAAAGCTTTGTATCTATTCATTCCAACGCTTGTAAAGCTTCTATTGTGTAGTTTATTTTACATTCTATTTTGTCAATTGAGGTCTTTGTCTTTTGTGTTATTCCAAGGACAGTTTTCTAAAGAAATAGAAGCTACAGAGGTTAGCTCTGCCTTTAGACAAATTGCTGCAGATCATCAGGTAATGCTGCCTAGTAAAAAGGAAGATAACTGATTTTGAAGTTCTTAATTTTAAAGGGACGGTGTACTGCATTTTTTCTCTCCCCTTTAATATTTTCCCAATGAACCATTTTACCTGTTCAATTGTTTACAAATAGCTCCTTTAGCTTTATTTGTCTTTTGAAATATCTGTTTTTGCCCATTGTATCCCCATCTATTCTTGCAAAACTTCTGCAATATAGTGCTCCAGACACATGCATGCGCCAAAGTTTACATCCCAGCTTTTCAACAAAACATACCAAGAGAACAAAGAGAATATGATAGTTGAAATAAATTAGAAAGCTGCGTAAAATTGCATGTTCTATTTGAATCATGCAAAAAAGTAAAAATTGCATTGTTTAAAAGTATTATTTGAGCAGCATTTTTAACATTTTATTAAACCAAAAATAATCCTGTTAATTGTGCACAAAAAAGTAATATGGTTTGATATTGCACCACAAACATATTTGAAAACTAACAAGGGAGTTATCTCTGGTTCTGTGGGTGTATTGAACTGAACACAGCGGTAAGTAAGGCATAGTTTTTGTGTTTTCTGGTATGGAGATTAACTACTGATTGACTTTACACATCCTCGGAGCCATGAGGTCAAGTCTTTTAACCTTGCTGACAAAGAGGGCTGTAGTTCATTGCTGTGTAATGTGTGGCAATCCCCTCTGGCAGACAACAGGTTAAACTGTACTCCTGAATTGTTGTCATTGAAAATGTGGGAAACAATTCTAAATATATTTATAGATAAATAAATCATATGATTATTCTAATTTGAAAACCCCTGTATGGCTATATACATATTTGACTTTATTTAATACTTGTGTTGGATATTTTGTGCATCTTATCTCTCGTCTGGAATTCAGTACATATGGTTGTAGGTAATTACTCAACTTAAGTTACTGGATGTAATAACAAACTAGTGATAAAGTTATAAATACTTAGGTCCTCATTCCCACATTAATACTGTTTCAGGGACAAATGTGAAATAATTTGCCATCACATTAATTTTCTTTCACCTAGATTTAGAGTTTTGCGTTAGCCGTCCAAACCAGCGTTAAGGGGTCCTAACGCTGGTTTTGGCCGCCCGCTGGTATTTAGAGTCAGTCAGGAAAGGGTCTAACGCTCACTTTCCAGCCGCGACTTTTCCATACCGCAGATACCCTTACGCCAATTGCGTATCCTATCTTTTCAATGGGATCTTCCTAAAGCTGGTATTTAGAGTCTTGGCTGAAGTGAGCGTTAGAACTCTAACGACAAAACTCCAGCCGCAGAAAAAAGTCAGGAGTTAAGAGCTTTATGGGCTAACGCCGGTTCATAAAGCTCTTAACTACTGTGCTGTACACTAACACCCATAAACTACCTATGCACCCCTAAACCGAGGTCTCCCCACATCGCCGCCACTATAACTACATTTTTTAACCCCTAATCTGCCGACCGCACACCGCCGCAACCTACATTATCCCTATGTACCCCTAATCTGCTGCCCCTAACATCGCCGACACCTACATAATATTTATTAGCCCCTAATCTGCCCCCCCCCAATGTCGCCGCTACCTTACCTACACTTATTAACCCCTAATCTGCCGACCGGACCTCGCCGCCACTATAATAAATGAATTAATCCCTGAACCGCCTCACTCCCGCCTCAAAAACCCTATAATAAATAGTATTAACCCCTAATCTGCCCTCCCTAACATCACCGACACCTAACTTCAAGTATTAACCCCTAATCTGCCGACTGGACCTCGCCGCTACGCTAATAAATGTATTAACCCCTAAAGCTAAGTCTAACCCTAACCCTAACACCCCCCTAAGTTAAATATAATTTAAATCTAACTAAATAAAATAAATCTTATTAAATAAATTAATCCTATTTAAAGCTAAATACTTACCTGTAAAATAAACCCTAATATAGCTACAATATAACGAATAATTATATTGTAGCTATTTTAGGATTTATATTTATTTTACAGGCAACTTTGTATTTATTTTAACCAGGTACAATAGCTATTAAATAGTTAATAACTATTTAATAACTAGCTAGTTAAAATAATTACAAATTACCTGTAAAATAAATCCTAAATAATTACACCTACTCTAAGCCCCCTAAAAAAATAACAAAGCCCCCGAAATAAAAAAATGCCCTACCCTATTCTAAAATAAAAAGTTAACAGCTATTTTACCTTACCAGTCCTTAAAAGGGCCTTTTGCGGGGCATGCCCCAAAGTAAACATCTCTTTTGCATTTTAAAAAAACATACAATACCACCCCAACATTACAACCCAACACCCACATACCCCTAATCTAACCCAAACCCCCCTTAAAAAACCTAACACTAAACTCCTGAAGATCTCCCTACCTTATCTTCACCACGCCAGGTATCACCGATCCATCCAGAAGAGGGTCCGAAGTCTTCATCCTATCCGGCAAGAAGAGGTCCAGAAGAGGTTCCGAAGTCTTCATCCTATCCGGCAAGAAGAGGACATCCGGACCGGTAGACATGTTCATCCAGGCGGCGTCTTCTATCTTCATCCATCCGGCACGGAGCGGGACCATCTTGACGCAGCCGATGCGGATCCATCCTCTTCTTCCGGCGACTCCCGACGAATGAAGGTTCCTTTAAGTGACGTCATCCAAGATCAGCCAATAGAATGTGAGCTCAATCTGATTGGCTGATTGGATCAGCCAATCGGATTGAACTTGAATCTGATTGGCTGATTCAATCAGCCAATCAGATTTTTCCTACCTTAATTCCGATTGGCTGATAGAATCCTATCAGCCAATCGGAATTCGAGGGACGCCATCTTGGATGACGTCACTTAAAGGAACCTTCATTCCTCGGGATTCGCCGGAAGAAGAGGATGGATCCGCGTCGGCTGCTTCAAGATGGTCCCGCTCCGCGCCGGATGGATGAAGATAGAAGACGCCGCCTGGATGAGCATGTCTACCGGTCCGGATGTCCTCTTCTTGCCGGATAGGATGAAGACTTTAGAGCCTCTTCTGGACCTATTCTTGCAGGATAGGATGAAGACTTCGGACCCTCTTCTGGACGGATCGGTGATACCCGGCATGGTGAAGATAAGGTAGGGAGATCTTCAGGGACTTAGTGTTAGGTTTTTTAAGGGGGGTTTGGGTTAGATTAGTGGTATGTGGGTTGTAATGTTGGGCTTTTAAGGGCTGGAAAGGTAAAAGAGCTGTTAACTTTTTATTTTAGAATAGGGTAGGGCATTTTTTTATTTTGGGGGGATTTGTTAATTTTTAAGGGGGCTTAGAGTAGGTGTAATTATTTTAAAATTCTTGTAATTTTTTTTATTTTTTGTAATTTAGTGTTTGTTTTTTTTGTAATTTAGTTTAGTTGATTTAATTGTAGATAATTGTAGATAGTTTATTTAATTAATTTATTGATAGTGTAGTGTTAGGTTTAATTGTAACTTAGGTTAGGATTTATTTTACAGGTAATTTTGTAATTATTTTAACTAGGTAGCTATTAAATAGTTATTAACTATTTAATAGCTATTGTACCTGGTTAAAATAAATACAAAGTTGCCTGTAAAATAAATATAAATCCTAAAATAGCTACAATATAATTATTTGTTATATTGTAGCTATATTAGGATTTATTTTACAGGTAAGTATTTAGCTTTAAATAGGATTAATTTATTTAATAAGATTTATTTTATTTCGTTAGATTTAAATTATATTTAAATTAGGGGGGTGTTAGGGTTAGGGTTAGACTTAGCTTTAGGGGTTAATACATTTATTAGAGTAACGGCGAGGTCCGGTCGGCAGATTAGGGGTTAATACTTGAAGTTAGGTGTCGGCGATGTTAGGGAGGGCAGATTAGGGGTTAATACTATTTATTATAGGGTTTTTGAGGCGGGAGTGAGGCGGTTTAGGGGTTAATACATTTATTATAGTGGCGGCGAGGTCCGGGCGGCAGATTAGGGGTTAATAAGTGTAGGTAGGTAGCGGCGACGTGGGGGGGTGGGCAGATTAGGGATTAATAAATATAATATAGGGGTTGTCGATGTTAGGGGCAGCAGATTAGGGGTACATAGCTATAATGTAGGTTGCGGCGGTGTACGGAGCGGCAGATTAGGGGTTAATAATAAAATGCAGGTGTCAGCGATAGCGGGGGCAGCAGATTAGGGGTTAATAAGTGTAAGGTTAGGGGTGTTTAGACTCGGGTTACATGTTAGGGTGTTAGGTGCAGACTTAGGAAGTGTTTCCCCATAGGAAACAATGGGGCTGCGTTAGGAGCTGAACGCTGCTTTTTTGCAGGTGTTAGGTTTTTTTCCAGCTCAAACTGCTTCATTGTTTCCTATGGGGGAATCGTGCACGAGCACGTTTTTGAAGCTGGCCGCGTCCGTAAGCAACTCTGGTATTGAGAGTTGAAGTGGCGGTAAATTATGCTCTAGGCTCCCTTTTTGGAGCCTAACGCTGCCCTTCAGAAAACTCTCAATACCAGCGTTATTTAAAAGGTGCGGGGGGAAAAAAACACGCGTAGCTAACGCACCCCTTTGACCGCAAAACTCTAAATCTAGCCTTGTGTTTGTTATGTCTAAGAGACCCACATCACAGGATCCCCTATTTAGTTTAAAGTTACTATAGAATATTTTCTCTCTAAATGGTGACCCTGTTAGTTTTGCCATCTCTGGTCCTAGGTCTATGGTGATGAATATAATATTTCACATCACAGAGGGGCTTTGGGGAAATTATATAGGTTTAATAGGTAATGTTTTTAGTATTTTACAGAAAACCTTATAGTATTTATTCATCAAAGATGGTTTGAGAAAACATAATTTATGCTTACCTGATAAATTTATTTCTCTTGTGGTGTATCCAGTCCACGAATCATCCATTACTTGTGGGATATTCTCCTTCCCAACAGGAAGTTGCAAGAGGATCACCCACAGCAGAGCTGCTATATAGCTCCTCCCCTAACTGCCATATCCAGTCATTCGACCGAAGACAAGCAGAAAAAGGAGAAACCATAGGGTGCAGTGGTGACTGTAGTTTAAAGTTAAAAAATACCTGCCTTAAAATGACAGGGCGGGCCGTGGACTGGATACACCACAAGAGAAATAAATTTATCAGGTAAGCATAAATTATGTTTTCTCTTGTAAGGTGTATCCAGTCCACGGATCATCCATTACTTGTGGGATACCAATACCAAAGCTAAAGTACACGGATGAAGGGAGGGACAAGGCAGGTACTTAAACGGAAGGTACCACTGCCTGTAAAACCTTTCTCCCAAAAATAGCCTCCGAAGAAGCAAAAGTATCAAATTTATAGAATTTTGAAAAGGTATGAAGCGAAGACCAAGTCGCCGCCTTGCAAATCTGTTCAACAGAAGCCTAATTTTTAAAGGCCCATGTGGAAGCCACAGCTCTAGTAGAATGAGCTGTAATCCTTTCAGGAGGCTGCTGGCCAGCAGTCTCATAATCTAAGCGGATTATGCTTCTTAGCCAAAACGAAAGAGAGGTTGCCGAAGCCTTTTGGCCTCTCCTCTGTCCAGAGTAGACAACAAACAAGGCAGATGTTTGACGAAAATCTTTAGTAGCTTGTAAATAATACTTTAAAGCACGAACCATGTCAAGATTGTGTAATAGACGTTGCTTCTTTGAAGAAGGATTAGGACACAATGATGGAACACCAATCTCCTGATTGATATTCTTATTAGATACCACCTAAGGTAAAAACCCAGGTTTGGTACGCAGAACTACCTTATCTGCATGGAAGATCAGATAAGGAGAATCACATTGTAAGGCAGATAACTCGGAAACTCTACGAGCCGAGGAAATAGCTACCAAAAAAAGAACTTTCCAAGATAAAAGTTTGATGTCTATGGAATGAAGAGGTTCAAACGGAACCCCTTGAAAAACTTTAAGAACCAAATTTAAGCTCCATGGCGGAGCAACAGGTTTAAACACAGGCTTGATTCTAACTAAAGCCTGACAAAATGCCTGAACGTCTGGAACATCCGCCAGACGCTTGTGCAAAAGAATAGAGCAGAAATCTGTCCCTTTAAGGAACTAGCTGACAATCCTTTTTCCAATCCTTCTTGGAGAAAAGATAATATCTTGGGAATCCTGACCTTACTCCATGAGTAACCCTTGGATTCACACCAATAAAGATATTTACGCCATATCTTATGATAGATTTTCCTGGTGACAGGCTTTCATTCCTGAATTAAGGTATCAATGACTGACTCAGAGAAGCCACGCTTTGATAAAATCAAGCGTTCAATCTCCAGGCAGTCAGTCTCAGAGAAATTAGATTTGGATGGTTGAAAGGACCTTGAAGTAGAAGGTCCTGTCTCAGCGGCAGAGTTCATGGTGGAAAGGATGACATGTCCACCAGATCTGCATACCAAGTCCTGCGTGGCCACGCAGGTGCTATCAAGATCACCAATGCTCTCTCCTGCTTGATTTTGGCAATCAAACGAGGGAGCAGAGAAACGGTGGAAACACATAAGCCAGGTTGAAAGACCAAGGTGCTGCTAGAGCATCTATCAGCGTCGCCTTGGGATCCCTGGACCTGGATCCGTAACAAGGAAGTTTGGCGTTCTGGCGAGACGCCATGAAATCCAGTTCTGGTTTGCCCAACGATGAATCAATTGTGCAAACACCTCCAGATGGAGTTCCCACTCCCCCGGATGAAAAGTCTGACGACTTAGAAAATCCGCCTCCCAGTTCTCTACACCTGGGATATGGATAGCTGATAGGTGGCAAGAGTGAATCTCTGCCCAGCGAATTATCTTTGAGACTTCTAACATCACTAGGGAACTCCTTGTTCCCCCTTGATGGTTGATGTAAGCCACAGTCGTGATGTTGTCCGACTGAAATCTGATTAACCTCATTGTCACTAGCTGATGCCAAGCCTGAAGAGCATTGAATATCGCTCTCAGTTCCAGAATGTTTATTGGAAGGAGTGTCTCTTCCTGAGTCCACAATCCCTGAGCCTTCAGGGAGTTCCAGACTGCCCCCCAGCCTAGAAGGCTGGCATCTGTCATTAAAATTGTCCATTCTGGCCTGCGAAAGGTCATACCTTTGGACAGATGGACCCGAGATAGCCACCAAAGAAGAGAATCCCTGGTCTCTTGATCCAGATTTAGTAGAGGGAGAGGGGACAAATCTGTGTAATCCCCATTCCACTGACTGAGCATGCAGAGTTGCAGCGGTCTGAGATGTAGGCGTGCAAACGGCACTATGTCCATTGCCGCTACCATTAAGCCGATTACTTCCATACACTGAGCCACCGAAGGGCGAGAAGTGGAATAAAGAACATGGCAGTAATTTAGAAGTTTTGATAACCTGGACTCTGTCAGGTAAATCCTCATTTCTACAGAATCTATTAGAGTTCCCAGAAAGGAGACTCTTGTGAGAGGGGATAGAGAATTCTTTTCTTCGTTCACTTTCCACCCATGCGACCTCAGAAATGCCAGAACTATGTCTGTATGGGACTTGGCAATTTGGAAATTTGATGCCTGTATCAGGATGTCGTCTAAATAAGGGGCCACTGCTATGCCCCGCAGTCTTAGGACCGCCAGAAGTGACCCCAGAACCTTCGTAAAGATTCTTGGGGCTGTAGCTAATCCAAAGGGAAGAGCTACAAACTGGTAATGCCTGTCTAGGAAGGCAAACCTGAGAAACCGATGATGATCTTTGTGTATCGGAATGTGAAGATAAGCATCCTTTAAATCCACTGTAGTCATATATTGACCCTCCTGGATCATAGGTAGGATGGTACGAATAGTCTCCATCTTGAATGATGGAACTTTGAGGAATTTGTTTAAGATCTTGAGATCCAAGATTGGTCTGAAGGTTCCCTCTTTTTTGGGAACCACAAACAGGTTTGAGTAAAATCCCTGTCCCTGTTCCTCCTTTGGAACTGGATGGATCACTCCCATAACTAGGAGGTCTTGAACACAGTGTAAGAATGCCTCTCTCTTTATCTGGTTTGCAGATAATTGTGAAAGGTGAAATCTCCCTTTTGGAGGGGAAGCTTTGAAGTCCAGAAGATATCCCTGGGATATAATTTTCAACGCCCAGGGATCCTGGACATCTCTTGCTCAAGCCTGGACGAAGAGTGAAAGTCTACTCCCTACTAGATCCGTTACCGGATAGGGGGCCGATCCTTCATGCTGTCTTAGAGGCAGCAGCAGGCTTTTTGGCCTGCTTGCCTTTGTTCCAGGTCTGGTTAGGTTTCCAGACCGACTTGGACTGAGCAAAAGTTCCCTCTTGTTTTGCATTAGAGGAAGTTGATGCCGCACTCGCCTTGAAGTTTCGAAAGGCACGAAAATTAGTCTGTTTGGCCCTTGATTTGGACCTATCCTGAGGAAGGGCATGACCTTTTCCTCCAGTAATATCAGAAATGATCTCCTTCAAACCAGGCCCGAATAGGGTTTGCCCCTTGAAGGGAATGTTAAGCAGCTTAGACTTCGAAGTAACGTCAGCTGACCATGATTTAAGCCATAGCGCCCTGCGCGCCTGAATAGCAAAACCAGAATTCTTAGCCGTTAGTTTAGTCAAATGAACAATGGCATCAGAAACAAAAGAATTGGCTAGCTTAAGTGCTCTAAGCTTGTCAAGTATGTCATCCAATGGGGTCTCTACCTGTAAAGCCTCTTCCAGAGACTCAAACCAGAAAGCCGCAGCAGCAGTGACTGGGGCAATGCATGCAAGGGGCTGTAGAATAAAACCTTGTTGAATAAACATTTTCTTTTTATCCATTGGATCTGAGAAAGCACAACTGTCCTCGTCAGGGATAGTAGTAGGCTTAGCTAGGGTAGAAACTGCTCCCTCCACCTTAGGGACTGTCTGCCATAAGTCCCATGTGGTGGCATCTATTGGAAACATTTTCCTAAAAATAGGAGGGGGAGAGAACGGCACACCTGGTCTATCCCATTTCTTTATTAATAATTTCTGTAAACCTTTTAGGTATTGGAAAAACATCAGTGCACACCGGCACTGCATAGTATTTATCCAATCTACACAATTTCTCTGGCACTGCAATTGTATCACAGTCATTCAGAGCAGCTAAAACCTCCCTGAGCAATACGCGGAGGTGTTCAAGCTTAAATTTAAATGTTGACATATCAGAATCAGGTTGAATCCTCTTCCCTGAGTCAGCAACATCACCCACAGAAAGAAGCTCTCCTTCCTCATCTTCTGCATATTGTGAGGGAGTATCAGACATAGCTCTTAAAGCGTCAGTATGCTCTGTATTTCTTCTAACTCCAGAGCTATCTCGCTTTCCTCTAAACCCAGGTAGTCTGGATAATACCGCTGACAGTGTATTATCCATGACTGCCGCCATGTCTTGTAAAGTAAACGCCATGGGTGCGCTAGATGTACTTGGCGCCATTAGAGCGTGAGTCCCTTGAGCGGGAGTCAAAGGGTCTGACACGTGGGGCGAGTTATTCGGCATAACTTCCCCCTTGTCAGATTCCTCTGGTGATACATTTTTTAAAGACAGAATATGATCTTTATTACTTAAAGTGAAATCAGTACATTTGGTACACATTCTAAGAGGGGGTTCCACCATGGCTTCTAAACATAATGAACAAGGAGTTTCCTCTATGTCAGACATGTTTAAACAGACTAGCAATGAGACCAGCAAGCTTGGAAAACACTTTAAATCAAGTTAACAAGCAAAAAATAAAAACGGTACTGTGCCTTTAAGAGAAAATTTTTTTGTCAGAATTTGGAAAAAAAGTGAAAAAAAGCAGTAAATCAAACGAAATTTTTACAGTGTGTATAATAAGCTAACAGAGCATTGCACCCACTTGCAAATGGATGATTAACCCCTTAGTTAAAAAAACGGATCAAAAAACGATATAGACGTTTTTTAACAGTCACAACAAACTAGTCCCCAATAAAGTTTTATCACCAAAGCATATATAAAAACGTTTAAACATGCCAGCAAACGTTTTATATTGTAAATCTATAAGAGTATTACCTCTGAAAGTAAGCATGATACCAGTCGCTATTAAATCACTGTATTCAGGCTTACCTTACATAAATCTGGTATCAGCAGCATTTTCTAGCATTTACATCTCTAGAAAAATTTTTTAACTGCACATACCTCATAGCAGGATAACCTGCACGCCATTCCCCAGCTGAAGTTACCTCTCTCTTCAGTTATGTGTGAGAACAGCAATGAATCTTAGTTACAACCTGCTAAGATCATAGAGATCACAGGCAGATTCTTCTTTTATTTTCTGCCTGGGACAAAATAGTACAACTCCGGTACCATTTAAAAATAACAAACTTTTGATTGAAGAAAAAAACAACTATAT
The DNA here is from genome assembly GCF_027579735.1 of Bombina bombina. Taxonomy (NCBI): domain Eukaryota; kingdom Metazoa; phylum Chordata; class Amphibia; order Anura; family Bombinatoridae; genus Bombina; species Bombina bombina. Next base: position 78,857,355 of record NC_069502.1, read on the forward strand.
TTCACCACTTCTCTCTTACTACCTCCATGCTTGTCGAGAGTTGCAAGAGAATGACTGGATATGGCAGTTAGGGGAGGAGCTATATAGCAGCTCTGCTGTGGGTGATCCTCTTGCAACTTCCTGTTGGGAAGGAGAATATCCCACAAGTAATGGATGATCCGTGGACTGGATACATCTTACAAGTGAAAACGCATTTTATTTCACAGCGATTGTTGAGAATACCTACCATACATTTGGGAATTTTTACAGCTTTTTACAAAAGATAAAGGTCCATTTTAGTTTTTTTCAGAAATTTTATTGGGCAGTTGAAACCTCACAAAAACCCTTATATATGTGATTGCATGAAAATTCTACATATTTTATAAAAAATAATAATGTAAAAACATTATCTGGTAGTTCCTACAAGATTAATTACAAATTATTGGGCTTACTAAAGGCAGGACAATAAATAATATTGGTATTTAAAGGGACATATAAAAGTAAAAATCGAAAATACTCTGATATGTTAGAGCATTTGTTATTGCACTATTGCTTGTCTTTAACTATGTTTTTACACCCTGTGGAGGGATTAATGGCATTAAACACATAGATACAGGCAGATCCAGAGCAACAAGTGAGGTAGCTGGTGAACCAATGACAGAGACAAATGTCTTTTGCCACTAATCACCAGTTAGCTCCCAGTACTGCATTGCTGCTGCTGAGGATATGCATATATGCTTTTCAACAAAGGATTCCAAGAGAACAGAGAAAACATTGTATGCTCTATTTGAATAATGAAAGTGTAGACAATTACAAAAGTGGAAAATTACAAATAAATCCTCTTTTTGATGATGGTTTCTGCACATCTACACAGAAACCATTGCATGTAATTGATTCTATATTAATGATGATTGTCTAGTGTGTTTGAATTATTGTTTATTGTTCATTGTTCTCACTTATATAAAACACAAATGATTATTTTGTGATTTGGACAGAGCATACAATTTTAAAAACATTTTCAATTTGTTTTTATTATCAAACTTGCTTTGATCCCATGGTATTCTTTGTTGACGAGATAGCTAGGTAGGGGTCTGGTCCTAACATATAGTGCTTTTACAAATAGGAAAACATTCTTTCAAAACTGCTGCCATATAGTGTACTAGACACGTGCATGCTCCTGAGCTTACATCCCTGCTTTCCAACAAAAGATAGCAAAAGAACAAAGATAAGTTGATGAAATTAGAAAGTTGTTTAAAATGTCATGCTTTATATGAATCATGAAAGAAAAATGTTGGTTTCATGGTCATTTTAAAGGGACAGTCTATTCCAGAATTGTTATTGTTTAAAAAGATAATCTCTTTATTACCAATTCCTCTGGCCTAGATTTAGAGTTTGGCGTTAGCCGTGAAAACCAGCGTTAGAGGCTCCTAACGCTGGTTTTAGGCTACCGCCGGTATTTGGAGTCACTCAAAATAGGGTCTAACGCTCACTTTTCAGCCGCGACTTTTCCATACCGCAGATCCCCTTACGCCGGTTTATAAAGCTCTTAACTACTGTGCTCTAAAGTACACTAACACCCATAAACTACCTATGTACCCCTAAACCGAGGTCCCCCACATCGCCGACACTCGAAAAAAAAAGGTTTAACCCCTAATCTGCCGACCGCCACCTACGTTATACTTATGTACCCCTAATCTGCTGCCCCTAACACCGCCGACCCCTGTATTATATTTATTAACCCCTAATCTGCCCCCCTCAACGTCGCCTCCACCTGCCTACACTTATTAACCCCTAATCTGCCGACCGCAAAGCGCCGCCACCTACGTTATCCTTATGTACCCCTAATCTGCTGCCCCTAACACCGCCTACCCCTATATTATACTTATTAACCCCTGATCTGCCCCCAACAACGTCGCCTCCACCTGCCTACACTTATTAACCCCTAATCTGCCGACCGGACCTGAGCGCTACTATAATAAAGTTATTAACCCCTAATCCGCCTCACTAACCCTATAATAAATAGTATTAACCCCTAATCTGACCTCCCTAACATCGCCGACACCTAACTTCAATTATTAACCCCTAATCTGCCGACCGAATCTCGCCGCTATTCTAATAAATGTATTAACCCCTAAAGCTAAGTCTAACACTAACACCCCCCTAAGTTAAATATAATTTTAATCTAACGAAATTAATTAACTCTTATTAAATAAATTATTCCTATTTAAAGCTAAATACTTACCTGTAAAATAAATCCTAATATAGCTACAATATAAATTATAATTATATTAGAGCTATTTTAGGATTTATATTTATTTTACAGGTAACTTTGTATTTATTTTAACCAGGTACAATAGCTATTAAATAGTTAAGAACTACCTACAATTACCTACAATTAACCTAACACTACACTATCAATAAATTAATTAAATACAATTGCTACAAATAAATACAATTAAATAAACTAGCTAAAGTACAAAAAATAAAAAAGAACTAAGTTACAAAAAATAAAAAAATATTTACAAACATAAGAAAAATATTACAACAATTTTAAACTAATTACACCTACTCTAAGCCCTCTAATAAAATAACAAAGCCCCCCAAAATAAAAAAATGCCCTACCCTATTCTAAATTACTAAAGTTCAAAGCTCTTTTACCTTACCAGCCCTGAACAGGGCCCTTTGCGGGGCATGCCCCAAGAAATTCAGCTTTTTTGCCTGTAAAAAAAAAACATACAATACCCCCCCCAACATTACAACCCACCACCCACATACCCCTAATCTAACCCAAACCCCCCTTAAATAAACCTAACACTAAGCCCCTGAAGATCATCCTACCTTGTCTTCACCATACCAGGTTCACCGATCGGTCCAGAAGAGCTCCTCCGATGTCCTGATCCAAGCCCAAGCGGGGGGCTGAAGAGGTCCATGATCCGGCTGAAGTCTTCATCCAAGCGGGCCAGAAGAGGTCTTCCATCCGATTGAAGTCTTCATCCAAGCGGCATCCATCCGGAGCATGATGGAATCAGCCAATCAGAATCAAGTTCAATCCGATTGGCTGATCCGATCAGCCAATCAGATTGAGCTTGCATTCTATTGGCTGTTCCGATCAGCCAATAGAATGCGAGCTCAATCTGATTGGCTGATTGGATCAGCCAATCGGATTGAACTTGATTCTGATTGGCTGATTCCATCAGCCAATCAGAATATTCCTACCTTAATTCCGATTGGCTGATAGAATCCTATCAGCCAATCGGAATTCGAGGGACGCCATCTTGGATGACGTCATTTAAAGGAACCGTCATTCGTCGTTCAGTCGTCGGCCAGGATGGATGTTCCGCGGTGGAGGTCTTCAGGATGCTGCCGCTTCGCTCCGGATGGATGCCGCTTGGATGAAGACTTCAATCGGATGGAAGACCTCTTCTGGCCCGCTTGGATGAAGACTACAAAACCTGACTAAAGAATGAAATCACCCGTACTGTCTAACACGCCTCCCTAAAATAGCCCGACACGTCTAACCCTCTATCCGCTATCCCCCCTCACTATCCTAACAATAAAAAATGTATTAACCCCTAAACCGCCGCTCCCGGACCCCGCCACCACCTAATAAAGTTATTAACCCCTAAACCGCCGCTCCCGAACCCTGCCGCCAGCTATATTAAATCTATAACCCCCTAATGTGAGCCCCTACCCCGCCGCCATCTACCTTACCTACCCCCTAAAGTGAGCCCCTACCCCGCCGCCATCTATTTTAAAATTATTAACCCCTAATTTAATCCCCCTATCCCGCCGCCACCTATATTAAATTAATTAACCCCTAATTTAATCCCCCTACCCCGCCGCCAGCTATTTTAAATTATTTAACCCCTAAAATACTAAACTATCCCTACCACTAAACCTAAGTCTAACCCTACAAATAGCCCTGAAAAGGGCTTTTTGCGTGGAATTACCCCAAAGTAAACTGCTCTATTGCCAGCCAATCAGCCAATCAGATTGAGCTCGCATTCTATTGGCTGATCGGAACAGCCAATAGAATGCAAGCTCAATCTGATTGGCTGATCGGATCAGCCAATCGGATTGAACTTGATTCTGATTGGCTGATTCCATCAGCCAATCAGAATATTCCTACCTTAATTCCGATTGGCTGATAGAATTTATATTGTAGCTATATTAGGATTTATTTTACAGGTAAGTATTTAGCTTTAAATTGGAATAATTTATTTAATAAGAGTTAATTAATTTCGTTAGATTTAAATTATATTTAACTTAGGGGGGTGTTAGTATTAGGGTTAGACTTAGCTTTAGGGGTTAATACATTTATTAGAATAGCAGCGAGATTCGGTCGGCAGATTAGGGGTTAATAATTTAAGTTAGGTGTTGGCGATGTTAGGGAGGGCAGATTAGGGGTTAATACTATTTATGATAGGGTTAGTGAGGCGGGTTAGGGGTTAATACATTTATTATAGTAGCGCTCAGGTCCGGTCGGCAGATTAGGGGTTAATAAGTGTAGGCAGGTGGAGGCGACGTTGTGGGGGGCAGTTTAGGGGTTAATAAATATAATATAGGGGTCGGCGGTGTTAGGGGCAGCAGATTAGGGGTACATAGGGATAATGTAAGTAGCGGCGGTTTACGGAGCGGCAGATTAGGGGTTAATAATAATATGCAGGGGTCAGCGATAGCGGGGGCGGCATATTAGGGGTTAATAAGTGTAAGGTTAGGGGTGTTTAGACTCGGGGACATGTTAGAGTGTTAAGTGCAGACGTAGGAAGGGTTACCGCATAGCAAACAATGGGGCTGCGTTAGGAGCTGAACGCGGCTTTTTTGCAGGTGTTTGGTTTTTTTTCAGCTCAAACAGCCCCATTGTTTCCTATGGGAGAATCGTGCACGAGCACGTTTTTGAGGCTGGCCGCGTCCGTAAGCAACTCTGGTATCGAGAGTTGAAGCTGCGTTAAAAATGCTCTACGCTCCTTTTTTGGAGCCTAACGCAGCCTTTATGTGGACTCTCGATACCAGAGTTATTTTTATGGTGCGGCCAGAAAAAAGCCGGCGTTAGTTTTTCCGGTTGTTACCGACAAAACTCCAAATCTAGGCCTCTGTTAGGCATAACCAACACAGTTATATAAATATACTTTTTACCTCTTTTTTTTAGCTTGTATCTAAGAATGTGCAGACTGCCCGCTTATTTCAGTACTTTACTAGACTTGCATTTTAGCCAGTCATTGCTGACTCATTAATAACTCCATGGGAGTTTTCACCAAGGCTGGATTGGCCTACCAGAATGTCAGATTTCCCGGTGGGCGGCAGCAGCTGGGGCTAGAAAGCTACAATTTAAATAGGTGATGAATAGATGCAATTGGGTTGTAGGGTGCCTATAAAACAACAGTCTGGCACTTTTATTTAATACAAACTAATATATTTTAATTCTAAAAAAAAATTGGGGGAAGAAGTATCCCAGTGTGCGTATTCTACTGACTAAAAAAAAAATAGTGCTGGTCTCCAAATTTTCCAGGGCTGTTTTTTTTTCCCAGTCCGGCCCTGGTGAGCACAATCTTATCTAGATGGCACACATGAACTAGCACTGTCTAGCTGAAAAATGTCTAAATACACTAAGATAATAGGTGACATTCAAGCGCGTAGAAATTAGCATATACGCCTTCCTTTGTTTAGCTTTCAACAAAGAATACCAAGAGAACAAGAGAATTTAATAAGAGTAAATTGGAAAGTTATTGAAAAGTGCATACCCTATCTGAATCATGAAAGTTTAATTTTAACTAAACTGTCCCTTTAACAAATAATATCAACTTATGATGTGTAATTAACTATTTTATTTATCAGTATTTTTTTTATTTCCAAAAGACTTATGTGCAATCATAGCATGTACATTCTGTTGTTTTTATTTGTATACTAGTCTTATAGCTTAAGCCTATGATTTCAGCTATATGAAACATAGGAAATCATTGTGAGTGTTTTTCATCTGAAAACTAATCATGTACACAAAGTATAACAATGAATAAAAAAACATGGAGATAGACAATATGTGCTATAAAAAAGCTAATGTGCAATTTTTTTTGTTGGGTTGGCATGCCAATGTAGCTGAGATTTTTTTAGTTTTACACAGATAAATACAAAATAATAATTTTCACCCCATTCAGTACTGCATACCGCTCCTTTACAAGGCTTTGACCATTCCTGGTCTACATTAGCCGTGTCCCCAACATGCAAGAGCACTTTCTGGAGTTATTCCCCAGACACATATGAACAGTTCAATACTATGTGGTATCCCCATCATTTTTAGATAAACTAATTCAGAGAAAGCAAGGGGTGTGATGAGGGAGGATTCCGTTTTTTTCCTTCTAAATACAGATCTTGGGCCCGATCCGATATTCAGCGTCGCCCGCAAATGCCGGCGACTCTGAAATTTGCGCTGGTTTGGTATCCTATATACGGCGTAACCTAGAAGTTACGCCCGTATATTTCTGCCATCGCCCGTAGTTGTTTAGGCCATAGGCAGGTATACCAAACCAGCGCAGTTTGGTATCCAATATACAGCGTAAGGATTTACGTGGCGAAAATGGAGAAATGTTACTCCATTTTCACCTCGCCACAAAAAGCAGCCGTAGTAACCCTTACGCTGTGTATTGGAGCCCCGTAACTCCCTAAACCAAAATAAACCTAACACCTAACGCATGCGCAATGTCTATCTACCTGTCAACCGCGATCCCCCGCCGCAATCCCTAATAAAATATTTAACCCCTAAACCACCACTCCCGGACCCCACCGCCACCTACATTAACTACCCCTAATGTGATCCCCCTACACCGTCGCCAACTATATTAAACTACCCCCTAAAGTGAGCCCCTTACACCGCCGCCATCTACCTTATCTACCCCTAAAGTGAGCCCCTACCCCGCCGCCATCTATTTTAAAATTATTAACCCCTAATTTAATCCCCCTACCCCGCCGCCACCTATATTAAATGTATTAACCCCTAATCTAATCCCCCTACACCGCCGCCACCTATATTAAACACATTAACCCCTAATCTAATCCCCCTACACCGCCGCCAGCTATATTAACCCTAATTATATTAGGGTTAATATAGTTAATATCGTTATTATATTATATATATATATATTAAGTATAATAACCCTATCTAACTCTAACATCCCTAAATAAACTCTTATTAAAATAAATCTAATATTAATATTATTAATTAAAATATTCCTATTTAAATCTAAATACTTACCTATAAAATAAACCCTAAGATAGCTACAATGTAATTAATAATTACATTGTAGCTATTTTAGGGTTTATATTTATTCTACAGGTAACTTAGTATTTATTTTAACTAGGTACAATAGCTATTAAATAGTTAATAACTATTTAATAGCTACCTAGTTAAAATAATTACCAATTTACCTGTAAAATAAATCCTAACCTAAGTTACAAATACACCTACACTATCAATAAATTAAATAAACTACAAATATCTAAACTAAAATACAATAAAATAATCTAAACTAAATTACACAAAAAAACAAACACTAAATTACAAAAAATAAAAAAAAATTACAAGATTTTTAAGCTAATTACACCTATTCTAAGCCCCCTAATAAAATAATAAAGCCCCACAAAATAAAAAAAAATCCCTGCCCTATTCTAAATTAAAAAAGTTAGCTCTTTTACCTTACCAGCCCTTAAAAGGGCCTTTTGCGGGGCATGCCACAAAGAAAACTGCTCTTTTGCCTGAAAAAAAAAACACAATACTACCCCCCAATATTATAACCCACCACCCACATACCCCTAATCTAACCCAAACCCCCCTTAAATAAACCTAACACTACCCCCCTGAAGATCTCCCTACCTTGTATTCACCCAGCCGGGTAGAACTCTTCATCCGATCCGGGCGATGTCTTCAATCAAGCGGCAAAGAAGTCTTCTTCCATCCGGGCGATGTCTTCAAGCAAGCGGCAGAGAGTCTTCTTCCATCCGGCGATGTCTTCAAGCAAAGCGGCATCTTCAATCTTCTTTCTTCGCTCCTCCGCCGTGGAGCATCCATCCGGCACGACGACTTCCCGACGAATGAGGTTCCTTTAAATGACGACATCCAAGATGGCGTCCGTCGAATTCCGATTGGCTGATAGGATTCTATCAGCCAATCGGAATTAAGATAGAAAAATCTGATTGGCTGATTGAATCAGCCAATCAGATTCAAGTTCAATCCGATTGGCTGAACCAATCAGCCAATCGGATTGAACTTGAATCTGATTGGCTGATTCAATCAGCCAATCAGATTTTTCTACCTTAATTCCGATTGGCTGATAGAATCCTATCAGCCAATCAGAATTCGACAGACGCCATCTTGGATGTCGTCATTTAAAGGAACCTCATTCGTCGGGAAGTCGTCGTGCCGGATGGATGCTCCGCGGCGGAGGAGCGAAGAAAGAAGATTGAAGATGCCGCTTTGCTTGAAGACATCACCGGATGGAAGAAGACTCTCTGCCGCTTGCTTGAATACATCGCCGGATGGAAGAAGACTCTCTGCCGCTTGATTGAAGACATCGCCCGGATGGAAGAAGACTTCTTTGCCGCTTGATTGAAGACATCACCCGGATCGGATGAAGAGTTCTGCCCGGCTGGGTGAATACAAGGTAGGGAGATCTTCAGGGGGTAGTGTTAGGTTTATTTAAGGGGGGTTTGGGTTAGATTAGGGGTTTATTATAGGTAAGTATTTAGATTTAAATAGGAATATTTTAATTAATAATATTAATATTAGATTTATTTTAATAAGAGTTTAGTTAGGGATGTTAGAGTTAGATAGGGTTATTATACTTAATATATATATATATAATATAATAACAATATTAACTATATTAACCCTAATATAATTAGGGTTAATATAGTTAATATATATAATATAATAACTATATTAACTATATTAACCCTAATATAATTAGGGTTAATATAGTTAATATAGCTGGTGGCGGTGTAGGGGGATTAGATTAGGGGTTAATGTGTTTAATATAGGTGGCGGCGGTGTAGGAGGATTAGATTAGGGGTTAATACATTTATTATAGGTGGCGGCGGTGTAGGGGGATTTAGATTAGATGCAAAAGAGCAGTTTACTTTTTGACAAAGCCCCGCCAAAAGCCCTTTTAAGGGCTGGTAAAAGAGCAGTTTTCTTTGGGGCATGCCCCGCAAAAAGCCCTTTTAAGGGCTGGCAATAGAGCAGTTTACTTTGGGGTAATGCCACGCAAAAAGCCCTTTTCAGGGCTATTTGTAGGGTTAGACTTAGGTTTAGTGGTAGGGATAGTTTAGTATTTTAGGGGTTAAATAATTTAATATAGCTGGCGGCGGGGTAGGGGGATTAAATTAGGGGTTAATTAATTTAATATAGGTGGCGGCGGGATAGGGGGATTAAATTAGGGGTTAATAATTTTAAAATAGATGGCGGCGGGGTAGGGGCTCACTTTAGGGGGTAGGTAAGGTAGATGGCGGCGGGGTAGGGGCTCACATTAGGGGGTTATAGATTTAATATAGCTGGCGGCAGGGTTCGGGAGCGGCGGTTTAGGGGTTAATAACTTTATTAGGTGGTGGCGGGGTCCGGGAGCGGCGGTTTAGGGGTTAATACATTTTTTATTGTTAGGATAGTGAGGGGGGATAGCGGATAGAGGGTTAGACGTGTCGGGCTATTTTAGGGAGGCGTGTTAGACAGTACGGGTGATTTCATACTTTAGTCAGGTTTTGTAGGCGCCGGCAGTTTCTAAAGTGCCGTAAGTCACTGGCGACTCCAGAAATTTGTACTTACGCAGATTTCTGGACATCGCTGGTTTGTCAGACTTACGGCACTTTAGCATCTGACGGCGCCGTATATAGGATAGCTCGAGATGCGAGCTGAAACTGCGGGCGGCGGGGGTTCCCTCGCTTGCGCCGCAAACTACGCTGCATATCGGATCGCACCCCAGATGTCTTCTTCAAACCAGTTGCTCGCTTATATGAATGGTCCTATCATTTTTGAGTTAGGTGAATGGCGTTTACTTTGTGAGGTGGACTTAAAGGGACAGTAAACCTAAAATATAATGTTATATAATTCTGCACATAGTGCAGAATTATATAACATTATATTTTAGGTTTACTGACACTTTAAACTTAGTTCTGTTCATTGAATGGACCTAAAGATACTACTTTGCTTTTAGAAATTATAACAGCACCCAGGAAAAGACTATGTTTATTACACTGCTACTGTGGTATAGGCAAAAGCTGAAGCACTTGGTAGGATATTGGTACACAAAGTAGGACTGGTACACCTGGCACAGGGCAGGAGGACAGGGCAGGATTGTTAGTGTATCTATCAGCAGCAATTGCCGCCAACGTGTTACGTATTATAATTATGAATATTAATAATTAATAGCAGTATAAAATTATTGTCAGCGATATCTCCAATTAATATAGCAGAATTTTGTCAATACACTCCAGTAAGATGTTAAATCTCTGTAGTGTACCTCAAAATAACTATGGAGATATCTATAAATTTTACAACAATATTATTATTAAAAATTAATATATAATCTCAAAATTTTAAATCAGAGCTACGATTTGACTATAGCTATAGAAACTATCTTTGCTTTAAAACATTAAAATATAAAAGTTTCAAACCGCTTAATACATTACTAGCTCCAATTTGAGAGTTCAATATTCCAGATATTTCTTATGGTCATACGTGAAGATATCACTATTTTGCAAGGGTACAGGTCACAGAGTTATCTCTCTTGCCCAAAGAGAGTTTTTCCAGCCAGGGTTCAGAGAAAGTCGGCCCAAATGGTGTGTTTCTTTGTTTAACAAAGTGAGTCTGTGTCTTTCTTGCATAGTGTGGCAGCTTATATCAGTGATAAACCACTCCTTCATTCTCTAAATCAATTCTCTGGGTACGCCCTTAGCTCTCATTGGCTACTGGTAATGCCAATTTGTAATTCAACCCCCATGGTTGAATATCTCTGGTTCCAAATTATTAAGCAATTATACTCTTAATTATTTGATCTTAATAGAATCATAGCATTTAATATTCTGGTATTACATTGCATTTTTGAGCATATCTCTATAATCTATACATACCTGCAAGAAGAACTCTGTTGGAACTAATATCATGATATATATAAGCTAAGCTTATAAGCTGTGTGAACAGCGATGCTTTGGCGTAAATGGAATCTGCTGAAAAGCAGACTTGAAGTAAAAAGGTGTGTCATTGTGAACCTAATTTGCATATCTTACCCAGAATCCTTTGCTGCATTGGAAACAATGTAATTCAGAGGTTTTCTGTGGGAAAAAACAAGCCTTCTGGCCTGTCTAGATTTGTTAATGAACTACACAATGAGTTATTTTTTCTATATTTTGTGCGTAGTGGAGGATTTTAAACTTATCTTTTACCTCCCCCAAATTTTAAATGTTGTTGTATTTTGCCCGGAATCAACTTCACCAGGCAGTGATTCAAACCTTCTCCCAGCTGATGAGTAGCAATTACTATGAAACAGTCTGTCCTGGGATGGTTATGAATCACTGCACTAACCCTAGCTAAGCTTATAAGCTGTGTGAACAGCGATGCTTTGGCGTAAAGGGAATCTGCTGAAAAGCAGACTTGAAGTAAAAAGGTGTGTCATTTGGAACCTAATTTGCATATCTCACCCTGAATCCGTTGCTGCATTGGAAACAATGTAATTCAGAGGTTTTCTGTGGGAAAAACAAGCCTTCTGGCCTGTCTAGATTTGTTAATGAACTCCACAATGAGTTATTTTCTCTATATTTTGTGCTTAGTGGAGGATTTTAAACTCACCTTTTACCTCCCCCTAATTTTAAATGTTGTTGTATTTTGCCCGGAATCAACATCACCCAACAGTGATTCAAACTTTCTCCCAGCTCATGAGTAGCAATAACTGGGATGGTTATGAATCACTGCACTAACCATAGCTTATTTTATAAGCTGTGTGAACAGCAATGCTTTGGCGTAAAGGGAATCTGCTGAAAAGCAGACTTGAAGTAAAAATGTATGTCATTGTGAACCTAATTTGCATATCTTACCCAGAATCCTTTGCTGCATAGGAAACAATCGCCTAGATTACGAGTCTTGCGTTAGGGTTAAAAAGCAGCGTTAAGGGGTCCTAACGCTGCTTTTTAATGCCCACTGGTATTACGAGTCAGGCATGTTGGTGATATACTCACCCTGGACTGAATAACTTCTTCAGACCAAGACAGGTTAAAAAGAGTTTGTTTATTGATTACACACTGCAGTATGGAGAGAAACAATACACAGTGTCACTGGGGTGACACTGTGCCCTGGCAGGCAGGCCCTGAAACGCACACGTGTGAAGGAAACTGACTGCTATTATTTAACACAGTCAAAACAGTGTTGTTTTTTTAAAATCTACACTACTGTTACACCAGATATGAGTTGCACTGGGGTGACACTGTGCCCTGGCAGGCAGGCACTTAAACGCACACGTGTGAAGGAAACTGACTGCTATTATTTAACACAGTCAAAACAGTGTTGTTTTTTTTTAAATCTACACTACTGTTACACCAAATATGAGTTGCACTGGGGTGACACTGTGCCCTGGCAGGCAGGCAGGCCCTGAAACGCACACGTGTGAAGGAAACTGACTGCTATTATTTAACACAGTCAAAAAAGTGTTGTTTTTTTAAATCTACACTACTGTTACACCAGATATGAGTTGCACTGGGGTGACACTGTGCCCTGGCAGGCAGGCCCTAAAACGCACACGTGTGAAGGAAACTGACTGCTATTATTTAACACAGACAAAAAAGTGTGTTTTTTTTTTTTAAATCTACACTACTGTTACACCAGATATGAGTTGCATTGGGGTGACACTGTGCCCTGGCAGGCAGGCCCTGAAACGCACACGTGTGAAGGAAACTGACTGCTATTATTTAACACAGTCAAAAAAGTGTTTTGTTTTTTTAAATCTACACTACTGTTACACCAGATATGAGTTGCATTGGGGTGACACTGTGCCCTGGCAGGCAGGCCCTGAAACGCACACGTGTGAAGGAAACTGACTGCTATTATTTAACACAGTCAAAAAAGTGTTGTTTTTCTTTTAAATCTACACTACAGTTACACCAGATCTGAGTTGCACTGGGGTGACACTGTGCCCTGGCAGGCAGGCCCTGAAACGCACACGTGTGAAGGAAACTGACTGCTATTATTTAACACAGTCAAAAAGTGTTGTTTTTTTTAAATCTACACTACTGTTACACCAGATATGAGTTGCTATGGGGTGACACTGTGCCCTGGCAGGCAGGCCCTGAAACGCACACGTGTGAAGGAAACTGACTGCTATTATTTCACAGTCAAAAAGTTTTTTTTTTTTAATCTACACTACTGTAAAACCAGATATGAGTTGCACTGGGGTGACACTGTGCCCTGGCAGGCAGGCCCTGAAACGCACACGTGTGAAGGAAACTGATTGCTATTATTTAACACAGTCAAAAAAGTGTTGTTTTTTTTAAATCTACACTACTGTTACACCAGATATGAGTTGCACTGGGGTGACACTGTGCCCTGGCAGGCAGGCCCTGAAACGCACACGTGTGAAAGAAACTGACTGCTATTATTTAACACAGTCAAAAAAGTGTTGTTTTTTTTAAAATCTACACTACTGTTACACCAGATATGAGTTGCACTGGGGTGACACTGTGCCCTGGCAGGCAGGCCCTGAAACGCACACGTGTGAAGGAAACTGACTGCTATTATTTAACACAGTCAAAAAAGTGTTGTTTTTTTAAATCTACACTACTGTACACCAGATATGAGTTGCACTGGGGTGACACTGTGCCCTGGCAGGCAGGCCCTGAAACGCACACGTGTTAAAGAAACAACTGACTGCCATTATTTAACACAGTCAAAAAAGTGTTGTTTTTTTTAAATCTACACTACTGTTACACCAGATATGAGTTGCACTGGGGTGACACTGTGCCCTGGCAGGCAGGCCCTGAAACGCACACGTGTGAAGGAAACTGACTTCTATTATTTAACACAGTCAAAAAGTGTTTTTTTTTTTTTTTTTAAATCTACACTACTGTTACACCAAATATGAGTTGCACTGGGGTGACACTGTGCCCTGGCAGGCAGGCAGGCCCTGAAACGCACACGTGTGAAGGAAACTGACTGCTATTATTTAACACAGTCAAAAATGTGTTGTTTTTTTAAATCTACACTACTGTTACACCAGATATGAGTTGCACTGGGGTGACACTGTGCCCTGGCAGGCAGGCCCTGAAACGCACACGTGTGAAGGAAACTGACTGCTATTATTTAACACAGTCAAAAAAGTGTTTGTTTTTTTAAATCTACACTACTGTACACCAGATATGAGTTGCACTGGGGTGACACTGTGCCCTGGCAGGCAGGCCCTGAAACGCACACGTTTGAAGGAAACTGACTGCTATTATTTAACACAGTCAAAAAAGTGTTGTTTTTTTTAAATCTACACTACTGTTACACCAGATATGAGTTGCACTGGGGTGACACTGTGCCCTGGCAGGCAGGCCCTGAAACGCACACGTGTGAAGGAAACTGACTGCTATTATTTAACACAGTCAAAAAAGTGTTTTTTTTTTTTAAATCTACACTACTGTACACCAGATATGAGTTGCACTGGGGTGACACTGTGCCCTGGCAGGCAGGCCCTGAAACGCACACGTTTGAAGGAAACTGACTGCTATTATTTAACACAGTCAAAAAAGTGTTGTTTTTTTTAAATCTACACTACTGTTACACCAGATATGAGTTGCTATGGGGTGACACTGTGCCCTGGCAGGCAGGCCCTGAAACGCACACGTGTGAAGGAAACTGACTGCTATTATTTAACACAGTCAAAAAAGTGTTTTGTTTTTTTAAATCTACACTACTGTTACACCAGATATGAGTTGCACTGGGGTGACACTGTGCCCTGGCAGGCAGGCCCTGAAACGCACACGTGTGAAGGAAACTGACTGCTATTATTTAACACAGTCAAAAAAGTGTTTGTTTTTTTAAATCTACACTACTGTACACCAGATATGAGTTGCACTGGGGTGACACTGTGCCCTGGCAGGCAGGCCCTGAAACGCACACGTTTGAAGGAAACTGACTGCTATTATTTAACACAGTCAAAAAAGTGTTGTTTTTTTTAAATCTACACTACTGTTACACCAGATATGAGTTGCACTGGGGTGACACTGTGCCCTGGCAGGCAGGCCCTGAAACGCACACGTGTGAAGGAAACTGACTGCGATTATTTAACACAGTCAAAAAAGTGTTTGTTTTTTTAAATCTACACTACTGTTACACCAGATATGAGTTGCACTGGGGTGACACTGTGCCCTGGCAGGCAGGCAGGCCCTGAAACGCACACGTGTGAAGGAAACTGACTGCTATTATTTAACACAGTCAAAAAAGTGTTTGTTTTTTTAAATCTACACTACTGTACACCAGATATGAGTTGCACTGGGGTGACACTGTGCCCTGGCAGGCAGGCCCTGAAACGCACACGTTTGAAGGAAACTGACTGCTATTATTTAACACAGTCAAAAAAGTGTTGTTTTTTTTAAATCTACACTACTGTTACACCAGATATGAGTTGCTATGGGGTGACACTGTGCCCTGGCAGGCAGGCCCTGAAACGCACACGTGTTAAGGAAACTGACTGCTATTATTTAACACAGTCAAAAAAGTGTTGTTTTTTTAAATCTACACTACTGTTACACCAGATATGAGTTGCATTGGGGTGACACTGTGCCCTGGCAGGCAGGCCCTGAAACGCACACGTGTGAAGGAAACTGACTGCTATTATTTAACACAGTCAAAAAAGTGTTTTGTTTTTTTAAATCTACACTACTGTTACACCAGATATGAGTTGCATTGGGGTGACACTGTGCCCTGGCAGGCAGGCCCTGAAACGCACACGTGTGAAGGAAACTGACTGCTATTATTTAACACAGTCAAAAAAGTGTTGTTTTTCTTTTAAATCTACACTACAGTTACACCAGATCTGAGTTGCACTGGGGTGACACTGTGCCCTGGCAGGCAGGCCCTGAAACGCACACGTGTGAAGGAAACTGACTGCTATTATTTAACACAGTCAAAAAGTGTTGTTTTTTTTAAATCTACACTACTGTTACACCAGATATGAGTTGCTATGGGGTGACACTGTGCCCTGGCAGGCAGGCCCTGAAACGCACACGTGTGAAGGAAACTGACTGCTATTATTTCACAGTCAAAAAGTTTTTTTTTTTAATCTACACTACTGTAAAACCAGATATGAGTTGCACTGGGGTGACACTGTGCCCTGGCAGGCAGGCCCTGAAACGCACACGTGTGAAGGAAACTGACTGCTATTATTTAACACAGTCAAAAAAGTGTTGTTTTTTTTAAATCTACACTACTGTTACACCAGATATGAGTTGCACTGGGGTGACACTGTGCCCTGGCAGGCAGGCCCTGAAACGCACACGTGTGAAAGAAACTGACTGCTATTATTTAACACAGTCAAAAAAGTGTTGTTTTTTTTTAAATCTACACTACTGTTACACCAGATATGAGTTGCACTGGGGTGACACTGTGCCCTGGCATTCAGGCCCTGAAACGCACACGTGTGAAGGAAACTGACTGCTATTATTTAACACAGTCAAAAAAGTGTTGTTTTTTTAAATCTACACTACTATTACACCAGATATGAGTTGCACTGGGGTGACACTGTGCCCTGGCAGGCAGGCCCTGAAATGCACACGTGTTAAAGAAACAACTGACTGCCATTATTTAACACAGTCAAAAAAGTGTTTTTTTTAAATCTACACTACTGTTACACCAGATATGAGTTGCACTGGGGTGACACTGTGCCCTGGCAGGCAGGCCCTGAAACGCACACGTGTGAAGGAAACTGACTTCTATTATTTAACACAGTCAAAAAGTGTTTTTTTTTTTTTTTTAAATCTACACTACTGTTACACCAAATATGAGTTGCACTGGGGTGACACTGTGCCCTGGCAGGCAGGCAGGCAGGCCCTGAAACGCACACGTGTGAAGGAAACTGACTGCTATTATTTAACACAGTCAAAAATGTGTTGTTTTTTTTAATCTACACTACTGTTACACCAGATATGAGTTGCACTGGGGTGACACTGTGCCCTGGCAGGCAGGCCCTGAAACGCACACGTGTGAAGGAAACTGACTGCTATTATTTAACACAGTCAAAAAAGTGTTTGTTTTTTTAAATCTACACTACTGTACACCAGATATGAGTTGCACTGGGGTGACACTGTGCCCTGGCAGGCAGGCCCTGAAACGCACACGTTTGAAGGAAACTGACTGCTATTATTTAACACAGTCAAAAAAGTGTTGTTTTTTTTAAATCTACACTACTGTTACACCAGATATGAGTTGCTATGGGGTGACACTGTGCCCTGGCAGGCAGGCCCTGAAACGCACACGTGTTAAGGAAACTGACTGCTATTATTTAACACAGTCAAAAAAGTGTTGTTTTTTTAAATCTACACTACTGTTACACCAGGTATGAGTTGCACTGGGGTGACACTGTGCCCTGGCAGGCAGGCCCTGAAACGCACACGTGTGAAGGAAACTGACTACTATTATTTAACACAGTCAAAAAAGTGTTGTTGTTTTTTTAAATCTACACTACTGTTACACCAGATATGAGTTGCACTGGGGTGACACTGTGCCCTGGCAGGCAGGCCCTGAAACGCACACGTGTGAAGGAAACTGACTGCTATTATTTAACACAGTCAAAAAAGTGTTTGTTTTTTTAAATCTACACTACTGTACACCAGATATGAGTTGCACTGGGGTGACACTGTGCCCTGGCAGGCAGGCCCTGAAACGCACACGTTTGAAGGAAACTGACTGCTATTATTTAACACAGTCAAAAAAGTGTTGTTTTTTTTAAATCTACACTACTGTTACACCAGATATGAGTTGCACTGGGGTGACACTGTGCCCTGGCAGGCAGGCCCTGAAACGCACACGTGTGAAGGAAACTGACTGCGATTATTTAACACAGTCAAAAAAGTGTTTGTTTTTTTAAATCTACACTACTGTTACACCAGATATGAGTTGCACTGGGGTGACACTGTGCCCTGGCAGGCAGGCCCTGAAACGCACATGTGTTAAGGAAACTGACTGCTATTATTTAACACAGTCAAAAAAGTGTTGTTTTTTTAAATCTACACTACTGTTACACCAGGTATGAGTTGCACTGGGGTGACACTGTGCCCTGGCAGGCAGGCCCTGAAACGCACACGTGTGAAGGAAACTGACTACTATTATTTAACACAGTCAAAAAAGTGTTGTTTTTTTTAAATCTACACTACTGTTACACCAGATATGAGTTGCATTGGGGTGACACTGTGTCCTGGCAGGCAGGCACTGAAAAGCACACGTGTGAAGGAAACTGACTGCTATTATTTAACACAGTCAAAAAAGTGTTGTTTTTTTTAAATCTACACTACTGTTACACCAGATATGAGTTGCACTGGGGTGACACTGTGCCCTGGCAGGCAGGCCCTGAAACGCACACGTGTGAAGGAAAATGACTGCTATTATTTAACAGTCAAAAAGTGTTGTTTTTTTTAAATCTACACTAATGTTACACCAGATATGAGTTGCACTGGGGTGACACTGTGCCCTGGCAGGAAGGCTCTGAAACGCACACGTGTGAAGGAAACTGACTGCTATTATTTAACACAGTCAAAAAAGTGTTTTTTTTTTTTTTTAAATCTACACTACTGTTACACCAGATATGAGTGGTGGCACTGGGCAAGTGGGCACAGTATACGCTGTGAGCCTGACACACACGCTGGCAGGCAGGCAACTGCAATTAGATTACACAGGGAAAAAAAAGCAGACTGATGTTCTAGCCCTAAAAAGGGCTTTTTGGGGTGTTGTCCTTAGAGCAGAGATCAGATGAGTCCTTCAGGTCTGTAGTGGACACTGAATACACTAGCCTAGCTATCAATTTCCCTATTAAATCAGCAGAAGCTACACTGTCCCTCCTCTCACTAAGATTGCAGCTTCCAAATGAATCTAAAATGGATGCTGTCCAGGAGGTAGGAGGGTCTGGGAGGGAGTGTCTGCTGCTAATTGGCTGGAATGTGTCTTCTGACTGTGAGGTACAGGGTCAAAGTATTACTCAATGATGACGAATAGGGGGCGGATCGAACATCGCATATGTTCACCCGCCGCGGCGAACGAGAACATGCTATGTTCGCCGGGATCTATTCGCCAGCAAACTATTCGCAACATCACTATAGCTAGCTAAAAAATGCAAGGGTTTTAACAAATATGGTTACATTTTAAGTAAATAACAGTTACACATCAGAATTGTAGGTTTTACTGTGTTTGACAATACATAAAAAAAGGCAAAGGTCAGGGATGAACTAGATACATTCCCAATGTTTACAATGAGTTGTGTACATACATTCATATATTTGGCCTACCAAGATAACCAGGTGTTTACTTATACTAGCTGGAATGCAAGGACTTAAACAAGGATAGAAAAAATAAACAGACACACTCAGAACTAGCTACATTTTATGGCCCCATTAACCAGGCTGGCCGCTCCTGACTAATAATGCCTGCATACAAATTAACCCATTCAGATATCACAAGGCCTGCAAGAAACAGAGACAGATATTGTATATTATTTTCAACAGTCCCTCCTCTGATGCTGTAAAACTCTGTGACAATAGCATCAAACAGCAATATGATTTAGTTGGGTGAACTAAATCTCAAACTGCAGTGCAGAGTCACCGTGGTCATAGCGATGGGGCACATGCGGGGCTGAATCTTCACAGGAGGGCATCAGTCTGCTGGTTGCTGGGCTGACAAGGCTGCAGAGCTTGTGTAGCATTAGTTTGAGACAGATTACTAAGAGAGAAAGAAAAACAATTAGTACGACAAAGATTAGCAAACCTTGCAGTATCTGTACAGCTAGTTTATCCTGACAGGCCAAAAGTCAAATCAGAAACCAAAACACTAAACTAAGTATCATGCAGAATGGGTAAGTAATAAAATTATAATTTTTCCATTTTTCTCTCTAAGTATTGAGCTTTGGTTCTCCACATAATTAATAGATAAGGATGTAAGTCTGTGTAAACAAAGTGATAACATAATGGAATATAATATTACCTGAAGATAGGCTGTAGTTTTAAAGCACAAAACCAGCTACTTCAAATACACAAATAAACCCGAAAATGCAATTTCTCATAAATGTTATACTCTGCAGCTGCTCTTACAAGTCTAAAATAGATTAATATAAAAATAATTTTTCAATGTACTGTCCCTTTAAGAGACTGGGGTTGCCACAGACATACAATATGTTGCTTTGTAATCTCTATCTAATAGCTAAACATAAGTACATACGTATTTGAACACAATTATATTAACACCTAAACTACCTTGAATGCTCACTGCTATTAAATGGATGCAAAACTAATAATCCATCTGAAAATAAACAAAAAACAAATAGAGAATGTGGGGAAGGAGCAATATACAAAACCTCCCAGATACATTAGCTAAAATAATTAATCCAATCATCACTAGGAGAAAATTTAACAAGTATAATTTTTTTTTTTTTTTTTTTTTAAAACAAGCTTTATTGTTATTGAAAATAGATAACAACATGCATCAGATGACATTTTTGCAAAAGGTTAGAGTTACAATCTGTGATATAAACAAAAAGTGTCGGTATTTACATTTGTTGATCATCATACCAAGATTTATAACTAGCACATATGTCTGTCAGTTATACAGTTAAACTGTTGTCCATCAGTACAAGTGATTATGAGCTTGTTTTAGCGAGGACATATCCTCACAATTTTTAAATAGTAATAATATTCTCAGAAACCAAACACCAGGGGCTTAAATATCATTTGAACCTGATTGCCCAGCTTGCCTGAGTCATACAGCTGGGCTTCAACCTGTCACCTGGAGTTTCAGCCCATACAGGGCTTTAACTGTCAAAACAGAACTTGGCAATAAGACAAAGAGAAAGGTGAGAGCAGATTTGGAGAGGAGGGGGAAAAGGGAAGCGAAATGGGAAGAGAGAAAAAGAAGAAAAAAAAAAAAAAGGAGAAGGGATATAGGGATGGGAGGGGGGTCTCTGGACTGAGGGTTCTAACACCTATTGCAAGGTGTTCTTGAAGTTGTCTGGTTATATTCCTCTACCCTCCCAGGTTAGTAGCATCATTTCGTGCGTAGCTAGTTTGCCAGTTTTCAAATAGTGGTACCTTTCGAGGTTAAGAAGATCCACCACTCTGGATCTCCATTCCTGGATGTCAGGGGCCTGTGCTTTCTTCCAAAATTTCGGGATGAGCCCTTTAGCTCCATTAAGCATTAGCATGAAGAGCAGATATTTGTCTTCCCCTATTATTTTGGGTAGCTCGTGGTAGATGAGGTAAGCTGATTTTGGAGGTATTATTATTTTAAGGATTCTGCTCATCTCTCCCAGCACCCCCTCCCAAAAAGGTTTTATAATAGGACAGTTCCACCAAATGTGCAACAGAGTTCCACTCTCTCCACAGCCCCTCCAGCACTCCCCTTTTGTTTGCGGGTATATTCTCTGGAGTCTACTAGGAGTCAAGTACCATCTACTTAGAAATTTGTAATGTGTCTCCTGTAGTCTCATTGAGACCGACGCTTTTTTCGCTTTTCTAAATATTTTAATCCAATCCTTCATGCCTATCTCCAGACCAAGTTCTGTTTGCCAAGCGTGCGCGTAGGATGGGAGTATTGTGTCCCCCTTGGTGAGCAGAAGCTTATATATCTTTGATATTAGATGGGTTAGTGCCTGTGGTGCCGTGCAGAGCGTTTCAAAGAGCGTTCTACTTCTATGCATTTCTGATTTGTGTTTGTGCATGGTGTAGTAGTGAGAGATTTGAGCTACTCTGAACCACGAGCCGAAGACGGCTGGGTCCCAATCCGCCATCTCTACTTGCGGTCTGAGCTTATCCTGCTGTAGGATATTGGATATAGCCGTGTCAGCCAGGCGGTAATACGCACCCGACTGGAACGGTCTTGTCTCCATGCCCAAGTCTGGGTTCTCCCTAATTGGGATGTTGGGCGAGGTGGGCGTAGAGATGTAAGAGTCTACTTTAAGTTGCGCATCCCAGCACTGGAGCACTTCTTGAATCATGGGATATTGTTTGATTAGGTTTGGCCGACCATTAGGAGAAATCCAGGCCAGCGTGCCCGTGTTACCCCTTCGGACAATCTCATTGTCATTTTGAATCCATGCCTTGTTGCTGGAGCCCTGGCTCCATTCAACCAATCTCTGTAGGGAGATGGCTCTTTGATATTCCCTCAAAAGTGGGACTCTGAGTCCCCCTCTTTCTCTGGGTAAATAAATCGTATGTTTTCTGATTCTTGGCTTTATCCCATTCCAAATATAAGCCTCAACAGTGGTTTGGACCTGTTGGACGTAATTTGTGGATGGCGCTAATGGGACCGCCTGCATTACATATAGCATCCTTGGGAGCACGTTCATTTTGATTACTCCCACCCATCCCATCCATGAGATAGATTTTTTTTCCAGTTTGCAAGGTCTTTGAGTATATCATCTCTAATATTCTTATAATTAAGATCAGAGATTTCTGCCAGGTTAGGCGTAATCAGTATCCATAGGTACTTAATCTGGTGTGAGGCAATTTTGATGGGGCAAGTGTTTTTAAGAGTGTCAAACGTTGACGGTGATTCCGAGATGTTTAGGATTTCTGACTTCTGAGGGTTAAGCAAAAAGTTTGAGACTCTACCGAACGCTGAGAATTCCTGCATTGCCGCAGCCAGGGAATTTGCTGAATCTGAGATTGTTAATAACACGTCATCCGCGTACATGGAAAGTTTGTGCTCTGTATTTCCCACCACGAAACCCTTTATCGTGGGGTTGTTTCTGATTTTGGCTGCTAGGATGGTAAGAGCAAAAAGGAGAGGCGAGAGGGGACATCCCTGCTTGGTTCCGTTTTTGATCTGAAATGTATCGGACATCATGCTGTTAACTCTGACCCTGGCATTGGGTGTGGAGTACAGGGACATCGTCTGGTTTATAAAGCCATTTCCAAAGCCGAATTTCTCTAGTGTTTGCCGTATGAACAACCAGCTCACACGGTCAAACGCTTTCTCAGCGTCCGTTGTTACCAAGGACAGTGGGGTTCCCGTTACATGTGCATGTGTGATCATCTGTAGCACCTTCAGGGTGTTATCCCTGGCTTCTCGAGCTGGAATGAAGCCCACTTGGTCAGTTGATATCATGCTCAGGAGGAGTCTATTTAACCGGGTCGCCAGGATTTTCGCCAGAATTTTAACATCTGAGTTTAAAAGCGAAATGGGCCTGTAATTCTCAGGTCTGTCTTGCGATTTCCCAGGCTTCGGGATCACCGCTATGAAAGCTTCCAACATGGAGCTTGGCAATGTGGGGTTATGGGCCAGCAAGTTAAAGATCGTAACAAGTTCTGGTGCTAGAACGTCGGTGAATGTCTTATAGTATTTAAGACCGAAGCCGTCCGACCCTGGACTTTTCCCTGAGGGTAGGTCCTTTATGGCCTTCTTGACTTCGTCTAGAGTGATAGGAGAGTCCAGTGCCTCTGCCTCCTCCACCGTGATCTGTGGGAGATGAACATCATCTAGATAGTTCCGAACCTCCTCTACTGTCTGAAGCAGCTGTGGGTCACCTGCTCCATCCCCGGTGGACTTCTGCAGATCATATAGTGTTTCGTAATATTCTTTAAAAATCTTTGCAATCGAAGCTCCATCTGCCTTAACTATGCCATCCCTCCCCTGCATGTGATGGACATACGCCTTTATTTTTTTATTTTTTTCCTAGCTATAGCCCTTGGTAACAGTTTCCCTGCCCTATCTCCGTGCTCAAAGTATGTTTGTCTCAATATGAGGGCCTTTTTTTGGTGGTTCTCCTGCAAGAAGCACAAGAGATCTGATCTGGCAGAGGTCAGAAGCTTCAGTTTGTCTCCGTCAAGGGGGCAAGCTTTATGCTGTTGTTCTGCTTTCTCAACGTTCCATCCTTAGCTTGTTCAGTTTCGCTTTTCGGCTAATTAGGAGACTAATTAGGAGACTAATTAGGAGACCTCTGATGGTGCACTTGTGTGCCTCCCATATGGTAGAGTTCTCGATGCTATCGTCTGCATTTAGGTGAAAAAATTCAATTAATGCCTTTTTGATCTCGGCTGAAAACAGAGAATAGTCCAGCAGAGTGTCGTCGAGCTTCCACGTATAAGACGTAAGCGGGGCGCTGGGCCAGTCTACTCTGCAGCTAACTGGGGCATGGTCTGACCATGTGATTGCGTGTATATTGCTACTTCTAGTGTATGTTAGGCCTACTGTGTCAGTGAAAATATAGTCAATTCTTGAATATTTTCTATGAGGGTGCGAGTAGAACGTTTAATTTCTGTGATGAGGGTGGTGCATGCGCCAGACATCGTGGACTGCTAGCTCAGCCAATAAGGCCGTCATTCGTTTCAAATTTTTGTGGGGAGTGCTGGATAGGCCATCAGAGGTATCAAGTGAGGGATCCAGAGGAGCATTGAAATCTCCCCCCAAATAGAGCACCACAACTTTTATTTCTGTAATTTTGCGTATGACCCTAGAGAGAAAGAGGTGCTGGGTTCGATTAGGGCAGTACACATTGGCTAAGGTGAGAGGCCTGCCAAACAAGGAGCACATGAGGAGAATGAATCTACCTTCAGGGTCGGCATACTGCTGTTGTATCTTGAAGGGCATTTTGGCACTAAACATAATCCCGACCCCATTTTTTTTGGCAGGGCCTGATGCGAAATAGACCATGGGATAGCGGTGATTTGACCATTGTGGCTCATGACCCGAAGGGAAATGAGTCTCCTGCCAAAAAACTATGTCCCCTCCCATCCTGTATACATCCCTGAGTGCTATAGCTCTTTTACTGGGGCTGTTGAGGCCTTTCGCATTGATTGATATTATTTCAAATGGGGGGGGGGGCTCAGCACAACCTCGCCTTCTTTCCATGTTGCTTTATTTGAAGGGGAATTGAGCTTCTGTGCAAATGAGGTTAAGGAGGGTGAGAGGATAGAGGGAAAAAAAAAAACCCAAATGCTATTGAGGGACTAAGGGGGGATAGCAGTGAAAAGCAAGGAGGGGAAGGCAGGAGAGAGGGGGCTGGAAAAAAGTATAAGGAAGGGGCTAGGAGAGGATGGATGGAGGGGTTAAGGAAAGGATGGGAGGAGTAAGCTAGTGGGGAAGAGGGAGGGGCTGTGGTGGTAGGAGGGGAAAGTAGGGGGTTGAGGGGACTGGGGGGGGAAGGGAGATGAAGGTAAGGGAGGGGGGTTAGGAATGGGAGGAAAGGGGGATTGGGGCAAAGAAGAAGAGCGAAGAAAAGTGAGAAAAGAGAAGAGTAACTATCTTTGGTGTGTTACTTTAAGAATTCAATATTAGAGATAATACTATGAAAAAAGAATGCAGTATTCACAAAAATAAATACAAAAAATAGTAACTTTACAGTAATTTACAAAGATTGGATCACTCTCCGAAAATGGGAGCTCCAATGTACAAATGTAACAAAACCAGGGGGTAGTCCTCCCCCCCCCCGTAAACGCTATGCAGATAAACATTTAAAACTTTCAATTGTAAATCAGTGCAATCCTTAATACAATACAGTACAATAAAATAATGACCGGTATTTCCCATTTCCTCTGTTAAGCTAAGCTAGGGTTAGCACCTTGTCATCTGACCTCACATGCCAGTGTATAAGCTATTATAGGTCTCAATTTACCTTATAAATCTAGGGGTCAGACCTGTTGGGCTTAAGGACCAGTCGGGAGCTGTATATTTTTTTTTAATGAAGGGGCACTGCGGTTTATTGCTTAGGGTAAGTCTAAAGTTATCACCTACCATCTATCTACTCTCCTTGGCTCTCTCTCAAGGGTTGCCAATTAGTTGCCCCAGACTAGGTTTTGTGTGTACCGTGGCCCCACTTTTTCCTGGTGAAGTGTTATTAAAGCTATTGAGATTCTACACTGACAGTGCGCTACAGGCTAATATTCTGAACATAACAGGTGCTATATATATAATAGGAGGAAAAAACAGTAAACAACTTGTGCTAACCAAACCATTTCAACTGTGCACAGTAATGCAATCACATACATGCAATACAGTATACAACTTTTGAGTCCAGGGTAAGTTCCACCCTCAAATATCAGCAAGAAAGCTGCCTTCAGTCTGTGCAATCAGCGGTCGGGCGGCCCAACCCAGGACAAAGATCAAGCCCCCGGCCGCTAATTTAGGTTTCGCAGGTTTTCGTCTTGGCCTCTCTCTGGAGGTCGCTGTGGAGCAGCTTCTAAGGCCCGTGGCGGCCTTATGTCAAGGCCCAAGGCTTGATTGAAGCTTGGTAAGTCGTCTATTGTTCTTAGGACATGGGACCTGTTATTTCTGGTGGCAATTATGCTAGTGGGGAAGCCCCATCTTTAGGGGATCCTCCTCTCTTTCAGTACCGTTGTTGCAAATCTCATTTCCCTTCTTTTCTGCAGGGTGACTGGACAAAGGTCTGAATAAACCTGCACTTCTGCTCCTCTAAACTCTATCTGGTGTCTGCCTCTTACAAGCCTCAGGACTTCTTCCTTGTCACGGAATGATAAAAACTTTATAATGATGTCCCTTGGGGGTGCTCTGCTAGGAGGTTTCGGGCGTAGAGCCCTATGTGCTCTTTCAATTTGAATATCAAGCGCAGCATCATCCTGCTTTAGGTATCTTATGTAATCTTGCAGGTATTGCAGAAGGGCAGGTGGATCTATAACCTCAGGAATGCCACGGAGGCGGAGGTTATTCCTCCTGCTCCTGTTTTCAAGATCCTCTATGCGGTCCATTAGGGTTTGTACTGCCCCTTCCTGGGCCTGCATTTGGCTAGACTGGTGCTGTAGGTCTGAATTCATGGCCTCCTGCCTTTCCTCTACCAGTGTAACTCGCTGATCAACCCGAGCCACATTCCTCTTTAGCTCCCCAAACATAGCTCTAAAATCCTGCATCGCCTCTTTGATGTCCTCTTTAGAGGACAAATGTCTAATGTCCTCTTTGGTGAGATAACAAAAGAAATGAGCTCCCTGCTCAGAGCCCGGGGCCTGTAAAGGTGTAACAAAAGTAGTTGGGTCACCTAGAGGTTTGCTAGAAGGTGTGGGTGCATCCGTGGGGATAAGGTAGTTTTCCATATTTGATGACTGAACACCCTTGGGTGGCTTTGCATTTCTTTTACTTGCCATTCCCTTGTAATGTCCCTGTGTGAGTATGCGTCTTTATATTTTTGAATGGTTATATGTCTTTTCCCCTTCAGGTATTAATAAAATATTCCTCTATGTGATTAATATGAGGTCCTTCACTGCTTGTGTGAGGAACAGGTCTGAGAGTCACAGTCCCTTGAGCCTGTTAGAGGTGCCTGTTTAGATTTTTAGTTATGCATTTAGCTGCTGTGCTCACACTAGATATTTAGAGTATGTTCTTACCGCTCCTTTTGACATCTCCCTGTCATTCGAGTTGTTCCATCCAGGGGAGAGAGCCGCGCTGCTTATTCTTCCTGCAGCCACGTGGTAGCGGCCTGTTTTATTATTTCCCCTGCGGCCAGGAGTCTGTGTTGCTGCCGCCTCCTGTGGAGCGGGTAATACCAGGGCTATGTTCCAGGACAGTGCAAAGGGAGGTCAACGGCTCACAGCGGTATGGTACCAGCCTAGGTAAGGCGATCCGGGTGTTTTGTACTCTATTCAGCGCTATGGCAAGTGCTCTGTTAAAACTGTAGGCCTCCCGGGCAGCCGACTGCTGCTGTACCTGACGCAGGAATGATTTAGTCAGCCTGGGTTAAGGGTATCTGTAGTTAGTTGTATATGATCCGGTCACCGTTATTAGTGCATTTGGTAGCTGGGAAAGCACTGATTGGCTGCCGTTTACTTGTGGGGACACTGGAGATCTGTTAGAAAGCAGCCATCATGGATCGTGGCTAGACTCCGCCCCCCAACAAGTATAATTTTTATATGTACTTAACAAAAAAATAAGCAAAATAAAAATGAATGTATAGTAATGTTTCATTAATAGTGAAACATTGTATACATTGTTGAAATGCCTAATTTAATAGTATTTTAACTAAAAGAACATTAATACAGAGGTACCAGACTCATGGATATGTGGTATGAAACCACAGATCCATCATGCACCTGTACCATCCATGTGGCAGTAACAATAAATGCATTGTCTTGTTCCCATAGGTGGTATGGCAGACATAACTGGGAACAATGAGAATGCACAAAAATATAAAAGGATACATGGTGAGTTTGATATACATATAA
The DNA here is from genome assembly GCF_027579735.1 of Bombina bombina. Taxonomy (NCBI): domain Eukaryota; kingdom Metazoa; phylum Chordata; class Amphibia; order Anura; family Bombinatoridae; genus Bombina; species Bombina bombina. Next base: position 78,885,705 of record NC_069502.1, read on the forward strand.
CAATTACACAGTAATAGAATAAATAAATCATACAAAAATGAACTGTTATTATCTAACGGCTAGATTTAGAGTTCTGCGGCCAAAGGGGTACGTTAGCTACGCTGGCTTTTTTTCTCCCGCACCTTTTAAATACCGCTGGTATTTAGAGTTCACAGAAGGGCTGCGTTAGGCTTCAAAAAAGGGAGCGTAGAGCATATTTACCGCCACTGCAACTCTAGATACGCGGCCAGCTTCAAAAACGTGCTCGTGCACGATTACCCCATAGGAAACAATGGGGCAGTTTGAGCTGAAAAAAAACCTAACACCTGCAAAAAAGCAGCGTTCAGCTCCTAACGCAGCTACATTGTTTCCTATGGGAAAACACTTCCTAAGTCTGCACCTAACACCCTAACATGAACCCCGAGTCTAAACACCCCTAACCTTACACTTATAAACCCCTAATCTGTTGCCCCCGCTATCGCTGACCCCTGCATATTATTATTAACCCCTAATCTGCCGCTCCGTACACCGCCGCCAGCTACGTTATCCCTATGTACCCCTAATCTGCTGCCCCTAACACCACCGACCACTATGTTATATTTATTAACCCCTAATCTGCCGTCTCCGCTATCGCTGACACCTGCATATTATTATTAACCCCTAATCTGCCGCTCCGTACACCGCCGCAACATACATTATAGTTATGTACCCCTAATCTGCTGCCCCTAACACCGTCGACCCCTATATTATATTTATTAACCCCTAATCTGCCCCCCACAACGTCGCCGCCAGCTACCTACAATAATTAACCCCTAATCTGTCGACCGGAACTCACCGCTACTATAATAAATGTATTAACCCCTAAAGCTAAGTCTAACCCTACCACTAACACCCCCCTAAGTTAAATATAATTTAAATCTAACGAAATAAATTAACTCTTAATAAATAAATTATTCCTATTTAAAGCTAAATACTTACCTGTAAAATAAACCCTAATATAGCTACAATATAAATTATATTGTAGCTATTTTAGGATTAATATTTATTTTACAGGCAACTTTGTATTTATTTTAACCAGGTACAATAGCTATTAAATAGTTAATAACTATTTAATAGCTAAAATAGTTAAAATAATTACAAAATTACCTGTAAAATAAATCCTAACCTAAGTTCCAATTAAACCTAACACTACACTATCAATAAATTAATTAAATACAATACCTACAAATAACTACAATTAAATAAACTAACTAAAGTACAAAAAATAAAAAAGAACTAAGTTACAAAAAATAAAAAAATATTTACAAACATTAGAAAAATATTACAACAATTTTAAACTAATTACACCTACTCTAATCCCCCTAATAAAATAACAAAGACCCCCAAAATAAAGTTCAATCAGATTCAAGTTCAATCCGATTGGCTGATCCGATCATTCGTCGGGAAGTCGTCGGTGAAGATGGATGGATCCGCGCTGGAGGTCTTGAAGATCAGCCGGTCATCATCGGATTGAAGAACATAGAAGATGCGGCTTGGATGAAGATGTTTGTCGGTCCGGATGTCCTCTTCTGCCCGCTTGGATCAAGACTTCAGCTGGAGGATGGACGTCACTCTTCAGGCTTGGATCAAGATTTCGGAGGCTTGGATCAACACTTCGGTGGACGGATCGGTGAACCTGGCATGGTGAAGATAAGGTAGGAAGATCTTCAGGGGCTTAGTGTTAGGTTTATTTAAGGGGGGTTTGGGTTAGATTAGGGGTATGTGGGTGGTGGGTTGTAATGTTGGGGGGGTATTGTATGTTTTATTTTACAGGCAAAAGAGCTGAATTATTTGGGGCATGCCCCGCAAATGGCCCTTTTCAGGGCTGGTAAGGTAAAAGAGCTTTGAACTTTTTAAATTTAGAATAGGGTAGGGCATTTTTTTATTTTGGGGGTCTTTGTTATTTTATTAGGGGGCTTAGAGTAGGTGTAATTAGTTTAAAATTGTTGTAATATTTTTCTAATGTTTGTAAATATTTTTTTATTTTTTGTAACTTAGTTCTTTTTTATTTTTTGTACTTTAGTTAGTTTATTTAATTGTAGTTATTTGTAGGTATTGTATTTAATTAATTTATTGATAGTGTAGTGTTAGGTTTAATTGTAACTTAGGTTAGGATTTATTTTACAGGTAATTTTGTAATTATTTTAACTATTTTAGCTATTAAATAGTTATTAACTATTTAATAGCTATTGTACCTGGTTAAAATAAATACAAAGTTGCCTGTAAAATAAATATTAATCCTAAAATAGCTACAATATAATTATAATTTATATTATTTATTTTACAGGTAAGTATTTAGCTTTAAATAGGAATAATTTATTTAATAAGAGTTAATTTATTTTGTTAGATTAAAATTATATTTAACTTAGGGGGGTGTTAGTGTTAGGGTTAGACTTAGCTTTAGGGGTTAATCCAATTATTAGAGTAGCGCGAGATCCGGTCGGCAGATTAGGGGTTAATTATTGTAGGTAGCTGGCGGCGATGTTGTGGGGGGCAGATTAGGGGTTAATAAATATAATATAGGGGTCGGCGGTGTTAGGGGCAGCAGATTAGGGGTACATAACTATAATGTATGTTGCGGCGGTGTACAGAGCGTCAGATTAGGGGTTAAAAAAATTTAATAGAGTGGCGGCGATGTGGGGGGGGCCTCGGTTTAGGGGTACATAGGTAGTTTATGGGTGTTAGTGTACTTTAGAGCACAGTAGTTAAGAGCTTGATAAACCGGCGTTAGCCCAGAAAGCTCTTAACTCCTGGCTTTTTTCTGCGGCTGGAGTTTTGTCGTTAGATTTCTAACGCTCACTTCAGCCAAGACTCTAAATACCGGCGTTAGAAATATCCCATTGAAAAGATAGGATACGCAAATGGCGTAGGGGGATCTGCGGTATGGAAAAGTCGCGGCTGCAAAGTGAGCGTTAGACCCTGGCGGTAAAAACCAGCGTTAACGCTGGTTTTGACGGCTACCGCCCAACTCTAAATCTAGGCCTATGTGACTATTAGAAGGTATATAAATCAGGGATTTTTCTTTACACTCTAGTAAACATCACCAGAGTGTAAATGCAGCATACAGGAATAATAAGTAAAAATGAGTCAAATCTCAGGAAACAGTCAGGCACTGTCAAAGAATAATACTTCCCAAAGGCTCAGTCTTTTTGGATTTCCTTGCCAGTGATAGGATCAGTCTGTGGTGGCACCAATTTACAATGAAATAGTGGATCCAAGATTTAACTTCTGCAACTTTAATGGCTGTATGCGTGATAAGTAGTACACGGAAAGGTCCCTTCCATTTTGGCTGTAGAGCTGTTTTTCTAGAAAAACTTTTAACCATTACGAGATCACCAGGTGAGATGGCATGCACTGCACGATTATCATCCTGTGGCTGCGCAGCACGTACCTGGAGATGGAGAGACTTAAGTATTGATGTTAGTTGTATGTCATAGTCTCCAAAATCAACATCACAGATATTATACTTACAGCCTGTTTCTGAGCAATGTTAAACTAATAGTCATCAGCATTTTACACAGGGGGTATTGTAAAATACAGGGTAATTTACATTTTTCTTTAAAGGGTCAATAAAATGAAACTTTAATGATTTAGATAGGGCATGCAATTCCAAACAACCTTCAAATTTACTCTTATCATCAAATCTGCTTGGTTCGCTTGGTATTCTTTGTTAAAGGCTAAAACTAGGCAGGCTCATAGGCTGCAACACTAATTGCCAAATTGCAAGTTTATAAAAAGCACTGAGATAAGTGGGCAGTCTGCAGAGATTTGGATACTAACGGCTAGATTTAGAGTTTTGTCGGTAGCGACCCGAAAAGCTAACGCCGGCTTTTTTCTGGCCGCACCATAAAAATAACTCTGGTATTGAGAGTCCACATAAAGGCTGCGTTAGGCTCCAAAAAAGGAGCATATTTAACGCAGCTTCAACTCTCGATACCAGAGTTGCTTACGCAAGCGGCCAGCCTCAAAAACGTGCTCGTGCACGATTCCCCCATAGGAAACAATGGGGTTGTTTGAGCTGAAAAAAACCCTAACACCTGCAAAAAAGCCGCGTTCAGCTCCTAACGCAGCCCCATTGTTTGCTATGCGGAAACACTTCCTACGTCTGCACCTAACACTCTAACATGTACCCCGAGTCTAAACACCCCTAACCTTACACTTATTAACCCCTAATCTGCCGCCTCCGCTATCGCTGACCCCTGCATATTATTATTAACCCCTAATCTGCCGCTCCGTAAACCGCCGCTACTTACATTATCCCTATGTACCCCTAATCTGCTGCCCTAACATCGCCGACCCCTATATTATATTTATTAACCCCTAATCTGCCCCCCACAACGTCGCCTCCACCTGCCTACACTTATTAACCCCTAATCTGCCGAGCGGACCTGAGCGCTACTATAATAAAGTTATTAACCCCTAATCCGCCTCACTAACCCTATAATAAATAGTATTAACCCCTAATCTGCCCTCCCTAACATCGCCGACACCTAACTTCAATTATTAACCCCTAATCTGCCGACTGGAGCTCACCGCTATTCTAATAAATGTATTAACCCCTAAAGCTAAGTCTAACCCTAACACTAACACCCCCCTAAGTTAAATATAATTTACATCTAACGAAATTAATTTTCTCTTATTAAATAAATTATTCCTATTTAAAGCTAAATACTTACCTGTAAAATAAATCCTAATATAGCTACACTATAAATTATAATAATATTATAGCTATTTTAGGATTAATATTTATTTTACAGGTAACTTTGCAATTATTTTAACCAGGTACAATAGTTATTAAATAGTTAAGAACTATTTAATAGTTATCTAGTTAAAATAATAACAAAATTACCTGTAAAATAAATCCTAACCTAAGTTACAATTAAACCTAACACTACACTATCATTAAATTAATTAAATAAAATATCTACAATTACCTACAATTAAACCTAACACTACACTATCAATACATTAATTAAATACAATATCTACAAATAACTACAATGAAATAAACTAACTAAAGTACAAAAAATAAAAAAGAACTAAGTTACAAAAAATAAAAAAATATTTACAAACATAAGGAAAATCTTACAACAATTTTAAACTAATTACACTTACTCTAAGCCCCCTAATAAAATAACAAAGCCCCCCAAAATAAAAAATGCCCTACCCTATTCTAAATTACTAAAGTTCAAAGCTCTTTTACCTTACCAACCCTGAACAGGGCACTTTGCGGGGCATGCCCCAAGAAGTTCAGCTCTTTTGCCTGTAAACAAAAACATACAATACCCCCCCCAACATTACAACCCACCACCCACATACCCCTAATCTAACCCAAACCCCCCTTAAATAAACCTAACACTAAGCCCCTGAAGATCATCCTACCTTGTCTTTACCTCACTGGGTATCACACCGACCCGTCCTGGCTCCGATATCTTCATCCAACCCAAGCGGGGGCTAGACATCCACTGAAGAAGTCCAGAAGAGGGTCCAAAGTCTTCATCCTATCCGGGAAGAAGAGTAGATCCGGACCGGCAACCATCTTCTTCCAAGCGGCATCTTCTATCTTCATCCGATGAGGACCGGCTCCATCCTGAAGACCTCCACTGCGGACCCATCTTCATCCGGCGACGTCCAACTGAAGAATGACGGTTCCTTTAAGGGACGTCATCCAAGATGGCGTCCCTCGAATTCCGATTGGCTGATAGGATTCTATCAGCCAATCGGAATTAAGGTAGGAATATTCTGATTGGCTGATGGAATCAGCCAATCAGAATCAAGTTCAATCCGATTGGCTGATCCAATCAGCCAATCAGATTGAGCTCGCATTCTATTGGCTGTTCCGATCAGCCAATAGAATGCGAGCTCAATCTGATTGGCTGATTGGATCAGCCAATCGGATTGATCTTGATTCTGATTGGCTGATTCCATCAGCCAATCAGAATATTCCTACCTTAATTCCGATTGGCTGATAGAATCCTATCAGCCAATAGGAATTCGAGGGACGCCATCTTGGATGACGTCCCTTAAAGGAACCGTCATTCTTCAGTTGGACGTCGCCGATTGAAGATGGGTCCGCGGTGGAGGTCTTCAGGATGGAGCCGGTCCTCATCGGATGAAGATAGAAGATGCCGCTTGGAAGATGATGGTTGCCGGTCCGGATCTACTCTTCTTCCCGGAGTGTGATACCCGGTGAGGTGAAGACAAGGTAGGATGATCTTCAGGGGCTTAGTGTTAGGTTTATTTAAGGGGGGTTTGGGTTAGATTAGGGGTATGTGGGTGGTGGGTTGTAATGTTGGGGGGGGGTATTGTATGTTTTTTTTTACAGGCAAAAGAGCTGAACTTCTTGGGGCATGCCCCGCAAAGGGCCCTGTTAAGGGCTGGTAAGGTAAAAGAGCTTTGAACTTTAGTAATTTAGAATAGGGTAGGGCATTTTTTTTATTTTGGGGGGCTTTGTTATTTTATTAGGGGGCTTAGAGTAGGTGTAATTAGTTTAAAATTGTTGTAAGATTTTTCTTATGTTTGTAAATATTTTTTTATTTTTTGTAACTTAGTTCTTTTTTATTTTTTGTACTTTAGTTAGTTTATTTCATTGTAGTTATTTGTAGGTATTGTATTTAATTTATTTAATTTATTGATAGTGTAGTGTTAGGTTTAATTGTAGGTAATTGTAGGTATTTTATTTAATTAATTTATTGATAGTGTAGTGTTAGGTTTAATTGTAACTTAGGTTAGGATTTATTTTACAGGTAAATTTGTAATTATTTTAACTATTTTAGCTATTAAATAGTTCTTAACTATTTAATAGCTATTGTACCTGGTTAAAATAAATACAAAGTTACCTGTAAAATAAATATTAATCCTAAAATAGCTACAATGTAATTATAATTTATATTGTAGCTATATTAGGATTTATTTTACAGGTAAGTATTTAGCTTTAAATAGGAATAATTTATTTAATAAGAGTTAATTAATTTCGTTAGATTAAAATTATATTTAATTTAGGGGGTGTTAGTGTTAGGGTTAGACTTAGCTTTAGGGGTTAATACATTTATTAGAATAGCGGTGAGCTCCAGTCGGCAGATTAGGGGTTAATGTTTGAAGTTAGGTGTCGGCGATGTTAGGGAGGGCAGATTAGGGGTTAATACTATTTATTATAGGGTTAGTGAGGCGGATTAGGGGTTAATAACTTTATAATAATAGCGGTGCGGTCCGCTCGGCAGATTAGGGGTTAATAAGTGTAGGCAGGTGGAGGCGACGTTGAGGGGGGCAGATTAGGGGTTAATAAATATAATATAGGGGTCGACGGTGTTAGGGGCAGCAGATTAGGGGTACAGAGCTATAATGTAGCTGGCGGCTCTTTGCGGTCAGCAGATTAGGGGTTAATTATTGTAGGTAGGTGGCGGCGACGTTGTGGGGGGCAGGTTAGGGGTTAATAAATATAATATAGGGGTCGGCGATGTTAGGGCAGCAGATTAGGGGTACATAGGGATAATGTAGCTGGCGGCGGCATGCGGACGGCAGATTAGGGGTTAATAAGTGTAGGTAGCTGGCGGCGACGTTGTGGGGGGCAGATTAGGGGTTAATAAATATAATATAGGGGTCGGCGGTGTTAGGGGCAGTAGATTAGGGGTACATAAGGATAACGTAGGTGGCGGTCGGCAGATTAGGGGTTAAAAAAATTTAATCGGGTTGCGGCGATGTGGGGGGACCTCGGTTTAGGGGTACATAGGTAGTTTATGGGTGTTAGTGTACTTTAGAGTACAGTAGTTAAGAGCTTTATGAACCGGCGTTAGCCCAGAAAGCTCTTAACTACTGACTTTTTTCTGCGGCTGGAGTTTTGTCGTTAGAATTCTAACGCTCACTTCAGACACGACTCTAAATACCGGAGTTAGAAAAATCCCATTGAAAAGATAGGATACGCAATTTACGTAAGGGGATCTGCGGTATGGAAAAGTCGCGGCTGAAAAGTGAGCGTTACACCCTTTTTTGAGTGACTCCAAATACCGGAGGTAGCCTAAAACCAGCGTTAGGAGCCTCTAACGCTGGTTTTCACGGCTACCGCCAAACTCCAAATCTAGGCCTAAGTAATCACAGCGGTAAAAGAAGTTTATCAATACTACCGTGTTGATCATGTAAAACTGGGGAATGGGTAACAAAGTGACCATCTATTTTTTTTATTTTAAACAATAAAAATGTCAAGTACCCTGTCCCTTTAATTTCAATAAAACATTTCCCCTGCTGATTTTATTAGTCACTAATCTTTAGACATGTGCATGGCGAAAAAATTTGGTTCGGTTCGGTTCGGATCGATTTGGATTTTTTCGAATTTCGGTTTGGAGCGATTCGAATTTGGAAAAATTTTAATAAATTCGGTTCGGATTTGTTTCGGATTCATTCGGATTCGAATAAATTCGGTTCGGATTTGTTTCGGATTCATTCGGATTCAAATAAATTCGTCTGGATTCGGTTCGATTCGGTTCGGAAATTCGGAATTTCGGTAAGTGTTAGGTGGGATTAGACTAGTATTATGGACTGTACATTAGGTGTAACCCATAGCAAAGTGATATAACCTAATATACTGTACAATACTAGTGTAATCCATGGCCATCCGAATCTACCGAATAAATCCGAATAAATCCAAAGTTATTCGGATTTATGCGGTAGATTCTGCACTATTTTAATTCGGAGATTCGGTTCGATCCGAATCTCTGAATTTGCCAAATTTTCCGAATTTCCGAATCGAACCGAACCGAATCGCACATGTCTACTAATCTTTAACACATAGATTCTGCAATTATCACTCCAAGGCAGGTATACACTTTCTTGTTCCCCTCCAGACACATTAAGGAAAACTTTCCCTAGTTCACACAGTAAGTCTTTCCTAATGACATTATTGAACAGTTTTGGAACATGTCATTCTGTTTCAGGAAATACAGTTACACTCAAAGGTTCTGATATTTGCTTATTCCCAACTCCAATAATCATTAAAGCGTTTGGCTATATTTACAAAGGGCTATGTACTTTGTCTATCAAGAACTGACAGTCAGTCAGAGTCTACATTCTCCCCTCCTCCCTTTTCTTATAGCACCGCAGCTCCTATGTTTTTACTGTCTAACTGCTCAAAGTCTTATCTGTGTCACATTTTTTTTCTATAGTTAAAACGTTTTATTCCACTTGAAAAATTAAGTAAAAGAGGTTAAACAACCATATACAAACATCTTCATTAAGATAATACCTGGTTTAATTGTATTCATCCACTAAATATTATCTGAACTAAATATTGTCTTTGCATAATTATTGCAGCTGGCCAGTTCTGCAAATCAATACAAGACAATTTATATATATATATATAAATTAGCAGCATATAATTTACCATCAATAATTCTGTGTAATTTCAATGGAGAACACAATAAATCTTATACACAAAAGTTCAAAATACTACATTTACCTTCAACTGCACATTGTGCACTATTGCTCTGAAAAAATCATACAACAGAGACACATTGAACACTGACAATCAACCACTAATTAAAACTTTAAAAATATTCACTCCTAAGGTAGAAAACCCACCATACAAACTTCTAATATCTCCTTACATATCTCCAGCACCTCTTCAATATTTATACACATTTTCATGAGCATTATATTCTGAACCATCTAACAAAGAAATAAATTTCCTCTCAATTATTCCTATTTTTACAAAATTGTGTAATATACACTTACTTTGTCCATGGGTACTCCCTGATAAAGAACACTAAAACATGATTTACCCACTTAAAATGTCACTTAAGGAATATAAAGCACAGTTTTAATTTATTACTTAATCTTTTAATCATTAAAACACAAACTTTTCTACCACATACTTTTGTCAGTCCATCTATCAGTATTCCTATACCCCTCCCTCTTACATGCAGCTCCTGTGTCTGTTTTTCAGTGCTGCTGGAGTGACCAACAATCTTTGCTCATGTGTCCCACCTTTCCACATTTGAAACATTTTATTCTTTTACTCCTTGCACTCTTTTTCTTATTTTTTTTTTCTTTTGCTCTTTTTCTTCCCTTAGTGGGAGATTTAATTCTAAGTTTTTCATTTCTTTTTGATAATCCTCTAGTGAAGCCTTTAATGACTCACCCTGTCTTTTTACTGCCTCAGTATTTAATTTAAAATATGATTTACACTCTTCTGATGTAGGGTTGTTCTTTTTTTTTTTTTTAAAACCTCTGTTAAAACATTACTTAGGGTATTTATTTTATCCAAGTTCCAAGAGCCACCCTCTGGCCATATATTGGACCCTTTGTTTTGAGTTAGTCGGGACCATTTAGTATGGTACTTATTACAAAAAGGGCCATGGTGTTGATTCATATATTCTGCTGGGGAACCTTTTAGCCATTTAGGATTAGTGGAACAGCCTTTGGAGGAACTATGTCCCATTTTAAATTGACTTTTTTTTTAAAATATTTTTTAAATGTCACTTGGGGTTTTTACTTACAATTAACACAAATTCTTAAAAACTAAAACAACAAAACCAACAAAACAGAACAAAAGAGAATTGTATTGTATCAGGGGAACCTTCACCCCAACCTGGCAACACTACACCACGTGTTTGCCCTCAAAGGGACATTATACACTCATTTTTTCTTTGCATAAATGTTTTGTAGATGATCTATTTATATAGCCCATAAAGTTTTTTTTTGGTTTTTTTTAAATGTATAATTTTGCTTATTTTCAAATAACACTGCTCTGACTTTCAGACTACCCACAGTTTTATGAGAATACCATCAGTTACCTACTCCAACTTGCTCCTGTTTATGTCATTTTCAATAGAGCAAACTGAGAACTCTGTGTAAGTTTTTAAACAGTTTTATACTTGATTTTTATATCAGTACCTGTGCATCTTATTCTTTATAGTAGTGTCTATTACATGCAGTTAAATGAAAATGAGTGTATATGAGTGTATACTGTCCCCTTAAATGACTGCTGCAGTCTTACGTCTACCCAGGATAGCCCCTTCCTAAGATTAACAATATTTTCTTCACTGGGAAATCTATCAGGACTTACACAAGAAATAAAGCTGTCTAATCAGGACTTATCCAAGAGATTTTCCTAAACAAATAATCAGAACAGGTAACTATGTGTCCTTTTAGGGTGTCTGCCAGGTCACAGTTTCGTATATAGGTTTGTCACAGTTCCCCTTGCATTCAAACACTGACTGGTTAACATCTGGTGGGACTTGCAGTCAGGTTGGGGCGGCTTGAACTGTAAACCCAGTTTCCTAATCCCAGTTGCCTTTAAATAGACACCCTCCTAGGTCACAAGTTTTAACTTTTTACAAAAACAATTTACCCAATACAACACATAACATTAATAAATCAATAAACAAAGCCTCTTAGGATAGCGTCACCCAGAACGCCAAACAGCTCTGACCCCTTACCCAGAGACACTCAATTACTGTTAAACTAAAAACAAAAATGTTCTTACCATTCAGAAGACCGGTCTAAATTGAGTGTCCCTGGAGCAGAAAGTCTTTGCCACTTGGACTGCTGTCTGAGATTTTGCCATCCTGCCGACTACGCCATGTGTTGGTGATATACTCACCCTGGACTGAATAACTTCTTCAGACCAAGACAGGTTAAAAATAGGTTGTTTATTGATTACACACTGCAGTATGGAGAGAAACAATGCAAAGTTTTCTCTGAGGGGGTCAGTCCCCTTCCCAGGTATTTATACATTCCACATCTAGGCTATTTACAGTTTATGATTAGCTAGCTAAAAAATGCAAGGGTTTTAACAAATATGGTTACATTTTAAGTAAATAACAGTTACACATCAGAATTGTAGGTTTTACTGTGTTTGACAATACATAAAAAAAGGCAAAGGTCAGGGATGAACTAGATACATTCCCAATGTTTACAATGAGTTGTGTACATACATTCATATATTTGGCCTACCAAGATAACCAGGTGTTTACTAGTTGGAATGCAAGGACTTAAACAAGGATAGAAAAAATAAACAGACACACTCAGAACTAGCTACATTTTATGGCCCCATTAACCAGGCTGGCCGCTCCTGACTAATAATGCCTGCATACAAATTAACCCATTTAGACCTCACAAGGCACTGCAAAAAACAGAGACAGATATTGCTAATTATTTTCAACAGGCAGGTACAGGTGTACCGCTCACTTTTTTTCCGCAATTTTAGCATACCGCAAATCCCCTTACGTCAATTGCGTATACTATCTTTTTAATGGGATTTGCCTAACGCCAGTATTAGGATCGCTTTAAAAATTGAGCGGTACACCCTCTACCTCCAAGACTCCTACCGCAAGTCAGTAGATAAGAGTTTTATGGGCTAACGCCGTAACATAAAACTCCTAACTAAAGTGCTATAAAGTACACTCACACTAATAAACTACCTATTAACCCCTAAACCGAGGCCCCCCCACATCACAAACACTATAATAAAATTATTTAACCCCTAATCTGCCGACCGGACATTGCCGCCACTGTAATAAACGTATTAACCCCTAAACCGCCGCACTCCCACCTCGCAAGCACTAGTTAAATTTTATTAACCCCTAATCTGCCCCCCCCAATGTCGCCGCAACTATATTAAATTTATTAAACCCTAATCTGCCGCCGCCAACGTCGCTGCCACTATAATAAAATTATTAACCCCTAAACCTAAGTCTAACCCTAACCCCCCCTAACTTAAATATAATTTAAATACATCTAAAGAAATTATTCCTATTTAAAACGAAATACTTATCTGTAAAATAAACCCTAAGATAGCTACAATATAACTAATAGTTACATTGTAGCTATCTCAGGATTTATTTTTATTTTACAGGCAACTTTGTATTTATTTTAACTAGGTACAATAGTTATTAAATAGTTATTAACTATTTACTAACGACCTAGCTAAAATAAGTACAAATTTACCTGTAAAATAAACCCTAACCTAAGTTACAATTACACCTAACACTACACTATCATTAAATTAATTACATAAAATACCTACAATTAATTACAATTAAATAAAATAAACTAAATTACGAAAAACAACAAACACTAAATTACAGAAAATAAAAAAGAAATCACAGATATTTTAAACTAATTACACCTAATCTAATCCCCCTAACAAAATAAAAAAGCCCCCCCAAAATAAAAAAAATCCTATAATAAATTACAAATAGCCCTTAAAAGGGCCTTTTGCGGGGCATTGCCCCAAAGTAATCAGCTCTTTTACCTGTAAAAAAAATACAATCCCCCCAACATTAAATCCCACCACCCACACACCCAACCCTACTCTAAAACCCACCCAATCCTCCCTTTATAAAACCTAACACTAACCCCCTGAAGATCACCCTACCTTGAGCCGTCTTCACCCAGTCGGGCACAAGTGGACCTCCAGACCGGCAGAAGTCTTCATCCGATCTGGCCAGAAGAGGACATCCAGACTAGCAGAAGTCTTCATCCAGACGGCATCTTCTATCTTCTTCCATCCGGAGCGGAGTGGGTCCATCTTGAAGACATCTGACGCGTAGCATCCTCTTCCATCGGACAGCGACTGAAGAATGAAGGTTCCTTTAAGTGATGTCATCCAAGATGGCGTCCCTTCAATTCTGAATTCTATCAGCCAATCGGAATTAAGGTACAAAAAATCCTATTGGCTGATACAATCAGCCAATAGAATTGAGCTTGCATTCTATTGGCTGATTGGAACAGCCAATAGAATGCAAGCTCAATCCTATTGGCTGATTGGATCAGTCAATAGGATTGAAGCTCAATCCTATTGGCTGATTTAACCTTTAATTCCGATTATCTAATAGAATTCTATCAGCCAATTGGAATTTAAGGGACGCCATCTTGGATGACGTCACTTAAAGGAACCTTCATTCTGGAAGAGTCGTCTTAAGAAGAGGATGCTCTGCGCCAGATGTCTTGAAGATGGAGCCGCTCCGTGCCGGATGGATGAAGATAGAAGATGCCGTCTGGATTAAGACTTCTGCCTGTCTGGAGGACCACTTCTGCCAGCTTGGATGAAGACTTCTCCCGGCTTTTTTGAGGACTTCTTGCCGCTTGGATGAAGACTTCTCCCGGCTTCGTTGAGGATGGATGTCGGCTCTTCAAAACTGTAAGTGGATCTTCAGGGGTTAGTGTTAGGTTTTTTTAAGGGTTTATTTGGTGGGTTTTATTTTTAGGTTAGGGTTTGGGCAGCAATAGAGCTAAATGCCATTTTCAGGGTTCAGGGAGCTTAGATTTTTTTAGTTAGGTTTTTATTTGGGGGTTGGTTGTGTGGGTGGTGGGTTTTACTGTTGGGGGGCTGTTTGTATTTTTTTTTACAGGTAAAAGAGCTGATTTCTTCGGGGCAATGCCCCGCAAAAGGCCTTTTTAAGGGCTATTGGTAGTTTAGTTTAGGCTAGGGTTTTTTTATTTTTGGGGGGGCTTTTTTTATTTTGATAGGGCTATTAGATTAGGTGTAATTAGTTTAAATATCTGATAATTTGTTTTTTATTTTGTGTAATTTAGTGTTGTTTTTTGTAATTTAGGTAATTGTATTTAATTTAGGTAATTTATATAATTGTAGTGTAACGTTAGGTATTAGTGTAACTCAGGTTAGGTTTTATTTTACAGGTAAATTTGTATTTATATTAGCTAGGTAGCTAGTAAATAGCTAGTAAATAGTTAATAACTATTTAATAACTATTCTACCAAGTTAAAATAAATACAAACTTGCCTTTGAAATAAAAATAAAACCTAAGCTAGATACAATGTAACTATTAGTTATATTGTAGCTATCTTAGGGTTTATTTTATAGGTAAGTATTTAGTTTTAAATAGGAATTATTTAGGTAATGATAGCAAATTTTATTTAGATTTATTTTAATTATATTTAAGTTAGGGGTGTTAGGGTTAGACTTAGGTTTAGGGGTTAATACATTTAGTGTAGTGGTGGCGATGTTAGGGGCGGCAGATTAGGGGTTAATAAATGTAGGTAGGTGGCGGCGATGTTAGGGGCGGCAGATTAAGGGTTAATAATATTTAACTAGTGTTTGCGATGCGGGAGTGCGGTGGTTTAGGGGTTAATATGTTTATTATAGTGGTGGCGATGTTGGGGGCAGCAGATTAGGGGTTCATAAGTATAATGTAGGTGTCGGCGTTGTTGGGAGCGGCAGATTACGGGTTAATAAATATAATGTAGGTGTCGGCGATGTCGGGGGCGGCATATTAGGGGTTAATAAGTGTAAGATTAGGGGTGTTTAGACTCGGGGTTCATGTTAGGGTGTTAGGTGTAAACATAAATTTAGTTTCCCCATAGGAATCAATGGGGCTGCGTTACGGAGCTTTACACTGCTTTATTGCAGGTGTTAGGCTTTTTTTCAGCCGGCTCTCCCCATTGATGTTTATGGGGAAATCGTGCACGAGCACATACAACCAGCTCACCGCTGACTTAAGCAGCGCTGGCATTGGAGTGCAGTATGGAGTTCACTTCTTGCCTAATAACGCCGGGTTTAGGAAAACCTGTAATACCAGCACTGTAAGTAAGTGAGCGGTGACAATAATGTGCAAGTTAGCACCGCATCCCTCATAACGCAAAACTTGTAATCTAGCTGTTATTTTCTTATACATTTTATAGTATTTAGATACATTATTGCATATCCTACTACTTACCTTTTTGATTGTGTGCCCCTTATTTGTGATACTTGGTATTGTTTTTGGTCATGAAAAATCAGTGTATTAACGAAAAGTTAAAAGTATCTTGATAAAGAAATATAATGATACATAATAAAGTTTTCTAGATTCATAGATGAAACTACATATTTGTATGAATGTTTGAAATCAGTTCTAAAAGCATCTTTTAAAGGGATAGTAAAGTCAAAATTAATCTTTCATGATTCAGATAGACCATGACATTTTAAGCAACTTTCTAATTTACTCCTATTATCAATTTTTCTTCATTCTCTTGGTATGTTTGAATGTAAGCTTATGAGCCGGCCCATTTTTGGTTCAGAACCTGGGTAGTGCTTGCTTATTGAATGGCTACATTTAGACACTAATCAGCAAGCGCTACCCAGGTGCTGAACCAAAAAATGGGCCGGCTCCAAAGCTTATATTCCAGCTTTTTAAAATAAAGATGCCAAAAGAATGAAGAAAATTTGATAATAGAAGTAAATTAGAAAGTTGCTTAAAATTGCATGCTCTATCTGAATCATGAAAGTTTAATTTTGAGTAGACTATCCCTTTAAGCACACTGCTTTATAAAAATACTGCTTATTATTAGAAAACAAACTACTGCTTTTAGAAGAATATAAAATATACATTTTAACAGGTTATTATTAACACCAACTGTTTTACAGAATCAATATGCTATTCTTAGCTGCTCTATAGCAGTTTAGTTTGGTGGAATGTAGCCTTCACATCTCAACAGGTGTATTATAATTCTGTTATTCTTCAGACATGATATTTATTGGCAGGAATCATGCAAACATAAAGCCAAATAAATTATAAACTATGTATATGAATCCAAATAAAACACTGACTCACAAACCAGGTATGCTTAAACTTTCTTTTCATGTTATTTGTTCATTAATTAAATGACTACAGTTAGAGAAAAAAGGCTGAACTATTCTTTAATAATATAACTGTTATATATCATAATATTATGTTAGCAATACAAATTAATAAGATCTACGAACAAAATATTCCAAATATAAACTAAGGAGTGACATAATAAATAATGGCAATATAGTGCAAATAGTTGTCACACAGTTCTGATCACATTAATAATGCTGTCAGTAAATACATGCTAGTTCGACATAATGATGTTTTCAAAGAAAAAAATAGCCTTAGAATAATATGTAAATGTATCTTTCACATTTATATTAGTTGTTTAAATATTAAAAGTGTGACGACCAGGGTTAACCAACCCTGCACCAGTCACTCGATTGGCACAGAAAGGGTTAACAGACCTTTCCACTTTAACCAATCTGTCAGAGTCTAGTCACTCCAGGCAAGCCTGTGACTTAGTTCAGTGGGTGCAAGGGTTAACAACACTCTCTAGTCTGTCCTAGACTTAGAAAAAAATCCCAAACTCCCCTTTAATGCCACCCACACTAAACTATCTCTAAGATGTCACCACTTAAAAACCCAACCCAACAAATTAAATCCCAGAATACAATTTAGCAAAACAAAAAAATCTAAAAACACAGTATTAATACTACCAGTCTCTTTTAGTAACGTGGTTTAAATATTAGACAAGGCAAAAACTTAACAAAGGAACTATTTATTATGCAAATAAATTATACACAGTGCATTATTAATAAAAATATGTTAACAAATAGAATTATACACAAGCAAACAGTTTTAAAAATAATAAGGAGAAATAACAGAATCCAATACTTTACTAGCTTTAGATATCTGTTCCAGGGAGATTGGCCAGGAAAAGATGGTAACTTACTCTGTTGATACACAGCCTCCAATGTAGAATGAACAACTTGTATTGTTAAACACAAAATTGTATACCTGTTTCTCTGATTTCAAATTGCTTGACCAAACCTTCTTACAGAGGGCCCTTGGAAATATCCACTCCTCTCTTTTACGATATGTCATAAAGTTCAGAGTCTTTGGCTGAAATTATATAACATCTTATAACTTCTGCTATACCAAACACCATATATATTGCATTCTTTAAGTTTCTGAGGTATTGTTACTTATAAAAATATCTTAAATTGCAAGGCTGATTGTCCTGTCAATGACCTTATGTGCCTGAATAGGGGCACTGTGTTTCATTAGTCTCTGTGCTGACATTTTTACTTGCTTGATGCATCAATAGATACCCAATAACATTTGGTCAAATGGAACTTAGAAACTATTTATGAGGGGTTCTAGCTTATCTAAGGGAAAACACAGCAACAATTTTTTTTCTGAAAAAACAAATGTTTTTAGCACGCAAGCTAAAGAAAATTAACCCATTAGCATCTAAATAATGAGGTATCCATGACAGAAAGTATAACTGTAAAGGTTTAGTTTCTATAAATTACTTTAGTTTCTATAAAGTAATGGACGCTGCCATGTTTGAACTAGTTTTCTATTTATCACTGTGAAAACAAGACTGTCTGTAAACCTTTTTAGATAATCCTATATTCCCCACAACCTTCTTGTATTGCCTGTTTTTTAGCGGTCACTAATTGTAAAGAAAGATAAACATGGCAGCACCCATTACTTTCTAGAGACTCTGTGAAATTTAGAAAGTCAACAATTTTCCTGGGTAACACCTGCAAAAAAGCCGAGTTCAGCTCTTAACGCAGCCCCATTGTTTGCTATGGGGAAACACTTCTACGTCTGCACCTAACACCCTAACATGTACCCCGAGTCTAAACACCCCTAGCCTTACACTTATTAACCCCTAATCTGCCGCCCCAGCTATCGCTGACCCCTGCATATTATTATTAACCCCTAATCTGCCGCTCCGTAAACCGCCGCTACTTACATTATCCCTATGTACCCCTAATCTGCTGCCCTAACATCACCGACCCCTATATTATATTTATTAACCCCTAATCTGCCCCCCACAACGTCGCCTCCACCTGCCTACACTTATTAACCCCTAATCTGCCGACCGGACCGCACCGCTACTATAATAAAGTTATTAACCCCTAATCCACCTCACTAACCCTATAATAAATAGTATTAACCCCTAATCTGTCCTCCCTAACATCGCCGACACCTAACTTCAATTATTAACCCCTAATCTGCCGACCCAATCTCGCCGCTATTCTAATAAATGTATTAACCCCTAAAGCTAAGTCTAACCCTAACACTAACACCCCCCTAAATTAAATATAATTTAAATCTAACGAAATTAATTATCTCTTATTAAATAAATTATTCCTATTTAAAGCTAAATACTTACCTGTAAAATAAATCCTAATATAGCTACAATATAAATTATAATAATATTATAGCTATTTTAGGATTAATATTTATTTTACAGGTAACTTTGTATTTATTTTAACCAGGTACAGTAGCTATTAAATAGTTAAGAACTATTTAATAGCTAAAATAGTTAAAATAATTACAAATTTACCTGTAAAAGAAATCCTAACCTAAGTTACAATTAAACCTAACACTATGCTATCAATAAATTAATTAAATAAACTACCTACAATTACCTACAATTAACCTAACACTACACTATCAATAAATTAATTAAATACAATTCCTACAAATAAATACAATTAAATAAACTTGCTAAAGTACAAAAAATAAAAAAGAACTAAGTTACAAAAAATAAAAAAATATTTACAAACATAAGAAAAATATTACAACAATTTTAAACTAATTACACCTACTCTAAGCCCCCTAATAAAATAACAAAGCCCCCCAAAATAAAAAAATGCCCTACCCTATTCTGCCTGTAAAAGAAAAAATACAATACCCAAGCCCCCCAACATTACAACCCACCACCCACATACCCCTAATCTAACCCAAACCCCCCTTAAATAAACCTAAAACTAAGCCCCTGAAGATCTTCCTACCTTA
Organism: Bombina bombina; assembly: GCF_027579735.1. NCBI lineage: Eukaryota > Metazoa > Chordata > Amphibia > Anura > Bombinatoridae > Bombina > Bombina bombina. The sequence continues at coordinate 78,905,264 of NC_069502.1, forward strand.
TCTTCACCTCACCGGGTTCAACGATCTGTCCAGAAGAGCTCCTCCGATGTCCTGATCCAAGCCCAAGCGGGGGGCTGAAGAGGTCCATGATCCGGATGAAGTCTTCTATCAACGGCATCTTCAATCTTCTTTCTTCCGGATCCATCTTGCAGACCTCCGACGCGGAACATCCTGCTGGCCCGACGGACTAACGACGAATGACGGTTCCTTTAAGGGACGTCATCCAAGATGGCGTCCCACGAATTCTGATTGGCTGATAGGATTCTATCAGCCAATCGGAATTAAGGTAGGAATATTTTGATTGGCTGATGGAATCAGCCAATCAGATTCAAGTTCAATCCGATTGGCTGATTCAATCAGCCAATCAGATTGAGCTCGCAATCTATTGGCTGTTCACTATCTGGTGATCTGGTGATCACAGGAGGGGGGACCATTACACTACAAAAACTTAAAAAATAATAATAATTATATTTTTTTTAAAAAGGGCTTTATAGGAGCTGGCAGTACCTAAGATGGCAACACTAGTTAGAGGAGGGTGAGATAGAGAGCTGTTTGGGAGGGATCAGGGAAGTTGGAGGGTTAGGGGGAATCCTTCACTGCAGAAAATATTAAAATAAAAAGTACTTAAGAAGGGGGTGACCAGTGGGGGTGAGTGAGAGAAGAGAGCTGTTTGAGAGGGATCTGGTAGGGATCAGGGGGTTGGAAGCGTGAGGTGGGAGGGTAATCTATACACTAAAGCTAAAATTAACCTTACAAGCTACCTAATTAACCCCTTCACTGCCAGGAATAATAGAAGTGTGGTGCGTAGCTGCAATTAGCAGACTTCTAACTACCAAAAAGCAATAGCAAAGCTATTTCTGAACAAAGGGGATCCCAGAGAAGCTTTTAAAACAATTTGTGCCATGATTGCACAAGCAGTATCTAAATAATTTCAGTGCAAAAGCCAAAGTTTGTAAAAAAATTAAGATTTTTATTTATTTTATCGCATTTGGAGATAAAATGGTGGCATGAGATATACCAAATTGGGCCTAGATCAATACCTCGGGTTGTCTACTAAAACAAAATAATATATATATATATATATATATATATATATGTATATATATATATATATATATATAAATAAAATGCTAAAAATTCTCCATTATTTTGGGCAAGTGAAGGGGTAAAATAAAAATGGTTAAGCAGTTAAAGGGTTAATCATATGAGAACAAGCTTGCTAAAGGATGATCTATTAGAAATAAGAATATTTTTAAGCTATACTTGCTAAAATAGATAAGTGATAGTTAAGATCTCAGATAAACAGCCCTAAATGGGGGTAACTGATATTCAAATCTATGCAAAACTGAATCACCTTGACTGCAAGTGGAGTGCAAAAATATTAGCGCTATTGTGCAATAACATTGCTTGAGCAAAATCCATAGCCTTTATATGTTTGCACACATATTACAAGTCCAATAGATTTCTAAGGGCTGTGCATTAAAATTCATGTATATATATGTGTGTGTGTATATATATATGTGTGTGTATATATATATATATATATATACAGTATATATATATTTATATATATATATTACTGATATCTTCTATAGAACTTTAAGAGCCTGTATAATTTTTTATTGCTATACCTATTCAGGGCTAGACGGAGGCTTTATGCACGTTTCGGGTTGCACTCTTGTTACAAGTTGAAAAATAAAAATTTAGCGCAAGAACAAAAACCTTTTTCAGGCAAAAATTTGAACTTCAAATAGCACAACCGCATTAACGTATTCTCCCCTAGACTTCAATAGAGCGCGAAAACTGTGGGGAAAAAACTAATACCCATACTCGCTAGCTAACCAGAAATTAAATACAGTATCCCACAAAAGTGAGTACACCCCTTACATTTTTGTAAATATTTTATTATATATTTTCATGTGACAACACTGAAGAAATTACACTTTGCTACAAAGTAAATTAGTGAGTGTACAGCCTGTATAACAGTATAAATTTGCTGTCCCCTCAAAATAACTCAACACACAGCCATTAATGTCTAAACCATTGGCAACAAAAGTGAGTACACCCCTAAGTGGAAATGTCCAAATTGGGCCCAAAATGTCAATATTATGTGTGGCCACCATTATTTTCCAGCACTGCCTTAACCCTCTTGGGCATGGAGTTCACCAGAGCTTCACAGGTTGCCACTGGAGTCCTCTTCCACTAGAGACCTTGAGCTCCCCCACCTTCCTTTTGAGGATGTCCCACAGATGCTCAGTAGGGTTTAGGTCTGGAAAAATGCTTGGCTAGTCCATCACCTTTATCCTCAGCTTCTTTAGCAAGGCAGTGGTCGTCTTGGAATACTGCCTTGTGGCTCAGTCTCCGAAGGGAGGGGATCATGCTCTGCTTCAGTATGTCACAGTACATGTTGGCATTCATTGTTCCCTCAATGAACTGCAGCTCTCCAGAGCTGGCAGCACTCATGCTGGCCCAGACCATGACACTAGCACCACCCTGCTTGACTGTAGGCAAGACACACTTGTCTTTGTACACCTCATCTGGTTGCCGCCACACACGCTTGACACCATCTGAACCAAATAAGCTTATCTTGGTCTCATCGGACCACAGGACACGGTTCCAGTAATCCATGTCCTTAGTCTGCTTGTCTTCAGCAAACTGTTTGCGGACTTTCATGTGCATCATCTTTAGAAGAGGCTTCCTTCTGGGACAACAGCCATGCAGATCATTTTGATGCAGTGTGCGTTGTATTGGTCTGAGCACTGAAAGGCTGACCCCCCACCCCTTCAACCTACAGCAATGCTGGCAGCTCTCATATGTATATTTTCCAAATACAACCTCTGGATATGACGCTGAGCACGTGCACTCAACTTCTTTAGTTGACCATTGAGAGGCCTGTTCTGAGTGGAACCTGTCCTATGAAACTGCTGTATGCCCACCATGCTGCAGCTCAGTTTCAGGGTCTTGGCAATCTTCTTATAGCCTAGGCCATCTTTATGTAGAGCAACAATTCTTTTTTTCAGATGCTCAGATCAGTTTAGACATTAATGGCTGTGTGTTGAGTTATTTTGAGGGGACAGCAAATGTACACTCACTACTTTACATTGTAGCAAAGTGTCAATTCTTTAGTGTTGTCACATGAAAAGATATAATTAAATATTTACAAAAATGTGAAGGGTGTATATTGGCTGCAGGATTTAATTTTAAAGTGCATCCCCTGCTTACTGCTAACTTTGCTCCACAGAGGGAAGTGTCCCTTTCCAGCAAGCTCCATTAATTTCAATAGGAGACACTTGCTGCGACTGCCCCTTTTTTACGGTAAGCCTCTACAAGGATTAGCAAGAATAACTTTGTTTGATCTGGCGAAGTTTAGATCAACGAGCCCTAGGTCTTCAGTAAGAGCAAATCTGCTTATTTCATTTTTCTTTATATAAGTAAAAATTCTAATACAAATGTCAAGATGGGTAGTGGTTTGAATGGGCAAACCCAGGTATGTCATATTCAAGAAAACCTGACGGAACAATTTAAAATACATATAATACTTTGAAGTTGGTATAGCAAGTCGTTGGTAACATTAATTAAAAGAAACAAAAACATAATTTATACTTACCTGATAAATTAATTTATTTCATGGTGGTGAGAGCCCACAATACATTGCTACTGGGAATTACTCTTCTCTACCTCCAAGAAGAGGCAAAGATTCCCAAACCCCAAAAATCCTATAAAACCCCTCCTACCTCACATATACCTTATTCTAACGTATAGCCAAGCAAAGCGAGGTAAGAAAAAGGAATAAGAGCCATGAAAGGAACAGAGAAAAAAGATTTGCTAAAGGAAAAATGTTAATAAATGATACTTACCAATAGAAACTCTTCGACTAGTAAACAAGCAGCAGACAGCCAAACCAGTACTGAAACATATCAGCAAAGGTTATGGAATAGGAGTATATTGTAGATCCATAAAGGGAGGCAAAATACAAGTCCCTTCAACCAATTATGGAAGGTTTATGAAAAAATTTCCATGGGATGAAAAAGAATCACAAACCATACCCCATATACATCCCTCTGACAAGCACTGTACTCAATATAGACTGAAAACCCCTCTCTCTAAAGGATCAAATTCACATCTTCATACTTCAACCACCTTCAGCAGAGGCAAAGTAAAGACTGATGTATGTGTGAGGTGGGAGGGGTATTATAGGGCTATTGGGGAATATTTGCCTACTCCTAGTGGTAGAGAAGAGTAATTCCCAGGAGTAATGGTTTGTGGACTCTCACTACCTGTATGAAAAAAAAGAGAAAGTTCCTTAAAGTACAACCACAAAGAGAATATAATACCTCCCAAAATTTCCCAGCTACAATTGGTGAATTAGAGGAGGGATCAGAGTATCAGGGTGGGGCTGAGTTAACCTGGGGCAAGCCACCCACAGGGTGGAGTCACTACAGTCTGGTGGTTCAGAGGCGTGGCCCGCATTTTCTGAAAGGGTTTTAGGTAGACTCCAGTTTCACAAGTTTTTCATTTCTAATATAGGAAATTTAGTGGCAGGGACAGAAGAACAATGCTCTCAAACCAAGATCATTATGCAAAATGGCAGCACCCCAGAAAAATATTTAATATAATATTTTAAATTTTAATTTAATTTTTTTTTTTTAATTTTTTTTAAAAAGCTTACTTTTGACACAATTATTTAACACAAATGTATTCGTGTAGGGGAAAAAAGAACATGGACATATAATTACATATTACGTTTAATAGAAGATAATTTTAAAAAGTCATATTATTTAGTCTACAGTCTTATTAGTCTGAACTCGTGATGAACTCTGGGACATTACGTAAATAGTAAACCATGAATATAAGTAAATTATATATAGAATATATTATAAATAAAATACATAATAGAGTTAAAAATTAACAGTGACATTGAAATCCATTTAGCAGATTACGTAAAGCCCATGTAATCTCCTGCTTTTAGGTGTTTGCCCTTAGGGTGAGAACCTATCATTCCATACTCAGTGTCTTATCCTAGATTCATTATTAATAATAAATTATACCTCCTGTGAAAATGGACAAAAAACACTCAGCTACCAGAATGTTCAGTCAGCAGTTACAATATTGTGCTATCAGTATATTTTTTTGGGAGTATAAGGACTTTTTGTTTCATAAACCTATGAATCCTCTTGAAATACCTGTTATATTTACTTAAAACATATGTTTGAGTGGTTTTGTATGTATACATTTCTATGAAACAATTATGAATATTTATTTTGAGAATATTTTTACTGTCAGGACTTGTATAAACTGGGAGCAACCTTAGCATACTATGGTCACATTATCTACAGCAGAACCTTTAAAGTAATATAGAAAATGAGAGTATTTTAAGGGAGTGTGCTGCATTCTTTTTCTCTTTATTCTTGATATTATCATTTATTTGTATAGTGTAACAAAATTCTGTATTGCAGGGTACAGAGATAAACAGACTAAACAGATCTAGTACAAGATCAAGACAGCGCTGCTCCAAAGAGCTTACAGTCTACAAGTTGAGAGTGCATAGACATAAGGTTTAGGGTAGCGTGTCATGTGGGTTGTAGTTGCAGCAGTGAGTCAAGACAGTTCAAGATTTATTTTGGGTAGGACGAAAAACAGGAGAGATGGTAAGCCTTTCTGAAATGATGGGTTTTCAAAGAGCTTGTTAAGCTATACAAGGTTGGAGACAGTCTTATGTAGTGGGTAAGATAGTTCCAGTGTGTGAGAAGCCTTGGAGGGGGGAAAGGAATGTAGAAATAATAGGAGTGGAGAGACATAGGTCAAAGGTTCATCGAGTAAGACATGCCAGGGAGTATTTGGAGATGAGAGAGTAAATATAGTTGGGAGTGAGCCTGTTGAGTGCTTTATAGGTTAGGGTTAAAACTTTGAATTATATTCTGTAGTGTATGGAGAGCCAGCGTAGAGACTGACAGTGGATGTAGATCTGTGACAGGTTGATGAATCTAGCTGAAATATTCAAAATAGATTGGAGGAGGGAGAGGTGATGTTTGGGAAGGCTGTTTAGAAGTACAACCCCAATTTCGAAAAAGTTGGGACAGTATGGAAAATGCAAAAAACAAACAAAAAAGAGTAATTTGAAAATTCCTTTCAACGTGTATTATATTGACAACACATTATTTGATGTTTTAACTTTGTGAATGTAATGTATTTTTTAAAATATACACTCATTTCAAATCTCATGACTGCAAGACACTTCAAAAAAGTTGGGACAGTTGACTGTTTACCACTGTGTAACATCACCCTTTCTTTTAATAACATTTATTAAGCATTTGGGCACTGAAGACACCAGTTGGTTAAGTTTAGCAAGCAGAATTTCCCCCCATTCATACATTATGCATGCCTTCAGCTGTGCAACTGTACGGGGCCTTCGTTGCTTTATTTTGCCCATCATAATGCACCACACATTCTCAATCAGAGACAGATCAGGACTGCAGGCAAGCCATGTTAGGACCTGCACTCTCTGCTTACGCAACCATGTGCTTGTAATTTGGGCAGAATGTGGTTTGCGTTGTCCTGCTTTAAAATGCAGGGACTTCCCAGGAAAAGATGACAAGATGTATACATATCTTTCTGCATTAATGTTGCCCTCACATATCTGCAAGTTACACATGCCATGGGCACGGGTACCCATACCATGGCAGACACTGGCTTTTGGACCTGACGCTAACAGCTTGGATGGTCCTTTTTCTCTTTGGCCCATAGAACACAATGGCTGTTTCTTCCAAAAAATATTTGAAATGTTGACTCTTCGGACCACAAAACACGATTCCACTGTGCTACTGTCCATCTCAGATGAGAAGGCGCTTCTGGAAAGCGGCGCTTCTGGACACTGTTGATGTATGGCTTCTGCTTTGCATAGTAAAACCTAAACTTGCATCTGTGGATGCAGCGGCAAATGGTGTTGACTGACAAAGGTTTACCAAAGTATTCCGACCATGTCAGGATATCCATTACAGACTCATGATGGTTTTTGAGACAGTGACGTCTAAGGGATCGGAGATCACACGCATTCAGAAGTGGTTTTCGTCCTTGTCCTTTACGCACCGAGATTTGACCAGATTCCTTGAATCTTTTAATTATGTTGTGCACTGTAGAAGGTAAAATGGCCAAAATCCTACCGATTTGTCTTTGGGAAATGTTGTTCTCAAAGTGTTGGATTATTCGCTGACGCATCTGTTGGTGGATTGGTGATCCTCGACCCATCCTTGCTCTTGAAAGGACTAGGCCTTTTTCTGAAGCTCCTTATATACTATGAGTATACGATTGCCTCACCTGTTTAACATCACCTTCTGATTTCAACTTGTCACATCGCCATTAATCCTAAATTACCCCTGTCCCAACTATTTTGGAATGTTTTGCAGTCATCAGATTTGAAATGAGTGTATATTTTCAAAAATAAATTAAATTCACAAATGAAAACATCAAATAATGTGTTAATAATGTGTTTTCAAAATAGTACAGAGTGAATTTCATTTTCAAATGACCCTTTTTGTTAGGTTTTTTTTTGCATTTTCCATACTGTCCCAACTTTTTTGAAATTGGGGTCGAAGATTGCTGTTGTCAATGCATGACAAAATGAGAATGAATTGATATTTTTGCAGTTTCTTGAGTAAAGAAAGGTCAAATTCTGGAGATGCTGTGTAAATGTGTATGGCAGGATTTGGTGAGCACTTGTATATGTGGAGTAAATTTGAGTTCAGAGTCAAGTGTGACACCAAGACAGCGGAACTGGTGGGAGCTGTTGAATAGAGTCTCCAACTGTAAGAGTAATATAAGGTGTTGGGTGTCTTGAAGAGAGGGGAATTAGAAGCAGCTCTGTTTTAGACGGATTGATTTGGAGTTGGTGCGAGGACATACAAGAGGAAATTGCAGAGAGACAGTTGGTAAATGAGGAGGGAGAGGAAAGATAGATTTGGGTATCATTAGCATATAATTAGTACTGGAAGCTAAAGGAGGATATACGTTTTCTAAGGGAGGATGTATAGAGAGAAAAAAGCAAGGGACCAACGACAGAACCTTTCGGTACTCCAACTGAGAGAGACAAGGGATCAGAGGATATGCTGTTAAAGGAAACTATAAATTAGGGGTTTGAGAGATTTGAAGCAAAGCAGGAGAGGGCTGTGTCTGTGATGCCAAAAGAGGAAAGAAAGATCAACTGTGTCAAAAGCTGCTAGAAAATTATTTGTTACCTTAGTAAGAGCAGTTTCTATTTAAAATTTAGGGCAGAAACCAAATCGTAGTGAGAAAGGTAAGAAAATAGTTTAGGGAAATTGAGTTAAGTGATTACAGACTAATTGCTGCAATAATTTGAAGGCAAAGGGAAGTAAAGAGACCGGACGATAGTTAGAAGGGGTGGAGTGATAAAACAAGGATTTTTAGGATTGGTGTGATTGATGCGTGCTTGAATGTATCAGGAAATGTGCTAGTGGTGAGAGACTGGTTAAAGAGATGTGTTAGGGCAGAGGTTAGAAAAGCAGAGAGAGAGGGGAGAAGTAATAAAGGAATAGGGTCAAGAGGGCATGTTGTGAGATAAACAGAAGATAGGATTATGAGGACTTCATCCTCTGTTACAGGAGGAAAGTAGCAGAGAGTTTTGTTAATAGAATGGGTGGGTATGAGGGTTGGGTTTGAGGGGTGTGAGGGGAAGATGTATTTTAATTGTGTCAAATTTTATTTTTAAAGTGATCGGCAATAATCTAAGCAGTGAGTTTGGTAGTGGGCGAAGGTACAGTTGGAAGTAGAACGGAGTTAGGGTTGAAAGAAAGGTTGATAATTATTTATATTCATTAGGGATTTTGCAATTTTGAGTTAATAATTGTGTACTTTCAACGTTATTTTGGTGTTGCATTAAGTTCTTTTCAGATCATTGGATAGAAAACAACAGCATTCTACACAATGACAGTTCTAGTTCTAAGATTTGCCAATACAGACCCAGCCCAGCACAGGGGGTTTGCTGTTGCTAATCTATACTGCTTAGCTCTGCCCCAGAGACCATGTGACCAGAAGCAGCAGCTGTATGGTGCATTAGAGAAAAAGGGGAATGTTAGGGTAAAGTGCTTAATAAAATTGGAGAGATGTAAAAATTGAAGCATTAAAAGGACAGCAATGAGGGTGTATAAGCGTTATTAAGTAAGTAAGGGAAAGGGTGATTTAGTTGTGTGGAATTGCTGGCTGTATATCTTCCCCTGCACATGCAATTACTGTCTGCAAATTTGAGGCTTCCTGTGCCTTAATTTGCCACATATCTGCCCCTAATTATCTTCAGGAGAGATTTCAAAACAGTGAAGAGTTTGCATAAAACATAAAAACCATGGCAAGCCTTGCATCCTAGCAACAATGTTCTTTCTAGGTGGTAACATGAAAACAATCACCTTCCTAACTAAAATATTTATTAATCCAAACTATACTGAGATGATCTACTAGTTCACTCCACTTCAGATTTATAACCAGTCCAGTTACTTTTAGATGATTATGGCCTAGATTACAAGTGGAGCACAAAAATATTAGCCCTATTGTGCAATAGCATTGCTACAGTGCAATCAGTAACGCTTTTATTAATGTTCATATTACAAAGTTATTTTTGTCACTCAAGCTATAGTCAAGGGCACACTAACATTTGCACATCGGATAGCGCACGTACACTAAATTTCTCATGCATTAGACATCTTTGGGGGTGCACAGTAAAATTATTTCTGGTTATTGCTTAAGTGAAAAGCCAATGATGTGTTAAAGGGACACTGTACCCAAAAATGTTCTATTGTGATTCAGATAAAGGGGGGTAGTTATCAAGCCGTCAACCTCAAATACGCTGGAATTCCGCAGCGTATTTGTGGCAAAGGTGAGAGACTGGCAAAAGTAGAATTTAGTGACGTAAGCTTCGATCCGCCGGACTCAGTCCGACACAGATCGATTCTTACGTCACTCCAGATGTTCCGCACACAAGTTCGGCACATTCTGACTACTTTTGCTAGTTATCAAAAAACTAGCAGGTACGCTCGGCACTTTTCCGGCCCAGCGTACCTGGTTTTCAATCAGCCGCCCTGGAGGCGGCGGATCCCATAGGAATCAATGGGAGTCTGACAATAGCGAAAGTTCATGTTCGCTGCTGCCAGACATCCCATTGATTCCTATGGAAAATGTCTGCACCTAACACCCTAACATGTACCCCGAGTCTAAACACCCCTAATCTGCCCCCCTACACCGCCGCAACTAAATTAATGTATTACCCCCTAAACCGCCGCTCCCGGAGCCCACCGCAAGCTATAATAAATATGTTAACCCCTAAACCGCCGCTCCCAGTCCCCGCCGCAACTATAATATATGTATTAACCCCTAAACCGCCGCTCCGAGACCCCGCCGCCACCTACATGATACCTATTAACCCCTATCCTGCCCCCCCTATACCGTCGCCACCTATAATAAAGTTATTAACCCCTATCCTGCCGATCCCGGACCTCGCCGCAACTAAATAAATAGTTTAACTCCTAAACTGCCACTCCCGGACCCCGCAAAAGGCCCTTTTAAGGGCTGGTAAGGTAAAAGAGCTTTGAACTTTTTTAATTTAGAATAGGGTAGGGATTTTTTTTTATTTGGGGGGGCTTTGTTATTTTATTAGGGGGCTTAGATTAGGTGTAATTAGCTTAAAATTGTTGTAATATTTTTTAAATGTTTGTAACTTATTTTTTTTATTTTTTGTAACTTAGCTTTTTTTATTTTTTGTACTTTAGTTAGTTTATGTAATTGTATTTAATTGTAGTTATTTATATTTAATTTATTTAATTAATGTAATGATAGTGTAGTGTTAGGTTTAATTGTAACTTAGGTTAGGATTTATTTTACAGGTAATTTTGTATTTCTTTTAGCTAGGTAGTTATTAAATAGTTAATAACTATTTAATAACTATTCTAACTAGCTAAAATAAATACAAAGTTACCTGTAAAATAAATATAAATCCTAAAATAGCTACAATGTAATTATTAATTGCATTGTAGCTATCTTAGGGTTTATTTTACAGGTAAGTATTTAGTTTTAAATAGAAATAATTTATTAAAGTATACTGTAGTGTTAGGTGTAATTGTAACTTAGGTTAGGATTTATTTTACAGGTAAATTTCTCTTTATTTTAGCTAGGTAGCTATTAAATAGTTAATAACTATTTAATAGCTATTGTACCTAGTTAAAATAAATTGAAAGTTACCTGTAAAATAAAAATAAATCCTAAGATAGCTGCAATATAATTATTATTTATATTGTAGCTATATTAGGGTTTATTTTATAGGTAAGTATTTAGTTTTAAATAGGATTAATTTAGTTAATAATATAAATATTATTTAGATTTATTTAATTAATATTTAAGTTGGAGGGTGTTAGGGTTAGTGTTAGACTTAGGTTTAGGGGTTAATAATTTTATTACAGTGGTGGCGGTGTAGGGGGGCAGGATAGGGGTTAATAAATTTATTATAGGAGTCGACAGTGTAAGGGGGCAGATTAGGGGTTAATAAGGTTAATATAGGTTGTGGCGGGGTCCGGGAGCGGCGGTTTAGGGGTTAAACTATTTATTTAGTTGCGGCGAGGTCCGGGATCAGCAGAATAGGGGTTAATAACTTTATTATAGGTGGCGACGGTATAGGGGGGGCAGGATAGGGGTTACTAGGTACAATGTAGGTGGCGGCGGTGTCCGGGAGCGGCGATTTAGGGGTTAATACATTTATAAGAGTTGCGGCGGGGTCTAGGAGCGGCGGTTTAGGGGTTAATAACTTTATTGAGTTGCGGGGGGCTCCGGGGGTGCCGGTATAGGGTGTAGAACAGTGTAGTTAGTGTGGGTGCTTAGTGACAGGCTAGCAATAAAGCTGTCAAAAAGCCGAAGAGCAGCGAGATCGGATGAGTGATAACTCTCACAGTCCGCTGCTCATCGCCCCGTACTTGGTGCGCGGCTTTTTGACAGATTTATTGATAACAGGCGAAATTTTGCAGGTCCGCGGAGGTGATGGTAGGCAAGCTTAGGCGGGCGTATTGGGCCGGCGAAGGCAGGTAAGTTGACACGTTGATAACTAGGCCTCAGAGCATGCAATTTTAAGCAACTTTCTAATTTACTCCTATTATAAATTTTTCTTCGTTCTCTTGTTATCTTTATATGAAAAAGAAGGCATCTAAGCTTTTTTTCTTGGTTCAGCACTCTGGACAGCAGTTTTTGATTGGTGGATGAATGTATCCACCAATCAGCAAGGACAACCTAGGTTGTTCACCAAAAATGGGCCGGCATCTAAACTTACATTCTTGCATTTCAAATAAAGATACCAAGAGAATAAAGAACATTTGATAATAGGAGTAAATATGAAATTTGCTTAAAATTGCATGCTCTATCTGAATCACGAAAGAAATTTTTTGGGTACAGTGTCCCTTTAAGTGAATGGTGTGCTAAGCCGAGGGTGCTCCAATAGTTGAGTTGTTCATGTACTTCTGCATTATACTATTAATAATAATAATGGTTTATTTCAGGTCTCAAAATTTGCTAAATTTTACATCGGTATATTGGATTGAGCTCAAGTGGAACAACTCACCACATATGATATGAGTGAAATAAAGTCTTGGCCACATAAAAACAATTTGGCCGCGTTAAGATGCTCTGATTGCCGCTCCTAGATGCTTTGCACTTTACAATAACAGCACTTGTCACAGCAGATCTAGTAGGGCAGAAATTTCACATGCTGACTTGTAGCAAAGGTGTCATCCTATAACAGTGCCACATTTAAGGTCAATGAGCTCTTAAATACAATCCTTTGTACTCCCAGTGTTTGTCATGGCTATGTGCTAGATTTTATGCACCTGTTAGCAATATGTGTGGCTGAAACACCTGAACTCACTAATTAGTAGGGGTGTCCACATACTTATAGCCCTGTAGTGTTTGTATTTAGACATAGCTTAAATCTCTCAATGCCAGTTATTTCATTCCTGTTTGATGTATATGCCCAGCTCTCTTGTTATAAGATAATAGCATACCTCTAGCTATCTGCATACATCCACAGCCATAGGATTTAGCTCTTCATTGGTCAACTAGATATGTATAGCAATGGGAAGAGGGTTTAAATATTATTATTAATAATAAATAATAATTATTATTATTTGTATTATTCTTCATAGACTGTTATGAGTTTAAAGGGACAGTCTACTCCAGAATTGTTATTGTTTAAAAGGATAGATAATCCCTTTATTACCCATTCCCTAGTTTTGCATAACCAATACTGTTATATTAATATACTTTTTACCTCTGTGATTAGTGATCACCTTGTATCTAAGCCTCTGCAGACTGCCCCCTTATTTCAGTTCTTTTGACAGACTTGCATTTTAGCCAATCAGTGCCCTCTCATAATTAACTTCACAGGTGTGAGCACAATGTTATCTATATGGCCCACATAAACTTACACCCTCTAGCTGTGAAAAACTGTCATATGCATTGAGATAAGAGGCAGCCTTCAAGGGTTTAGAAATTAGCATATGAGCCTACCTAGGTTTAGCTTTTAACTAAGAATACCAAGAGAATAAAGCAAATTTGATGATAAAAGTAAATTGGAAAGTTGTTTAAAATGATATGTCCTATCTGAATCATGAAATTTAAATTATGACTAGACTGCCCCTTTAAGATAAAACTCTCAACAAAATATTTCTGAATCATCAACAAAAAGATGCACATTGTTACAACCTGCCAGAACTGGCATATTACTCTCAAAACAAAGAAAATGTGAGACCTGTTTATCCATTCTTTGGACAAAAAATAGAAATAATTTCACGGTTTCACTACTGCGTATAATTTATAATTTACACAAAATGTGACAGAGGCGGAAAACCTTCACAGCCATAGTAAAAAAATAAACCTCCTTTGGGCAAACACTTCTGCAGTCCAAACCACATCTGTTAGTTATAAAGAAAATAATAGTCATCAGAAGTTTCCAAACAAAGAATAAAAAGAAGGTTTGATAATTATAATTATATCTTATTTCATACAGTTTAGTCATACCTGAATTTAAATAGGCATTTATGTCTTAAAATGTCATCTAGAATTATTTCTTGTAATGAGATTATTAACTTGCAGGTATGTAACATTGTCAAGTTGTTACAAAGGCCCCATATATGCAGCCGTGAGCGGACAAGGTTCCCAACTTGCATGTGTGATGCTGTCCCCTTGTCTTGCATGACCAATCATGCAAGAAAAGGGCCTATCAATCACCCTGAATAAAAATTTTTGGGATATTTTAGAGTTTAAGAAGCAGCAAGTGCTCAAAAGCAACATACACTGCAGAGTGCCTAGTGTTAAGACTACAAGAAAAGTATAACAAAACACATGTAAAGTATATATTAAAATAAAGTATTACACTCGTATATTTAGATATTAAATATAAAATATAGATTTATTAGTAAAATAAAATGTATAAAAAGTGTTTAAAAGGGATATAATATGTCTAGGTGTTTGACTGGGAAGGGCTCATAGGTGTGTATTTATATATATATATATATATATATATATATATATATATATATAGATTAATTAGAGTTTTTAGGGAGAGAAAATTACGGTCAGGCTCCCATATTGCACCTTTTGGGTAAATTGCCTGATAAAATATAAACCTGGATAGCGCTAGATAAACCAGGTCCTGGTGCAGACCCCAAATATTTTATAAAGTTCAAATATATTTATATAAGTAAATACATCTTGCACACAGCAGAGCTATACGAGATGCTGTGTTTAAAGTAGGGGATTGCAGCACTCAGTGGTAACTTCTCAAATCTAATATGTAGAGACAAGCTGAAACAAAGTATCAAAACAGAGGCTCACACACAGATGGTCCAATTAAAGTGTTACGCATTTATTAATACATGTTTAACCTAAACCTAAATATGCCACTGCAGTGGAACCTATAGCAATACCTAGACTCATGTGTACTGAATTCATGAATGACTGTCACAAACGTATGCTAAAGTATACATACAAAAGAAATTATGAAGCATAACATAGGAAATCAATAAAAATTTAAACAAAATGTCCCAAATAAAGCAAAAGTTCCACAAATCTTGTGTTAGTTATGGTGAAATTTCTTATACAAAAAAGCAACATCTGAGTTCATCCAGAAAAAGTACTGTTATTGGAGAAACAGCTGACAGATTCGAGGTAAAGGCGTCCTCCTATGTCAGCACTTATAAACCATGAGTGTTAGATTATGACATCTGGCTATTATCCAAATTGCGGCAATAAAGGATAGAGAAAAACATATACAACCTCTTCCAAGAGTTAGGATAGGTCCCAGGCAGCTCTGACCGGGTTCCGGTTTCTTTAGGCACCGACTTGAGGCATACCATATGAAGTGAGCCAGGACTTGGCATCCGGCTTTTGTCTCACCCAGATCACTCGTTCCGTTTCTTGACACTTTCGTTTGTGCAATCTGAACTTCGAGACTTTTAAACTGGGTAGATCCACTTTCATTCACCTCTGCCGACCTTTTCCAGAAACAGAGTGTTATTGATCAACACCAATCCGGATACTTGCTTGCTGCCGCTAAAACTTTCAAATGACTGTGTCGACGCGAGTTTCGCCCCACAATGCTTTGCGTCAGGGCCTCGTCAGGACTGTCAGTCACAGGTGAACTCTCCTTTCATTTAAATCCCCTACCGGTATTAGGTAAGCAAATAGGGCGTATATACTCCAGCCAATAGGAAAGGTTTATTTAACAACACCATTGTTTAGATTTCCCTGCTTATATATACCAAACCAAAAACATTGCTATTATCTTTGTTTATACCTAGTATGACAGACTAAATAAAAGGAAAATAACAAATGAGTTTAAACACTATTAAAAGGACCAAGTGATGCAGAGCCTTCAATGAATTTATTTTAATTTTGAACTCCTCTAATGCAATAGGTTTTGCATAAATTATTTTGGGATGTTACAAGTAAAAATCAAGATGAACATTTCTTTCTTCATATTTGTGCTTAAGCTTTTTAAGGAATGATAGAAATGTAAATACAAAAGGAATCATCTTACAAGTTATTTATTATTACTTAATAGGACTACCTAGGTTGATTTCTCATATTGTTTCTGTTTTCACCCCAGGAAAGACCTAAATTCAATTCTTTCATTTAAGCCATAAGGGGATACTGTTTTTAAAACATAAGTCCACCTGGCTTCTTTTTTAAGAAGACATATATTATTGTCCCCTCCTCTGCCACTTGTCAGTCCTTGATCAATGCCAACAAATTTTAAGGATATAGTACTGCTATTGTGTGCATCTTTGAAATGTCTTGCAACACTAGTATCTCTTTCAAAGAGTATGTCATCTCTATGCTCCTGTACCCTATCCTTGAACATCCGTTTTGTTTTACCTACGTAGAACAGGGGACAGGAGCATTGTAAGAGATATACCACTCCTACTGTGTTACAATTTGAAAAACACCTTATTTCAAAGTTATTATTAGTATTGGCCGAAAAAGTTTTACACTTTAGCATATAGGGACAATACACACAATGTCCACATGGGAAACTGCCTTTAACTTGTTGGTATTTAGTTAGCCAGTTTGTTGTGGGTTCTGACCTTACAAATCTGCTTTTAACCAACTTCTCTTTTAAGTTAGGAGATTTTTTGCGGTCAAAAGGGGTCTTTGACCCACTTTTTCAGCGATTTTTTCATCAAAAGACAACAAGTGCCAATGACGAGACAAAATGTCTCTCAAAGTCTGCCATTGGCAGTTATATGTGGTAATAAATCTTGTATTGCCATCTGTAGTGGCCTTGACTTTATTTGAATAAAGGAGATCGTTTCTATTTAATTTCCGTACTTTGTTAAGAGTGAATTTTATTAGTTTGTTCGAGTATCCTCTTTCAATGAATTTTTCACACATTATTTGAGCATGATGCTCAAATTTTGTTTTTGAAGAACAATTTCTCTTCAGTCTCAGCAGTTGTCCAAAAGGAATGCCTCTTTTGAGTGATTCCGGGTGGCTACTGGAAGCTTCTAATAAGCTATTTGTTGCTGTGGTCTTTCGATGGTTTTCAGTGGTTATTTTATTGCCTTCTTTTTTGATACAGATATCCAGGAAAGGCAATTCTTTCACACTGAATACATGTGTCAACAGAATGTTCCGGTCATTTCTATTTAATGAGTCAATAAATTCTACTAGGCAGGCCAGGGGGCCATCCCAAAACATAAGGATGTCGTCCACATATCTAAGCCAGAGGGATACATGGGAACCGAACACCTTCCCAAATTTTTCAAAGATGTCAAGCTCCCATGCCCCCAAGTGTAAGCATGCGTATGTGGGTGCACATACGGCTCCCATTGCTGTCCCCCTGACCTGTCTATAAATTGAGCCATCAAATTCAAATACATTGTTCTCCAGTATAAACCTTAGCAACTTAATAACAAAGTCAGTATGTTTATTACTCTCTGAGCCTCTAGATCTCAAAAAGTGTTCGCTTGCACCAATCCCCACCTCATGAGGTATAGAGGAATAGAGACTTTCTACGTCAAGTGACACAAGAATAGTGTCAGTTGAAACAGAAATGTCATCAATTTTTCGAAGGAGATCTGGGGTGTCCTTAACATAAGAGGGCAGTGATAGTAGGAACGGTCTTAAAAAGAAATCTACATATTGTCCGATGTGTTCACTGATGCCTCCTATTCCCGATACTATTGGTCTCCCCGGTGGGTGAGACTTATTTTTATGAATTTTTGGGATAGTGTAAAAGGTAGGCATCACTGGGCACACCGGATTCAGGAACTTGAACTCATCAGGGGAAATGAGACCATCCATTTTTGCTCCTTGTAAAATATGATACAATCTCAATTTCATATTTGACAAGGGATTTTTAGGTAGTTTTTCATACTGAGTTCTGTCCAACAATTGTCTTTTTGATTCATTTAGATAAAAAGTTTCATCCATCAAAACTAGATTTCCGCCCTTGTCCGCTGGCTTAAACACTATCCCTTTTGCTTGAGTTAGTTCTTTTAACGCCATTCTTTGACTAGAGGTTAAATTGTCAGACAGAATCCTATCTTCAGCTAGCTGTTCAATCTCCTTTTCAACTGCTTTAACAAACATGGAGACAGCAGGTACCTGTGCTATAGAGGGCATATAAGTGGATTTTGTCTTTAAATTAGATCTAAATATTCCTGTATTCTCAGAAATAGTTGTGGACTCATTGTCATCCAAAAGGGATTTGAGGGCAAGTACTGCCTCTTCATCTTTCTTATTTTCAGACGATTGATACATTATATGGTGTAACACTAGTTTTCTCGCAAAAAGATGTAAATCTTTAATGAAATCAAACTTATTTAGTTTATTAGTCGGACTAAAGGATAAACCTTTTCTTAGAACTTCAATATGTGTAAGTTTAAGTTTAAATGAGGAAAGATTAATAATCTGTAACTCATCTTTTGATGAAGTCGGGATTAGTAGCCCTGATAAGGTCTCCTTCGTGGCCTCCCTCTGTTCCCTTGCCTCTGTCTCATGTTTCCCCCTCTCCCTCTCTGTTCTCGCTGGGGATACCTCCTTTCTACGGTTGTTATATTCTTTATTTTTTCTGCTCCTCTTCCTCCCCCCTCTTCTCTTCCTAGATTGCCCTGGCCTGTAGTTTGTGACCCAGGGCCTCCTTCGTTTTTTGAAGATCTATCTTCATTCTCTATATCTGACACATCTGTCCCTGAATCATAGGAACCTCTATCGAATTTGTATACATAGACTTTTTTATTTTGATAGTCTTCCTGATCCCGATGCAATTTTCTGCACTTCCTAACTTTGATTTCTGCTTGCAATCTAGAAATATGAATTTTGGTTTCTTCATTGAGTTTTTCAAAGTTCGGATCATGGTCAAACTTATTTACAATTTGTAAAGCTGACTCAACATCTTCCTTTATTTTATCCAGTCTTTTGTCATTCCTTTTAATTAACATCTCTATCATTCCAAGCGCACATGAAGAGAGTTTCTCATTCCATTCATCCAAAAATTCTAAGCCTCCTTCTTCCTCTCTAGCATTGAAACCCGGGTCTAGGAAAAGTCGTAACCCTCTAGGGACTATTTTTTTCTCCACATAGTTGGCTAAGCTTGAATTTTCTGCTCTTACCTTCACCTGTTTTACAATGCAATTTTTATATTTTTTAAAAGCATTGAACACATTCGTTTCTAGATCGCTACTTTCTAAATTTGTGTTGGTAAGAGATTCTTTCAGCTCTGCTTCCCAGACCTCATCTGAGAGGGTGAATGCCATAATTCAATGTTTATCAACAACGCTTGCAGCTTGACAAAAGAAAAGTTAAGGTATATTTATTTAAACAATATACTTTCTAAAATATTTTCTCTATCCCAAAGAACGGAAAATTGAGAATCCTCTCCTATATTCCTTGAATTTAATAAATAGATTAATTAGAGTTTTTAGGGAGAGAAAATTACGGTCAGGCTCCCATATTGCACCTTTTGGGTAAATTGCCTGATAAAATATAAACCTGGATAGCGCTAGATAAACCAGGTCCTGGTGCAGACCCCAAATATTTTATAAAGTTCAAATATATTTATATAAGTAAATACATCTTGCACACAGCAGAGCTATACGAGATGCTGTGTTTAAAGTAGGGGATTGCAGCACTCAGTGGTAACTTCTCAAATCTAATATGTAGAAACAAGCTGAAACAAAGTATCAAAACAGAGGCTCGCACACAGATGGTCCAATTAAAGTGTTACGCATTTATTAATACATGTTTAACCTAAACCTAAATATGCCACTGCAGTGGAACCTATAGCAATACCTAGACTCATGTGTACTGAATTCATGAATGACTGTCACAAACGTATGCTAAAGTATACATAAAAAAGAAATTATGAAGCATAACATAGGAAATCAATAAAAATTGAAACAAAATGTCCCAAATAAAGCAAAAGTTCCACAAATCTTGTGTTAGTTATGGTGAAATTTCTTATACAAAAAAGCAACATCTGAGTTCATCCAGAAAAAGTACTGTTATTGGAGAAACAGCTGACAGATTCGAGGTAAAGGCGTCCTCCTATGTCAGCACTTATAAACCATGAGTGTTAGATTATGACATCTGGCTATTATCCAAATTGCGGCAATAAAGGATAGAGAAAAACATATACAACCTCTTCCAAGAGTTAGGATAGGTCCCAGGCAGCTCTGACCGGGTTCCGGTTTCTTTAGGCACCGACTTGAGGCATACCATATGAAGTGAGCCAGGACTTGGCATCCGGCTTTTGTCTCACCCAGATCACTCGTTCCGTTTCTTGACACTTTCGTTTGTGCAATCTGAACTTCGAGACTTTTAAACTGGGTAGATCCACTTTCATTCACCTCTGCCGACCTTTTCCAGAAACAGAGTGTTATTGATCAACACCAATCCGGATACTTGCTTGCTGCCGCTAAAACTTTCAAATGACTGTGTCGACGCGCGTTTCGCCCCACAATGCTTTGCGTCAGGGCCTCGTCAGGACTGTCAGTCACAGGTGAACTCTCCTTTCATTTAAATCCCCTACCGGTATTAGGTAAGCAAATAGGGCGTATATACTCCAGCCAATAGGAAAGGTTTATTTAACAACACCATTGTTTAGATTTCCCTGCTTATATATACCAAACCAAAAACATTGCTATTATCTTTGTTTATACCTAGTATGACAGACTAAATAAAAGGAAAATAACAAATGAGTTTAAACACTATTAAAAGGACCAAGTGATGCAGAGCCTTCAATGAATTTATTCATTGAAGTTTTAGCGGCAGCAAGCAAGTATCCGGATTGGTGTTGATCAATAACACTCTGTTTCTGGAAAAGGTCGGCAGAGGTTAATGAAAGTGGATCTACCCAGTTTAAAAGTCTCGAAGTTCAGATTGCACAAACGAAAGTGTCAAGAAACGGAACGAGTGATCTGGGTGAGACAAAAGCCGGATGCCAAGTCCTGGCTCACTTCATATGGTATGCCTCAAGTCGGTGCCTAAAGAAACCGGAACCCGGTCAGAGCTGCCTGGGACCTATCCTAACTCTTGGAAGAGGTTGTATATGTTTTTCTCTATCCTTTATTGCCGCAATTTGGATAATAGCCAGATGTCATAATCTAACACTCATGGTTTATAAGTGCTGACATAGGAGGACGCCTTTACCTCGAATCTGTCAGCTGTTTCTCCAATAACAGTACTTTTTCTGGATGAACTCAGATGTTGCTTTTTTGTATAAGAAATTTCACCATAACTAACACAAGATTTGTGGAACTTTTGCTTTATTTGGGACATTTTGTTTAAATTTTTATTGATTTCCTATGTTATGCTTCATAATTTCTTTTGTATGTATACTTTAGCATACGTTTGTGACAGTCATTCATGAATTCAGTACACATGAGTCTAGGTATTGCTATAGGTTCCACTGCAGTGGCATATTTAGGTTTAGGTTAAACATGTATTAATAAATGCGTAACACTTTAATTGGACCATCTGTGTGTGAGCCTCTGTTTTGATACTTTGTTTCAGCTTGTCTCTACATATTAGATTTGAGAAGTTACCACTGAGTGCTGCAATCCCCTACTTTAAACACAGCATCTCGTATAGCTCTGCTGTGTGCAAGATGTATTTACTTATATAAATATATTTGAACTTTATAAAATATTTGGGGTCTGCACCAGGACCTGGTTTATCTAGCGCTATCCAGGTTTATATTTTATCAGGCAATTTACCCAAAAGGTGCAATATGGGAGCCTGACCGTAATTTTCTCTCCCTAAAAACTCTAATTAATCTATTTATTAAATTCAAGGAATATAGGAGAGGATTCTCAATTTTCCGTTCTTTGGGATAGAGAAAATATTTTAGAAAGTATATTGTTTAAATAAATATACCTTAACTTTTCTTTTGTCAAGCTGCAAGCATTGTTGATAAACATTGAATTATGGCATTCACCCTCTCAGATGAGGTCTGGGAAGCAGAGCTGAAAGAATCTCTTACCAACACAAATTTAGAAAGTAGCGATCTAGAAACGAATGTGTTCAATGCTTTTAAAAAATATAAAAATTGCATTGTAAAACAGGTGAAGGTAAGAGCAGAAAATTCAAGCTTAGCCAACTATGTGGAGAAAAAAATAGTCCCTAGAGGGTTACGACTTTTCCTAGACCCGGGTTTCAATGCTAGAGAGGAAGAAGGAGGCTTAGAATTTTTGGATGAATGGAATGAGAAACTCTCTTCATGTGCGCTTGGAATGATAGAGATGTTAATTAAAAGGAATGACAAAAGACTGGATAAAATAAAGGAAGATGTTGAGTCAGCTTTAGAAATTGTAAATAAGTTTGACCATGATCCGAACTTTGAAAAACTCAATGAAGAAACCAAAATTCATATTTCTAGATTGCAAGCAGAAATCAAAGTTAGGAAGTGCAGAAAATTGCATCGGGATCAGGAAGACTATCAAAATAAAAAAGTCTATGTATACAAATTCGATAGAGGTTCCTATGATTCAGGGACAGATGTGTCAGATATAGAGAATGAAGATAGATCTTCAAAAAACGAAGGAGGCCCTGGGTCACAAACTACAGGCCAGGGCAATCTAGGAAGAGAAGAGGGGGGAGGAAGAGGAGCAGAAAAAATAAAGAATATAACAACCGTAGAAAGGAGGTATCCCCAGCGAGAACAGAGAGGGAGAGGGGGAAACATGAGACAGAGGCAAGGGAACAGAGGGAGGCCACGAAGGAGACCTTATCAGGGCTACTAATCCCGACTTCATCAAAAGATGAGTTACAGATTATTAATCTTTCCTCATTTAAACTTAAACTTACACATATTGAAGTTCTAAGAAAAGGTTTATCCTTTAGTCCGACTAATAAACTAAATAAGTTTGATTTCATTAAAGATTTACATCTTTTTGCGAGAAAACTAGTGTTACACCATATAATGTATCAATCGTCTGAAAATAAGAAAGATGAAGAGGCAGTACTTGCCCTCAAATCCCTTTTGGATGACAATGAGTCCACAACTATTTCTGAGAATACAGGAATATTTAGATCTAATTTAAAGACAAAATCCACTTATATGCCCTCTATAGCACAGGTACCTGCTGTCTCCATGTTTGTTAAAGCAGTTGAAAAGGAGATTGAACAGCTAGCTGAAGATAGGATTCTGTCTGACAATTTAACCTCTAGTCAAAGAATGGCGTTAAAAGAACTAACTCAAGCAAAAGGGATAGTGTTTAAGCCAGCGGACAAGGGCGGGAATCTAGTTTTGATGGATGAAACTTTTTATCTAAATGAATCAAAAAGACAATTGTTGGACAGAACTCAGTATGAAAAACTACCTAAAAATCCCTTGTCAAATATGAAATTGAGATTGTATCATATTTTACAAGGAGCAAAAATGGATGGTCTCATTTCCCCTGATGAGTTCAAGTTCCTGAATCCGGTGTGCCCAGTGATGCCTACCTTTTACACTATCCCGAAAATTCATAAAAATAAGTCTCACCCACCGGGGAGACCAATAGTATCGGGAATAGGAGGCATCAGTGAACACATCGGACAATATGTAGATTTCTTTTTAAGACCGTTCCTACTATCACTGCCCTCTTATGTTAAGGACACCCCAGATCTCCTTCGAAAAATTGATGACATTTCTGTTTCAACTGACACTATTCTTGTGTCACTTGACGTAGAAAGTCTCTATTCCTCTATACCTCATGAGGTGGGGATTGGTGCAAGCGAACACTTTTTGAGATCTAGAGGCTCAGACAGTAATAAACATACTGACTTTGTTATTAAGTTGCTAAGGTTTATACTGGAGAACAATGTATTTGAATTTGATGGCTCAATTTATAGACAGGTCAGGGGGACAGCAATGGGAGCCGTATGTGCACCCACATACGCATGCTTACACTTGGGGGCATGGGAGCTTGACATCTTTGAAAAATTTGGGAAGGTGTTCGGTTCCCATGTATCCCTCTGGCTTAGATATGTGGACGACATCCTTATGTTTTGGGATGGCCCCCTGGCCTGCCTAGTAGAATTTATTGACTCATTAAATAGAAATGACCGGAACATTCTGTTGACACATGTATTCAGTGTGAAAGAATTGCCTTTCCTGGATATCTGTATCAAAAAAGAAGGCAATAAAATAACCACTGAAAACCATCGAAAGACCACAGCAACAAATAGCTTATTAGAAGCTTCCAGTAGCCACCCGGAATCACTCAAAAGAGGCATTCCTTTTGGACAACTGCTGAGACTGAAGAGAAATTGTTCTTCAAAAACAAAATTTGAGCATCATGCTCAAATAATGTGTGAAAAATTCATTGAAAGAGGATACTCGAACAAACTAATAAAATTCACTCTTAACAAAGTACGGAAATTAAATAGAAACGATCTCCTTTATTCAAATAAAGTCAAGGCCACTACAGATGGCAATACAAGATTTATTACCACATATAACTGCCAATGGCAGACTTTGAGAGACATTTTGTCTCGTCATTGGCACTTGTTGTCTTTTGATGAAAAAATCGCTGAAAAAGTGGGTCAAAGACCCCTTTTGACCGCAAAAAAATCTCCTAACTTAAAAGAGAAGTTGGTTAAAAGCAGATTTGTAAGGTCAGAACCCACAACAAACTGGCTAACTAAATACCAACAAGTTAAAGGCAGTTTCCCATGTGGACATTGTGTGTATTGTCCCTATATGCTAAAGTGTAAAACTTTTTCGGCCAATACTAATAATAACTTTGAAATAAGGTGTTTTTCAAATTGTAACACAGTAGGAGTGGTATATCTCTTACAATGCTCCTGTCCCCTGTTCTACGTAGGTAAAACAAAACGGATGTTCAAGGACAGGGTACAGGAGCATAGAGATGACATACTCTTTGAAAGAGATACTAGTGTTGCAAGACATTTCAAAGATGCACACAATAGCAGTACTATATCCTTAAAATTTGTTGGCATTGATCAAGGACTGACAAGTGGCAGAGGAGGGGACAATAATATATGTCTTCTTAAAAAAGAAGCCAGGTGGACTTATGTTTTAAAAACAGTATCCCCTTATGGCTTAAATGAAAGAATTGAATTTAGGTCTTTCCTGGGGTGAAAACAGAAACAATATGAGAAATCAACCTAGGTAGTCCTATTAAGTAATAATAAATAACTTGTAAGATGATTCCTTTTGTATTTACATTTCTATCATTCCTTAAAAAGCTTAAGCACAAATATGAAGAAAGAAATGTTCATCTTGATTTTTACTTGTAACATCCCAAAATAATTTATGCAAAACCTATTGCATTAGAGGAGTTCAAAATTAAAATAAATTCATTGAAGGCTCTGCATCACTTGGTCCTTTTAATAGTGTTTAAACTCATTTGTTATTTTCCTTTTATTTAGTCTGTCATACTAGGTATAAACAAAGATAATAGCAATGTTTTTGGTTTGGTATATATAAGCAGGGAAATCTAAACAATGGTGTTGTTAAATAAACCTTTCCTATTGGCTGGAGTATATACGCCCTATTTGCTTACCTAATACCGGTAGGGGATTTAAATGAAAGGAGAGTTCACCTGTGACTGACAGTCCTGACGAGGCCCTGACGCAAAGCATTGTGGGGCGAAACTCGCGTCGACACAGTCATTTGAAAGTTTTAGCGGCAGCAAGCAAGTATCCGGATTGGTGTTGATCAATAACACTCTGTTTCTGGAAAAGGTCGGCAGAGGTGAATGAAAGTGGATCTACCCAGTTTAAAAGTCTCGAAGTTCAGATTGCACAAACGAAAGTGTCAAGAAACGGAACGAGTGATCTGGGTGAGACAAAAGCCGGATGCCAAGTCCTGGCTCACTTCATATGGTATGCCTCAAGTCGGTGCCTAAAGAAACCGGAACCCGGTCAGAGCTGCCTGGGACCTATCCTAACTCTTGGAAGAGGTTGTATATGTTTTTCTCTATCCTTTATTGCCGCAATTTGGATAATAGCCAGATGTCATAATCTAACACTCATGGTTTATAAGTGCTGACATAGGAGGACGCCTTTACCTCGAATCTGTCAGCTGTTTCTCCAATAACAGTACTTTTTCTGGATGAACTCAGATGTTGCTTTTTTGTATAAGAAATTTCACCATAACTAACACAAGATTTGTGGAACTTTTGCTTTATTTGGGACATTTTGTTTCATTTTTTTTGATTTCCTATGTTATGCTTCATAATTTCTTTTGTATGTATACTTTAGCATACGTTTGTGACAGTCATTCATGAATTCAGTACACATGAGTCTAGGTATTGCTATAGGTTCCACTGCAGTGGCATATTTAGGTTTAGGTTAAACATGTATTAATAAATGCGTAACACTTTAATTGGACCATCTGTGTGTGAGCCTCTGTTTTGATACTTTGTTTCAGCTTGTCTCTACATATTAGATTTGAGAAGTTACCACTGAGTGCTGCAATCCCCTACTTTAAACACAGCATCTCGTATAGCTCTGCTGTGTGCAAGATGTATTTACTTATATAAATATATTTGAACTATATATATATATATATATATATATACTGTATATATATATTGTGTGTAAGTATTTGTGTATCTATGTTTATACGTGTACATATGTATGTGCACACATACATTCATATAGACACATACAGTATATACACATATATATAGAAACACATACAATCATATACACACACACAAATACACTCACCGGCCACTTTATTAAGTACACCTGTTCAATTGCTTGGTAACACAAATTGCTAATCAGCCAACTCAATGCATTTAGGCATCTAGACGTGGTGAAGACGACTTGCTGAAGTTCAAACCGAGCATCAGAATGGGGAAGAAAGGGGATTTAAGTGACTTTGAATGTGGCATAGTGATCTACTGGGATTTTCATGCACAACCATCTCTAGGGTTTACAGAAAATGGTCAGAAAAAGAGAAAATATTCAGTGAGCAGCAGTTGTGTGGACGACAATGCCTTGTTGTTGTCAGAGGTCAGAGGAGAATGGGCAGACTGGTTTGAGATGATAGAAAGGTAACAGTAACTCAAATAGCCACTCGTTACAACCAAGGTATGCAAAATACCATCTCTGAAAGCACAACATGTCGAACCTTGAAGCAGATGGGCTATTACAGCAGACCACACCAGGTGCCACTCCTGTGAGCTAATAACATGAAACTGAGGCTACAATTCGCATAGGCTCAACAAAATTGGACAATAGAAGAATGGAAAAACGTTTCCTGGTCTGATGAGTCTTGATTTCAGCTGTGACATTCAGATGGTAGGGTCAGAATTTGGCGTAAATAACATGAAAGTATGGTTCCATCCTGCCTTGTATCAACAGTTCAGGCTGCTGGTGGTGGTGTAATGGTGTGGGGGATCTTTTCTTGGCACACCTTGGGCGCCTTAGTACCAACTGAGTATCGTTTAAATGCCACGGCCTACTTGAGTATTGTTGCTGACCATGTCCATCCCTTTATGACTGCATTGTACCCATCATCTAAAAGATACTTCCAGCAGGATAATGCACCATGTCACAAAGCTCAAATCATCTCAAACTGGTTTCTTAAACACGACAATGAGTTCACTGCACTCCAATGGCCTCCACAGTCACCAGATATCAATCCAATAGAGCACCTTTGGGATGTGGTGGAACGGGAGATTCGCATCATGGATGTGCAGCCGACAAATCTGCAGCAACTGCATGATGGTATCAATGCCAAAATGTCTGAGGAATGTTTCCAACACCTTGTTGAATCTTTGCCATGAAGAATTAAAGCAGTTCTAAAGGCAAAAGGGGGTGAAACTCGGCACTAGCAAGGTGTACCTAATAAAGTGACCGGTGAGTGTATATTTATGTGTGTGTGTATAAATATATACACACACCTTTGAGCCTGTCACAGTCAAACACCTTGACTTACAAAATATCCCTTTTTAAACAAAGTGATTTTTGTTTTAAATAAATACTTTAAATATCTGTGTTCTTCACTTAGAAGAAAATGTTATTTCCATATGGATACATATATATTTTATATATATATATATATATATATATATATATATATGTAGGAAGGGTGTGGGAAAGCGCTGTCACAAAGCCCTTATATTTACAGATAATTTTGATAATATTACATAAATATTACACAATAGGCATACAATATACAATGTATGCAATATAGGTGTATGGATGTATACATAAGACACAAATTAAAAGGTATCAATTGTAGTATCCTAGACTCTAAACAGTATAAGATTCTGAAAATAACTAAAAAATAGAGTCTAGGGGTTATAAAGTCTCAGTTTAAGAGGAGAAGCAGTGCTCCAGATGAACCCAAAAGGTACTGATCAAGTTAGCTATTTCAAGTATATGAATACAATTTCTACTTACAGGACTTAACCTCAATCCATATGAGGTAAGTAAATGCAATTCAGTAAAGCCTGGGTGGAACTCTGCAAACGATATCCACCGCCAGATCTGTGTAGTATTTGCAGGTCTCTGGCTTCAGTGCTTCCTGTAGTGTGGTGTAGGTCAAGAAACTTCCCTCCAAGTGTAATAGGAATAGGGAACAAAAACAGAAACACGATAATAGTGCAACCCTGTTTTTATTAGGCAGTAGCTATAGCCCTCCACGGATGCCCCAACAATTTGTGCTCACAATTGATTCCCTCAACAATATGAGGTATGCATAAGTGGTCAGGAAACCATATACAGGTAGACGTATCAACCTCCTATATGTGACACAAGGAGCTATCGTAGTCCGTATATTAGTTAAACTTCTAGCAAATCGCCCAGCTAAAATACATGCAGATAAGATGCAATAAATAAAATGTAAAATAAAGAACACTTAGACTAAGGGGCCTATTTATTATGGTGCGAGCGGACATGATCCGATGTAGCGAATCATGTCCGCTGCACATTGATAAATGCCGACAGCATACGCTCTCGGCATTTATCATTGCACCAGCAGTACTTGTGAACTGCTGGTGCAATGCCGCCGCCTACAGATTCGCGGCCAATCGGCCACTAGCAGGGGGTGTCAATCAACCTGATCATATTCGATCAGGATGATTTCTGTTGATTTCTGTCCGTCGCCTCAGAGCAGGCGGACAGGTTATGGAGCAGCGGTCTTTAGACTGCTGCTTCATAACTTCTGTTTCTGGCGAGTCTGAAGGCTCGCCGGAAACACGGGGCATCAATATATATAAAATTAACATTAAAAATTACATTTTCTTTTAAGTGAAGAACAAAGGTATTTAAAGTATTTCTTAATGCTCCTTCAGCTTTAGTGCATTATAGTCCTTTTATATCATGCTCATAAAATGTTTGTAGACAAGGAAGTTCAATATCAACATAAAAGTTTAAAGTTTATTCAAATTGTAATAGAACTAAATGGTGCATACTACTATCTGATGCATTTCATGTAGTGGGCACTCACATTTTTATTTCCTTTTTATAGCTGTTTTTCATACAATCTAAATAAACAAATACATAGAAATCACAGTGAAAACACCAAGCAGTGAATAATACTTCCATTCCACTTGCAGCCCAAACAACTGCTCCAAATTATCTATATTTTAAAAGGAGGGATACTAAAAGCTACATGGTCTAAACCATTAATGCTAAGGGTTTTAACTCATAATAGAAATACCACAGACGTGTGACTAGCTCTGCTGATTGGATCAGTGGCAGTTTCCACTTATAATACTTTGTGGGGGGTTAAACTCATACCATTAATGGGTCGCTAGTCATAAGATTACTTGTTGTAACAAATTAGAACATTTAAAAAATAAAAAATAAGATATACATACAGGTATCTTACAGTAAAATAAATACAATCATGTAATCCTATATAACAATGGATTGTCAAAGGAATTAGTAATTGCAAGTAACACACCAGAGAAAATGATAAACCTTGGAATAATAGGCTGCCTATAGATATCTGTTGTACATAGTCTAAAGTATCATATATCAGCCCTCATAATTTTCCAGCTCCCTTCAAACAGTTGAGGCCACTTTTGGACCTCTAGGACAAATAAATTGGCCATTAGGCAGATTATAGTAATATGCGGCCACTTTTGGCCCTCCAGAATGCTATTGAAACACATAAACAATAAATATGTAAAAACACACGGTGATATAATACCATTAACCCCTGTTTTCAATTGTCCTGTCTTGCAAATAAGGAATTCCCGTAAAGAAATCAATGGCCTTACTTGGACCCCGACCTTGGAGGACTACTAATAGGGGAATATGGTAAGGGGAATATGGTAAAGGTGAAACATATAGGGCCACTCATGGACCCTGTCAGGTTTTGTTCCCTGCTTAGTTTGCCATGTGCTGCTGGCAGCCATTTTACTCACCTCTCTTGCTGACTCTGGTGCATAGTGTGGGATGCTGCTCATTTCCTGCACGCCCTTTAATGGCCAGACTGGTGTGCATCATCCATGTGAGACAGGTTGCAGTCTCAGAATTGTAATGTGATCACTTATTATTTAAAGGGCCTCTGTTCAGTATGCTTTGCCCTTGCATTGTCTCAGACCTGTTTGTGAATTCCAGTTCCTGTGTATTACCTGGCTGTCTGACATCCCTCCTGGTTCCTGATCCCTGGCTTGTTCCTGACTCTGCTGTTCTCCTTGTTCCTGATTCCGGCTCATCTCACTACTCGCTTTGGCTCCTGACTCGGCACGTCTGACTATTCACTTTGGCTCCAGACTCGGCTCGTCTGACTACCAGCTCTGGTTTTGACTCATGGCTTGTTATTTGACTTGTGGACTTTTAATTATTTTTTGCTATTAATAAAGGTGTGATTATTTTTGCACTTCTGGTCTCAGTCTGATTCCTGGCACCCTGACATTACGCAAGGGCCATGAATCCTGATGGTGCTAATAATCCACCTTTACCTATCATCATTTCCAGGATGGATGAACAGGCTCACCGCTTGGATCAATTTGCACTAGCCTTGCAAACCCTGCTGACTCGCACTGCACATTTGGACCAAAGTGTCCCACAAGTTATGGCTGCTCCTGTTTCCGCTGCTGCACCTAGTCCTATTAGGAGCATGTCCGGTTCTGCACCTCTACCTAAGAGATATGGAGGTGATCCTATTAAGTGCAGAGGGTGTTTGAACCAGGTGGGCATTTACTTTGAGATGTTACCTCAGGCGTTTCCCTCTGACAGAGCTAAGGTGGGATTTCTCATCTTGTTACTCTCTGACACAGCTCTTGCCTAGGTTACTCCCTTGTGGGAAACTAATAAACCTATGATTTCAAAATTCCCTGAATTTGTGGCATCCTTTCGAAGGGTATTTGATGTTCCGGCTCGCTCATCCTCTGCTGCTAAACGACTCATGTCCATTCAGCAAGGTACAAGATCTGTTGCTCAGTATGCCATTGAGTTCCGTAAGCTTGCCGCAGAGGTAGGTTGGAACAATGAAGCCCTTGTTGCCCCCTTCTTTCATGGGCTCTCTGATGCGATTAAAGACGAAGTTGCTGCCAGAGATTTACCAGAGGATCTCGAGGCATTTGTGTCTTTTTTTATCCAAATTGACATTAGACTCAGAGAGAGGCCCTCTTTCAAGGAGAACTTGCGGAAGCCTCCTGTTCCGTTGTCTTCTACGTGTTCATTCCCACCCATGCCTCCCTCTCCTCCCATGCCTCCTGGTCCCGAATCAAGAGGTACTGCTAAGCCAATGCAGTTGGGATTCACGCTTCTTACCGCGGCGGAGAGGGCTTTTAGGAGGAGGGAGGGGCTCTGCCTCTATTGCGCATTACAGGGCCACCTTTTGAACTCTTGTCCTACATGGCCAGAAAAAGGCTCACACCTAAGGCCCAGTTGGGGGCAGACCTTGGGTGGTTTATCCTCGTCCTCGGAACCGCTAAAGGAGAAACCTTTGGTCATGGTTGTCCTTTCCTGGGTGGACTCCTCCATAGTCACCCAGGCTCTTGTTGACTCCGGTGCTGCTGGCTATTTCATTGACAGTGCTTTTGTATCAAAGCACTCCATTCCTGTTTTGCCTCGGTCCGTTCCGCTTGCTATTGAGGCCATTGATGGCAGGCCTCTTCAGCCCGCACTCGTTACTCACAAAACCGCTCCATTATCCATGGCTGTTGGGGCTTTCCATTTTGAAACCCTCCAGTTCCAGGTGACAAATTCTCAGCATTTTCCAGTTGTTCTGCATTATCCCTGGCTCCAAAAGCACAATCCCAGTCTTGACTGGTGCAGGTCCGAAATTTTGTTGTGGTCTAGGTATTTTCACTTGTCTTCGTAAACCAGTTAAAGTCTTGTGCACTTCTTCAGTATCTCAATTGGCAGAGGAGTACCGAGAGTTCCTAGATGTTTTTGACAAGGTGCATGCCGGTACGTTGCCTCCTCACCGGTCTTACGATTGTGCCATAGACCTGCAACCCGGAGCCATTCCTCCTCGGGGCCGGGTTTACCCTTTGTTTGTTGCAGAAAATTGTGCTATGGAGGAGTATGTTGCCGATGCTCTGTCGCGGGGAATCTTCCGCAAATCCTGCTCTCCTGCAGGGGCTGGCTTCTTCTTTGTGAAGAAAAAGGGTGGTGAGCTAAGACCATGCATCAATTATAGGGGTCTTAATCATCTTACCATTAAGAATGCTTAGCCTATTCTGCTCATTATGGAACTCTTTGATCGCCTCAAGGGAGATACGGTCTTTTCTAAGCTTGATTTGAGAGGAGCGTACAATCTCGTTAGAATCAAGGAGGGTCACGAATAGAAAACAGCGTTTAACACCAGGAGTGGGCATTATGAGTATCTTGTAATGCCCTTTGGCCTATGTGATGTTCCTGCAGTTTTCCAAGAATTTATTAATGATGTCCTACAAGATATGTTGCAACAGTGTGTTGTGGTGTATTTAGACGACATCCTTATACACTCACCCACACTTGAGGCTCATCATTCTGATGTTACACGGGTTCTTCAGAGACTACGTGAGAACGACCTGTTTTGTAAACTCGAGAAATGTGAGTTCCATCAGACTCAAGTAACCTTCCTAGGTTATGTTATCTCTGTTGCAGGGTTCTCCATGGATCCTGATAAGTTGTCTGCAGTTCTGCAGTGGCCTCGCCCAGTTGGTCTTCGGTCTATTCAACGTTTTTTGGGGTTCGTCAAATACTTAAGAAAGTTTATTAAAAACTTTTCTTCCTTGGTCAAACCAATCACAGACATGATCCGTAAAGAGAATGATCCACTCCATTGGTCACCTACTGCCATTAAGGCCTTTGATAGTCTTAAGACTGCCTTTGCTGCCGCTCCAGTTCTGGCTCATCCTAATCTTGTCCTGCCTTTAGTTCTTAAGGTCGATGCATCTGAGACTGGAGTAGGTGCCCTCTTGTCTCAACGTCCTATGCCTGACGGTTCCTTGCATCCGTACGGTTTCTTCTCTAAGAAATTGTCTCCAGTGGAGTGCAATTATGAAATTGGTGATGGAATTACTGGCCATAATTTTGGCACTCAAGGAATGGAGGCATCTTCTCGAGGGTACTAGCATACCAGTGCTCATTCTTACTGACCACAAGAATTTAACTTATCTATCTGAAGCAAAATGTTTGTCGCCCCGACAGGCCAGATGGGCGCTATTTTTGTCTCGGTTTAATTATGTGGTCTCCTACCTGCCTGGTAGTAAGAATGTTAGGGCTGATGCCCTCTCTCGACAATTTTCACCTCTGTCCAAGGAGGAGTCTGTACCTACTCCAGTTATACCTCCTGACCATATTTTGGCAACCATACATACTAATTTGACTTCTCCCTTGGGGAGGAGAACCTGGCTGCACAATCCAATGCATCTCCTGAGAAACCTATACTAAAGTTGCAGGTCACCCAGGCAAGAACCAAATGATTTGGTCTGTCACTTGACAATTCTGGTGGCCAGGTCTTCGTTCTGATGTTGCTGTGTATGTTGCCTCCTGCTCAGTTTGTGCACAGAATAAGACTCCTCAATGTCTTCCTGTG
The DNA here is from genome assembly GCF_027579735.1 of Bombina bombina. Taxonomy (NCBI): domain Eukaryota; kingdom Metazoa; phylum Chordata; class Amphibia; order Anura; family Bombinatoridae; genus Bombina; species Bombina bombina. The sequence goes on from NC_069502.1 coordinate 78,939,252, forward strand.
GGTCTTCTTCAACCTATTGCTAATGGTGAGCGTCCTTGGACACATCTTTCTATGGACTTCATTGTCGAGCTCCCTGTTTCCAATGGCAATACCGTTTCCTTATGGTAGTTGACCGTTTTTCTAAAATGTCACTTTGCATTCCCTTGAAGAAGCTGCTTACCGCTCAGGAGCTTGCTTCAATTTTTGCCTGGGAGGTCTTCCATTTACATGGGTTACCCAAGGAGATAGTGTCGGACCGGGGTAGCCAGTTTGTCTCCAGATTTTGGCATTCCTTTTGTGCTCAAATGGGGATCCAGCTTTCCTTCTCCTCGGCATATCATCCTCAATCCAATGGGGCTGCGGAACGGTCTAATCAAGCTCTGGAACAGTTCCTCCATTGCTATGTCTCAGATCACCACAATAATTGGTCTGAACTGTCACCTTGGGCAGAGTTAACTCGTAATAGTGCTATTAATGTTTCCTCCAAGTTATCCCCTTTCATTGCAAATTATGGGTTTCAACCACCCTTGTTGCCCAATTCATTCATGTCTCAGGGTATTCCGGCTTTGGAGGAGCATCTCTGGCGACTCCGTCTAATGTGGGTGCAGATTCAGGATTGCCTTCATCGTTCTATGCAGCGCCAAAAGTTCCAGGCTGATCGTAGGCGTCTGCCACGCCTTCCTACCAGGTTGGTGACAGGGTTTAGCTGTCCTCCTGCAACTTGAACCTTCATGTGCCTTCCAATAAACTGGCTCCCTGTTATGTTGGTCCTTTTCGAATACTCCGACTGGTCAATCCTGTGGCCTAAGCTCTTGACCTTCCACCTGCAATGCGCATCTCCAATGTTTTTCATGTCTCCCTCTTGAAACCATTGGTTTGTAATCGGTTTACCACTGTGTTGCCTCGTCCCCGTCCAATCTTTGTTGACAACCATGAAGAATATGAGGTCAGCAGCATTATTGACTCTCGTATGTCCAGCGGCCGCGTACAGTATTTGGTTCACTGGAGGGGTTACGATCCGGAGGAGCGTTCATGGGTTCCCTCCTCTGATGTTCATGCTCCCGACAGGTTTCAGTCTCTATATTGTGATTTCATCACTTATTATTTAAAGGGCCTCTGTTCAGTATGCTTTGCCCTTGCGTTGTCTCAGACCTGTTTGTGAATTCCAGTTCCTGTGTATTTCCTGGCTGTCTGACGTCCCTCCTGGTTCCTGATCCCTGGCTTGTTCCTGACTCTGCTGTTCTCCTTGTTCCTGATTCCAGCTCGTCTGACTACTCGCTTTGGCTTCTGACTCGGCTCGTCTGACTATTCGCTTTGGCTGCTGACTCGGGTCGTCTGACTACCAGCTCTGGTTTTCTGGTTTTGACTCCTGGCTTGTTATTTGACTTGTTAACTTTTTATTATTTTTTGTTATTAATAAAGGTGTGATTATTTTTGCACTTCTCGTCTCAGTCTGATTCCTGGAACCCTGACAGACCCTTCGGACTATAATGATAATACAATTTTAAAAGTAACTGTACAATGAACAGTGGCATGAACATAGGAGGACTGCAGGCAAGGAGCAAATACTCATAGGACTCTTAAAGTTAAAATATGAATGTTGCATACTGCGTTCACACCACTCTACATTTTTGTATGAGGACATCTCAGATAACACTCTTCTGAAATAAATAAAGCTGAAAGATTCCTTCCTATTTTACTTGCAAGCCTTCTAGTGGGTGGCTCAGTATCTGTATGGGATCACAGAGGATATTGCTAAATGGCCATCATACGTCTAGGTTTACTCTTTCCAGTAATATAGAACTGGATTAGGAATAAATATAGCTATGTGTGAATACTAAGTTCTTTCAAGTTTCCATATATCTCTGTGATTAAGACAATAGGTTTAGGCCCTAACAATATAAAAATAATATTACCTATACACAGTGGAGGCTCCTCCATATGCACACAGCTGCACGTGAACCATCAGTAAAGGTAGAAGAAAAAAACAAAATTTGCTGAATAAAATATAATTTTTCCGGGGGGAACTTCCAGGCAGCAGCCATTACAGGTCGCATCTTACCTAGCTGCCACAGACCTACAGACTAATCTTTTAAAAATCTGTTTTTATACCTTGCATCGAGCAGCAACAACTACAGATCCTGATACAGATGATATAGCTCAACTGAATGCAACAAAAATTTACCAGCATATTTGCAACTACTTTATACCGGAGACTACATGAGGTTGCAGCCTCCAACTTGACCCCCCGGCAGAGTGTCCTCGGATCTCTGTCGTTACTAAGTGCTGTGAGAGCACCCTTTTCTTTCCTTTCACATTAAATATCCTTGCCATCAACATCTATCTAAAGGGTTGGGAGGATGACAGACCTTTTACAAGTCAGCGATCTACTTGACACCTACCAAACGGCATTCACTGACACCCTGCATGCAGCTTTCCACTTCAGGTCGCTGGATGAGGAACTTATATATACACCCAATGGGTATGGGGGTGGCGGTGCATTGGGGCCCCGGCATAAGCCACTTACCTCCCAGGTTGTTAATAAAGCCCTGGTCACTAATTGCATTCTCAGTGGTGCGATTGAGAGGCTCCCCGAGTTGGAGTTGGAAGATGGCAGTGGAGCTACTGTGCTTGCAGAGGGAGAACCTGCCGTATTGTGCCCAGTTACTGAAGTGGGGTCTAATAGAGCAATACCTGCAATACTAATTCTCTCAGACTATCGGGGAGGTAAAGCCCCATCACAGCCATCACCGAGACCTATCGGATTAACCCCTACACCTTATGGGCCTGAAGCTATCGATAAGGAAGACTCTAACTTGTATACGCTGACAATAAACTCTGGGTCAGCTAATACACCTTCAAAAACCTTGGGGGAACAATCTACAGCGAGGACAACTAAGTTGATGGAGACAGCCCTTTCTCACATTCCAAGCAGCACAGCCTTAGCTGTCTCTGTTGTTTGGAACCCGGATGGTCCAACAAAACTAGGTCTTCTATATGGGAAGGGAGAGTCTCACCATGCATGCCTGCCTCCTACCCGCACGTTACACATCAACATGCTGCTTCTAAAGAAGTCTCCAAATGACCATATGTCTCAGTCTTGCGACACGTTGCTGCCTCTCACGCTGCAAACATCACATAGAATGCACATTAACATTCTCGAGCATATGGGACTGGCCTTATTGACACCCGGTATTATAAGTGAGGGGCACAGAGTTAGTGACCGCATTGGAGTAGGCTAGACATCGGGATTCCCTGAAAGGGGGATCGTGTGCCTGCTATATTCATCATGAGAGCCCTGTATATTGTGTATTGGGATCTGGCCCTATTCTAGCTTATTTTTTGCTGGGGATCCTATTGTTTGGCGCTTTTAACGGGAGTTTATCTAGACTGAGTGACTTTGGCATCGTGGGAAACTTTTTAGCCATTCAATACTAACTTTTTATTTTTTTATTTATTTATTTATTTTATTTATTTTTTTTATCAGGGGCCGTATGCTTTGTGAGTAATGGGGTGGGCCTATATACAGTGGCTTTTATATGCTTGATGGTTACCGTGGTAATTTATTAATGGGTCTCCCCTTTTTCATCCACCCTAGCATGAAGTAGGTTTGTCTGGATTTACACAACGGCTCATTTATTATTTCCTGTTGTATTATAGCATTATATCAGTACCCACGCAATTTAAGGCGACTCAGCTGTTTGTGGCTGAAATAGCTGTGTCCGGCATGTCTGTTTATATGTGTACCTTGTTATTGCAGGGGGGTGTATGTGCATGCATCAAAAGTTTTTGTTTGTTTTTACATTGCATATTGGTCTATCAGATAGGTTTATGTCACTTTTTTACCCTCAGCCGAGCCAACTAAATAGCTCTTGTTAAATACTGGTTTATGGACATATTTACCTGTATTACATGTACTCCCTATCACATGAAGCAGGAGGTAATATCTTGTAATTTGAGAGGTATTTGAGAATTACTACATCTGCATAACTGACTCACTTACATTCTGCTAATGATGGGAGGTCCTATTATGATTCCACATAGCTAGCCTAACTAACCCTACAGCTATTATGACTGTATCACCTGTATCCACATTGGCCACCTATTCTGTGCAACCGTTTAGCATTCAATCCTATTAATTTTCTCCCTAAAACCTATTACTTAAGTTATGCTTAAGTGCCCCATAGATTTACATTAGGAAAATACCAAAGTTCCCTTAGGCTTATGTAAATATTATTTATCCTCTATAGTACCTATGACAAAATATACCTGCACCCTGAACTCTAAGGCCTTCCCACCTAGGCATATATTTGACCCTACATAGTAGCCCCCCAGCTTGATAGTATTTATTTATTTACCCCTATATAGTGGTTGGTTGAAATATATAGTTTTTAAGATAAAACGGGCAGGTTTTTAAGATAAACGGGCAGGTGTCTGAGCCGTATATATTGCAGATTACTCATACCAGTGTCTTCACTTGAGATTCATGAGTGGCTCCTGCTATGTCAGAGCACCTTCCTGTTCTAATATTACCTATTAGGAGACCATGAGCGGCCCCATAGGTTTTCAAGAAGGCTCACATTTTGTTAGGTTGTATATATGCTATAACTCTGTTATGTTAACTCATAATATATTATCCTCATGGCATCTCCCTAGTTATACAAGCTTATTTCAGTGTCATCCTACCCTGTTAAAATATGCACCAGAAATACAGCACCAAAAAATATAAAAGAGGTCCTTCACTTGGGGTCCATGAGTGGCCCCCTCACATTAAAGCTTACCTACCTTATACTTGGTTACTTATAATTATGTGGTCCAAGAGTGGCCACTCAAATCATCTGGTGGGTTTACAGTTTGTCCAGCAATTATTGCCTGTACTGAACATGTAATGTATACTGTACGTTTCTTTTCCTTGTTTTCGTTGCCTACCCTGTAACCATTTGCTTTCTTTTGTATGTTTGTTATGGCAACTATTCATTGTTTCTATTGAAAAGAACCTCAATAAAAAATATAAAAAAAACAAAACAAAAAAAAAAAACCCAGAATTTATGCTTACCTGATAAATTACTTTCTCTTGCGGTGTATCCAGTCCACGGATTCATCCTTTACTTGTGGGATATTCTCCTTCCCTACCGGAAGTGGCAAAGAGAGCACACAGCAGAGCTGTCCATATAGCTCCCCCTCTAGCTCCACCCCCCAGTCATTCGACCAAAGGTTAGGAAGAAAAAGGAGAAACCATAGGGTGCAGTGGTGACTGTAGTTTAAACAAAAACATTTTTTTTTTACCTGACTTAAATGCCAGGGCGGGCCGTGGACTGGATACACCACTAAGAGAAAGTAATTTATCAGGTAAGCATAAATTCTGTTTTCTCTTGTAAGGTGTATCCAGTCCACGGATTCATCCTTTACTTGTGGGATACCAATACCAAAGCTTTAGGACACGGATGAAGGGAGGGAACAAGACAGGTACCTTAAACAGAAGGCGCCACTGCTTGCAAAACCTTTCTCCCAAAAATAGCCTCCGAAGAAGCAAAAGTATCGAATTTGTAAAATTTGGAAAAAGTATGCAGTGAAGACCAAGTCGCTGCCTTACAAATCTGTTCAACAGAAGCCTCATTTTTTAAAGCCCATGTGGAAGCCACTGCTCTGGTAGAATGAGCAGTAATTGTTTCAGGAGGCTGCTGGCCAGCAGTCTCATAGGCCAAATGGATGATGCTTTTCAGCCAAAAGGAAAGAGAGGTAGCAGTCACTTTGTGACCTCTCCTCTTACCAGAATAGATAACAAACAAGGAAGATGTTTGTCTAAAATCCTTAGTTGCTTGTAAATAGAACTTTAAAGCACAAACTACATCAAGATTGTGTAACAGACGATCCTTCTTCGAAGAAGGATTAGGACACAGAGAAGGAACAACTATTTCCTGGTTAATATTCTTGTTAGAAACAACTTTAGGAAGAAAACCAGGCTTGGTACGCAAAACTACCTTATCTGTGTGGAACACCAGGTAAGGTGAATCACACTGTAAGGTAGATAATTCTGAAACTCTTCGAGCAGAAGAGATAGCTACCAAAAACAAAACTTTCCAAGATAACAACTTAATATCTATGGAATGTAAAGGTTCAAACGGAACCCCTTGAAGAACTGAAAGAACTAGATTTAGACTCCATGGCGGAGCCACAGGTTTATAGACAGGCTTGATTCTGACTAAAGCCTGAGCAAACGCTTGAACGTCTGGTACCTCTGCCAGACGCTTGGGTAAAAGGATAGACAGAGCAGATATCTGTCCCTTTAAGGAACTAGCTGACAATCCTTTCTCCAATCCTTCTTGGAGGAAAGACAATATCCTGGGAATCCTAATCTTACTCCATGAGTAACCCTTGGATTCACACCAACAAAGATATTTTTGCCATATCTTATGGTAGATTTTCCTGGTGACAGGCTTTCTAGCCTGAATCAGAGTATCTATAACTGACTCTGAGAAACCACGCTTTGATAGAATTAAGCGTTCAATCTCCAAGCAGTCAGACGTAGAGAAACTAGATTTGGATGCTTGAACGGACCCTGTATTAGAAGATCCTGCCTCATTGGTAGTGTCCATGGTGGGACAGATGACATGTCCACTAGGTCTGCATACCAAGTCCTGCGTGGCCACGCAGGCGCTATCAGAATCACTGAAGCCTTCTCTTGCTTGATTCTGGCGACCAGACGAGAGAGAAGGGGAAATGGTGGAAAAACATAAGCCAGATTGAAGGACCAAGGCGCTGCTAGAGCATCTATCAATACCGCCTTGGGGTCCCGGGACCTGGACCCGTAGAGAGGAAGTTTGGTGTTCTGACTGGATGCCATAAGATCCAACTCTGGAGTGCCCCATAGCTGAGTTAGCTGGGCAAACACCTCCGGGTGGAGTTCCCACTCCCCCGGGTGAAAAGTCTGACGACTTAGAAAATCCGCCTCCCAGTTGTCTACTCCTGGGATGTGAATTGCTGAAAGATGGCAGGAGTGATCCACCTTATTATTTTGGTTACTTCCGTCATCGCTAGGGAACTTTTTGTTCCCCCCTGATGATTGACGTAAGCTACAGTCATGATGTTGTCTGACTGAAATCTGATGAATTTGGCCGCAGCTAGTTGAGGCCATGCCTGAAGAGCGTTGAAAATTGCCCTCAGTTCCAGAATGTTTATCGGGAGAAGCGTTTCTTCCCGAGACCATAAGCCCTGAGCTTTCAGGGAGTCCCAGACCGCACCCCAGCCTAACAGACTGGCGTCGGTCGTTACAATGATCCACTCTGGCCTGCGGAAACATATTCCCTGAGATAGGTGATCCTGAGACAACCACCAGAGAAGAGAATCTCTGGTCTCCTGGTCCAACTGAATTTGAGGAGACAAATCTGCATAATCCCCATTCCACTGTTTGAGCATGCATAGTTGCAGTGGTCTGAGGTGTATCCGAGCAAAAGGGACTATGTCCATTGCCGCTACCATTAATCCGATTGTCTCCATGCACTGAGCCACAGATGGCCGGGGAATGGAATGAAGAACTCAGCAAGTAGTTAAGAGTTTTAATTTTCTGACCTCCGTCAGAAATATTTTCATTTCTACCGAGTCTATTAGAGTCCCTAGGAAGGGAACCCTTGTGAGAGGGGAAAGAGAACTCTTTTTGATGTTCACCTTCCACCCGTGAGACCTCAGAAAGGCCAATACAATCTCCGTGTGAGACTTGGCTCTTTGGAAAGACGGCGCCTGAATTAAGATGTCGTCTAGGTAAGGCACCACTGCTATGCTCCGCAGTCTTAGAACCGCCAGGAGGTACCCTAGCACCTTTGTGAGAATTCTGGGAGCAGTGGCTAAGCCGAAAGGAAGAGCCACAAACTGGTAATGCTTGTCCAGAAAAGCAAACCTGAGAAACTGGTGATGATCTTTGTGGATAGGAATGTGTAGGTATGCATCCTTTAGATCCACGGTAGTCATATATTGACCTTCCTGGATCATTGGTAAGATTGTCCGAATGGTCTCCATTTTGAATGATGGGACTCTGAGGAATCTGTTTAGAATTTTTAGATCCAGGATGGGTCTGAAAGTTCCCTCTTTTTTGGTAACCACAAACAGGTTTGAGTAAAAACCCAAACCTTGTTCAGCCATTGGAACTGGGTGGATCACTCCCATTGTATGTAGATCTTCTACACAGCATAAAAACACCTCTTTCTTTGTCTGCTCTGTAGACAGACGAGAAATGTGGAACCAAACCCTTGGAGGAGAACCCTTGAATTCTAGAAGATATCCCTGGGATACAATATCTAACGCCCAAGGATCGTGTACATCTCTTGCCCAGGCCTGAGCGAAGAGAGAGAGTCTGCCCCTACTAGATCCGGTCCCGGATTGGGGGCTACCCCTTCATGCTGTCTTGGTGGCAGCTGCAGGCTTTTTGGCCTGTTTACCCTTATTCCAGCCCTGGTAAGGTTTCCAGGTTGCCTTGGGCTGAGAAGCGTTACCCTCTTGCTTTGCAGCCTGAGAGCATGAAGCGGGGCCGTTCCTGAAATTACAAAAGGAACGAAAATTAGCTTTGTTCTTTGTCTTAAAGGACTTGTCCTGAGGGAGAGCATGGCCTTTTCCCCCGGTGATTTCGGAGATAATCTCTTTCAACTCAGGCCCGAAGAGGGTCTTTCCTTTGAAAGGGATGTTCAAAAGCTTGGATTTAGAAGACACATCGGCCGACCAGGACTTTAGCCATAGCGCCCTGCGCGCCAAAATGGCGAAACCTTAATTTTTTGCCGCTAACTAGCTAGCTATTTGGAAAGCGGCGTCAGTGACAAAAGAATTAGCTAGCTTTAGAGCCTTAATTCTATCCATAATTTCCTCATATGAGGTCTCCGTCTGGAGCGAGTCTTCCAGCGCCTCAATCCAGAAAGCGGCTGCAGTAGTTACAGGAATAATGCAGGCAATAGGCTGGAGAAGAAAACCTTGTTGAACAAAAATTTTCTTAAGTAAACCCTCTAACTTCTTATCCATAGGGTCTTTAAAAGCACAACTGTCTTCAATTGGTATGGTTGTGCATTTAGCAAGTGAAGAAACAGCCCCCTCCACCTTAGGGACCGTCTGCCACGAGTCCCGCACAGGGTCAGATATGGGGAACATTTTCTTAAAAACAGGAGGGGGAACAAAGGGAACACCTGGTCTATCCCACTCCCTAGTAACGATATCCGCAATCTTCTTAGGGACCGGAAACGCATCCGTGTAAACAAGGACCTCTAGGTACTTGTCCATTTTACACAATTTCTCTGGGATCACCAAAGGATCGCAGTCATCCAGAGTAGCTAATACCTCCCTAAGCAAAACGCGGAGGTGTTCTAGTTTAAATTTAAAAGCCAATGTATCTGAATCTGTCTGAGGGGGAACCCTTCCTGAATCAGAGACTTCTCCCTCAGACATCAAATCCCTCGCTCCCACTTCAGAGCGTTGTGAGGGTATATCGGATACGGCTACCAAAGCGTCAGAATGCTCATAATCTGTTCTTAAAACTGAGCTATCGCGCTTTGCAGCCAACACGGGCAGTTTAGATAAGAAGGCTGTAAGAGAATTATCCATGACTGCCGCTAAGTCTTGTAATGTAAAAGGGTTAGACGCACTAGAGGTACTAGGCGTCGCTTGAGCGGGCGTAACTGGTTGTGACACTTGAGGAGAGGTAGACGGGCTACCCTCGTTACCTTCAGTCTGAGAATCATCTTGGGCCACATTCTTAAGTGCAACGATATGATCTTTAAAGTGTATAGACATATCAGTACAAGTGGGACACATTCTGAGAGGGGGTTCCACAATGGCTTCTAAACACATTGAACAAGGATTTTCCTTGGTGTCAGACATGTTTAACAGACTAGTAGTATACACAAACAGGCTTGGAAATCACTTTAATCAAATAAAAAACACAATTTGAAAAAAACGTTACTGTGCCTTTAAGAGATAAAAAGGGTACACAATTTTGCAAAACAGTGAAAAATGCAGCAATCCTTTTGAAATTTTCACAGTATGTACCTAAAGCCTTAGTAAGATTGCACCCCAAGCAGCAAAACGATTAACCCCTTAATGCCCAAACCGGAGCAGCCTAAAGCCAACACCCGGTTAAAATTACTACATCACCTTGCCACAGCCTTGCTGTGGCCCTACCTGCCCTTAGGGATCAGATTTGGGGGAATATAGCTTCTTTAAGGCCCTCAAACAGCAGCAGGACCCTCCATCTGAAACAACATGAACTTCTCTGCAATTCTAACTGCGCATCTGAGGCGCGAAATTAGGCTCCTCCCAATCTATTCCGGAGCTGTGAGGCCTAAGAAATCACTCCTAAGTGAATAAAAACTAGCCATGTGGGTAATAACCCCAGAAAGAACCCAAAAGGACTTTCAAAGTGTCTTGCAAACGATATTTTCCTTATCTAAACAATCAATTGCCCTGAATTAGTGTCAACCAGCATAATTAGCCCTGTTATGTAAGCATTCAATTCCTTACTAAGTTACTTACCCTCCCCTCATGGAGATATTGTCAGTCTCTTCTAGCATTATCTCAGTCTTGTCTAGAAATAAATGACTGAACATACCTTATTGCAGACTACCCTGCAAACCGTTCCCCCCAACTGAAGTTTTCTGGTACTCCTCAGTCCTGTGTGGGAACAGCAGTGGATTTTAGTTACAACATGCTAAAATCATTTTCCTCTCAGCAGAAATCTTCATCACTTTTCTGCTAGAGAGTAAATAGTACAAACCGGTACCATTTAAAATAACAAACTTTTGATTGAAGATAATAAAAACTACAATTCTAACACCACATTCACTTTACCTTCCCGAGAGAGACCCTAGTGCTTAGAGCCGGCAAAGAGAATGACTGGGGGGTGGAGCTAGAGGGGGAGCTATATGGACAGCTCTGCTGTGTGCTCTCTTTGCCACTTCCTGTAGGGAAGGAGAATATCCCACAAGTAAAGGATGAATCCGTGGACTGGATACACCTTACATACAAAAAGAGGAACTGGAAAAAAAAATATATAATTTTTCCAATAGCCCCCTATTGGAAAAATTATATTTAATTTGTAACCCAAAAAAATTAAAGCCAGACTGTTTTTATTAAAAAGTAAAAAAAAATAATGTTTTTTTTTTACAGCACGTGCGGTAGAGACCTACAAGCCTGTCATACTGATCTATACATTTCCCTGCAGGCGCCGCTCCCAGCCTCCAACCCATCCCTATACTAGCTTAATCGCACAGTTCAGCCTGTGCGAGTGGGGTAGTGCTCAGTTCAACCTGTGCTCGGATTCGGATATGTCATCACTCTTGATGATGCTTGACAAGGCTCCTCCCTCTCAATGGCGCGAAAACTCATTGCGGAGATAGTCATTGAGCGGAGAGGAGCTCATTGATTTAGCATAGCAGAATTAAAAATTAGTTAAAATTAATTAAAATTAGTACTGTCAGTGCCATTAAGTGACTGTGACGTCTTGAAGTGAGAGAGAAGACTTTAACTAGTTAGGCTAGCATTAGCAGATAGACAGAGTAGAGTAGGGAGTGGAGGAACTTGGGAAGAAAAAATATTTTTTTTTGCAAATTGCTTTATTCTGAGAGAGGCTGCCTAAAGCAAGTGTAAGCTGCAGCTTGTTCATTGCACAGTTCATGTAAAATTTAAGATACACTTCCTGATTATTGCATCTGAGAGTTTTGTTGCTGTAAACTACATTTTATTGTTAAATCAGGTCTAGAATGGTCTCTAGTCTGGGTACTGTAGGCATTTATATCTGGTAGGAATGGATGGGGCCAACAGCACCCATATTAATTACATTATTTGCAGATATTATTATTTGTGATTGCATGGTGAAAGCATGAGTGAGGCTTCCATTGTTATTGATTTCACACTTTATCAAACTATTTATTTAATAGAAAACTGTTTGCACCTTTTTATAATTATGAGTGGTGTACTATTGGAACATCTCTGTAGATAAATAGTTTGAATCTGCTAGTCCAAGGAGTTAGCACCCATTTTAGGCCTTACACGTGTAATCTAAGAGATAAATATTTTGGTGCATTGTATATAGACACTAATAATAGCCTAGAAATGTCAGGTAAAGCGATGTGAAAGGCTACAAGTGTATAACAAAATACTAAGTCCTTTCAAGTTTCCATATAGCTCTGTAATTAAGACAATAGGCTTAGGCCCGAACCCAAATATGAATAATATTACATATACACTAAAGAGATGTTTTTAAATATAAAAGGGCAAAGAAAAAATAGCTTTCGTGGCCATAAACAAACTATACCTTTGAATCTGCTAGTCCAAGGAGTTAGAGTTAGCACCCATTTGAGGGCATACACATGTAAACTGAGATATAAATATTTTGGTGCATTGTATATAAAGACTCTACTAAAGGCCTAGAAATGTCAGGTAAGGCGATGTGGAAGGCTACAAGTGTACAATGAAGCTAATATACAGCATTTATACATAATTAGTAAAGTTAAATTATAAGCATTATGAACCTTAAACATAGCCCAATGTCTCTTGCATCTCTGCGTGTTTAGAACTGTAGTCCTCATAGACATCGTAAATAATTATGAAAAGGTGAGTCAAAGAGTCTAAACATTTTACCAAACTGTTAGGATGATATACATTTTTCCTAAGTGGGTCATAATATCCTACCCAACACCGGTAACACAAAACCCCTGATTCGGTAGAGCAGCAGAGGATAGTGGTGAAATCTGTGGAACAAGTCCTTCAGCCTCTTGGTGGGAGAACTTTAGTAACATAGCCTCTTGGGTGAGCCCCAGCAGTATAACCAATGCATTCCATCTTGCCGCTCCAGGGAAACGTTCAGTAATCTCTATAGCGACAATCCAGACAGGCATGTGGAAAACCATTGTCGAGCAGCTAGGGCCCATCACTGTCGACTTTGCTAGACTAGTAGGTATGCAGGACTTACCTGTAACTCATCATGTATGATCGCTGAATCTTCAGCTTTTCAGGTGTACCCTCCGATCCCCCTCTGGGGGCTGTATCCCCCAAGGCCTGACCATACCATGTACACATAGCCACTCTTCTCTGTTGCTCTTTTAGCATCGGCACTTCCAATGTTGATCTCAATGGGCCAGGTTGTTGTATTGTCTCAGGCTGTTCTTTTTACCTAAACCAATCCAGGCTTCTAAGTATCGCCACTTCAAAATCAAGGCAAAGGGCTTGTATCACTTGAAAGATGTCCTCCATGTTGTTTAGTATAACTAATGTGGTGTAGAGTAGTCAAACTCAATGAGAGGGATGGTATTGGCCTCAATGTTCAAGTAGTGTGCATGTGCCAGTCAGTGCCGTTCTTCAGCACAGATGGCTGGTTAATCTGACTTGAATATCAGGAAATTGGGGGGTAGAGGAAGGCACAGGCCTCCACTGCATACCATTTCTATTTCGGTCTGCTGGGCTGACGTCTAAGATAAAAAGTGCTCAAAGTAGCTCCAAAGGTGCACATGTGTATCACATTGTTAAAGAAACTTGGGCCTAGATTTGGAGTTTTGTCGGTAACGACCCTTGTAGCTAACGCCGGCTTTTTTCTGGCCGCACCATAAAAATAACTCTGGTATTGAGAGTCCACATAAAGGCTGCGTTAGGCTCAAAAAAAGGAGCGTAGAGCATTTTTAACGCAGCTTCAACTCTCGATACCAGAGTTGCTTACGCAAGCGGCCAGCCTCAAAAACGTGCTCGTGCACGATTCCCCCATAGGAAACAATGGGGCTGTTTGAGCTGAAAAAAAAACACCTGCAAAAAAGCCGCGTTCAGCTCCTAACGCAGCCCCATTGTTTGCTATGCGGAAACACTTCCTACGTCTGCACCTAACACTCTAACATGTACCCCGAGTCTAAACACCCCTAACCTTACACTTATTAACCCCTAATCTGCCGCTCCGTAAACCGTCGCTACTTACATTATCCCTATGTACCCCTAATCTGCTGCCCCTAACACCGCCGACCCCTATATTATATTTATTAACCCCTAATCTGCCCCCCACAACGTCGCCTCCACCTGCCTACACTTATTAACCCCTAATCTGCCGAGCGGACCTGAGCGCTACTATAATAAAGTTATTAACCCCTAATCCGCCTCACTAACCCTATAATAAATAGTATTAACCCCTAATCTGCCCTCCCTAACATCGCCGACACCTAACTTCAATTATAAACCCCTAATCTGCCGACTGGAGCTCACCGCTATTCTAATAAATGTATTAACCCCTAAAGCTAAGTCTAACCCTAACACTAACACCCCCCTAAATTAAATATAATTTAAATCTAACGAAATTAATTAACTCTTATTAAATAAATTATTCCTATTTAAAGCTAAATACTTACCTGTAAAATAAATCCTAATATAGCTACAATATAAATTATAATTATATTATAGCTATTTTAGGATTTATATTTATTTTACAGGTAACTTTGTATTTATTTTAACCAGGTACAATAGCTATTAAATAGTTAAGAACTATTTAATAGCTAAAATAGTTAAAATAATTACAAAATTACCTGTAAAATAAATCCTAACCTAAGTTACAATTAAACCTAACACTACACTATCAATAAATTAATTAAATAAAATACCTACAATTACCTACAATTAACCCAACACTACACTATCAATAAATTAATTAAATACAATTCCTACAAATAAATACAATTAAATAAACTAGCTAAAGTACAAAAAATAAAAAAGAACTAAGTTACAAAAAATAAAAAAATATTTACAAACATAAGAAAAATATTGGAACGAAAAAAGCACAGAGCGCATCCACGACTCAAGGTGAATCAATTAACAATTTATTCAGAGCACATACTTTGTTGCACTTACAAAAAGTTAAAACAAATGAAGCCTTTTGAAATCAATTAGAATCGTCAGCCCAAGGAAATCAACTCATGGAAAGTACATCAGCTGGAAACCATGTCCGTGTGCTGCATCAAGTGTTCCTTGCTAGCAAACTTTTCCTCCAAACTTCTTTTATGTTCCAATGCGGCTGCAAGTAACAGAGGTGAATATCTTACAAATCGTCACGCTGCTCCTCCGTCTACGCGTTTCGTCCCCCCTATTGGGACTTTTTCAAGACACAGAGCTCAGCTCTGTGTCTTGAAAAAGTCCCAATAGGGGGGACGAAACGCGTAGACGGAGGAGCAGCGTGACGATTTGTAAGATATTCACCTCTGTTACTTGCAGCCGCATTGGAACATAAAAGAAGTTTGGAGGAAAAGTTTGCTAGCAAGGAACACTTGATGCAGCACACGGACATGGTTTCCAGCTGATGTACTTTCCATGAGTTGATTTCCTTGGGCTGACGATTCTAATTGATTTCAAAAGGCTTCATTTGTTTTAACTTTTTGTAAGTGCAACAAAGTATGTGCTCTGAATAAATTGTTAATTGATTCACCTTGAGTCGTGGATGCGCTCTGTGCTTTTTTCGTTCCAGTGTTTCCATGTCAGCGCACCCCTGAGTGCCCTGTAAGAAGGAGCAGCACCACCACCTCAAAATTAAAGGAGAAATTCACTGAGAGGATAGAAGAGTTCCTTGTGGAGTTAATATAATACTGGTATCACAAGTTTCTACCTTACTCCTTAAGTCATGAAGTAAGTGCCTTTGTCCTATTGTAGTATAAAATATAGGTGTGTTTAACTTCAACTAAATTCATGTGTTATTCACAATTGTTAATGTAATATTGATAGTAAGCATATTGTGGTTATTAGGTCCCATATAATTTTAGAGGTACTAACACTCATAATAATTATCTATAATTACCATCAGGGTAAGATATTATCTTTAATTAGTACAGACAGCTAGCGCAGTAATTTTTGTTTAAATAAGAAAAATATTACAACAATTTTAAACTAATTACACCTACTCTAAGCCCCCTAATAAAATAAGACTTTAGCCGGATCATGGACCTCTTCAGCCCCCCGCTTGGGCTTGGATCAGGACATCAGAGGAGCTCTTCTGGACGGATCGGTGTGATACCCGGTGAGGTGAAGACAAGGTAGGATGATCTTCAGGGGCTTAGTGTTAGGTTTATTTAAGGGGGGTTTGGGTTAGATTAGGGGTATGTGGGTGGTAAGTTGTAATGTTGGGGGGGGTATTGTATGTTTTTTTTTTACAGGCAAAAGAGCTAAATTTCTTGGGGCATGCCCCGCAAAGGGCCCTGTTCAGGGCTGGTAAGGTAAAAGAGCTTTGAACTTTAGTAATTTAGAATAGGGTAGGGCATTTTTTTATTTTTTGGGGGGCTTTGTTATTTTATTAGGGGGCTTAGAGTAGGTGTAATTAGTTTAAAATTGTTGTAATTTTTTTCTTATGTTTGTAAATATTTTTTTATTTTTTGTAACTTAGTTCTTTTTTATTTTTTGTACTTTAGCTAGTTTATTTAATTGTATTTATTTGTAGGAATTGTATTTAATTAATTTATTGATAGTGTAGTGTTAGGTTAATTGTAAGTAATTGTAGGTAGTTTATTTAATTAATTTATTGATAGTGTAGTGTTAGGTTTAATTGTAACTTAGGTTAGGATTTATTTTACAGGTAATTTTGTAATTATTTTAACTATTTTAGCTATTAAATAGTCCTTAACTATTTAATAGCTATTGTACCTGGTTAAAATAAATACAAAGTTACCTGTAAAATAAATATTAATCCTAAAATAGCTATAATAATTATAATTTATATTGTAGCTATATTAGGATTTATTTTACAGGTAAGTATTTAGCTTTAAATAGGAATAATTTATTTAATAAGAGTTAATTAATTTCGTTAGATTTAAATTATATTTAACTTAGGGGGGTGTTAGTGTTAGGGTTAGACTTAGCTTTAGGGGTTAATACATTTATTAGAATAGCGGTGAGCTCCAGTCGGCAGATTAGGGGTTAATAATTGAAGTTAGGTGTCGGCGATGTTAGGGAGGGCAGATTAGGGGTTAATACTATTTATTATAGGGTTAGTGAGGCGGATTAGGGGTTAATAACTTTATAATAATAGCGGTGCGGTCCGCTCGGCAGATTAGGGGTTAATAAGTGTAGACAGGTGGAGGCGACGTTGAGGGGGGCAGATTAGGGGTTAATGAATATAATATAGGGGTCGGCGGTGTTAGGGGCAGCAGATTAGGGGTACATAAGTATAACGTAGGTGGCGGCGCTTTGCGGTCGGCATATTAGGGGTTAATTATTGTAGGTAGCTGGCTGCGACGTTGTGGGGGGCAGGTTAGGGGTTAATAAATATAATATAGGGGTCGGCGGTGTTAGGGGCAGCAGATTAGGGGTACATAAGTATAACGTAGGTGGCGGTCGGCAGATTAGGGTTTAAAAAAATTTAATCGAGTGTCGGCGATGTGGGGGGACCTCGGTTTAGGGGTACATAGGTAGTTTATGGGTGTTAGTGTACTTTAGAGTACAGTAGTTAAGAGCTTTATAAACCGGCGTTAGCCCAGAAAGCTCTTAACTACTGACTTTTTTCCTGCGGCTGGAGTTTTGTCGTTAGATGTCTAACGCTTACTTCAGACACGACTCTAAATACCGGAGTTAGAAAGATCCCATTGAAAAGATAGGATACGCAATTGACGTAAGGGGATCTGCGGTATGGAAAAGTCCCGGCTGAAAAGTGAGCGTTAGACCCTATTTTGAGTGACTCCAAATACTGGAGGTAGCCTAAAACCAGCGTTAGGAGCCTCTAACGCTGGTTTTCACGGCTAACGCCAAACTCCAAATCTAGGCCTTGGTGTGGGATAAAGGAGTGATAAACAGCAGTTTTAGTAGCTCCTCCGGTCAGCCAAAATTAGAAAGCAGCCATCTTGGTCACTGGTAGGACACGCACCCGAACATTTCATTTTTAAGCTATAATGGTCCTTCATTTGTTTTTTTAAGTAAAGTCAATGGGTTCCATTTATCAAGCAGCAATTGCTACTTCGGAGGCCTATAAGACCACTGCTCCACTTCTGATTGACAGCACCTGCTAGCGGCCAATTGGCTAACAGTGAGCAGGGAGCAGCATTGTACAAGCATTTCATTAGTGTATGCTGTCTGCCTGCAGCGAAGTCAAACAGACATGATTCGCTATAGCAAATCATGTCCGCTCAACAATTTATAACTGGATGCCAAAGAGTGAAAACAAATATACTATTATGATGAACCTGTGCATAAGGATATATTTTGTCAAATGTAATTTAATTGGAATACATAAAAAACCTCAAGAAACCAAAAATCCAGCAACTTGAAGATATCACATAAGATCTGGAAGTAAAATATATTTATAAACAGTGTTTCAAATTACATGTTATATAGTTATCTAATAAGAGCACATCTCATTAATAATTATTTCTTTGGAAGATTAAAAATAAAAAGTGGTTTTATAAAAAAAGTAGTAAACCATTAGTATCATTCAAATCCATTTGAAATAATTAACCAAACCAATATATAGCATCTTAAATGTTTTGCTTGAAGTTGTTTTTTTTTTTTTAATTTCAAAGCATTCCCAGTCAACAGTCGCTAATTCAAATTAAATAAAACAGCTTGAATTAAAAAGGATAAAACCTACTTAAAAACACGAACAACAAATTTAAAACCTATAAGAAACATGCTTATCTCACAGTAGTCATGTGAGGTCTTTACAGACGTTCATGGAAGCAAAATATTAACAGCCAAAGTGAAAGAAAACATGTCAGTTAACTTAATTAATGATTGTAACTGCCTATTGTTTTTCAAAGCAGGTTTTCATTCATAACATAAGTTTCATATGATTTTGATTTCAATTTATAATAACGTTGTTTAAACCTCCAAACGTCAAATTGAATTAATAAATTATTTAATACACATTTAGATTATTTTATTTAGCTTGTGTAAAAGTTTCATAGTCTTATTTGTATTTGGGGTTTTGTCATGATTAAGTTAGAACATGCAATTTAAACAACTTTCAAAATGAATTTATATTATCTAATTTGCTATTTCTTTTGGTATCCTTTGTTGGAAAGCATACGTAGGTAGGCTCAGAATCACAGAAGCAGCCAAGCACTACAGGGAGATAGCTGCTAATTGGTGGCTGCACATATATGCCTCTTATCATTGGCTGAAGTGATGTCTTAAGTTTCCTCCAATTATTAAGGTATTAAGGTAGGAAAAATCCGATTGGCTGATTGAACCAGCCAATCAGATTCAAGTTCAATCCGATTGGCTGATCCAATCAGCCAATCAGATTGAGCTCGCATTCTATTGGCTGTTCCGATCAGCCAATAGAATGCAAGGTCAATCTGATTGGCTGATTGGATCAGTCAATCGGATTGAACTTGAATCTGATTGGCTGATTCAATCAGTCAATTAGATTTTTCCTACCTTAATTCCGAATGGCTGATAGAATCCTATCAGCCAATCGGAATTCGAGGGACGCCATCTTGGATGACGTCACTTAAAGGAACCTTCATTCGTTGGGTAGTCGTCGGGGAAGGAGGATGTTCCACGCCGGAGGTCTTGAAGATGGAGCCGCTCCTCGTCGGATGGAAGAAGATAGAAGATGCCACTTGGATGAAGATGTCTGCTGGTCCGGATGTCCTCTTCTGCCCGGATAGGATGAAGACTTCTGCCGCTCCGGATGTCCTCTTTTGGTCCATCGGTGCCTGGCTGGGTGAACACGGCTCAAGGTAGGGAGATCTTCAGGGGGTAGTGTTAGGTTTATTTAAGGGGGGTTTGGGTTAGAGTAGGGGTATGTGGGTGGTGGGTTTTAATGTTGGGGGAGTTGTATTTTTTTTTTACAGGCAAAAGAGCTGTTGACTTTGGGGCATGCCCCGCAAAAAGCCCTTTTAAGGGCTGGTAAAAGAGCTGGTTACTTTTTAATTTAGAATAGGGTAGGGACCTTTATTATTTTGGGGGGCTTTTTATTTTATTAGGGGGCTTAGAGTAGGAGTAATTAGTTTAAAATTCTTCTAATATTTTTTTATTTTTTGTAATTTAATGTTTGTTTGTTTTTGTAATTTAGTTTAGTGTATTTAATTGTATGTAATTGTAGGCAATTTATTTAATTAATTTATTGATAGTGTAGTGTTAGGTTTAATTGTAACTTAGGTTAGGATTTATTTTACAGGTAATTTTGTAATTATTTTAACTAGGTAGCTATTAAATAGTAAATAACTATTTAATAGCTATTGTACCTAGTTAAAATAAATACAAAGTTGCCTGTAAAATAAATATTAATCCTGAAATAGCTACAATATAATTATTCGTTATATTGTAGCTATATTAGGGTTTATTTTACAGGTAAGTATTTAGTTTTAAATAGGAATACTTTAGTTAATAAGATTTAATTTATTTCGTTAGATTAAAATTATATTTAATTTAGGGGGTGTTAGGGTTAGGGTTAGACTTAGCTTTAGGGGTTAATACATTTATTAGAGTAGCGGCGAGGTCCGGTCGGCAGATTAGGGCTTAATACTTGAAGTTAGGTGGCGGCGATGTTAGGGAGGGCAGATTAGGGGTTAATACTATTTATTATAGGGTTTGCGAGGCGGGAGTGCGGCGGTTTAGGGGCTAATAACTTTATTAGAGTAGCGGCGAGGTCCGGTCGGCAGATTAGGGGTTAATAAGTGTAGGTAGGTAGCGGTGACGTTGGGGGGGGAATTAGGGATTAATAAATATTTTGTAGGTGTCGGCGATGTTAGGGGCAGCAGATTAGGGGTTCATAGGGATAATGTAGGTGGCGGCGGTGTGCGGTCGGCAGATTAGGGGTTAAAAAAATGTATTATAGTGGCGGCGATGTGGGGGGACCTCGGTTTAGGGGTACATAGTTAGTTTATGGGTGTTAGTGTACTTTATAGCACAGTAGTTAAGAGCTTTATAAACCGGCGTTAGCCCAGAAAGCTCTTAACTACTGTACTGACTTTTTTCTGTGGCTGGAGTCTTGTCGGTAGAGGGTCTACTGCTCACTTCAGCCAAGACTCTAAATACCAGCGTTAGGCAGATCCCATTGAAAAGATAGGATACGCAATTGGCGTAAGGGGATCTGCGGTATGGAAAAGTCGCGGCTTGAAAGTGAGCGTTAGACCCTTTCCTGGCTGACTCTAAATACCAGCGGAGCGGCCAAAAGCATCGTTAGGACCCCTTAACGCTGCCTTTGACGGCTAACGCAGAACTCTAAATCTAGGCGAATATGTTTTGTACATCATTAATAATCACAGAAGATGTTAATATATTTTATATCAGTGCAGAAATGTGATACCATTAAAATCAATTATTTGAACGAAAACCTTTGTTGGTGTATTTATCAGCAGCAATTTCCACCAGCGTGTTACCTATTGTAATTATGAATATTAATAATCAGTATAAAATTATTGTCAGCGATATCTCCAATTAATATAGTAGAATCTTATCAGTACACTTCAGTGAAATATCAATTTTCTGTAGTGTACTCCAAAATAATACAATTGAGATGTCTAAATTTGACAATAGAATTATTATAAAAATTAATATTTAATCTCAATATAAAATATTCATATATTCTGACCAGTTAATCTTTATATACACATTAATTATATTTATGTAGCAACTGAATATCACCTATGACCAGTTATATCTATCAATTGATCAATACATTATTAAAATATAAAGCAGGCTATAGAGATATTTAGATTAACTACTATTCAATAGGTATTGTCCCATGAATGGACAAAATATTTCTATAAATTAACCTTAACTCAAAATGAATCACTTAACAAATATCCCACAGTAATTTTACTAGAACAATTTGTAGTTAGCCAGAAATATTAACCAATCCAATATATAGCTTATTTAACAATGTTATATCCAAATCTCACAATTAAATTTTAGCTTAACTCCCATAAATCTAATGTGATTTCCCAGGAATATAATTCATTATATTACCTAAAATAGTCCTATAATACTTAAAATAATCAACCAGAGATTGTTATACAATTATCAATTCAACCTGTATCAATTAATATAGCATGAAATACGTTCCTATTTAACCACGACTAGTGCATTTTCTAAAATATATCACAGTAAAATAAAACTAATTTATAAATATTAATGCCTGACCCTTTTCTCAATAATATTATTGGTATATTTAATATATGAAATACACTCTATAAGAAATACACTGGTCTATTTAATACTAGAGTTGCAACTATAAAGTACCTCTTTAAATACCAGATTCAATTAAACTACAGCAATAAAGAATATCTTTGCTTTAAAACATTAAAACTATAACAACATTAAACCACTTAATACATTACCAGTAAACCAATTTGAGAGTTTAATATTCCAGATATTTCTTATTGTCATATGTGAAGGTATCACTATTTTGCAAGGGTACAAGTCATTTACAAATGCCCAAAGAGAGTTTTTCCAGCCAGGGTTCAGAGAAAGTAGGCCCAAACAGTGTGTATCTCTGTTTAGTGAGTCTGTTTCCTTCTTGCATAGGAAAGCCTATATCAGTGAATAGATTCCTCCTTCATTTCAAAATCATTCCAGGAAATTCAATGGGTATGCCCTTAGCTCTCATTGGCTACTGGTAAAGCCACTTTGTAATTCAACCCCCATGGTTGAATATCTCTGGTTGTAATTCTCCCACTGAACATCGGGGACAACATGTAACTGGAATGTAGCTTTGTTTGCAAAATCTTACTAATTTTACTAATATTATCTGGTCAATACATGTCCCATCTAATTTAACTGAGCGTGTATTTTCAATACCAAATATGAGTAAATTTTTAGTACCATATTTATAAGTAATTATACTCTTAATTATTTGATCTTAATAGAATCATAGCATTTAACATTTAATTTTCTGGAATTACATTGCATTTTTAAGCATCTCTCTATATCCCATACATACCTGCAAGAAGAATGCTATATATATATATATATATATATATATATATATATATATATATATATATGAGCATTGTTATTATTGCTTATTTAATATAAAGATATTCCATTTAATCATTTCACATGTCTTTATAATGTTTAAAAATATGGACTCAAATCTATGATTATATTAAAAGGACAACGTATTAAATATGTATTTATTTCCAAACCTCATTGGGATCAGATTCTGAAATAAAGTAAATGCTGTTTATTTTGAAACACAGTCAAACATTTTAAATTCAATAGAGATGTATATGCACTTCACTTCATGTTTAATATATTATATAAGCATTAGACACATCCCCAGATCCATAAATATTTATATTAGTTATACAATCTGAGTATAAATAAAATATTTGAAAATCAGACACAAGTTGTACTTTAAAATCTCAATTTTGATGCTTCAACTTGCCCCATGCAATCAAGTCTGGGTATCTGTGTATTAAGGAGGCCCAATTATTAATCATTTGTTTATCAATATGCCTGTGATAATTACTACATCCTGAAGATTCAGCTAGCTTCAAACATGAGTCCAGACATGTGTCTGCTGTCCACAGGGGGCATCTCTAGGTAGGGAGGTTGTAGGCAATTCTTTTAATTGAGTTATTTAGATATACATCAAAGTGCAATCTGTATATTGAGTGAAGACATTTTTCGGCTTTGAACTCTGAGATGTCTTAACCAGTGAGGGGGGGGGGGGTGTCATCCAATTTCTGGTCATTTACAAATGCTGTATCATTACAGATAACAAAACATTTTTATATCAGAGGATATATATGAATTAACTATTAATCTGTATATTTTACAAAAGTCACTGACTTTTTACATCACACATTATTAAAGGGATACTGAACCCAAATTATTTATTTCTTGATTCAGATAGAGCATTACATTTTAAGCAACTTTCTACTTTACTCCTATTATCAAATTTTCTTCATTCTCTTGCTATCTTTATTTGAAATGCAAGAATGTAAGTTTAGATGCCGGCCCATTTTTGGTGAACAACCTGGGTTGTTCTTGCTAATTGGTGGATAAATTCACCCACCAATAAAAAAGTGCTGTCCAGAGTACTAAACCAAAAAAAAGCTTAGATGCATTCTTTTTCAAATAAAGATAGCAAGAGAACGAAGAAAAATTGATAATAGGAGTAAATTAGAAAGTTGCTTAAAATTGCATGATCTATCTGAATCATGAAAGAAAACATTTGGGTTCAGTGTTCCTTTAATGAGATTTCATATACAACTGTAAACTTTTTGCAGTTATGAATGTCACAAAAAAGACATTTTTAAGATATCAAATCATCAGAAATAGATATGATTTGCACTGTGTGTATAGCTGCACACACAGCATTATAGATGTTATATTATTGTTAAAACTGAGTTTGCAATTATTTGCGGGGTTTTATAAATGTAAAATTCCAATTACATCATAATTCCCTATTTAAAAAACTATTTTTGTCTATCTATCTATCTATTGGGTACTTATAGAGCGCAAACTAATCACCCGTTGAGGGTCTCAAGGCGCTAAGGCAAAGCTGATAGGAGGAGGCGGGGAAAGGGATGGGCGTTCAGTCGAAGAGCCAGGTTTTGAGGTCCTTTCTGAACTTTGTAAGGGAGGTGGATTGTCTGAGGTGCAGTGGGAGGTTGTTTCATGTATTTGCTGCCATGTGGGAGAAGGATCTTCCTCCCGCTGTGGATTTGCTGATGTGGGGGATGACTGCAAGTGCTTGGTCGGCAGAGTTGTCTGACGGGGGTGTAGAAATTTACGCGGTGGTTGATGTTTTCAGGTCCGATATTGAGTAGGGCCTTGAACGCATGGGTAAGGAGCTTGAAGGTGATTCTCTTGTGGATGGGGAGCCAGTGAAGATTCCTTAGGTGTTTGGTGATGTGGCATTGGTGAGGGATGTCGAGGATGAGTTTTTGGCTGTGGCGTTCTGGATAAGTTGGAGTCTCTTTTCGAGATTGATGGTGGAGCCGGCGTATAGTGCGTTGCCGAAGTCTAAGCGGCTGCTGACAAGGGCGTGGGTGACTGTTTTCTTGGTTTCTGTGGGGATCCACTTGAAGATTTTTCGTAGCAGGTGGAGAAAGTGGAAGCATGTTGAGGTGATGGCATTGATTTGTCGGTCCATGGAGAGTAAAGAGTCCAGGATAAAGCTTAGATTTTGTGCGTGGTTGGTTGGGGTTGGAGGGTGACCAAGGGCTGTGGGCCATGCGGATTTATTGGGTCTGAGGAGGACTTTGGTTTTGTCTGTGTTCAGTTTGAGCGGGTTGTCATTCATCTAGGCGGCGACTCCTGTCAGGCCTTCATGGACGTTCCTTTTGGTGGGATTTCGGGTGAGTGAGATGTTGATTTGATGTTGAAGAGGGCGGGGCTCAGCAAAGAGCCTTGCAGTACACCACAGTTGACTGGTTTGGGTTTAGAGGAGAAGGGCGGGAGTCTGACTTTCTGGGTCCTGCCCGTGAGGAAGGAGGTGATCCATTCCAGGTCTTTGCTGTGGATGCCAGCGTCATGTAGGAGGGTGCTGTGGTTGACAGTGTCGAATATTGCTGAGAGGTCTAGGAGAATGAGGGCGGCGGTTTCTCCTTGGTCAAGCATGGTGCGGATGTCGTCTGTGGTGGTGAGGAGGGCGGTCTCGGTGCTGTGGTTGCTTCTGAAAACTGATTGGGAGTGGTCAAGGGTGTGGTTGGCCTCAATGTAGTCAATAAGTTGCAAGTTGATGGACTAATCTATGACTTTGCCCGGGAAGGGGAGTAGAGAGATGGGGCTGTAGTTATTCTGGTCCATGGGGGTCTGCTGAGGGTTTCTTCAGCAGGGGTTTCAGTTCCGCATGCTCCCAGACATCCGGGAAGGTGCTGGATTTGATGGAGCAGTTGATGGTGCAGCGGAGTTCAGGGGCAATGTTGTTGCTTGCTTTGTTGAATATGTGATGGGGGCATGGGTCCAAGGGTGCATTGGAGTGGATGGATTTCATGATTCTGAGGGTGTCCTCTGTGGTGCCTGGGCTCCAGATTGTCTGTGTGGGGTGTGGGGGGTGAATTTGGGTGGGGTGTTGATGGGTGTAGGGAGGTGGGTGCTGGAGAATGAGTTACGAGGCGTGAAACTGTCATAGATGTCAAGGATCTTGCGGTGGAAGTGTGCAGTGAGGGTATCGCAGAGGTCCTGGGAGGGTGGGATGTCACTGGTGTCGCTGTTAGGTTTAGAGAATTCCTTGATGACTGAGAACCACTGCTTGCTGTTGTGTGCGTTATAGTTGATTCTGTCTTGGATGGCTGCTTTTTGGTGGTTTTTATGAGGTTGTGATGGGTGGTGATTACTTCCTTAAAGGCAGCTTTTTCCACAAGGGTCTTGCTGGATCTATAGGTTCTTTCCAATCGTCTGCAGTGGCATTTGGAGTCCTGGAGGGCCGTGGTGAACCAGCTGGCCTTGTTGATGGTTTGGCGGCTGAATGGTTTCTTAAGGGGGGTGAGGGTGTTGGAGCAGTCTGTGATCCAACGGTGGAAGTTGAGGGCTTAAAAGTTGGCATCTGTGAAGGTAGGTGGGGAGGATTTGTTCAGGGTGTGGTGCAGTTGGTCTTGGCTGATGTTGTTCCAGTTTCTGCAGAGCGGATGGTACTGCTGGAGGGTTTGTTGAAGGAGAAGTGTATGCAGTGGTGGTCAGTCCAGAGGAGTTCGGTGATGTGATTGACTGAGATGTGGTTGCCTGCAGAGAAGAACAGGTCGGGGGTGTGGCCTGCTGCATGGGTTGGGTAGTTTACGAGTTGCTTCAGTCTGATGGTTCCAAGGTTTTCCAGGAGGGTGGAGGTGTTGTGATTGTCGGGGTTGTCAAGATGGAAGTTAAGGTCACTGAGGAGGATGTAGTCTATTTAGGCGAGGGAATGGGGTGCGATGTGGTCAGTGATGGAGTCTTAGAAGGCGGGACGAGGTCCAGGAGGTCTGTACATGAGGGTGCCGCGGAGGGTGGTGTTGGGGTTGACCTGGATCTTAAAGTGTAAGTGTTCCAGGCCTGTGAAATGGTTGTCGGAGCTGGTTGTGACTTGGATGGTGTGTTTGTGGATGATGGCAATACCTCCTCCAGGTCATTTGCTGCGGTCTTTGTGGCAGATCTTGTAGCCGTCGGGTATTGCAGTGGCGATGTCCGGCACTGATGAGGGGTTCAACCAGGTCTCTGTGAGGAAGGCGACATCTGGGGAGGTGGAGTCTAGCAGGCTCCAGATTTCGAGGGCATGCTTGTGGATGGAGCGGATGTTGAGGAGGACGCAGTTGAGGTAATTGCGGCTGTTTTTGGGTGGGTTAGTTGCTTGGGTTGTGGTCCAGAGGGAGGGGAAGGAGCAGTTGCGACAGGTGAAGGATCCAAAGATGTTGGTCGGGGATGCGTGGTGGCAGACGGATGATCTACCGGTGTTGAGCGCGTGGAGGGTGTTGGCGTCGTGGTGGTGGCGGTTTCTGGAGCCAAGGTTTGTGGTGTTGGGTGCGGTTGGGGCACGGATGGGTGCTAATGGGCTTGCCTTTGGCGTGCCAGCGGCGTGCCCGCTGAGCGGTCATGCTGTGAGCACCATTAATTAGAGCAGGGAGGTGGGTGGGCTGGTTAGCTGGAGCGGGGGTAGGTGCAGGCTAAAAAAACAGAGAGCAGCAAACATACAGCAAAAATACAAAGGGAGAAGGGAGAGGGGACTTACTTCATTAGTGCTGGGAGCACCATTCAATGCAGCAGGGAGGTGGGTGGGCTGGTTAGCTGGGAAGCTGGAGTGGGGGTAGGTGCAGGCTAAAAAACAGAGAGCAGCAAAAATACAGCAAAAAATACAAAGGGAGAAGGGACTTACTTCAATAGTGCTAGGAGCATCATTAAATACAGCAGGGAGGTGGGCGGGCTGGTTAGCTGGGAAGCTGGAGGGGGGGGGTAGGGTAGGTGGAAGCTAAAAAAACAGAGAGCAGCAAAAATACAGTAAAAATACAAAGGCAGAAGGGAGAGTGGACTTCATTTTTCTGTTATTACAATTTATTCATAATTAATCATGTGCCTCTATTTTAATTTTTTTAAATACTCTGAAAGCTTTTTACCAAGAAATATTGGGCAAAGACAAAAATTCTTTAATTTGCAAATAAATAGCCAATACCCGCAGTAGTGCCATTGCAGCTCATATTTTATGGCTCTGTTTATTAAGCTGCTTACCAACCTCTACATCACTTCACAGGTTGTGGAATTAAAGCAAGGTGAGAGCAAGAGGAATGGTCTTCACAAGCAATTGCAATCATAAATACATTTAATAAGCATAGTCTTGAGGTTATTCCCGCCTCCCTCTAGGCTTGTGTGCTGCCATGTTGAAATCTAGCTTTCACTACATTCCAGTGCTGATGTGTTTGCATATGTGCAGCAACTCTCCTTTACAGACACCCCAAGTCTCCCGGAAGCTCCGGGAGTCTCCCACATTGAAATAGCTGCTCCCTGACGCCCGCAAATCAATTGGACTATCCCGGAAGTTCAACCTACATCAACCTTTGACATCACACTAAACAAACCGTTATGCACGCTCTCTTACTAGCCAGTAACTGGTTTGTTTTGCTCTGTGCGATCGCTTGTTGGTCCTTTCCGTTCAGCAGTTTTGTGATTGGCTGAATAACTGCTGGCTGCTTCATTTGTGTTCATCTGTGTTCCAGTGTAAATGCTGGTAACCACCCAGTAGTCAGATCATAACACAGAGGATTGAAGTAAGTGAACGGCCGTTAAGAGGTCAGGTGGCCATGGAGCAACCTATGCCTGTAAAAGAGGGGAGGGTGTCTTGTAATGGTGAGAAAAAGTTAATCTAAAAAAAACATAATTTATGTAAGAATTTACCTGATAAATTGATTTCTTTCATATTTCTTTCCCAAACCTCAAAATGCCTATAAATACACCCCTCACCACACCCACAATTCAGTTTAATGAATAGCCAAGTAGTGGGGTGATAAAGAAAGGAGTAAAAAGCATCAACAAAGGAATTTGGAAATAATTGTGCTTTATACAAAAAATCATAACCACCATAAAAAAGGGTGGGCCTCATGGACTCTTGCCAATATGAAAGAAATGAATTTATCAGGTAAATTCTTACATAAATTATGTTTTCTTTCATGTAATTGGCAAGAGTCCATGAGCTATTGACGTATGGGATATCAATACCCAAGATGGGGAACTCCACGCAAGAGTCACTAGAGAGGGAGGGATAAAATAAAAAACAGCCATTTTCCGCTGAAAAAATAATCCATAACCCAAATTATAAGTTTATTCTATAATGACAAGAAAAACTTAAAACATCAGCAGAAGAATCAAACTGAAACAGCTGCCTGAATAACTTTTCTACCAAAAACTGCTTCTGAAGAAGCAAATACATCAAAACAGTAGAATTTAGTAAATGTATGCAAAGAGGACCAAGTTGCCACTTTGCAAATCTGATCAACTGAAGCTTCATTCTTAAAAGCCCACAAAGTGGAGACTGATCTAGTAGAATGAGCTGTAATTCTCTGAGGCGGGATCTGACCAGACTCCAAATAAGCTTGAAGAATCAAAAGCTTTAACCAAGAAGCCAAGGAAATAGCAGAAGACTTCTGACCTTTCCTAGGACCAGAAAATATAACAAATAGACTAGAAGTCTTCCTGAAATCTTTAGTAGCTTCAACATAATATTTCAAAGCTCTCACCACATCCAAAGAATGTAAGGATCTTTCCAAAGAATTCTTAGGATTAGGACACAAGGAAGGGACAACAATTTCTCTACTAATGTTGTTAAAATTCACAACCTTAGGTAAAAATTTAAATGAAGTCCGCAAAACCGCCTTATCCTGATGAAAAATCAGAAAAGGAGATTCACAGGAAAGAGCAGATAGCTCAGAAACTCTTTTAGCAGAAGAGATAGCCAAAAGGAACAAAACTTTCCAAGAAAGAAGTTTAATGTCCAAAGAATGCATAGGCTCAAATGGAGGAGCCTGTAATGCCCTCAAAACCAAATTAAGACTCCAAGGAGGAGAAATTGATTTAATGACGGGCTTGATACAAACTAAAGCCTGTACAAAACAGTGAATATCAGGAAGTTTAGCAATCTTTCTGCAAAATAAAACAGAAAGAGCAGAGATTAGTCCCTTCAAGGAACTTGCAGACAAACCCTTATCCAAACCATTCTGAAGAAACTGTAAAATTCTAGGAATTCTAAATGAATGCCAAGAGAATTTATGAGAACACCATGAAATGTAGGTCTTCCAAACTCGATAATAAATCTTTCTAGAGACAGATTTACAAGTTTGTAACATAGTATTAATCACTGAGTCAGTGAAACCTCTATGACTTAGCACTAAGCGTTCAATTTCCATACCTTCAAATTTAATGATTTGAGATCTTGATGGAAAAACGGACCTTGAGACAGTAGGTCCGGCCTTAACTGAAGTGGCCAAGGTTGGCAACTGGACATACGAACAAGATCCGCATACCAAAACCTGTGTGGCAATGCTGGAGCCACAAGCAACACAAACGATCGTTCCATGATGATTTTAGAGATCATTCTTGGAAGAAGAACTAGAGGCGGGAAAATGTAAACAGGATGATAACACCAAGGAAGTGTCAGCGCATCCACTGCTTCTGCCTGAACATCCCTGGACCTGTACAGGTATCTGGGAAGTTTCTTGTTTAGATGAGAGGCCATCAGATCTATCTCTGGAAGACCCCACATCTGAACAATCTGAGAAAACACATCTGGATGCAGGGACTACTCCCCTGGATGTAAAGTCTGATGGCTGAGATAATCCGCCTCCCAATTGTCTACACCTGGGATATGCACCACAGAGATTAGACAGGAGCTGGATTTCGCCCAAGCAAGTATCCTAGATACTTCTTTCATAGCTTGGGAACTGTGAGTCCCACCCTGATGATTGACATATGCCACAGTTGTGATATTGTCCTTTGCTAAAGCTCTATTCTGCCTCCAGTAACAGAGTAGTCAGGGACTCAAAACTTACACTAAGGTGATGCTCTGTAGAATCCTTCTTCTGCTCCTACAGTTCCCAGCTCTGGTCTATTCCTCCTACAGTTTCTGTCCCGCTCACTATTCCTCCTACACTTCCCTATTCTCTATTCCTGTTCAGCAGCTATTAAAAAAAATTACCCCAACTTCAACTACTGTTAAAAGACTTGTGCACTGTATTTAAAAAAAGGTGCGCACACACACACACACATGCACACACCTTAGAGGGAGCAGTGGTATCTTTATTTACTATGGTGTGTTTCTAGTTTAATGGGCCCCTGAGCACACATCCAGGTTGCCTTGTTGGTGATTTTGCTTTTGTTTGGGGGGCTGACTACAAAGGCACACTGTTTAGTCAAAAAGTATTGTTGCTAACAATCTGCCTCATTGTATATCTGTCTAGCATCAATTTATCTTTCCAGTAACATCATACTAATTAATGACTAGAAATAAAAGCTCTGCTCCCACATCACACAAACAAGTATAATCCAGGCATACTGATCATCTGTCCTCTATTTGCTGTGCTAATCATCAAGAGGTCAGTAAGAGAGAACTGTAGGGATAATAAGCTACAGCAGAAGTTGACTCTAAGGGGCCAAATAATCAGGCCTTCAGGCTCGCCGGAAACAGCAGGTATGAAGCAGTGGTCTAAAAACCGCTTCTCCATAACTTGTCCGCCTGCTCTGAGGCTATACGATCGGGCTGATTGACACCACTGCTAACGGCCGATTGGCCTTGAATCTGCTTGTGCAATGATAGATGCCGATGTGTGGTGGACATGATATGCTACATTGTTTCATGTCCGCTCACACTTTCGTAAATCGGCCCCTATGTCATCAATCAATGCCTGACAAGATGGTGTGATACCTTGCCAGATGCACAATACATCTAATGTAAGGAGTAATTAGTAATCAATGTTGGCAATGTTTAAAATATTCAGTGTTGATTTTCAGCCTATGAGCTAAATATTAATTCAGCTCTTTTTTAAATAAGCAAAATTAAGTAATAGTATATTAAAATATATGCATTAATTAGAGAATAAAACAATAATAAACTATGTCTCTCTCTGTATATAAATATATATATATATATATTGCAGTAATAAAAGGCAAAAAAAGTCTAATGAAGATCATTTCTTGACCTATTTATACTCCCTGAGGCAAGAGTAGTTTGGAAAGAAAATGCAGACAAAAAAAATATATATTTATTAAATAGAACAGAGAGCAGTCTGTCTAATTAAATGATGCAATCTACGCACAGCATGGCATCCTCTTTCTCTCTTCGCCGGGGACATAAAAAAAAGGGTTAAACCCCAGTCAGGGAATAGCAGTGTAAACTGCTGGATGGTTTTCTATATAAAAAATAAAACTTGGGACAAAAAAAATTTGCTTTTAAACCACACTTGTTGTTTTATTTGTAGTCCTTCTGTTTGAACACTAACAATTATTTGTAACTTTGATAAACATGTATGAAAAAGGCCGACCCTCAAAATATTTGAAACCAATGCAAAGAGATGGTCATAAGAACACAGTTGTGTATGTCAGTTTTAGCAAAAGCAATTGTTCAGAAAATAAATATTAACATTTTTCTTTTTTAAATCTGTGGCTGATCATTATAGTTAAAGGGACAATCTACACCTTAGTCATCTTAATGTCTTACCTTAGATTAAGCTGCAAATAGCCTCCTGCACGCCCTTCTATATCATGCACTAAGGGTAAAACAGTTATTGTGAAATTAATATTGTTTGTGGCCACTTTGTAATGGCTGACAAGCTCCACCCACTAATGACATCACGATCTGGGCTGCATACTGCTTCCAATCACAAAAGAGTCACTAGTTGGATTCAACAAACTGTCAATGCTATTCAGCAGAGTGCATGGATGCAGCCCAGATTGTGATGTCATCGGTGGGTGGAGCTTGGCAGCCATTTCAAACTGGCCAGAAACAAGAATAATTTTAAAATAACTTTTTTACCGTTCCTGCTGCATGATATAGAAAGGGGTGCAGGAGGCTATTTCCAGCTTAATCTAAGGTAAGATTTTAAGATGACTAAGGTGTAGATTTAAACTGCCTGCAACTGAATGGTGCATGCAGTGCTATTGGTTATGAGGAGCTAGCATAAAGATAGATATTCCTGCTCTGCTGATTAGATGGGGTATTGTGCAGCAAATGTAGTTCAAAAGTAAACATTTTACACAAAAACAAAAAAAGCCTGATAAAATTTTGCATGGAGCTTGATAAATTGACCCCCATATGCGTAATACTTTTGTAAATAAAAATTAATTACATTTTTTTTTTAAAATAATTTTTAAAAAGCCACTCGGCTAGATTACGAGTCTTGCGTTAGCCTTAAAAAGCAGCATTGAGAGGTCCCAACACTGCTTTTTAACGCCCGCTGGTATTACGAGTCAGGCAGGTACAGGTGTACCGCTCACTTTTTTTCCGTGATTTTCGCATACCGCAAATCCCCTTACGTCAATTGCGTATTCTATCTTTTTAATGGGATTTTCCTAACGCCGGTATTACGATTGCTTGAAAAAGTGAGTGGCAGACCCTCTACTGTCCAGACTCCTACCGCATTTAAAAGTCAGTAGTTAAGAGTTTTATGGGCTAACGCTGTAACATAAAACTCTTAACCAAAGTACTAAAAAGTACACTAACACCCATAAACTACCTATTAACCCCTAAACCGAGCCCCCCCCCACATCAGAAACACCTAAATAAAATGTTTAACCCCTAATTTGCCGACCGGACATCGCCGCCACTTTAATAAATATATTAACCCCTAAACCGCCGCTCTCCCGCCTCGCAAACACTAGTTAACTTTTATTAACCCCTAATCTGCCGTCCCTAACATCGCTGACACCTACCTACATTTATTAACCCCTAATCTGCCACCCCCAACGTCGCCGCTACTATATTAAATTTATTAACCCCCAAACCTAAGTCTAACCCTAAGTCTAACCCCCCTAACTTAAATATAATTTAAATAATACAAAATTAAATTACTACTATTAAATAAATTAATCCTATTTAAAACTAAATACTTACCGATAAAATAAAGACTAAGCTAGCTACAATATTACTAATAGTTACATTGTACCTAGTTTAGGATTTATATTTATTTTACAGGCAACTTTGTATTTATTTTAACTAGGTAGAATAGTTATTAAATAGTTATTAACTATTTAATAACTTCCTAGTTAAAATAAGTACAAATTTACCTGTAAAATAAATCCTAACCTAAGTTACAATTACACCTAACACTACACTATCATTAAATAAATTACCTAAATTAACTTCAATTAATTACAATTAAATTAAATAAACTAAAGTACAAAAAAACCAAACACTAAATTACAGAAAATAAAAATTATAATTTTTTAAAACTAATTACACCTAATCTAATCCCCCTAATAAAATAAAAAAGCCCCCCAAAATAATAAAATTCCCTACCCTACACTAAATTACAAATAGCCCTTAAAAGGGCCTTTTGCAGGGCATTGCCCCAAAGTAATCAGCTCTTTTACCTGTAAAAAAAAATACAATACCCCCAACATTAAAACCCACCACCCACACACCCAACCCTACTCTAAAACCCACCCAATCCCCCCTTAAAAAAACCTAACACTACCCCCTTGAAGATCACCCTACCTTGAGCCGTCTTCAGCCAGCCGGGCACAAGTGGACGTCCAGAGGGGCAGAAGTCTTCATCCAATCCGACCAGAAGAGAACATCCAGACCGGCAGAAGTCTTCATCCAGGTGGCATCTTCTATCTTCTTCCATCTGGAGCGGAGCGGGTCCATCTTGAAGACATCCGACGCAAAGCATCCTCTTCCATCCGACGGCGACTGAAGAATGAAGGTTCCTTTAAGTGACGTCATCCAATATGGCGTCCCTTCAATTCCGATTGGCTACTAGAATCCTATCAGCCAATCGGAATTAAGGTAGGAAAAATTCTATTGGCTGATGCAATCAGCCAATAGGATTGAAGTTCAATCCTATTGGCTGATCCAATCAGCCAATAGGATTGAGCTCGCATTCTATTGGCTGTTCCAATCAGCCAATAGAATGCAAGCTCAATTCTATTGGCTGATTGCATCAGCAAATATGATTTTTCCTACCTTAATCCCGATTGGCTGATAGGATTCTATCAGCCAATCGGAATTGAAGGGATGCCATCTTGGATGATGTCACTTAAAGGAACCTTCATTCTTCAGTTGCCGTGGGATGAAAGAGGATGCTCCGAGTCGGATGTCTTCAAGATGGACCCGCTCCACTCCGGATGGAAGAAGATAGAAGATGCCACCTGGATGAAGACTTCTGCCGGTCTGTATGTCCTCTTCTGGCCGGATCGGATGAAGACTTCTGTCCCTCTGGACGTCCACTTGTGCCCGGCTGGGTGAAGACGGCTCAAGGTAGGGTGATCTTCAAGGGGGTAGTGTTAGGTTTTTTTAAGGGGGGATTGGGTGGGTTTTAGAGTAGGGTTGGGTGTGTGGGTGGTGGTTTTTAATGTTGGGGGGTATTGTATTTTTTTTTACAGGTAAAAGAGCTGATTACTTTGGGGCAATGCCCCGCAAAAGGCCCTTTTAAGGGCTATTTGTAATTTAGTGTAGGGTAGGGAATTTTATTATTTTGGGGGGCTTTTTTATTTTATTAGGGGGATTAGATTAGGTGTAATTAGTTTTAAAAAATTGTAATTATTTTTTTATTTTCTGTAATTTAGTGTTTGGTTTTTTTGTACTTTAGTTTATTTAATTTAATTGTAGTTAATTGTAGGTAATTTATTTAATTAATGTAATGATAGTGTAGTGTTAGGTGTAATTGTAATTTAGGTTAGGATTTATTTTACAGGTAAATTTGTTCTTATTTTAACTATGAAGTTATTAAATAGTTAATAACTATTTAATAACTATTCTACCTAGTTAAAATAAAAACAAAGTTGCCTGTAAAATAAATATAAATCCTAAACTAGCTACAATGTAACTATTAGTTATATTGTAGCTAGCTTAGGGTTTATTTTATCGGTAAGTATTTAGTTTTAAATAGGAATAATTTAATTAATTATAGTAAATTTATTTAGATGTATTTAAATTATATTTAAGTTAGGGGGATGTTAGGGTTAGACTTAGGTTTAGGGGTTAATAAATGTATTATAGTGGCGTCGATGTTGGCAGCGGCAGATTAGGGGTTAATAAATTTATTATAGTTGCGGCGACGTTGGGGGGCAGATTAGGGATTAATACATAAATTATATTTAAGTTAGGGGGATGTTAGGGTTAGACTTAGGTTTAGGGGTTAATAAATGTATTATAGTGGCGTCGATGTTGGCAGCGGCAGATTAGGGGTTAATAAATTTATTATAGTTGCGGCGACGTTGGGGGGCAGATTAGGGGTTAATACATATAATGTAGGGTTCGGCGATGTTGGGGGCAGTAGATTAGGGGTTCATAGGGATAATGTAGGTGGCGGCGGTGTCCGGAGCAGCAGATTAGGGGTTAATAATATAATGTAGGTGGTGACGATGTCGGGGGAGGCAGATTAGGGGTTAATAAGTGTAAGATTAGGGGTGTTTAAACTCGGGGTTCATGTTAGGGTGTTAGGTGCAGACATAACTTTTATTTCCCCATAGGAAACAATGGAGCTGTGTTAGGAGCTGAACGCTGATTTTTTGCAGGTGTTAGGTTTTTTTCAACCAGCTCAGCCCCATTGTTTCCTATGGGGAACTCGTGCACAAGCACGTTTAGCCAGCTCACCGCTACCGTAAGCAGCGCTGGTATTACAGTGAGATGTAGAGCTAAATTTTGCTCAACGCTTACTTTTCTGAGGCTAACGCCGGCTTGAAGAAGACTTGTAATACCAGCGTTGGCTTAAGTGAGTGGTGCGAAAAAAAGGCTTGTTAGCCCCGCACAACATTGCCGACAAAAAGTCGTAATCTAGCCGTATATTTTTCAAAACCAGGTGTTTCCACTGCTTACGCATATAAATATCCCTATGCAAATAATATAATGAGAATTTAAAACATAACTGAATGCAATATTACATTAAAATAGGTATCACATTATTACTATTAAATGTATAGTGTTTTCATGCATAATCTTTCTTTTCAGTAATGCTTTGCCTCAGAGCTGGTATTAGATAGTGGTTGCTGTGGGTCTGGAAGCTTAGCAAAATTAAATTAAATCTTACAGAAGTAGTTTAATGTTTCATACAATTATAGGCTAGCTTGTGGTTGAGCACTGTAACGGTCTGTTGTGAAACCTTCCAATGAATGAAATATTTCCACAAAGTGTAAAATTAAATTATGCATTTAGGATGCAGAAACCCAAAGATTAATTATAGGCTCAGTGACAGTAACAAATGAGTTACGGGATTTGGGGTGTATTATTTCAGAAGATATGACGTTTGCTAAACAAATCTGTAGCTCAGCAGATAAGGTCAGTAGAAGCTGGGTTGTTCAAGAAGAGGTAATAGTAGCAGAAAAGATGAGATTCTTATATTATTTTATAAAAAAAAAACTTGTAAAGCCCTCCGTTACTGGGAACTTCTGAGAAAAACTTGCCAAAAGTACCTGAGAATTTTTAGCAGCTTTGCTATCACTCTGTTTAAACAGAAATAAAGTATTTGTTTTTTTATTTATTGCAAAATTAACTCCCCCCCCCCCCCCCAAAGTAAAAAATATATATATTATTAGCTGATAAATTTCTTTCTTTCTTGGTAGTGAGAGTCAGATATGCAAAGAAGACTAGATTGCAGCCTTGCAAATTTGTTCTACAGAAGCCTCATTCTTGAAGGCCCAGGATTTACAAACAGAACGAGTGGAATGAGACATAAATCTAGCAGGCGGTTGCTGGCTGCCTCTAAGTAAGCTCTGTAAATTAAACTCCTTAACCAAAAAGCATTCAGGTCTTCTGCAGACATCAACTGACCCTGAAGTACTAATGGAAGAATTGACCTGATGGTCTCCAACTTAAAGCTGGTGTCCTTAAAAACTTGTTCAGTGTCTTTAGATCCAAAATGGGTCTGAACGTCCGCCTCTTTCTTTGGAACGATGAATAGGTATGAATAAAACCCTTTTCCCTGATCTGACAACTGAACTGGGACAATTAACCCCAAGTCCTCCAGATCCTTTACACAATGAAGAAAAGCAATTCTCTTCTCTGGCCTTTTGAACATGTGAGAAAGTATAAACCTCCCTCTTGGGGGACGAGATCTGAATCATTTTCTGTACCCCTGAGAAACAATCTCCAGTCCCCAAGGGTCCTGAATGGACTGAGACAATGACTCCTAAAACAGGCTTACTCTGCAAAACAGGCTTAGTATGAACCCCTTTCTGGAGAAGAGTCCAGATCTGTGCTGCACCATTATGTAGTCTTGGAATCAGAGAAATATTTATTTGGCTGCTTGGATTTGTTCCAGACTGGATTTGGTCTCTAGGTAGGTTTAGATGATTAATTCTTCTGAAAAGACGATGATCTCTGATTTTTGTTCTGGTGAAAAGAATGAAATCGGCCACCAGATTTACCCTTAGACCTAGATTTCTTGTTGTGAAGCTAGAAATATCCTTTGCCCCTGACATTCTGAAGATAATTGAATCGAATCCAGAGCCAAATATGTTTTTACCCTTGAAAGCAAGGTATGTAGGTATTCTAGACTTGGAAACCGTGTCAGCTTACCATGATTTAAGCCAGAGAGCCCGTTTCGACAGGACTGCCAAGACCATATTTTTGGCATTAATAAAAATAATCTGAATAGTCGCATCACAAATAAAAGAATTTGCTGTCTTCAATGCCTCTAAGGAAGATTCCACAAACACCAGATCAGATAAGGAGTCCCACCAGCATGCCACAGCTCCAGAAACTGTGGCAATACCTACTGCAGGCTGAAATAGCAGCCCTCCATATAAAAAGGCCTTCCTAAGATAACCCTTGAGCTTCCTGACCATAGGGTCCTTAAAAGAAGTACTGTTCTCCAGGGGGATAGTAGTTCTCCTGGCTAGATTGGGAATAGTACCCCTATAACTCCAAATTGGTCTCAGGTACAGACAAAAGTTTCTTAAACATTTGAGATTAAGTGAACGGTACTCCTGGTTTATCCCATTCCTTGGAAATGATCTGAGAAACCAATGACGGGACAGGAAAGGTCTTAGGAGCCCTAGACTTGGGTCTGAAAATAATATCTAACTTATGTACCTGCTTGTCCTCAAGCAGTCTAGGATCCTGAACTCCCAAAGTTCTCTGTACCTCCTTAATTAAGGATTGCAGGTGATCCATTTTAAATTAAAAGATAATTTCATCAGATTCTTTTCTAAATCAGTGGAAAAATCAGAAGAATCCTCTGAACTAGAAGATTATTTATCCAAATCTGAATCCTGCTATTGTCGTAGAACCAAATGGCCAGCAGGAGTACTACCCTTGTAAGAGAAGCCTGAAGAAATATGTTTGAGTTTACATTTACGCTTATTTGCATGCAGCATTGCCACAATCGCCTTAGTAACCGCAGACTACAACTGCTTTTAATATCTGGGAAAATTACATCACTCCAAACTGAGTAACATACACAGGTGGATGTCCCACAGTAGCTGGTAAGCTGGAACCATGGTAATGAGTCTGTAGAACAGATGCAAGACAAGTGCAGAGTTGTGCAGGGGGACATACCATGACCCTTTTGCACAGCATACATTTATTTACAGGAATAATTATATCTGAGGGACTACTCTCCGAAGGAATCATATTAGTAGCTGCAGACGCAGATTGCTCCATGATGGTTAGACAGAGAGAAGAGAGCACTAACCCTTCTATAAAGACTACAGTAAAAAGTAGGGAAAAGGTATCCTGAAAGACGCCTCTTTTGTAGCTAATATTTTGCAATAAAGATTCCCCCTAGTGATAGTGACTAGCAAGTCTTTGCTATAATATAGCATGAAGAGCCCAATAATTTGTGCCATTATATGTAGATACACGTTTATATATTGTGCAACATACCCCCTGTGCTCTGGTATAGGGTCTTACTCCCTCCTAAAGTTCCTCAGATGGTGCGGTACAGATCAGTGCCAAAAGTGCTGTGCCTCCTGATCAAACTGCACAGAGTGACGGTAAGAGGTGGCGGGAAAAATAGTTAACTCCCTCCTCGCCACAGGAAAGCCAAGCACGCTATGTCACCATGCCAATTTGAGTCACCAGCGCTTCCTCCACACACCGGAATGGTCTGTCATGTGATCGGAGTGATGAGGTACCAGAGTCTAGAGGAATTTAAAGGCCATATCCCTTAAATAAGATGCATGCACAAACTCCCAAGTGATGCATGTCAATACCCCACATCAAGCAGAAATAAAGTCGAGAGACCCCCAGTAGTCCACAAGAACCTAAGAACAGGTTCAAAAATCAAGTAGGTTTACCCAGTGCACAAACCTATAATTGTGCACAAACTGTCACATTGTATGAACTGTCCCTTCCCATAGGGTCCCGCTTCCACAGAATGTGATGTGGGTGGCCACCAGTACTTACCAAGTACCCCTGCATAAAGGAAGTGAGCCATAACAACCAGTTACTTACTCACCATTACATCACATCCACTGCTCTGCTCCAGAAAAGCAGACTCAATGCAATGGGAAACAACATCACTAGGTCCTGGCACTTCAGCGTTTTGATGATTCATCAAGCCATATAGTAAAATTGTAATCCAATCTTTATTCAACAATGTTAAAAACACATAAATAAGACACAAAGGGGTGCTAATAAGGACAAGGCAATGGTAAGGGGACCAAACCCCACTGCATATAGGAAGTGAGCCATGACAATCAGTTACTTACTCACCATTACATCCCATCCACTTCTCAGGGTACCTGTAAAGTAACATTAAATAAACTAAAGCTATACCACATGAATTGATATTTCATTTTAGCTAATATCTAATTTGACATGAATTGGTCTCACTATGACCTTTGCCCCACCTCACTGCTGCTTAAGACAAGTGAGAACAAAGGGAAAACATTGGTTCAATTTGTGAAGGCAGTTTATTTCAAAGAGATTTTCATTACATGGCTCTCTTTCAAGTTTGATTTCCTGATCTTTCCTCTATGTAATAAAAGGTTATCACGTAATGACCTCATGTGGAGATATACAGACATAATGTCTGAGATGTGCATTTGAGGCTTAAGTGTATGCAGAGAAGAACCAATCTTACAGGGGGAAGTGACCATTCACACTTCGATACAAATTAGTACCTGCTGAGTCAAATACATGAAGCTCAGACATACGTCTAAATGGAAAATAGCAGGAGAAAGCAGAAACACATGTTGCATTGTAACTTTGAAATTCATTTTTAAAGTACAACTTAAATTTAAATTTCAAGTACAATATACCTCAGTATTGTATAAAAATGTATATAATTGTGGATCTGAGATGAAAAGCCTGACAGTAATATATTAGATAAATATTTGCTGATCTTAATAAGTAGCTATATAATCAATGCAAATTGTTGAATCAACTTGTTTTAAAATGGATAACATATTCTTATATTTTTCAGGCATCTAATAAGTACATATATAATTGGTGCTATAAATAGTATCATGTTTTATACATTCAGCAAGAGATATACAAATATGCTATATGTATATTGATATGGGATAATAGTCCAATATAAATATAATTATGTGAAATTACATCTGATTGCTGATCTCAAGATATGTATGTGATATTAAGATGATAACTAAGATATTAATTAGATCCATGCTAAAAGTATTAAAATCCTTTGTAATACCCATATATTTTAAATGTATAAGAATTACTTTGTAATGTGGTACTAGAGATATACTCATGTTTAATATGAAAATACTCAGAATAAATTATGTTAAACGGACCAAATATGGAACATATAATTATTAAAACTAGGAGATTAAAAGTATATAAAAATAGGCATTTGATAAAAATATATATAAGAACTGTATTTTCTGTAGCAGTATTGATAGACTGCATTTCTGGTTATCTGCTGCCATCAATAGTTCCGAAATGGTATGACAGCCAAAAAAATTGACTAGAACAAATGCAAATCCAAATAACCAATGCTCAGCTCCATTAAGGGCGGATTAGGGACAAGCATTGGTAAGGGCCTATCAAACTCTTGTGGGAATGATTAATGAAAAGGAGGAGGGATTCTTTTTTTTTTTAATAAAGACCCACACACACAGTAGACAAAGGGCACACAGACTCAAAGAAGCATAAGTTTTGGAGAGGAAAATACACAGGCTTTGTGACAAGTATATTTTTGGCCATTTTAGGACACTTTCTTGAATAAAGGAAGATTAACAATTTTGCACATAGTGTATAAATCCTTCTTAGATGACCCACAAGAAATTCTGAAAACTGAATAATTATTTGGTTATGTGGTAACGTATGGCAGTTACTATAATTTAATATTTTAAAGCAAATACATTCATTGTTGCTA
Source organism: Bombina bombina (assembly GCF_027579735.1). Classification (NCBI taxonomy): domain Eukaryota; kingdom Metazoa; phylum Chordata; class Amphibia; order Anura; family Bombinatoridae; genus Bombina; species Bombina bombina. The sequence continues at coordinate 78,981,563 of NC_069502.1, forward strand.
CAATTGAATTGAAGCTGGTACTTTTAAAAGAGCACTTTGTATTTTAAGCTTATGTTCATAATCCTTTGTAGTCTAAAACTAGTCATATTTAACGATAAATGAATTTGCTAGATAAAGGTATTTTGTATTTCATATCTCTAAGTCAGGCTTATTATTGTAAGTAAATCTCTCGGTTGTGTATTAAGTTATTTGCAGCTAAATATATATTTTAGGATTTGTCTTATTGTAGCTAAATAAGAGGTTATTTCAGGTCAGACATATTGGCATATACATTGGCTGTCTGCATTAATAATATATACAACTTCTGGTATTTTATTGTGGTAGTTAATTTTAAAGGTATATCTTTTATGATCTTTGTAAAGAATATTATAACAGCATAAGCTTGCATAATTTGATTCATAATCTGGTCTCTACATAAATATATTGCAATGTGTATATAAATTTTAACTAATCTAAAGAATTTAGGAATAAATATTAATTTAAATTGTTTTGTATATACATTTTAATTGGAGGTTATTTTAAAGAATAAATAAATTGTATTATAACCCTGCTATATACTGACATATTATCTGAAGGCCCTGCTGAGATTATTATATTTATCACATTGATATAATATATTTGTAGTAAATTTTTTGGAAATTTTAAATTTTATTTATTAATTTTTTAAAATTAATATTCATATTTTTTTTTTTTTAAATTCTCTTGTTGGTCAAAATTGTATTAGCGTTTTGGGCGGAGCCAACTGGGTAACTAGACGGTCGCGTTTTTCAGCAGCTCCTACCATACTTGTTATAAAAGATAAATTTAGCGACAATCTGTGCCCATATACTTTACTATAAAGCAACTAAAGTTGGCCTGAAATCATAGCCGTTCCTGACAACCACCTTTAAAGGGAGTAATTCCTCCTCAACAGATCTCCACAACCCTGATGTGCTTTTTCACTGACTGCGTAGCCTAAAGCAGCCATCTTGCGGCCTAGTTGATACCTTCATTCGGAAGCAAAGCTAACAGAGGGATATTTTCTTTAGCCCCCACCTTGAGGGGCCGCTACCCTATCCCACCATGGAGGACGCAGAACATATTTTAGCACAAATGCATATGCTCCTGGAAGAGTGCAAAGTTGCGTTCAGATGCCAACCGGTAATAGAATCTCAGCAGCCGGCAGCGATGCTCCCATCTCCTACTGCCTACTCTATCATACCTGCTCCGGAGAATAGAAGATCTGTGGAACCGCGGAATATGCCGCCCATGAGATATCAGCTCCTGAATAGCGTCAGCCTAACCTGTATACAGCCCGATGCAGTTGATTGCGGTATAGCGGCGAAATGCTTATTGTCCAGTGCTGGGGCTTGCAGTGTCTCCTGGGAACCAGGGGGGACAGATCGCTTTGGAGGCGCAGCAATCCAGAGAGACTCTTACATTGTACGGTCAGAAGCGGTCTCCCATCTGGAGAGTCTTACCCAGCACTACCCACATCTCAAGGAATGGGAATCTAGCACACTGCTCATGCCTAGGGTCCTATCCAGCCCCACCATGTTTGGCATTATATGCATCGCAACTTGGCGAGTTGGTGTGGGTTAGTGATTTACTTTAATTATGTGTAGCTCCAGTGTCCTATGGAACGCTTTAAAGTGATGGCGTTATTATCAGCCTATCGATCTCAAAAAACATATGCCTCACTGACTGCTGAACGTTAGTTAATATCCTGGAGATTTGGCTGTATTGATCAGTTTAGTTTATATGTGTACCTCCACCTTTATTGTTATGATTAGGATGTTTATGCTTTAACTTGTTTAGATTTCCAGATATGTGTTTCAGAGATTGTGTGCTGTAGCATCAGTTGGCAGTTACAGTATTATTGTCCAAATCTTTCAGGAACATAACATCTCTATATTATCACTTTGGTTTTGCACATTGGTTAATCTTGAGGTTTTGCTGCACTATAAGATTACATTGTTATTTAAAGTGAGCTGAGGGTAATGGCTCTCTATTTAGTCTGCCTATAACAAAATATCGGCTGCAGTATCTCATAATGGCAAGATGTACTCAGATCACATTTACTTTGTTTTATAGTCTATCATTACTAAGAGGACCGAAGCTTTTTGTATAACTTATCTGTGTGTAAGTGTGATAATATCTCTTAGGCTATATCCATGAGGCACTCTATTGTATTGGTTTAGACTTGTCATAAATATCAAAACTAATAGAATTTTTGAAGAGCATAGTCAATTAATTTTCTACTGAACTAGTTCTATTATAGTACAACTACTTGCTAGTCTCAGTAATATAAACAGGGGAGGCTTGCGTTTTTGCTAAACAAGGATGGCATTATAATGGAGGTTATGCTCCATACCTGACTGTCCACTAGAAGCTTATATTAACTGCTGCAGGGCATAGGGCCCGTGCACTGTGGCAGATATATATTTACACCACTATCATTTGATAGACGGTGGTTGCCACCTAATAAACCACTTACTCACTCACTCCCCATGATGGTATGTACTTAACTTAGTTTAGAAATGACTGATTTTGACCTATTAGATGCTTATTGTCCCTTAAATAACCCTTTGCCTGAGTATATTGAGCGACACTTACAACATCTCCCAGTTTTTACCCAATAATTATATCATCTGTTTATACCCTCCCTGCCTCCCATAGTTATTCTAGCCTATCCACAACATATATAAATTAGAATGTAGGATAAGTCTATAAGTACATAAAGCAAAGGCCATGGCACCCTCCAATTCTTGCTTAACCAATATTTCCCGCAACAGAATAACATGCTGTCTAGTTACAGTATATTTGTTAGCATACATATCAGGCTCATGCCTTAGTGATCCTCTAAACTGTGTCAGTTGGGTGAGGGACAGATATAAATAACAGAGCTTTGGAATGTAGTTTATATGTCTATATGTGGGATGTAACAGTCCCTACCATATCCTACTATGTTTACTGACCCTGCAGCCCATCTCTAACTGTACTACTAGTTCTCCTTAGCAGTGCCATGAGTAAGAGCGTTTCTCTACAAATCTTGGTTGCTCACAATTGTCTCTATATGTGAAGAGCTATGATGGTATGTACTTAACTTAGTTTAGAAATGACTGATTTTGACCTATTAGATGCTTATTGTCCCTTAAATAACCCTTTGCCTGAGTATATTGAGCGACACTTACAACATCTCCCAGTTTTTACCCAATAATTATATCATCTGTTTATACCCTCCCTGCCTCCCATAGTTATTCTAGCCTATCCACAACATATATAAATTAGAATGTAGGATAAGTCTATAAGTACATAAAGCAAAGGCCATGGCACCCTCCAATTCTTGCTTAACCAATATTTCCCGCAACAGAATAACATGCTGTCTAGTTACAGTATATTTGTTAGCATACATATCAGGCTCATGCCTTAGTGATCCTCTAAACTGTGTCAGTTGGGTGAGGGACAGATATAAATAACAGAGCTTTGGAATGTAGTTTATATGTCTATATGTGGGATGTAACAGTCCCTACCATATCCTACTATGTTTACTGACCCTGCAGCCCATCTCTAACTGTACTACTAGTTCTCCTTAGCAGTGCCATGAGTAAGAGCGTTTCTCTACAAATCTTGGTTGCTCACAATTGTCTCTATATGTGAAGAGCTATGTCGGGTGATTGCACACTCATTTCCTTGGTCCTAGTTCGTAGAGGGTGGGACAACCCACAATTATAATAAATATCTTGAGGCCAATACATGTAATATCAGTAATATGGATTACCTCACACACTTTAATCACCCCCCCCCACCCCACTCATGATAATGTACCCTCTACTTTTTAGAGGGGCTCAATACGCGGTTTGTCTTGTGTATACCGCACTCTAATTATTGCATTCCTCACTTCCCAAGCTTCAATTCCCACATAATCTTTGAGAAAAGAATCTGTAAGACAATTCGGATCAGCAGGACTGACCATCATTGCTCCCCTTCTGTATCTATACTCCTAACACAATGTCTGGTAGCCTCTATCATGGTGCTAGATTGAATATATCATTTCAGACATCATCTATTACTACAGGAAGCAAATATCATATTTAAACATTCCACTTCAGATTCTGTTTATCACTATAGGAAGTGAATATTATTTTATGTCTTACATAGCATTATATATATTGGTTATACTCTAATCACCTTATCTCTTTCAATTTAAAAAAAAATATATATATTAGAGGTTTATCATTGAGATCCAAGAGTGGTCTTCTTGGACACAAGTTCCTTCTTTCGCTTTACTATTTCCTGCTACTCTTGTTGGCCCAAGAGTAACCTACTATGTCATGTAGAAGGTTTCTGAAAGATTAGCACCTTATTTGTTCAATGTTTGAAATTATGTTAAATGTTGGCTAAATGTTTATTACATGCTCATTTTATTATCCTTGTAACATTGAAGCCTTATTTCATGTGACAAAAGAATGTGTTATTATGATCTATGTATGTCTTTAACTAAACCTCAATAAAAAAAAAAAATTGTATTAGCGTTTTAATTTAACCAAATACTAAGCCAAAATAATAATGTCTGTTACTAGAAGTGAATCCAATACAGAGTATTGAAATATGTTCCCCAAAATCACCCATTAGTCAGGCAGAAACGCTTAAAACAGAAGCCATTTTTCGATTAAGTATTAAGGGAAAATTAGGCACTTACATTAAGATGCTGAAGACTAAGCCCAAAAATATTGCAAATAATATATGGTGTGGCGAAAGTGAAATATTTCAAGGGCTGTTACAATTTGGCCAACCTCAAAAGCCAATTTTCAAAACTTGTGGTCTGCTCCTCTATGTGGACGATGAAATGTACAATAAGATTGAAGTACAAAACTCACAATTGGAGCAACTACGGGGTGAAAAGTATTCTTTAAGGTTATATGAGGAAGAGGCAGAACAAGTCCAGGATAAAATTGATGGGTTTGCCCAAAATGTGGCCACCTTACAAAAATATAACCAGAGTTTAATAGCTTAAATAGAAGATTTGCATTAACAACTAGCACAAAGCCAAAGAGAGTTAAGTGGTTTAAAAAGGCTGTATTGTCATAATGAAAACCCCTTCTATGACAAATGAAATGCAGAATATTAGGGTAGAATTTAAACAAAGGACCCCTATTGGGTCAGAAATACACTTCCCAAATAGACAGTCACCTCAGGTTATAAATTCAGGGAACTGCTATACTTCAGATGGGGGAAGCTCTAGTAGTGAGTCAGAGGGCGGAGCCAGCTGCTACCCAAATAGCCCACGTAGTACTAACATACGTAGGGGACTCCCTAAAGTAAAAGGGCAGATAGGGAACGCTCCAACTCTAAAAAGATGGTCCCTAGGAAAGCCCAAGATATGTCTAATAAGGTATATGACACCCCTAAAATAATTAATTTCTTAAAGGATGCAGTACCTTAAAACGGAACCACTTCTATAATTGACCACTTAGAGAACTATGAAAATGCTTTATCCATAATGAATGTTACTAGTGAGCAGTCAAAAATGTAATTTCTGCCCTGGGTATTTGAGGGTAAACATCACAAATTCTTTGCTTCACTCAAGGATATGAATATTCATTCCTGGAGTGAAACAAAAAATCAGTGCAAAAAGGAGTTTGGGCAATATCGCACTAAAACAGCTGTGAAAATAGCTGTATACGGTTTAAAATATAGTGCCAATCAAAGCCCTATAGAATTCCTTTCTGTACTAAAAAGTGCATACAGTTTGGCCGAAGAATACCCCATATTTTAAAGCTCAGAATGTGTGAATTTATTTTACGAAGCATTGCCCACACATATCAAAGTTAACTTAGCTATAGATTTTGATGAGAACTGCTCATTGGACTGGCTGATCAAAGAGAGTACAAAGTTATACTCTATTCATCAGTCCGGTGAACAGGGGGTGAAAAGGGAACCAAGGCCCAGCTCTAAAATTGTGGCAGAAACAAGGGTGTCACCTAGCCCCCTAAACTTAGAGTTTAAAAAGAAAACTTATGCGGAAGTGACCCGAGAAAACAGGCCTTCCCCACAAAGTTTAACTCTGCCCCTCCCCAATCAAGAGTCGAGGTGCAGAGAGAATATACTCAAAATGGGGGGCATACCCTGATAAATAATTATCCCCAAAGAGATAAAAACCCACAAGGTTATCGGTATCCCCATAAAAATAAATACCAAAAGTGCCGAAAATACTTTCAGGGTAACCAGACACCCCAAGTAATTATGCTAATTTTATTTGTGAACTGGTAGAAACTGCAGGGAGATATTATGTATTAGCTGAGCTCCCGGATTCAGTTGCTAACCCTATCATTGGATTAAATTGATACTGAATCTCAGGCAACTATTTTATCTCACAGGTACTACACACAGCTAAATGAGCTAACACCCCACCAACCTAAACTAAAAGAATTTGACGCTTTACTAATAGGTGTTGGGGGTGATTCTGTCAAAGTTACGGTACGGCATGGTTAAAACTAAGGCTGGGGAACAGGGTAATAAGAAACCCTGTCATTATAGTAGATCTGTCAACTGATCGTTTAATTATTGGTAGTGATCTCCTGAAGCGATTAAGCACCATAATTGATTGCATAAATAATATTATTTGGTCACAAGTAAAAAGGCCTATTAATTATGGGCAGTCCGGTATATCTCACACCTGACATAACTGTCACGTGGTGGAAGAGAAGCCAGATGCTGTGGAGATTTATTTAAGGAATGACTCTATATCTGAAATCACTATCCTACAAATAGATGATCAGACTCCTTTAAGTGGCTCTGATGGTAATACTTTTGAAATTTTGCCTGGAAAGTTAGCAAATATTTTCTTAGACGGTGATGTATTAACCATATACCTCCACAAGGGGGACCTTAAATCCCCTAAAAGGGGAGATCATTCGCAATTCCTTGCAAAAATTACGAAAGTTAGGGATGATCTATTTATCCCTATGCAAGTGCATGACCTTGATAAAACTAAGTATGCTAAATTGAACTTAAGACAGGAAGCTCGCTACATAAGCGAAGGTTTATTAGCACAGATTGCTGAACCTAAGGTTATTAAATATCTTTCTCCCCAAGACCACTGAGTCTATGGCCTGGATGACAGGTCTGAAAGCTATAATGTTACAGCTAAATGTTTATTATCTATCTCTATAGGTAATAAATCAGCAAAGCACCCGTTTTTAGTTTTAAATACTCGCCATAATCAAATATACATTGGCAATGATCTCTTACATAGATATGCCATACAAATAGATTTGATTAACCTTTGCCTCTGGAGCAGGTTAAATGGGGACCCTGAAATATTTCAGGATAAAAATGCAGCCCTGAAATCAAACCAGCAAATGCCATATGCTGTGAATATGCAGGTGTCTAACGATGTTGTAACCCCTGCTGGGGCTGATAAATTCCTCTTATCCTTACAGGTAAAAAGAGGTCAGAAATTAAAAACTTCTGAAACACTAATTTGCCTCCCCCATAAAATGCAATTCTGGGTATAACAATGACCCATACTCCTATGTTAAATATTGGAACGATTCCAATACATTATTGTGCTTAACATGACACCACAGGATATCACTTTATTCAAGGGAACTACCATAGGATATGCGCTGGAATCAAGTTATTACACTTTTGGATTCCAGAATAATATATTTGGGCTAATACCTGAAGGATACTTAAAGGGACAGTGAACCCAAATTTTTTCTTTCGTGATTCAGATAGAGCATGACATTTTAAGCAACTTTCTAATTTACTCCTATTATCAAATTATTTTTTTTGCAAGAATGTAAGTTAAGATGCCGGCCCATTTTTGGTGAACAACCTGGGTTGTCCTTGCTGATTGGTGGATAAATTCATCCACCAATAAAAAAAAGTGTCGTCCAGAGTTCTGAACCTAAACAAAAAACTTAGTTGCCTTCTTTTTCAAATAAAGATAGCAAGAGAACAAAGAAAAATTGATAATAGGAGTAAATTAGAAAGTTGCTTAAAATTGCATGCTCTATCTGATTCACTGAAGAAAAATTTTGAGTTCAGTGTCCCTTTAACTGAAGAACAATTAATAGAACAATCCTTTGCATCTATGCCAGAGGGACTATTTACAATTCAATCTATTTATCCCTTCAGCTCAGAGGAAGGCATCTGTAAAATTGAAGAAGCCTCCCTAATATTTGATCAGCCTATCAAAGAGCAAGAATACCCTAATACCCAGAGTCATGGGGGCAATGTAAATTATAATCAAGGAGATCTCACCTCTAGGTTGGAAGAAGCCTATGAGATAGGATAGCCTGAAATCTTTCCAGGATTTCAGCAAATAGTCGAAGAGCAAATCTCCTTAGCTAATAGCTGTTCCAGTGATGATGAACGCCAGCAACTACAAGAACTCCTGATGGAGTACAAGGATATTTTTGCTAGTGATTCTTATGACTGTGGGACTACAGACTTACACATTGCAAGAATTCAAACAGATCCCAATGCACCACCTGTCTTTGTTAAACAATACAGACTTCCTTTAGCCTCATATGATTCTCTTGCAGAGATCATAAGGAATCTGGAAGAAAGGGGTATTATCCAACAGGCAGAGCTCTTATAACAATCCTATTCTAGGAGTCCTTAAGCCCAATGGACAATGGTGTTTGTGTGCTGGCTTAAGACAGCTAAATAAACGAGTGTGCATGTCTAGCTGGCCTGTGCCATATATTGACCAGTGCCTAGCGCAGATGCAGGGATCCAAAATATTCAATGCCATTGATTGTGCACAGGGATATTGGACCATAAAGGTACATGAGGATGACCAGTATAAGCTTGCATTCTCATTCTAAAAGGTTCAGTATGCATTACAAAGGCTCCCGTTTGGATACATAAATTCAGGACATGAATTTGCTGTATTCATGCATAAGGCTATGCCTGATGTACTGGAAAGGGGCACCTTATCTTATGTTGATGATGTTTTAATCAAAAGCACAGCCTTTGAAAAACACATCACAGAACTCAAACATGTCCTCAGCCAACTTAAAAGGACAGGTATCAAATTATCCCTACAAAAAGCCCAACAGTGCCGCACTTGTGTAAACTTCTTGGGACATGAAGTTACTTCTGAAGGGTTAAATCCTCAGAAGAAAAAGGTGGAATCTGTAATAAATTCTAAGAACCCAACTAACTTAAAGGAATTGAGATCATTCCTGGGTATGAGAAATTATTCTCGCAAATGTATTGATAATTATGCAGAATTAGCTAAACCACTGCTACTTCTTCTAAAGAAGGATGGGAAATGGCACTGGAGTGAGACTCAAGAGACAACCATTAAGGAGCTGAAGAGAAAACTCTTTCAAGCACCTTGCTTAGCATACCCTGAAGGGGGTAAACCTTTCTACTTAGAGACAGGTTACACCAATAATATATATAAGCATGAGTGCTGTTTTATACCAGGAGCATGATAATTTAAGTAAAGTCATTGCTTATGCGAGCAAAACTTTATCCCCAGTAGAAATAAAATTTAGCAATTACGAAAAAGCCCTCTTATCTACTGTATGGGCTATACAAAATTTCCACAGCTATATACAAGGCGAGAAAATTATTGTAGAAACGACCCACCAGCCTTTGCTATATCTGCAAAGTGAGAGTATAAAAGATGGAAATTTGTCTAATAGCCGCATAACAGCTTGGACTCTTTCCTTACAAGTCTGGCCTTTATAAATGCGCTATAAGCAAAATAAAAAGAATCCAGTCACACAGGGGCTTGCTGAGCTCCACGACTGTACTGCTAAGGATCATGGGGAAGAGTTATTAGAAGATAATTTCCTGGAGGAACAATTGCTTTCCCCATATAAAATATACAATGAGGACCATTGTCAAACATTACCTTGGGTATATGTTGATGGTTGTTCTTACTATGCCACTATTTAAAATGAGCGCAGATTAGTCGCTGGCATTGGTATAACTTGGGCAAGTGGATTCCCAAATATTTCTGTAGTTTTCAACATTGGACCAAGATCCAGTCAAGTTGCAGAACTAACTGCTGTTCTAAAAACCATTGAGATGGCTATTGAACACGGTATTATATGAATTTGTGATCATTACTGACTCAAATGTGCGTGACAGTTTTGTTGAATACCTGGAAAAGAAATGGCATGCAGAAAACTAACAACAAACCAGTCAAACTTGGCAAGTTGTTCTGCGAGATTGAAAATCTAGTGGTTTCCAATGGGTTTAATATACACTGGAAAAAGACCAAGGGTCATTCCAGAATTCTAGGTCCTGATAAGGAAGGCAATGATCTTGCGGATTCATTAGCCAAACAACGAGCCATAACTGGAGAACTCCTTAATATCGACCACTTAATGGGTGCAATTCAGGTAGAAGCCATTACCAGAAAACCAGGCCAAACAACAGAACGAGCCTAACCTGGTACAATGGAGTCAGGATGCTCCTAGTGAGGACCTTATCACATGGAAGATCCTGAAAGCAACCCCATCTCAAAAGATGATTGTATTGGTAAGGAGGATTTTAGAATGTTAATGAAATCCAGATAACAATTCAAGTTACAGGATGGTTTGTTAATTAGAACCTCCAAAACTGGCATCCACCAATGGGTGGTACCTACAAAGTTCAGAGGCCTCATGCTTCAACAAGCCCATGATGCTCCCACATCTGGCCAACGTGGTGTCAAATTAACGTATGAAATATTGCGTGACTACGCCTTTTGGCCACAAATCTTGAAGGATGTTCAAACCTACTGTCAAGGTTGTTTAATCTGTCCACAGTTCCAACCCACTGCGCCAACGCATAAAGCGCCATTGCAGAAAAGGGGGATGGTAATGCGATGGTCAGATATACAAATTGATTTTATTGGTCCAGTAACTAGGTCATCTAGAGGTAACAAATACATGTTAACAGTGACATGCCTGTTTACTAAATGGGTAGAGTACATCAGTGCATCTAACAATAGTGCTGAAACATGTGCAGCATTGCTCATCAACCACGTGTTTTCCAGATTTGGTTTACCCCAGCGAATCGAAACGGATCGGGGAACCCACTTCCCTAGCAAAGTGATGACCAAAATGTGGAAAATACTAGCTCCATATTGCATATAGAGCTGCCTCAAGTGGTGGTGTAGAGCGTTACAACCAGTCCATTGTGAAAATCCTCAAAAGGTTTGTGAGTGAAACAGGTAAAGACTGGGATGTAAAATTATCTCTAGTCCTAATGGCATTAAGAGCAACTCCAAGTAGTGCTACTAAGATGTCACCTTTTGAATTGATGACTGGTAGAAGAATGGTTCTACCTCAACATCTATTGTATCATACATCAGACCAGAACTTGATAAATGCCGCCAATACACATCAATATGTGGAGAACTTAAGAAAGCACCTGCAATATGCCTTTGCTCAAAGGAACATATAAAAGTCTGCAACTGCCACTAAAACCTATTATGATCTCAAAACTTCCAAAAAGGAATATGAAATAAATGATAAAGTTTATCTTTATACTTTGGAAGAGATCAGGTTAAGGAGAAGAAATTTATTCCATCATGGAAGGGTCCTTTTGTCATTACTGACAAAATTTCTCCAGTTGCCTATAAAATTAGGATACCTAAAAATGATACTTTTATGGATAAATGGGTCCATATTAATCAGTTGTGAGCGCGCCATCCTAGATCCCAACTACAAGTCATAGAGGGAGAATGAAGTGTCATATCCCCAAATACACTAAAGAAGTATTAACAATTAAAGATGCCTAGCTAGCGAGCATGAGGGCTCAAAAATAACGGACTCTCTTCATAGATGGCTGTCTATGATGCATTGGTCAATACACTCACCAAGTATCACTGACTTTAAGCCAATTCAAATACATGTAGCCTACATCTATTTAAAATTGGAAGGGGGAATTATGTCAGGGTACCTGTAAAGTAACATTAAATAAACTACAGATATACCACATGATTTGATATTTCATTTTAGCTAATACCTAATTTGACATGAATTGGTCTCACTATGTGTAAGGGTTACTTTTGCATTTTCCTGACTTTGTACCTTTAAGCTGCTCCCTATATAAAGCATCTCCTACTAGCACACCTTGCTGGTTAATTAAGTTGGTTACCTAGCCTCTAGCTCACATCTGAGTTAGTCTCTCTGTGTTGGAAGTTTTTCTCTTTAATTTTTCCTTGCAGCAAGAGGATCAAATACCGCAACTTCAAATCTGGCATAAGGATAAAGATATAACAACTTCAATTCTATACCTGATACAAGCTCCGTTGCCACACTTCCTGCTCTTCACACTGTCAGTGTCAGCAGCGCTCCTGATTCTAAGCTCACTGAACGCTCCGCAGCACATACATCATCAGCTACCGCCCTGGGCTGCTCTTCCTTCCAGGCTCACTCTGCAGCTTCAGCGTGTGTGAGTACGGCTCTCCTCCTCAAGTAATCAGGTCAGACTTTCTTTACAAATGATTCATTGTTACTTGCTGGCTTAAAGTGAACTTTGTCTACCGCAGCAAATATAATTAAACCACAATAGTTGTAATTATTACCTAATGTTAAGAAGCTACAAATTGCCTAGATTGAGAATTGCTATTTAGAGCTGATACCAATTTTCTCTCATTTCTTGGGCAAATATTAATACATAAGAGAAATATACGCTATTCATCCTTACAGTTTCTCTTATGTCACAATAACAATTTTAAAAGGTACTTGGAATTAACATTGGTCTTTGACAGAATTAACCAGCCATTAAAGGAAGGATTTTGTGTTAGTGTACACAGCTTAATCCAATTTCTACCTCACTATGGAACAAGACCAATTAAGTGAAAAAGTTCAGATTCTCTCAGATAGATTAGAAGCTTTATCTAGTTCTTTCCATGAACTGCAAGTGGAAAATCAGGCCTTAAAAGCCTGTCTAAGGGAGACTCTTACACCTAAATCTGCATCTGTGGATTCAACTCCAGAACCTATGGTCTCCCCCCCAGAGAAGTTCTCTGGAGACCGAACAAAATTTAGGGAGTTTAGAAACTCATGTCTGTTACTTTTTTAAATGAAGCCTCGCACTTATCCAACCGAAAGGTCCAGAGTGCTCACCGTGATATCCTGCCTGAGGGGGGAGCCCAGGGCTTGGGCAGACACTTTTTTTGAACATGAGGATTAAATTTTGGGTTCATTATCTGCTTTCTTTAATCAGATGTCTGTACTTTATGATGATCCTTTCAAGCAGGTCTCAGCAGAAAACATCCTCAGGTCTCTCAAACAGAGCAAGAACCCCGTGGAAACTTATATAACACAATTTAAGATCTCAGCCCGTGATTCCGAATGGAATGAGGTCTCACTTAAAACTCAGTACCGTTTGGGTTTGTCTGAGGAAATAAAAGACGAACTCTCGCGTACAGCTATACCAGAATCGTTGGAGGAATTATTTACCCTTACCATCAATATTGACAGACGTCTAAGGGAACGCTGCTCTGAAAAGGCTAGCAGTGTAAGGAGTCTATCATCCACTGTAGCCTATTCCAATAAGGATACCCCTCAACCTATGGACATTGGGTTTATGAAAGGACCCCTAACCATGCAAGAAAAATCCAGAAGAAAACTGCACAGTCTGTGCATGTATTGTGCCAGCCCCTCACATGAAGTCAAGGACTGTCCAGTCCTCACAAAAAATAAGAAGGGTAGGTTGTCTATTACTGCAGAATCTTATTTGATGAAAGTTATTAAACCCTCGTATCTGACCATTCCTATTATTTTTCAGTGGGATCAAGTACAGATAACCACTGATGCTATTCTGGATACAGGGTCTAGCAGAAATTTTGTTGATCAAGATTTTGTGAAACGAAATAAAATTCCTTTAGTGTGTAAGCATCTACCGGTCTCTGTGAAGGTTATTGATGGCACAATGCTTAAATCAGGTCCAGTTGCACACCAGACTACACCATTACAGGTAACATCCTGCACCCACATCACAGAAACACTCACATTTGACGTGATATGCCAATGTTTGACATAATAATATTAACTGGTTTAGAACACATAAACCTACTGTAAATTGGAGTAATCTCAGTTTAACATTTCCACAATTTACTGATATTAAACAAAAATCTTATGACTCAGTACTCCTACAGGTTCATGACAACATTTTACCCCAGCAGTACACAGAATTCTCTGATGTGTTTAACAAAAATGATGCCGAAAAATTACCCCCGCATAGGGATTACGACTGTCCTATCGATTTGCTCCCAGGGGTCTCTATCCCTTATGGACACATTTATCCCCTTTCTAAGCCAGAATTAGAACATCTAAAGAATTACATTGACGAAAATTTAAAGAAAGGGTTTATAAGACCTAGCACATCCCCTGAATTGATAGAAAGATTAAGGGGGGCCTCGATTTTCACAAAATTGGATCTTCGAGGAGCCTACAATCTTATACGTATGAGAGCTGGCGACGAATGGCTCACTGCTTTTTGGACTAGATATGGGCTATTCGAATATACAGTGATGCCATTCGGACTCTGCAATGCCCCAGCAACATTTCAGTGTTTGATTAATGATCTCTTCAGAGATATTTTAGATGTTTTTGTAGTTGTCTACTTAGACGACATCCTGATATATTCTCAAAATCTTGATCAACACAGAAGTCATGTGAAAGAAGTACTTTCCAGATTACGTAAGAACAACTTATATGCTAAATTAGAGAAATGCATATTTGAGACCAGTAATATAACCTTCTTGGGTTATGAAATATCTCCTGAGGGTATTAAAATGCAAGATGATAAAGTCCAAGCTATCTTGGATTGGCTGATACCCCAATCTAAAAAAGATGTACAACGGTTCCTCGGTTTCTCGAACTATTATAGAAAATTTATCCCAGGGTTCGCTACCATCACCAAACCGTTGACTGATCTTACCAAGTTAAATCTCACTTTTAAGTGGACAGATCAAACTCAATCAGTTTTTGACTTCCTGAAACATAAATTCACCACCGCACCTATTCTGCAGTACCCTGATCTAGAGAAACAATTTATCTTTGAAGTAGACGCATCAAAATTCGCCATTGGGGCAGTTCTTTTGCAAAGGAAAACGTTCAAGGACCCTTTGCACCCCGTAGCTTTCTTCTTCAGACTCATGCAACCAGCAGAGTTGAACTATCCTGTTGGCGAAAAGGAATTGCTTGCAATAAAGTGTTCCTTCGACCACTGGAGACATTTGTTAGAGGGGGCTACACAACCAACGGTTATTTATACCGACCATAAAAACTTACAATACCTACAATCTAACCGAACTCTATCCTCCAGGCAATTACGCTGGAGTTTATACTTCTCCCAATTTCACTATATTATAACATATAGACCAGGTTCAAAAAATGGCAATGCTGACGCACTCTCCAGGCGAGAGTCTAAACCTCAAACTCACAATGCACCTACCACTGTTATTCCAAAAGACTGCATCCTGGGGGTCCTATCGAAATTGCCAACGACTCATCCGTACCACATGCAGATCTCACCTGCAACTCAGAAGGCTTGTTGTGCAAAGAAGGGAAATTGTACATTCCCCCAACACTACGACTTCCAATTCTTAAGTCTGTTCATGAATCCCC
Source organism: Bombina bombina (assembly GCF_027579735.1). Classification (NCBI taxonomy): domain Eukaryota; kingdom Metazoa; phylum Chordata; class Amphibia; order Anura; family Bombinatoridae; genus Bombina; species Bombina bombina. The sequence continues at coordinate 78,997,141 of NC_069502.1, forward strand.
CCTTGCAGGACACATGGGAAGGGATAAAACAAACAACAGAATTGCTTAAAAGATCATTCTGGTGGCCATCTGTACATCGGGATCTTAAGAAATATCTTTCTCAATGTGTAGTATGTGCAACGACTAAACCTTCAAGACAGCTTCCTGTGGGGCTCCTGCAACCCCTTCCAGTTCCACAAATTCCATGGGAGGCAGTTTCTATGGATTTTATTGTTGACTTACCCCAATCCTGTACTTACACCACCATACTAGTGGTAACGGATCTATTTTCGAAAATGGCGCACTTCATCCCAATTCCCTCCTTACCCACCTCAAAAACCACTTGCGATCTATTTATACAAAATATTGTATGACTTCATGGGATACCTAAGGTCGTCCTCAGCGACTGAGGATCCCAGTTCACCTCTAGATTTTGGAGGAATATGTGTACAGCGCTTCACATTGAGCAAAAACTTACCACTGCCTTCCATCCACAAACGAACGGTCAGACGGAGAGGGTAAATCAGTGGCTCGAGCAGTATCTACGCTGCTTCTGTTCCCATCAACAAGATGCTTGGAACACTTATTTACCTCTAGCCGAGTTTGCATATAACAACACCAAGAGCTCTACCACTGGCACTTCTCCATTTTATGTGAACTATGGTCTGCATCCCAATTTTACCCTCTTACCAAGAGTGGAAACACCTTGCCCACAGGTGAATGATCTTGTCAACGACATCTCTGCCAATTTCTCCTTAATTCGTGATCATATACATCAGACACAAGCCTCACAACAGAGGTATTATGATCTACGGCACAGACCTTCTCCTATACAGTGGGACAGCGTGTATGGCTCTCCACTAAACATCTCAGGATACCCTATCCATGCAGGAAATTGGGCAAGCTTTTTCTGGGTCCCTACCCCATCATTCGTGTTAATAGTCCTTTGACGGTTACGTTGCAATTACCACCCACCTTCAGGATACATCCTAAGTTTCATGTGTCCTTGGTCAAACCATGTAATACACCTGCGTCTAGTAGTGAACCCAGTGATCTAGCCCCTACTGTTGCCTCTGATACTACTTATGAAGTTCACAGTGTCCTGGATTCTAGGCTCCGTCATGGAGTTCTCTTCTACTTGATTCATTGGAAGGGTTTTGGTCATGAGGATGATTCGTGGGCGCCTGCTTCCAATGTTTCGGCTCCTCAGCTGGTTTCACTCTTCCACCGACGTAACCCTGATCGACCCAGGCCTTGAACCTCGCTGTGGTTCTTTTTGAGGGGGGGCTATGTAAGGGTTACTTTTGCATTTTCCTGACTTTGTACCTTTAAGCTGCTCCCTATATAAAGCACCTCCTACTAGCACACCTTGCTGGTTAATTAAGTTGGTTACCTAGCCTCTAGCTCACATCTGAGTTAGTCTCTCTGTGTTGGAAGTTTTGCTCTTTAATTTTTCCTTGCAGTAAGAGGATCAAATACCGCAACTTCAAATCTGGCATAAGGATAAAGATATAACAACTTCAATTCTATACCTGATACAAGCTCCGTTGCCACGCTTCCTGCTCTTCACACTGTCAGTGTCAGCAGCGCTCCTGATTCTAAGCTCACTGAATGCTCCGCAGCACATACGTCATCAGCTACCGCCCTGGGCTGCTCTCCCTTCCAGACTCACTCTGCAGCTTCAGCGTGTGTGAGTACGGCTCTCCTCCTCAAGGAAATCAGGTCAGACTTTCTTTTCAAATGATTCATTGTTACTTGCTGGCTTAAAGTGAACTTTGTCTACCGCAGCAAATATAATTAAACCACAATAGTTGTAATTATTACCCAATGTTAAGAAGCTACAAATTGCCTAGATTGAGAATTGCTATTTAGAGCTGATACCAATTTTCTCTCATTTCTTGGGCAAATATTAATACATAAGAGAAATATACGCTATTCATCCTTACAGTTTCTCTTATGTCACAATAACAATTTTAAAAGGTACTTGGAATTAACATTGGTCTTTGACACTATGACCCCTGCCCCACCTCACTGCTGCTTAAGACAAGTGAGAACAAAGGGAAAACATTTGGTTCAATTAATGAAGACAGTTGATTTCAAAGAGATTTTCATTACATGGCTCTCTTTCAAGTTTGATTTCCTGATCTTTCCTCTATGTAATAAAAAGGTTATCAGTTAATGACCTCATGTGGAGATATACAGACATAATGTCTGAGATGGACCTTTGAGGCTTAAGTGTATGCAGAGAAGAACCAATCTTACAGGGGGAAGTGACCATTCACACTTCAATACAAATTAGTACCTGCTGAGTCAAATACACGAAGCTCAGACATACGTCTAAATGGAAAATAGCAGGAGAAAGCAGAAACACATGTTGCATTGTAACTTTGAAATTCATTTTTAAAGTACAACTTAAATTTAAATTTCAAGTACAATATACCTCAGTATTGTATAAAAATGTATATAATTGTGGACCTGAGATGAAAAGCCTGACAGTAACATATTAGATAAATATTTGCTGATCTTAATAAGTAGCTATATAATTAATGTAAATTGTTTAATCAACTTGTTTCAAAATGGATAACATATTCTTATATTTTTCAGGCATCTAATAAGTACATATATAGTTAGTGCTATAAATAATATCATATGTTTTATACACTCAGCAAGAGATATACAGATATGCAATATGTATATTGATATGGGATAATAGTCCAATATAAAGATAATTATGTGAAATTACATCTGATTGCTGATCTCAAGGTATGTATGTGATATTAAGATGATAACTGAGATATTAATTAGATCCATGCTAAAAGTATTAAAATCCTTTTAAATACCCATATATGTTAAATGTATAAGAATAACTTTGTAATGTGGTACTAGAGATATACTCATTTTTAATATGAAAATACTCAGAATAAATTATGTTAAACGGACCATATATGGAACATATAATTATTAAAACTAGGATATTAAAAGTATATAAAAATAGGCATTTGATATATATATAAGAACTGTATTTACTGTAGCAGTATTGATAGTGAAACTGCATTTCTGGTTATCTGCTGCCACCAATAGTTCAGAAATGGTATGACAGCCAAACAAATTGACAATTAGAACAAATGCAAATCCAAATAACCAATCAATGCTCAGCTCCGTTAAGGGGCGGATCAGGGACAAGCATCGGTAAGGGCCTATCAAACTCTTGTGGGAATGATTAAAGAAAAGGAGGAGGGATTCTTTTTTTAATAAAGACCCCCACACACAGTAGACAAAGGACAGACAGATTCAAAGAAGCATAAGTTTTGGACAGGAAAATACACAGGCTTTGCCATTTTGGGACACTTTCTTGAATAGAGGAAGATTAATTATTTTGAGGCCTGTACCTTTGCACATAGTGGATAAATCCTTCTTAAATGACCCACAAGAAATTCTGGAAACTGAATAATCATTTGGTTATGTGGTAACGTATAGCAGTTACTATAATTTAATATTTTAAAGCAAATACATTCATTGTTGCTACAATTTAATTGAAGTTGGTAATTTTAAAAGGGCACTTTGTATTTTAAGCTTATGTTCATAATCCAGTGTAGTCTAAAACTAGTCATATTTAACGCTAAGTAATTCATTTGCTAGATAAAGGTCTTTTGTATTTCATATCTCTAAGTCAGGCTTATTATTGTAAATAAATCTCTCGGTGTGTTTTAAGTTATTTGCAGCTAAATATATATTTTAGAATTTGTCTTATTGTAGCTAAATAAGAGGTTATTTAAGGTCAGACATATTGGCATATACATTGGCTGTCTGCATTAATAATATATACAACCTCTGGTATTATATTGTGGTATTTTAATGTGATTCATTGTGAGTAAAGTTAATTTTAAAGATATATATTTTATTATCTTTGTAAAGAATATTATAACAGCATAAGCGTGTATAATTTGATTCATAATCTGGTCTCTACATAAATATATTGCAATGTGTATATACATTTTAACTAATCTAAAGAATTTAGGAATAAATATTAATTTCAATTGTTTCATATATACATTTTAATTGGAGGTTATTTTAAAGAATAAATAAATTGTATTATAACCCTGCTATATACTAACACACTGCTCTGCTCCAGAAAGGCAGACTCAATGCAGTGGGGTTTGTCATGTGCTGTTACTTGACAGTATAGGACCTTCTAGAGAAGTACAAACACCTGGCCAGAACAAGAGGAGGCTTAGGAACTTCCCAGTGACACCCATGGCCTGTTTGTAGGCAAAACTCTATAAGATAATTATTTTGCACCAGCAGTACTCTCATAAACCCTCTCTTCCAGTAACTGTCCATTGAGGGTTTATTAATGAATATTCTAAACTTTAACTTCAAAATTGCAGAACACTTCTATACTTGCCCTCTCCTTGATGAGGTAAAGAGGGAAAGGGAAGTAGGGGGGGTATAAGAGAGCTCTGGTGTAGGGTGTCTTTGCATCCTCCTGGTGGCCAGGTGATGTAATTTCCAAGAGAAAGGTCTTGTGAACTTTCACTACAATTAAAGAGAAAATATATACAAAAATATTAAAATCACATTCCACGACTGTAGCTTTCTAACTGTAGAAAAAAAAAATCTCAAACATTGTTCATTGGCATCCTCTGATTCAGCTAATACCAAGTGTTTATATTTTTTATTATTATCAGGGCCACCATCAGGGGGTGACAGGGGTGACTACAGTCAGGGGCCCAGCTGGGCCTGTGACTGACATAGTACATTACAGTATTTTTTAAAGGAAGTGAGCAGCACTTAGTTATGTGGAAAAAATGCTGAAGCCTGTTTCCCCCCAAACTTTTTTTTAGAAAGGGGAGGGGGGCCTTCAGACCCGGATGCCGCTGATGTCACTCCCCCCACCCTACCTGGTCCCAACGAAGCTCCACTGTGGCTGACTAATGTCACTCAATTATTTATTTTTACTGTTTAGCTGATTTCCAACCATTGCTGATGTGTGAAGGGGAAATCAGCTCTCAGTAAAAATCAAACTGTGATATATCGGTCTTCTTGACAGGAGGCAGGCGAGTTGTGATTGCTTAGGGGGCAGGGAGAAGGGGCGGGACAATAGAGTATGCAGGAATGTCACTGGCCCTGCTATAACAAGCCAGCACATGCAGGAGGTAACGGCCACACTGTCTGAAGTCTGACTTGAGAGCACTCAGGGTGGGACCGGACCGGGATGCGACAGTTAGAATGAGGGGAATCTAGATTCTGCCGCGAAAGGTAGTCTTATCTGAGAGGTGTTGGTTTACTACTCACTGTACAGTAAATTATGACTGCACTGTCTGCACATGTGGGCTCAGAACCATGTTTTGTTTTGCTTTCTCATATGTGCATGCACTTAATTCATTTAAAGTTAGCAGAAGATCCATTTACTAATATTAAATAGTAAGTAGGTTTCCTGCTTTCTTAGCAGAGGTGTTAAATCATATTCCAATCCTTATGGAATACAGCTGATTATTGCAGTCAAGTGCAATTTTAAAAATAGCAAGACTTATTTATAACAAATGGAAAGGGCCATATGCTATACTTTTTTAAAAAAAACAAAAACAACAATGCTGCAATCACTGTCCCATGGAACTTACACTGCTAATATATTTAATTTTCCTGGCATGTCTCACTGTCACACATTTTGTGATGTAACATGTTAATGAATTGTGTGATCAACTGTCTGATATACCAGAGATAACTGTCCTGAACACTTATTTTCATGCATAGGGGCCCATTTATCAAGCTCTGAGCAAAACTGCTCGGAGCTTGATAAAGGTCCGCAAGACCTTTGATAAATAGGCCCCATAGCGTGTGTTTCACTAACATAGAAGGCCCCTTTTGTTAAAGTGACATGAAACACAAAATGTTTCATTCATAATTTAGGTAGAACATACAATTTTAAATACTTTTCCAGTTTACTTCTATTATCAAATTTGCTTTATTTTCTTGGTATCATTTCTTGAAGGAGCAGCAGTGCACTACTGATTTCTAACTGAACACATGGGTGAGCCAATGAAAATCGGTATATATATGCAGCCACCAATCAGCAGCTAGAACCTAGGTTCTTGTTTGCTCCTGAGCTATCCTAGATAAACCTTTCAGCAAAGGATAACAAGAGAAGGAAGCAAATTAATTAATAGATGTAAATTAGAAAGTTGTTTAAAATTGTTTGCTCTGTCTAAATCATGAATGTCTAATTATGACTTTACTATCCCTTTAATTGTTTAGTTAGTTCTGAAGAGATAAAATACAAGTGAAATATCGAAAGAAGTTTAGCGCTACAAACACGTAGGATATGTTTACAATGTTATTATGTCAAATTTACTGAATGTCTCTCAGATGTGATAGACAATTGTCCTATCTTTCCCACTGGTTCTACACGAACCGATTTAGGACAAAGTCCGGTAAATATACAAGTACAACAATTGTAGTGCAAAGAATTGATAATAATAGGTAGAAATCAATGACAACAATTGCAACAATGGTGCTGGGGGATAAGTGGTATACCCTTACCAGAGGGTACCTCAATCTTATGAGGTAATGTCAGCGCGTCTGTTTAAATTCTCTCCGGTCAGTCTTGGATTTTCCTCCTGTGTGTGAAGAGATCCAGGTCTTTACATTCGTGCCGACTTGTGTATGGTGCTTTCAATCTAGGAACTTTCTTGTCTTTTATATCACTGGCTTGGTATCTCCTCGTAGTATGGTGGTTCCGTCTGGATCTTGGCTCTCACCGTATTTAATGGGATATAGCAAAGAAAAAGAAAGAGCACATAGCGTGATACTGTATAAATAAAAATTTATTACATACAAGATTGGGATAAGAAATGCACTCACATTCAACAACCTCAATCCTTATGAGGTAAGTAAGGACTTGTAAATATATTTTTATACACCTTACACAGGTGTTGCTATGCCAGGTATCGTTACAGTTCACTTAGTGGTGGTTTATACTTCACTCAGGGTGGACTGTTCCAACCCAAAAGAATCATGAATATGGTTACAGGTATCACTCACACTGGTCTGAAAAAACATGAGTGAGTCTCTATCAGCAATATATACAACAAGCGCTTTTTAGAATGTTTTATTTCATTTCCGTTTTTACTTATAAGACTTAGGATACATACATTTCGAGGGAATATTATATAATAAAAAAATGTTTTCCCTTTCTCTACCCAGTTGAAAAATACACCTCTATTTAACAACTAAGTTCGAACACAGAAGGAATTCATATATACAAAAATCGTTTCCAAGACAACACGTATGTCTCTGTCACCCTGCAGCCGCAAACGCTATGACGTACAACGTCAGACGGAACTAAGACGCCCACTCACAGCCCTTTAAATCTCAGCCACTTCTGTAAACAAGCCACAAACTCCCTCTGACGAAGAAGCATTTTCCACGCTTCGAAACGCGTAAGGATTACAATATTTGAGTGTGGCTTTGTTCTTTGTTTCCGAAGCGGCTGACATCTGCACAGTGACTCACAGCGGTCCCTGACGATACCCATACGGCTCGTCCACTTGACCGTCACCAGCGGCACGTTTTGAGTGCTATTTCTCCACTATATATACATCACTAGTTGGAGTTCTGATACTTTGCATTTTTTGCATTTTATGCTTACCTACATACACACATAATCAGCGCGATACACACCAAACCATAGATTAGGCTATCGAAGTGGCAAACACTGACCTGCCTACTTATTTTCCAGAAAGGTCCTGACGAATCAGCTGCCTTAACTAACTGCACATAGCAGGCTCTGATACCTTTCATTAATTCTGGTTTAACACTTCCAGTTATACGTGCTAACGCAGTATAGGCCAGTGTCGTAAATCTGAGGGATAGTCTCTCTGTCTCTATATAGTTTTTTTATTGTATAGCTGAGACTGCAGCTGCTGTAATCCCATCAGCGACAGGCCCTATCAACTTCCAGTATCCTATTCTACCACTACTGTCTCAACTCGAACAGTCCACCCTGAGTGAAGTATAAACCACCACTAAGTGAACTGTAACGATACCTGGCATAGCAACACCTGTGTAAGGTGTATAAAAATATATTTACAAGTCCTTACTTACCTCATAAGGATTGAGGTTGTTGAATGTGAGTGCATTTCTTATCCCAATCTTGTATGTAATAAATTTTTATTTATACAGTATCACGCTATGTGCTCTTTCTTTTTCTTTGCTATATCCCATTAAATACTGTGAGAGCCAAGATCCAGACGGAACCACCATACTACGAGGAGATACCAAGCCAGTGATATAAAAGACAAGAAAGTTCCTAGATTGAAAGTACCATACACAAGTCGGCACGAATGTAAAGACCTGGATCTCTTCACACACAGGAGGAAAATCCAAGACTGACCGGAGAGAATTTAAACAGACGCGCTGACATTACCTCATAAGATTGAGGTACCCTCTGGTAAGGGTATACCACTTATCCCCCAGCACCATTGTTGCAATTGTTGTCATTGATTTCTACCTATTATTATCAATTCTTTGCACTACAATTGTTGTACTTGTATATTTACCGGACTTTGTCCTAAATCGGTTCGTGTAGAACCAGTGGGAAAGATAGGACAATTGTCTATCACATCTGAGAGATATTCAGTAAATTTGACATAATAACATTGTAAACATATCCTACGTGTTTGTAGCGCTAAACTTCTTTCGATATTTCACTTGTATTTTATCTCTTCAGAACTAACTAAACAATTAAAGGGATAGTAAAGTCATAATTAGACATTCATGATTTAGACAGAGCAAACAATTTTAAACAACTTTCTAATTTACATCTATTAATTAATTTGCTTCCTTCTCTTGTTATCCTTTGCTGAAAGGTTTATCTAGGTTTGTAGCGCTGAACTTCTTTCGATATTTCGCTTGTATTTTATTTTTTCTGTCAGTGTTAGGGGTACACTGAATCGTACTTGTTCAAGCAGCTCAATACCTACACCCATCTAGCTTACAGGGAACATATACATCTCACCGGTATATACCTCACAGTTAGGTGCAGAAATCTATTTACACTTTCTCAGTAAAAATCTTACCTACCGTTTGGTGGAACAACTGAGCGCTGATCTTTCCTTTATATTTTTTAGTTCTGAAGAGGTTAAAAAAATATTTGTTCTGTTTTTTATTTTATTTATGGTTAGTAAAAATGTGATTTTAAGCACTGCTCTTGAAAATATTGCCACAGAATATATATACAGCTGTCTGTGTATGGAATTATGTAAAGCAACTATTCAAATATGATTACATTTTTATAAGCTTAAAAATGCTGGCCCATACCATACCCATTGGGGGGTTATATTTTAATAAAATTTTACCAGGACATTTTTTTCCTAATGTAATGTAATCCTGATTATTCTACTAATAAATTTATTTAAAAAAACAACAAAAAAAAACATACTAGCCACAAAATGTGGAAGGTTTCTTAGCACATTAATCTGATCGGTTTTGCTGACATTTTTTTTTTTTTTTTTTTTTTATGTCTTTGGTGAATCTTAAGATTTGTGATGGAGATAAAAATAGTATTACAGAAGTAAAATATTATAAAAAAACAGGGAGTCTCATTCTATGCAGTCTTGATTTGAGGCATAGTACTGCAGTGTTGGAATTCTATTTTGGTCATTTTGGCAGCATTCCCACAATATGTGTACTAATATATAAGATGTTTTTGTTAGATGTGCTTAACCAAACCCCCTTGTTGTATATTTTAAATTAAAGGAGACTGACCATATCCCTCTGGTTAAAGCACACCACCCTGCTCAGGTGTGTTCAAGACAGTGTAATTGAGTTATATATATAATAAGCCAGGGAGTCTCATTCTATGCAGTCTTGATTTGAGGCATAGTACTGCAGTGTTGGAATTCTATTTTGGTATATTATAATTGAATGATTCAGCCCAGTAAGGCTAAAAATTTATAGCGTTAGGACGAGTCTATTTTGGGACACCTTGTAAGTGGTGACTGGCTGAGCAGAATATGGCCATATTGTGTGACTAAGATCCCAACTTTATTTAAAAGTATAAAGTCTTTTGCAGGCAATTTTTTGCAGCATTTTAAAATATGTGGTCTCATTTGTTTGGATGTGTGCCAATACCTTTTTGTGTCTAGAAATAAAATATTCCCTCACTGGCCACTTTATTAGGTACACCTGTTCAATTGCTTGGTAACACAAATTGCTAATCAGCCAATTACATGGCAACAACTCAATGCATTTAGGCATCTAGACGTGGTGAAGACGACTTGCTGAAGTTCAAACCGAGCATCAGAATGGGGATGAAAGGGGATTTAAGTGACTTTGAACGTGGCATGGTTGTTGGTGCCAGACGGGCTGGTCTGAGTATTTCAAAAACTGCTGAGCTACTGGGATTTTCACGCACAACCATCTCTAGGGTTTACAGAGAATGGTCTGAAAAAGAGAAAATATAGAGTAAGCAGCAGTGTGGAAAACAATTCCTTGTTGATGTCAGAGGTCAGGGGAGAATGGGCAGACTGGTTTGAGATGATAGAAATACAACAGTAACTCATATAACCCCTCATTACAACCAAAGTATGCAGAATACCATCTCTGAACGCACAACACGTTGAACCTTGAAGCAGATGGGCTATAGCAGCAGACCACACCGGGTGCCACTCCTGTCAGCAAAGAACAGGAAACTGAGGCTACAATTCATACAGGCTCACCAAAATTGGACAATAGAAGATTGGAAAAACGTTGCCTGTTCTGATGAGTCTCGATTTCAGCTGCAACATTCAGATGGTAGGGTCACAATTTGGCATAAACAACATGAAAGCATGGTTTCATCCTGTCTTCTATCAACAGTTCAGGCTGGTGGTAGTGGTGTAATGGAGTGGGGGATATTTTCTTGGTAGACTTTGGGCCCTCTAGTACCAATTGAGCATTGTTTAAACACCACGGCCTACCTTAGTATTGTTGCTGACCATGTCCATTACTTTTTGACTAAAGTGTACACATCTTCTGATGGCTACTTCCAGCAGGATAATGCACCATATCACAAAGCTCAAATCATCTCAAACTGGTTTCTTGAACATGGCAATGAGTTCATTATACTCCAATGGACCAAAATCTCTTAAGAATGTTTCCAACATCTTTTTGAATCTATGCCACGAAGAATGAAGGCAGTTCTGAAGGCAAAAGGGCGTCCAAGCCGGTGTTAGCAAAGTGTACCTAATAAAGTAGCCGGTGAGTGTATTTTTTATTTAGAAGGAATTATTGCAATTTATAACATTCAGTAATTCCATATTGTGTGGCTCAATCAGTTTAGTATAAAATATTACTAATATGTGTTTTGAATATTAACATGGTATAAATTATCTATATTTTTAAACAATAACATGTTCAAGAAGACTGTCCCTTTAAGCTTACAGATGAGTGACTGCTTTACGTTAAAAGAGCTGGTTCTTGTTTCAGGTTGATGATGGCATGATATTTTATCAGTAAAAATGTATAACTGTTTAACTGTTTTTCAGCATTTATTTTATTTGGTTTCCACCGTAGGAGATTTGTGGTTGTAGACAGGGCACTTTTTACTTTTGTGAAATGTGTATCATGTAATCATCTGACATCTAATGTTTTTTTTTTTTCTGGCCCCATAACAATTATATATATATATATATATATACATACAGGCAGTGCAGAATTATTAGGCAAGTTGTATTTTTGAGGATTAATTTTATTATTGAACAACAACCATGTTCTCAATGAACCCAAAAAAACTCATTAATATCAAAGCTGAATATTTTTGGAAGTAGTTTTTAGTTTGTTTTTAGTTTTAGCTATTTTAGGGGGATATCTGTGTGTGCAGGTGACTATTACTGTGCATAATTATTAGGCAACTTAACAAAAAACAAATATATACCCATTTCAATTATTTATTTTTACCAGTGAAACCAATATAACATCTCAACATTCACAAATATACATTTTTGACATTCAAAAACAAAACAAGAACAAATCAGTGACCAATATAGCCACCTTTCTTTGCAAGGACACTCAAAAGCCTGCCATCCATGGATTCTGTCAGTGTTTTGATCTGTTCACCATCAACATTGCGTGCAGCAGCAACCACAGCCTCCCAGACACTGTTCAGAGAGGTGTACTGTTTTCCCTCCTTGTAAATCTCACATTTGATGATGGACCACAGGTTCTCAATGGGGTTCAGATCAGGTGAACAAGGAGGCCATGTCATTAGATTTTCTTCTTTTATACCCTTTCTTGCCAGCCACGCTGTGGAGTACTTGGACGCGTGTGATGGAGCATTGTCCTGCATGAAAATCATGTTTTTCTTGAAGGATGCAGACTTCTTCCTGTACCACTGCTTGAAGAAGGTGTCTTCCAGAAACTGGCAGTAGGACTGGGAGTTGAGCTTGACTCCATCCTCAACCCGAAAAGGCACCATAAGCTCATCTTTGATGATACCAGCCCAAACCAGTACTCCACCTCCACCTTGCTGGCGTCTGAGTCGGACTGGAGCTCTCTGCCCTTTACCAATCCAGCCACGGGCCTATCCATCTGGCCCATCAAGACTCACTCTCATTTCATCAGTCCATAAAACCTTAGAAAAATCAGTCTTGAGATATTTCTTGGCCCAGTCTTGACGTTTCAGCTTGTGTGTCTTGTTCAGTGTTGGTCGTCTTTCAGCCTTTCTTACCTTGGCCATGTCTCTGAGTATTGCACACCTTGTGCTTTTGGGCACTCCAGTGATGTTGCAGCTCTGAAATATGGCCAAACTGGTGGCAAGTGGCATCTTGGCAGCTGCACGCTTGACTTTTCTCAGTTCATGGGCAGTTATTTTGCGCCTTGGTTTTTCCACACGCTTCTTGCGACCCTGTTGACTATTTTGAATGAAACGCTTGATTGTTCGATGATCACGCTTCAGAAGCTTTGCAATTTTAAGAGTGCTGCATCCCTCTGCAAGATATCTCACTATTTTTGACTTTTCTGAGCCTGTCAAGTCCTTCTTTTGACCCATTTTGCCAAAGGAAAGGAAGTTGCCTAATAATTATGCACACCTGATATAGGGTGTTGATGTCATTAGACCACACCCCTTCTCATTACAGAGATGCACATCACCTAATATGCTTAATTGGTAGTAGGCTTTCAAGCCTATACAGCTTGGAGTAAGACAACATGCATAAAGAGGATGATGTGGTCAAAATACTCATTTGCCTAATAATTCTGCACTCCCTGTATATATAAAAGAAGAAGTCCTGACTCATCAACACCCAGCTCAAACAGTTTAACCTAGGAACATGAAATTTGGAAGGTACGTTGTTTTTGGCAGGCACCCAATAAGGAAGGATTTTTGGAAATTACATCCCTAAGGGGGTGAAAAAGGGGGTCATTTTTTTATGAGGATACCTATATCTCAAAACCGAAGATGTTACAGACGTGAAAATTTGTATTTAGATTCAACCTTAAAGGGACAGTATAGGCCAAAATAAACTTTCATGATTCAGATAGAGCATGTCATTTTAAACAATTTTCCAATTTACTTTTATCACCAATTTTGCTTTGTTCTCTTGGTATTCTTAGTTGAAAGTTTAACCTAGGAGGTTTATATGCTAATTTCTTAGACCTTAAAGCCCACCTCTTTTCAGATTGCATTTTAACAGTTTTTCACCACTAGAGGGTGTTAGTTCACGTATTTCATATAGATAACACTGTGCTTGTGCACGTGAAGTTATCTGGGAGCAGGCACTGATTGGCTAGACTGCAAGTCTGTCAAAAGAACTGAAAAAGGGGCAGTTTGCAGAGGCTTAGATACAAGATAATCACAGAGGTTAAAAGTATATTATTATAACTGTGTTGGTTATGCAAAACTGGGGAATGGGTAATAAAGGGATTATCTATCTTTTAAAACAATAAAAATTCTGGTGTAGACTGTCCCTTTAAAGATAAAGAAACACATGTTTTACCATTTCCCAAAAATCCACTTAAAGGGCATGAAAAGGGGGGGTATTTATGAGGATACCTATATCTCAAAAAACAAAGATATTACGGACGTTAAAATTGGTATTTAGATTCTCCTTTAACGTGTTTTACCATTTCCCAAAAATCCCCTTAAGAGGGTGAAAAGGGGGGTGGGTAATTTATGAGGATACCTATATCTCAAAAACCAAAGATGTTACAGACGTGAAAATTGGTATTTACATTATCCTTTAAAAATAAAGAAACATATGTTTTGCCATTTCCCAAAAATCGACTATCTCAAAAAACGAAAACGTTAGAAAAGTAAAAAACATAATTTATGTAAGAACTTACCTGATAAATTCATTTCTTTCATATTAGCAAGAGTCCATGAGCTAGTGACGTATGGGATATACATTCCTACCAGGAGGGGCAAAGTTTCCCAAACCTTAAAATGCCTATAAATACACCCCTCACCACACCCACAATTCAGTTTAACGAATAGCCAAGAAGTGGGGTGATAAGAAAAAAGTGCGAAAGCATATAAAATAAGGAATTGGAATAATTGTGCTTTATACAAAAAAATCAAAACCACCACAAAAAAGGGCGGGCCTCATGGACTCTTGCTAATAAGAAAGAAATGAATTTATCAGGTAAGTTCTTACATAAATTATGTTTAATTTCATGTAATTAGCAAGAGTCCATGAGCTAGTGACGTATGGGATAATGACTACCCAAGATGTGGATCTTTCCACACAAGAGTCACTAGAGAGGGAGGGATAAAATAAAGACAGCCAATTCCTGCTGAAAATAATCCGCACCCGGGGGGCGGAGCCAACTACTGAGGCAGCTAGACGTGTTCCTGTGCAGCTCCGGGCTCTTAGATATAAGAATTGGATTTAATCAATATATAAAGAGCCCAAACTTTGCTTATATTATTTCAGAAAACTAACTTTATTCATCATACAGTTCCTGAAGCTGAAGATACCCTGCTTAATGAGCACAACGCTACTCTCTACTTTCAAGCCACGCCACGTGGAGTTTCCAGCCCGCACTTATACTCCAGCGGCACTGCTGATATGGAAGCCCTAGAACTGTGGGAGCAACGTACCCAGCAGCTATTGGAATGGCACTTTAAGACTTTGAAGGATGATTTAACATCGCTACTATATACCCTCACTTCACGGATGAACCATGCAGATGAGAGCGCTGACACTGTACAATATATCGGTAGCTGCGAGGCGCTTGCTGACATGGAGTGCGCTGAACTTTGCGGGGTGGATCGCCTATCAAACCTTCCCCTTCTACCATCTATGCCGGTGAAACTGGAACCCGGGGAGACACAGTGCTCGGTTGCTATGAGCCCACATGCTGAGACGCCATCTCCGGCCTTACCGACTCACAAAACTCCTCTGGCCCTACTCCAAGCTGTCACACCGATGCTTGGGAATTGCCCCCAGGTGTTGGCTGCCACACGAAGTCCGGCTACATTTAACCCATCCCCTGGTGTGGAATCTATCTATGCTTGTGCCCGATTTCAGCGTGTAAGTCCTCAGCTCTACAATGGCACTTATCTTTCTGTGTGCCGCGGAGACCCTTCGGTTCATTGTGCAGCCAGCCTTACTACAAGAACTGGTGTCGGTTGAGCGATCGGCTGACTCAGTGCGACGGTACCCTTCAGGGTTGAACTCTACTGCTCAGACACTGCCTTCTACGGTTTTGCAGAGACAAGCTTGTTTAATAGTTTACACAGTACAATGGTTTAATAGCTTACACTGTTTGATGTACTCTCCACTATGTTATGGTTTTACATAGGGTTGCATGTTGGCTGACTCTTTTTTTTTTTATATATAGACTCACAACGACTTGTACCTTTTTTATGCATATAGTGTAACACTGACACGAAATTGAAATGCATGCCCTTTTGTTTATCTCCTATGCTAACGTTTGACTGCTAATGCTTACATATATTCTATCCTTAGAGTATGTAATTTAGGGCAATGCCTTAATGTAATTATGTTTAGAAGTCTGTTGCTCAGGATTCTTGTGTGGTTTAGCCTCATATATTTATATGAATACTATAATGTCTTGTTGTTGCCCCACACCAGTTTTATGTGCCCCTTAATATGAGAACAACGGCAATGTCTCAGAACCCAGGAGCAGATTGTACACTTATTCCTATCTCCAGCTGATGGGCGGTAAATAAGATTATGCTAAATATCCTGCCCTTGCGGTCCACAAACAGTGTCCACTAGTATCACAACGATAAGGGCAGTGTGTTGCATTTAAACTCCATAGCAGGTGATGCATGTTTTCCCCCCTAGCTATTGGGTATTTATCTAATGTTAAGGCATACTCAGGCCGGGTATAGGGCCCATACCTGGCCAGTAGAGTTTACTACGTTAAACCATGTTTAGATATGGTCACACTAATACCCTGCTTGCTTTAATAATCTAAGCACTACTGCATCCAACTGATTAGTTGTCCAGTTTGATAAGTATTACCGGCTATCGATTGAAACATTGTTGTTACCAGTGGATTAGCTCGCTGAATGATGTTTTATTCATAGAGTTATTGTTTTTACATATGCTGAATGAATGTTCTCTGTTATCACTGTCATACCACTTTAAAGTATTATGCTTGCAGCCATTTACTACCCTATCACAACACAACATTGACAACTTTACTATTTAGGCTCCACACTAATCTCTACCCACATATGCCTGCTGTTTTATAATTACAAGCTTCCCTCTGTTTTAGATATGTTTTAACTACTATATTTGCAAATTGCTAAGCAGTCAAGGCAATTAAGTGGAACCTACATATTGACCATATTTATGCTTAATAAGTTGGCATTTGACACGCCTCTGTATTTCTAGCTTCTTGCATGTTGGACTTGGCTGGCACCTGCTGAGGTCCTTGATTCACATAGTTAAGCCCGACTTGTTCCGTCAGGCTTTAGTTATATTCCCCTGCTACAAGTAGTCTCCTTTGCCTTATTTTGACACATAAAGTTAGCTTTACCTTATAGTCTGAGATATGTGTCTAGTGTAGGCTGGTCCTGCACACTTGTTGTTCATGCCGCCTGTCATGTTTACACATAACCTCCTCCCCCCACACCCCATAATGTACCTCCTAGTTCAGGAGTGCTAACTATGCGGCTTATCTACCCTATGCCGCACTTCTATTAATCCTAATACTACCTACAAATAGAGTTAAAGTTTTTGCTTCTATCAATCCTAATACTACCTACAAATAGAGTTAAAGTTTTTGCTTCTATCAATCCTAATACTACCTACAAATAGAGTTAAAGTTTTCGAACCCAAACTTATTGTTTCTTACTACACTATATTCTCCTGAATGCAACATACCCACATATTATACTATAATATCTATCTATAATACTTATAACTCTACCTATAACCAATATAAAAAATGAAAAAAGAGGTAGGTTTGAGGCCCAAAAGTGGTCTCTCTTATTTTATATTAACCTTCGGTAGTTGTTTTATTTTGCTTATGCTTGAGGTCCTGGAGAGGCCTTTGGAGTTCATTAGAAGGTTCACGTTTAAATTGGCAAATCACATCTGTAATCTAGTGTTGGTCACTAATGCTTGTTCTCCTTCCTAGATTGTTTGTATACACCCAACATTGTAATGTATTTGGCATGCTTTGTAATGACTACCTGTGCATACTGTATTCTCTTCTTTTATTGTGATTTGCTTTTTGAAACCTCAATAAAAAATATATAAAAAAAAAAAAAATAATCCGCACCCAAAATAAAGTTTAATGAAAAATATAAGCAGAAGATTCAAACTGAAACCGCTGCCTGAAGTACTTTTCTACCAAAAACTGCTTCAGAAGAAGAAAATACATCAAAATGGTAGAATTTAGTAAAAGTATGCAAAGAGGACCAAGTTGCTGCTTTGCAAATCTGATCAACCGAAGCTTCATTCCTAAACGCCCAGGAAGTAGAAACTGACCTAGTAGAATGAGCTGTAATTCTCTGAGGCGGAGTTTTACCCGACTCAACATAGGCAAGATGAATTAAAGATTTCAACCAAGATGCCAAAGAAATAGCAGAAGCTTTCTGGCCTTTTCTAGAACCGGAAAAGATAACAAATAGACTAGAAGTCTTTCGGAAAGATTTAGTAGCTTCAACATAATATTTCAAAGCTCTAACAACATCCAAAGAATGCAACGATTTCTCCTTAGAATTCTTAGGATTAGGACATAATGAAGGAACCACAATTTCTCTACTAATGTTGTTGGAATTCACAACTTTAGGTAAAAATTGAAAAGAAGTTCGCAACACCGCCTTATCCTGATGAAAAATCAGAAAAGGAGACTCACAAGAAAGAGCAGATAATTCAGAAACTCTTCTGGCAGAAGAGATGGCCAAAAGGAACAAAACTTTCCAAGAAAGTAATTTAATGTCCAATGAATGCATAGGTTCAAACGGAGGAGCTTGAAGAGCTCCCAGAACCAAATTCAAACTCCAAGGAGGAGAAATTGACTTAATGACAGGTTTTATACGAACCAAAGCTTGTACAAAACAATGAATATCAGGAAGAATAGCAATCTTTCTGTGAAAAAGAACAGAAAGAGCAGAGATTTGTCCTTTCAAGGAACTTGCAGACAAACCTTTATCTAAACCATCCTGAAGAAACTGTAAAATTCTCGGAATTCTAAAAGAATGCCAGGAAAAATGATGAGAAAGACACCAAGAAATGTAAGTCTTCCAGACTCTATAATATATCTCTCTAGATACAGATTTACGAGCCTGTAACATAGTATTAATCACAGAGTCAGAGAAACCTCTTTGACCAAGAATCAAGCGTTCAATCTCCATACCTTTAAATTTAAGGATTTCAGATCCTGATGGAAAAAAGGACCTTGTGACAGAAGGTCTGGTCTTAACGGAAGAGTCCACGGTTGGCAAGAGGCCATCCGGACAAGATCCGCATACCAAAGCCTGTGAGGCCATGCTGGAGCTACCAGCAGAACAAACGAGCATTCCTTCAGAATCTTGGAGATTACTCTTGGAAGAAGAACTAGAGGCGGAAAGATATAGGCAGGATGATACTTCCAAGGAAGTGATAATGCATCCACTGCCTCCGCCTGAGGATCCCGGGATCTGGACAGATACCTGGGAAGTTTCTTGTTTAGATGGGACGCCATCAGATCTATTTCTGGAAGTTCCCACATTTGAACAATCTGAAGAAATACCTCTGGGTGAAGAGACCATTCACCCGGATGTAACGTTTGGCGACTGAGATAATCCGCTTCCCAATTGTCTATACCTGGGATATGAACCGCAGAGAGTAGACAGGAGCTGGATTCCGCCCAAACCAAAATTCGAGATACTTCTTTCATAGCCAGAGGACTGTGAGTCCCTCCTTGATGATTGATGTATGCCACAGTTGTGACATTGTCTGTCTGAAAACAAATGAACGATTCTCTCTACAGAAGAGGCCAAAACTGAAGAGCTCTGAAAATTGCACGGAGTTCCAAAATATTGATCGGTAATCTTACCTCCTGAGATTCCCAAACTCCTTGTGCCGTCAGTGATCCCCACACAGCTCCCCAACCTGTGAGACTTGCATCTGTTGAAATTACAGTCCAGGTCGGAAGCACAAAAGAAGCCCCCTGAATTAAACGATGGTGATTTGTCCACCATGTTAGAGAGTGTCGAACAATTGGTTTTAAAGATATTAATTGAGATATCTTTGTGTAATCCTTGCACCATTGATTCAGCATACAGAGCTGAAGAGGTCGCATGTGAAAATGAGCAAAGGGGATCGCGTCCGATGCAGCAGTCATAAGACCTAGAATTTCCATGCATAAGGCTACCGAAGGGAATGATTGTGACTGAAGGTTTCGACAAGCTGCAATCAATTTTAGACGTCTCTTGTCTGTTAAAGACAGAGTCATGGACTCTGAATCCATCTGGAAACCCAGAAAGGTTACCCTTGTCTGAGGAATCAATGAACTTTTTGGTAAATTGATCCTCCAACCATGATCTTGAAGAAACAATACAAGTCGATTCGTATGAGATTCTGCTAAATGTAAAGACTGAGCAAGTACCAAGATATCGTCCAAATAAGGAAATACCACAATACCCTGTTCTCTGATTACAGATAGAAGGGCACCGAGAACCTTTGTAAAAATTCTTGGAGCTGTAGCTAGGCCAAACGGCAGAGCCACAAACTGGTAATGCTTGTCCAGAAAAGAGAATCTCAGGAACTGATAATGATCTGGATGAATCGGAATATGCAGATATGCATCCTGTAAATCTATTGTGGACATATAATTCCCTTGCTGAACAAAAGGCAAGATAGTCCTTACAGTTACCATCTTGAACGTTGGTATCCTTACATAACGATTCAATATTTTTAGATCCAGAACTGGTCTGAAGGAATTCTCCTTCTTTGGTACAATGAAGAGATTTGAATAAAACCCCATCCCCTGTTCCGGAACTGGAACTGGCATAATTACTCCAGTCAACTCTAGATCTGAAACACAATTCAGAAATGCTTGAGCTTTTACTGGATTTACTGGGACACGGGAAAGAAAAAATCTCTTTGCAGGAGGTCTCATCCTGAAACCAATTCTGTACCCTTCTGAAACAATGTTCTGAATCCAAAGATTGTGAACAGAATTGATCCAAATTTCTTTGAAAAAACGTAACCTGCCCCCTACCAGCTGAGCTGGAATGAGGGCCGCACCTTCATGTGGACTTAGAAGCAGGCTTTGCCTTTCTAGCTGGCTTGGATTTATTCCAGACTGGAGATGGTTTCCAAACTGAAACTGCTCCTGAGGATGAAGGATTAGGCTTTTGTTCTTTGTTGAAACGAAAGGAACGAAAACGATTATTAGCCCTGTTTTTACCTTTAGATTTTTTATCCTGTGGTAAAAAAGTTCCTTTCCCACCAGTAACAGTTGAAATAATAGAATCCAACTGAGAACCAAATAATTTGTTACCCTGGAAAGAAATAGAAAGTAGAGTAGATTTAGAAGCCATATCAGCATTCCAAGTCTTAAGCCATAAAGCTCTTCTAGCTAAAATAGCTAGAGACATAAACCTGACATCAACTCTAATAATATCAAAAATGGCATCACAGATAAAATTATTAGCATGCTGAAGAAGAATAATAATATCATGAGAATCATGATGTGTTACTTGTTGCGCTAAAGTTTCCAACCAAAAAGTTGAAGCTGCAGCAACATCAGCCAAAGATATAGCAGGTCTAAGAAGATTACCTGAACACAGATAAGCTTTTCTTAGAAAGGATTCAATTTTCCTATCTAAAGGATCCTTAAACGAAGTACCATCTGACGTAGGAATAGTAGTACGTTTAGCAAGGGTAGAAATAGCCCCATCAACTTTAGGGATTTTGTCCCAAAATTCTAATCTGTCAGACGGCACAGGATATAATTGCTTAAAACGTTTAGAAGGAGTAAATGAATTACCCAATTTATCCCATTCATTGGAAATTACTGCAGAAATAGCATTAGGAACAGGAAAAACTTCTGGAATAACCACAGGAGATTTAAATACCTTATCCAAACGTTTAGAATTAGTATCAAGAGGACCTCAATAGAATCCTCTATTTCTAAAGCAATTAGTACTTCTTTAAGTAAAGAACGAATAAATTCCATTTTAAATAAATATGAAGCTTTATCAGCATCAACCTCTGAGACAGAATCCTCTGAACCAGAAGAGTCATCAGAATCAGAATGATGATGTTCATTTAAAAATTCATCTGTAGGGAGAGAAGTTTTAAAAGATTTTTTACGTTTACTAGAAGGAGAAATAACAGACATAGCCTTCTTTATGGATTCAGAAACAAAATCTCTTATGTTATCAGGAACATTCTGCACCTTAGATGTTGAGGGAACTGCAACAGGCAATGGTACTTTACTAAAGGAAATATTATCTGCATTAACAAGTTTGTCATGACAATCAATACAAACAACAGCCGGAGGAATAGCTACCAAAAGTTTACAGCAGATACACTTAGCTTTGGTAGGTCCAGCACTAGACAGCGATTTTCCTGTAGTATCTTCTGACTCAGATGCAACGTGAGACATCTTGCAATATGTAAGAGAAAAAACAACATATAAAGCAAAATTGATCAAATTCCTTAAATGACAGTTTCAGGAATGGGAAAGAATGCCAAAGAATAAGCTTCTAGCAACCAGAAGCAATAAAAAATGAGACTTAAATAATGTGGAGACAAAAGCGACGCCCATATTTTTTAGCGCCAAATCAGACGCCCACATTATTTGGCGCCTAAATGCTTTTGGCGCCAAAATGACGCCACATCCGGAACGCCTACATCTTTGGCGCAAAATAACGTCAAAAAATGACGCAACTTCCGGCGACACGTATGACGCCGGAAACGGAAAAGAATTTTTGCGCCAAAAAAGTCAGCGCCAAGAATGACGCAATAAAATGAAGCATTTTCAGCCCCCGCGAGCCTAACAGCCCACAGGGAAAAAAGAGTCAAATTTTTGAAGGTAAGAAAAAAATGATTAATTCAAATGCATTATCCCAAATATGAAACTGACTGTCTGAAAAATAAGGAAAGTTGAACATTCTGAGTCAAGGCAAATAAATGTTTGAATACATATATTTAGAACTTTATAAACAAAGTGCCCAACCATAGCTTAGAGTGTCACAGAAAATAAGATTTACTTACCCCAGGACACTCATCTACATGTTTGTAGAAAGCCAAACCAGTACTGAAACAAGAATCAGCAGAGGTAATGGTATATATAAGAGTATATCGTCGATCTGAAAGGGGAGGTAAGAGATGAATCTCTACGACCGATAACAGAGAACCTATGAAATAGACCCCGTAGAAGGAGATCACTGCATTCAAATAGGCAATACTGTCTTCACATCCCTCTGACATTCACTGCACGCTGAGAGGAAAACCGGGCTCCAACTTGCTGCGGAGCGCATATCAACGTAGAATCTAGCACAAACTTACTTCACCACCTCCATCGGAGGCAAAGTTTGTAAAACTGAATTGTGGGTGTGGTGAGGGGTGTATTTATAGGCATTTTAAGGTTTGGGAAACTTTGCCCCTCCTGGTAGGAATGTATATCCCATACGTCACTAGCTCATGGACTCTTGCTAATTACATGAAAGAAATTATAATTTAAAAACCTTCATTATAAAGTAAGTTTACATGCCACATTTCTTCCTCCTAACGTCAGTAGTTCTCAAGATATGGATATCACTAAAAAAAATAATTCTTTTTTCACATCTGACAGTTGAGTCATAATATATAATTACAATTCAATAGTAATGTAATTGTAAACAGAATAATAATAACAAATTTTTTATATGCCGAATGGGTGCCCCGCCCACAGCTTAGCTGATTGGTGCCCATGTACAAGAAAAGACGATAATTAGCTCACAAAGTTCATGTCAGCGAGTGTGCAACCCAAACAGGCACACGTCATTGCGAGTGGTGGCGTTTTTCACTATTTTTTACAAATCACGAAACACATGCTAGCAAAGCTATTAGTTAATATAGAAATGTAATCTATCTGAGACCTATGAGTAACAGTCAAACAAACCTAGCTACCTAGAAAAAGACTGAGAGATAGTAGTAGTTTGGTGTTAGGGTTTTGTGTTATTGTTGAGCTGTATAGAAGAAAAAATGGATTGCTTGCTTGCTGTACTTTTTTTTTGTTTGTATACAAAGAAATTAAATGCTTCCAAGTGAGTGTTAAACTAAATACTGCAATATATATGTAGTTTTCTAGTTAGATGTTGAACATGAACTAATCTAGAAACATACTTAGATTACAGTACTTTGGTATCTGGTTGATGAACAACGTAAAGATCTGGGGCCCGATCCGATATGCAGCGTCGCCCGCAAATGCCGGCGACGCTGAATTTTGCGCTGGTTTGGTATCCTATATATGGCGTAACCTAGAAGTTACGCTCGTATATTTCTGCCGTCGCCCGTAGTTTTTTGGGCCATAGGCAGGTATACCAAACCAGCGCAGTTTGGTATCCAATATACAGCGTAAGGACTTACGTGGCGAAAATTGAGAAATCTTACTCCATTTTCACCTCGCCACAAAATGCAGCCGTAGTAAGCCTTATGCTGTCTATTGGAGCCCCGTAACTACCTGCTAAATAAACCTAACACCTAACACATGCGCAATGTCTATCTACCTGTCAACCGCGATCCCCCGCCACAATCCCTAATAAAATATTTAACCCCTAAACTGCCGCTCCCGGACCCCGCCGCCACCTACATTAACTACCCCCTAATGTGATCCCCCTACACCGTCGCCAACTATATTAAACTACCCCCTAAAGTGAGCCCCTTACACCGCCGCCATCTACCTTACCTACCCCCAAAAGTGAGCTCCTACCCCGCCGCCATCTATATTAAATTAATTAACCCCTAATTTAATCCCCCTACCCCGCCGCCATCTATATTAAATTAATTAACCCCTAATTTAATCCCCCTACCCCGCCGCCAGCTATATTAAATTATTTAACCCCTAAAATACTAAACTATCCCTACCACTAAACCTAAGTCTAACCCTACAAATAGCCCTGAAAAGGGCTTTTTGCGTGGCATTACCCCAAAGTAAACAGCTCTATTGCCAGCCCTTAAAAAGGCTTTTTGCGGGTCATGCCCCAAAGTAATCAGCTCTTTTACCAGCCCTTAAAAGGGCTTTTGGCGGGGCTTTGTCACAAAGTAAACTGCTCTTTTGCATCTAAACTAAATCCCCCTACACCGCCGCCACCTATATTAAACATATTAACCCCTAATCTAATCCCCCTACACCGCCGCCAGCTATATTAACTATATTAACCCTAATTATATTAGGGTTAATATAGTTAATATAGTTATTATATTATATATATTAACTATATTAACCCTAAATATATTAGGGTTAATATAGTTAATATCGTTATTATATTATATATATATTAAGTATAATAACCCTATCTAACTCTAACATCCCTAACTAAACTCTTATTAAAATAAATCTAATATTAATATTATTAATTAAAATATTCCTATTTAAATCTAAATACTTACCTATAAAATTAACACTAAAATAGCTACAATGTAATTAATAATTACATTGTAGCTATTTTAGGGTTTATATTTATTTTACAGGTAACTTGGTATTTATTTTAACTAGGTACAATAGCTATTAAATAGTTAATAACTATTTAATAGCTACCTAGTTAAAATAATTACCAATTTACCTGTAAAATAAATCCTAACCTAAGTTACAAATACACCTACACTATCAATAAATTAAATAAACTTCAAATATCTAAACTAAAATACAATTAAATAAACTAAACTAAATTACAAAAAAACAAAACACTAAATTACAAAAAATAAAAAAAAGATTACAAGATTTTTAAGCTAATTACACTTATTCTAAGCCCCCTAATAAAATAATAATGCCCCCCAAAATAAAAAAAATTCCCTACCCTATTCTAAATTAAAAAAGTTAGCTCTTTTACCTTACCAACCCTTAAAAGGGCCTTTTGCGGGGCATGACCCAAAGAAAACTGCTCTTTTGCCTGGAAAAAACCCCCACAATACCACCCCCCAAAATTACAACCCACCACCCACATACCCCTAATCTAACCCAAACCTCCCTTAAATAAACCTAACACTACCCCCCTGAAGATCTCCCTACCTTGTATTCACCCAGCCGGGCAGAACTCTTCATCCGATCCGGGCGATGTCTTCAATCAAGCGGCAAAGAAGTCTTCTTCCATCCGGGCGATGTCTTCAAGCAAGCGACAGAGAGTCTTCTTTCATCCGGCGATGTCTTCAAGCAAAGCGGCATCTTCAATCTTCTTTCTTCGCTCCTCCGCCGCGGAGCATCCATCCGGCACGACGACTTCCCGACGAATGAGGTTCCTTTAAATGACGTCATCCAAGATGGCGTCCGTCGAATTCCGATTGGCTGATAGGATTCTATCAGCCAATCGGAATTAAGGTAGAAAAATCTGATTGGCTGATTGAATCAGCCAATCAGATTCAAGTTCAATCCGATTGGCTGATTGCTTGCTTGAAGACATCTCCCGGATGGAAGAAGACTTCTTTGCCACTTGATTGAAGACATCGCCCGGATCGGATGAAGAGTTCTGCCCGGCTGGGTGAATACAAGGTAGGGAGATCTTCAGGGGGGTAGTGTTAGGTTTATTTAAGGGGGGTTTGGGTTAGATTAGGGGTATGTGGGTGGTGGGTTGTAATGTTGGGGGTGGTATTGTGGTTTTTTTTTCAGGCAAAAGAGCAGTTTTCTTTGGGGCGTGCCCCGCAAAAGGCCCTTTTAAGGGCTGGTAAGGTAAAAGAGCTAACTTTTTTAATTTAGAATAGGGTAGGGATTTTTTTTTATTTTAGGGGGCTTTATTATTTTATTAGGGGGCTTAGAATAGGTGTAATTAGCTTAAAAATCTTGTAATCTTTTTATTTTTTGTAATTTAGTGGGGTTTTTTTTTTGTAATTTAGTTTAGTTTATTTAATTGTATTTTAGTTTAGATATTTGTAGTTTATTTAATTTATTGATAGTGTAGGTGTATTTGTAACTTAGGTTAGGATTTATTTTACAGGTAAATTGGTAATTATTTTAACTAGGTAGCTATTAAATAGTTATTAACTATTTAATAGCTATTGTACCTAGTTAAAATAAATACCAAGTTACCTGTAAAATAAATATAAACCCTAAAATAGCTACAATGTAATTATTAATGACATTGTAGCTATCTTAGGGTTTATTTTATAGGTATTTAGATTTAAATAGGAATATTTTAATTAATAATATTAATATTAGATTTATTTTAATAAGAGTTTAGTTAGGGATGTTAGAGTTAGATAGGGTTATTATACTTAATATATATATAATATAATAACGATATTAACTATATTAACTCTAATATAATTAGGGTTAATATAGTTAATATATATAATATAATAACTATATTAACTATATTAACCCTAATATAATTAGGGTTAATATAGTTAATATAGCTGGCAGCGGTGTAGGGGGATTAGATTAGGGGTTAATGTGTTTAATATAGGTGGCGGCGGTGTAGGGGGATTAGATTAGGGGTTAATACATTTATTATAGGTGGCGGCGGTGTAGGGGGATTTAGATTAGATGCAAAAGAGCAGTTTACTTTGTGACAAAGCCCCGCCAAAAGCCCTTTTAAGGGCTGGTAAAAGAGCAGTTTTCTTTGGGGCATGCCCCGCAAAAAGCCCTTTTAAGGGCTGGCAATAGAGCAGTTTACTTTGGGGTAATGCCACGCAAAAAGCCCTTTTCAGGGCTATTTGTAGGGTTAGATTTAGGTTTAGTGGTAGGAATAGTTTAGTATTTTAGGGGTTAAATAATTTAATATAGCTGGCGGCGGGGTAGGGGGATTAGATTAGGGGTTAATTAATTTAATATAGGTGGCGGCGGGGTAGGGGGATTAGATTAGGGGTTAAATCATTTAATATAGGTGGCGGCGGGGTAGGGGGATTAAATTAGGGGTTAATATTTTTAAAATAGATGGCGGCGGGGTACGGGCTCACTTTAGGGGGTAGGTAAGGTAGATGGTGGCGGGGTAGGGGCTCAAATTAGGGGATTATAGATTTAATATAGCTGGCGGCGGGGTCCGGGAGCGGCGGTTTAGGGGTTAATAACTTTATTAGGTGGCGGTGGGGTCCGGGAGCGGCGGTTTAAGGGTTAATATATTTTTTATTGTTAGGATAGTGGGGGGGATAGCGGATAGAGGGTTAGACGTGTCGGGCTATGTTTGGGAGGCGTGTTAGACAGTGCGGGTGATTTCATACTTTAGTCAGGTTTTGTAGGCGCCGGCAGTTTCTAAAGT
This sequence comes from Bombina bombina, assembly GCF_027579735.1. Taxonomy (NCBI): domain Eukaryota; kingdom Metazoa; phylum Chordata; class Amphibia; order Anura; family Bombinatoridae; genus Bombina; species Bombina bombina. Next base: position 79,024,964 of record NC_069502.1, read on the forward strand.
GCCGTAAGTCACTGGCGACTCCAGAAATTTGTACTTACGCAGATTTCTGGACATCGCTGGTTTATCAGACTTACGGCACTTTAGCATCTGACGGGGCCGTATATAGGATAGCTCGAGTTGCAAGCTGAAACTGCGGGCGGCGGGGGTTCCCTCGCTTGCGCTGCAAACTACGCTGCATATCGGATCGCGCCCCAGGACTGCTTGAAAAAATAAAATAAATTGAAAGCATTTCATCTTTCGAAAACATTTTGCGTCATGTCGGGGCTGAACTCTATAGAAAAATATTTATAGATTGTAGAACTTGTGTTTGGTTAGAGTACAAAGTAATCATGTGCTTCTAATGATTTTTTTTTTTTTTTTTAAAGTTTAACACTTACACAAAACCTTTCAAAGAAGATCTTCTGGAAAAAATACATTAGAAAATCATTTCTACTTTGTGTACAAACCAAACTACTGCAATATATATATATTTTTAATATACCGGGATGTAGAAAAATTGCAGGACTTGTCTGGTGGGTTGTACAAATTAATAAAACACTTCAATTTGTTTCCCTCCAAAAGCTCATGTAAAACTTGGTTGTGTTAGTGACTTGATTAAGATTTGGTTTGGTGTTATGTTAAAAAATCAGCTGTGTCTGTACTCTTTTCTTTCTTTCTAAAAACTAGCTGCTTTTAGCATTGGTCTGTGTTTAAGTTATGGAACATGTGTCCACTTAGTTTATATAAAGCAATGGGTGCAACCACCATGTTTAAACTTAAGTTTACTTATTGACTATCTCCAGGGACACCAATGATATGAAACAGGCAATAAGAGACAAGGCTGTGTTGAACATAGAACTGTTAAAGCAATTATCTAATACAATTTCCTAACAGCATTGTCTGCACAGTATATTTAGTTGCCTATCCCTAATTGTCCTCACAGAACTGATAGATTAGGTAATAAATTAAAGGAATGGAAAGGTAAAATCTGAAATGTGCATTTCAAGAGAAATGTTTGCAATATACTTCAATTGTCAAAAAGTGCTTCTAGTAGAACTTATAACTGCTTTCCTATGAAATATGCACATATGCTGCAAGGACCCATGCACCAGTATTCAAACACAACACCTTCTCAGAGTCAAGTGGAGGAAAAGAGCTGTCCCAGCCTTGAGAAGTATCTATTGACGCAATGAGTTATTTTAGACTTTGTGTCTTCACATAATATTGACTTTGAAACCTTTGTCACAGGACATTTAGGGCTAGATTACAAGTGCTAATTTATCGCCCGTTTACCGGAGCGCAATAAATAACCAGGCATTACAAGTTGCTGGTTATTGCTACCGCAAGCTCGCGGTAGCAATTAGTGCCTATAAAATTAACCAGAGATCGGATCAGATTTATTAAAGTCCACCAAATTCCCCCAAAATCAAGTGTTATATACTTTATTAAAAAAATAAAGATAGTAGCATCTTTATTTTTAATAAAAAATCTGCAATAAACAAGTATAAGGGTTTAAAGTTGGGGGGTAAGGGGTGTTAGAAAAAAACAGCACTGAACAACTGCTGCAACCAGATTTCTGAGAAGGCAGGTTGAGGAAAAACCCTTGAGTGACTGCAAAAGACCTGCAGCAAGATTAGGTGGAAAAAGGCACTGAGGTTTCAGTTTGCACAGTAAGGTGTGTACTAAACACATATGGTTTCCATGTCTGAACTCCAAGATGTACACCACTACTGACCCAAAATCACTAGAAAAGTCGGCTCCAATATGCTCAAAATCATATAAATGAGGCATAGAAGTTTTGGGATTTTGTTCTGTGGAGCTATGAAACAAAACTGGAACTTTCCAGCCTGATGGATCAGCGGTTTGTCTGGAGGAAGAAGAATTAAGCATACGCTGAAAAGAACACTCTGCCTACAGTTAAGCATGGTGGTGGCTCGGTGATGATCTGGGACTGCTTTGCATCCTCTGGCAGTGGAAACCTGCAGCATGTGGAAGGCAAGATGGATTCATTGAAGTATCAGGAGATCCTAGGAGAAAACGTCATGCCGTCTGTGAGGAAGCTGAAGCTTGGGCGTCAGTGGATCTGCCAACAGGACAATGATCCCAAGCATACCTCAAATTCCACCAAGGCTTGGTTGCAGATGAAGTCCTGGAAGATTCTACAGTGGCCATCACAGTCAACTGACCATATAATATCTCTGGTGGAATTTGAAGAATGCGGTTTCAGCACGAAAGCCAAAGAATATTACTGAACTGGAGGCCATTGCTCATGAGGAATGCTGCCAGAAGCTGGTGTCTGGCTATGCATCTTGCTTGCAGCAAGTCATAACAGCAAAAGGGTGCTCTACTAAGCACTAAAGATGCTTGCCATGAAGGGGTTGAATCATTTTGAGACTGCAGAATTCATTAAAAGTTTAAATTTCAGTTAAATTTGGGGAAACCACTTGAAGCATTCGTTGTGTTGAGCGGCTGCTTGATAAATCTCTCCCATAGTTTATCTTATTGTGAAATGCATTAACTCATAATTAACAATGTTTAATAATGTATTCTGCATATTGCTATGTTAAAGTAACAGGTATATAAAATTTACAAAAATAAAAAAAACTTCATCAGTTTCTAGCATTCTTGCACAGAGCACAGGAAACCATACAACCCACACTAAAAATATCATCTGTCATCCACATGAGTATAAATGTTTCAAGTTGCAACAAAGGAATTTTAAATATAAAAATGCAGTAAACGACCACAAATCTTTAATGATGGGGGGATGCTGGATCATTTCGAGTGATGCATGTTATATATTTGCCAGTAATATATATGATATATTATTGATAGCCACAAACATATTTAATTAACAGCTGTGAATGTGATATATATAAAAATGTTATGGAATAATGAATACATTGACTTCAAGTAACACTCTTGGATTAATTAATAACACCTAGATTACGAGTTTTGCGCTAAACAGGGTACGAAACGAACGCAACAAAAGTTGCGTTACTTCACTCTCCATAGCGCTGCATTACGAGTTACTAAAAAGCCTCCTTGTGCATGCGATATGGTGGCATTAAGTTCCATACCGCACAAAATAAAAGGGCTCCTTTGATGTGCTCGTGCACGCTTTCCCCCATAGACATCGATGGGGAAGGAGTGTTAGAAAAAAATCTAACCTCTGAAGCATGGAAAAAACACTAAGATTACAAAAAAAAATAAACTAAATTATAAAAAATAAAAACAATTACACCTAATCTAAAAGCCCTATAAAAATAAAAAAACAAAAACAAAATAAAAACACCCCCTAACCTATAATACACTACCAATAAACCTCAAAAGGACCATTTGTGGGGCATTGCCCTAAATAAATCAGCTCTTTTACATGTAAAAAAATACAAAGTCCACCCAACATTAAAACCCACCACCCAACAAACCCCCCAAAATAAAAACCTAACTCTAAAAAAAAACTAAGCTACCCATTGGCCCTAAAGGGTCATTTGTATGGACATTGCCCTTAAAAGGGCATTTAGCTCTTTTTCAAAGCACAAAGCCCTAATCTAAAAATAAAACCCACCCAAAAAAATAAAATTAAAAAAATAACACTAACCCCAGAAGATCTACTCACGGTTTCTGAAGTCCGGACATCCAGGCAGCAAGAAGACTTCATCCAGGCAGCGAGGTCTTCATCCATCCCGGGGGCATCTTCTATCTTCATCCCGGTGGCACGGAGTGGAGCCATTCTGGAAGCTGATCCCATCCTGCGTGGAGCGTCCTCTTCATACAGTCGCGGCTGTACACTGAAGTTGAATGTAAGGTAGCCGTTTCAAAATGGCGTACCTTGCAATCCTATTGGCTGATTTGATTCTTCAAATTCAAATCAGCCAATAGGATGAGAGCTTCTAAAACCTTAGTGTACAGGGGCGACCATATGAAGAGGATGCTCCGCGCAGGATGGGATCAGCTTCCAGGATGGCTCCGTGCCGCCAGGATGAAGATAGAAGATGCCCCCAGAATGGATGAAGACCTCGTTGTCTGGATGAAGACTTCTGCCGCCTGGTTACCTGGACTTCAGGAACCATGAGTAGATCTTCTGGGGTTAGTGTTAATTTTTTGATTGCTTTTTTGGATGTTTTTTTTTTTTTTAGATTAGGGCTTTGGGCTTTGAAAAAGAGCTAAATGCCCTTTTAAGGGCAATGCAAAATAGCTAAATGCCCTTTTAAGGGCAATGCCCATACAAATGCCCCTTTAGGGGCAATGGGTAGCTTAGGTTTTTTTTAGAGTTAGGTTTTTTTATTTTGGTGGGTTGGTTGGGTGGTGGGTTTTACTGTTGGGGGGACTTTGTATTTTTTACAGGTAAAAGAGCTGATTTCTTTAGGGCAATGCCCTACAAAAGGCCCTTTTAAGGGCTATTGATAGTTTATTGTATGCTAGGGAGTGTTTTTATTTTTGGGGGGTTATTTTTATAGAGCTATTAGATTAGGTGTAATTGTTTTTATTTTTGATAATTTCATTTTTTTGTAATCTTAGTGTTTTTTATTTTTCGTGATTTTAGTGTCAATTATTTTTGGTAAACTTAGATTTTTCGTAGGATTTGTTTTTTTTGTTGTAATTTAGAAACATTTTTCGTAGTGTTATTTTTTTTAAAATTTGTCATTTAGATATTTTAATTGGTAGTATTTTTTATTTTTTTAGATTAGTTATGTTAGGTTCATTTATAGTTTAAAGTTTGGTTTATATTTATTTCACAGGTAAGTTTTTATTTATTTAAATAAAGTTATATTGTAATTTTAATATAAAGTTAGGGGGGTGTTAGGTTTGGGGGTTATTAGTTTAATTTAGTGTTTTGCGATGTGGGGGGCTGGTGGTTTAGAGGTTAATAGGTTTATTTAGTGGCGGAGATGTGGGAGGCCGTTGGTTTAGGGGTTAATAACTTTATTTAGTGGTGGCGATGTCGGGGAGCGGCGGAATATGGGTTAATAACTTTTTTTATAGTCGTGGCGATGTTGGGGTGCAGGGAATAGGGGTTAATATATTTAAATAGTGTTGGCGATGTGGGTGGGTGGCAGATTAGGGGTAAATAAGTTTAATATAGTGTTTGTGATGCGGAAGGGTGGTGATTTAGGGGTTAATAGGTAGTTTATGAGTGTTAGTGTACTTTGTAACACTTTAGTTCTGAGTTTTGTGAAACATTTTTGTTACACAAAATCCATAACTACTGCTTTCAGATGGTGGTATTGATCGTGTTGGTATAGGCTGTAACACAAGCATTTTTTACCTTACCGCACAACCTGTAATAACGGCGCTATGAAAAACCCACGTAAAAACGTCATTTTTTGAGTGCGGGATTGACATTGCATTACAGACTAAAATGCTTGCGGTATAGCAATACTGACATGACTCGTAATATGCGTTACTGTTAAAAGCCGCAACGCAAAACTCGTAATCTAGGTGTCTGTAAGCCAATGAACCAGTTCATTCAATCAGTCCATGCCAGTAATGTTCATGGATATTATTTTGAGAGAACATATACAGTATTTAAGTATAACTTTGTATATTGCATTACCAATTCTATATCAACATCTTTATTAGGGCTGTGGTGTGCCAGGTAGAGGTTTTAGGTACAAAAGCTTTTTTATCCAAAATGCTTGTGACTAGAAAAGGTTTGGATTTTCGGATTAGTTGTATAATTGCCTCTATAAGACGGGACAGTTTGGAAAGAGGATGGGACCAAGTGTAAACAACAATATATTATGTTATTTAGGCAATATTTGCATGTAATGATAAAGCTTATACATGCAACCTTAAAGAGACAGTCAAGTCAAAAATAAACTTTAATGATTAAAATAGGGCATGCAATTTTGAACAACTTTCCAATCTACTTTTATCATCAAATTTGCTTTGTTATCTTGGTATTTTTTGTTGAAAGCTTAACCTAGTTAGGCTCATTAAATTATTTCTAACCCTTGAAGGCTGCATCTTATCTCAGAGCATTTTGACAGTTTTTCACAATTAAACAGTGCTAGTTCATGTATGTCATATAGATAGCATTGTGCTCACTCCCATGGAGTTATTTATGAGTCAGCACTGATTGGCTAAAATGCAAGTCTGTCAAAAGAATTAAGTTAAGGAGGCAGTCTGCAGAGGCTTAGATACAAGGTAATCACAGAAGTAAAAAGTGTAATAATATAACTATGCTGGTTATGCAAAACTGGGGAATGGGTAATATCTATCTTTTTAAACAATAGAAATTCTGGAGTAGACTGTCCCTTTAAGGTAGTTTTATATGATTTTTAAAACTGCTGTATAATAGCACCACCAGAAAGATAGTACAGCACTGTAATCAGTTGTTGCGAATAAATAAATATAGACTAGCATTTGCATTTTAGAACACAAGAAAACAAACCAAAGGGACAGGCAGAGAAGATTGTGACTGACTGGTTCGGAAAATAATTCCTTTCACTAAGGGCCTCTGATTGCCATGCTGTTTCCATTTCACTTTTACATTTTTGTATATTCATAGGGTCATAACCTCTTACTATAAACTTATTAGCCATATCTTCCAACTGTTGTGCTTTATTTACAGGGTCTGAGTTGCATCTTTGTGCTTTAGGTATAGCCCTAATTGGAGATCCGGAATGACTGCTCTTTGCATATAATAACTCATTTTTATGTGTAGATTTTTAAAAAAGAGTAGTGTGTAGCCTTTCTTCATCTTTTTATATCTGTAGACCTAAAAAATCAATTCAATATGGCTAGTGTCATGTGAAACTTTAAAGCATACCAGATTTGGTTAGTCGTTAAGTGTGTCAAACTAAAGCATACCAGATTTGGTTAGTCGTTAAGTGTGTCAAACTAAAGCATACCAGATTTGGTTAGTCGTTAGTGTGTCAAACCAATGCTCCAATCAGATTTAGTACCAGTTCACAAGAAAAATACATCATCAATATATCTACAGTTTATGGATACCTATCGCCATACCAGAAATCTGAAGATAGAAATATATTTAAAAATCTAAAGTAGTTATTTCTCAAGCATTGATTGAAAATATCAATCAGAAAGTCTACTTTTCAATGTATAGAAATCTTAATAATGTCATTCTAATTTTATCCACTCCTGCATCAAAACTATTGATATCGGCCGTTAGCAATATCGTTTCACTACTCAACATATGTTCATTATTTCTGATAATCTTAGCTCCTTAAATAAGAGGCCACGTCTAAATAGTTGTATGTGTATAAATATATAAATATATATGCCGTATATATATATATATATATATATATATATGTATATATATATATATATATATATATGTGTGTGTGTGTGTGTGTATATTTATGTGTTTATATGTGTATATATGTATTTGCACACATATAAATATATATTTCTGTATATATTTGTACAGGTAGAAAACCCTTTATCCATACTGCTTGGGACCCGAAAAGATTTGACTTTCAGAATAGTTTGGATTTTGGAATATTTGCATCTTTGAAATTGGAGAGTTTGGAGGTGGGATGGAACCAAGTGTAAACAACACTATCTTGTGTAATTTAGGTAATATTTACATGTCATGATACATGTAACTTAAAGGTAGTATCATATAATTTTGAATACTTTATATACATAGTACCACCAGAAAGATGGTACAGTGCAGTACTGTAATCATATTTGTTGTTATAAATCAACATAGACCGTTATTTGCATTTTAGGACACACCAAAAAAATACAGGCAGTGAAGATTATGACTTACGAGGGGGGGTAGTATATAAGTATAGATAAATATTGTATATACATATATATATATATATATATACTTAAAAATAAAAAGAACATGGGTATTTGAACTAGTCCTAATGCACCTTTGGCTTTAGCACTGTTGGTCTAGCTCCCCTTCAGGTTATCGCGCTAACAATAAAAAGAAAATGCTTCTTAGCATGCCCATAGAAGTCTATGGGGAAAGATTGCGATATCCAACCTCCAGATGTTAGAGCGCCTTTTGCTCTCGTGCTACATTTTTACTTTTAACACCAGCGCTAACATGGGAGTGCTATTGATTTACCTTGAGTGTGTTATCACTTAAGAGTGATAAAAATGTAGGCCTTAATGGGTTGTGGTTTTAAAGAACAAAACTAGCTATTTAATATAAGCAATTTCTCATGATAATATTTTGTGTTATGTTCTTGTATTTTTTTTTTTCTTGTTCCATCATACCAAAACTCCTTACCATATATCTTTCAATGCTATCACTTGTTCTTGTCTGTCTTTATGTTTTTCCTAATTAATATGCCATGGTTTCATTTGTTTAATGCGACTTACAGTTTTATTTCTGTTGTTTAGTGGTTTTATGTCAAATTTGAAAATCCTATTACTTTTTGAATGACAGCTGATGCCCACTGTGAATTTTGATTGTATTTCATAACCTATAAATTCTCTTCTTCTTTATAGTCCTGTTTCACTTGTGACAACTCTTTTGATTCTCTCTTTTTTTTTTTCTTTATTAGGTTTCATTAAATCCAAATCTGTGCTCACCAATCTACCTAATATAAGTTATGCTGGTGTTTCACCAGTTGCTAAATGTTACAAATTAAATGTCGCAAACCTAAAATTTTACGTTCGCGAACGGCGGACGCGAACTTCCACAACTGTTCGCGAATGGGCGAACGGGGCGAACTGCCATAGACTTCAATAGGCAGGCGAATTTTAAAACCCACAGGGACTCTTTCTGGCCACAATAGTGATGGAAAAGTTGTTTCAAGGGTACTAACACCTGGACTGTGGAATGCCGGAGGGGGATCCATGGCAAAACTCCCATGGAAAATTACATAGTTGATGCAGAGTCTGGTTTTAATCCATAAAGGGCATAAATCACCTAACATTCCTAAATTGTTTGGAATAACGTGCTTTAAAACATCAGGTATGTACACTACTGTTACACCACATATGAGTTGCACTGGGGTGACACTGTGCCCTGGCAGGCAGGCACTGAAACGCACACGTGTGAAGGAAACTGACTGCTATTATTTAACACAGTCAAAAAAGTGTTTTGTTTTTTTAAAATCTACACTACTGTTACACCAGATATGAGTTGCACTGGGGTGACACTGTGCCCTGGCAGGTAGGCACTTAAACGCACACGTGTGACGGAAACTGACTGCTATTATTTAACACAGTCAAAAAGTGTTGTTTTTTTTAAATCTACACTACTGTTACACCAGATATGAGTTGCACTGGGGTGACACTGTGCCCTGGCAGGTAGGCACTTAAACGCACACGTGTGACGGAAACTGACTGCTATTATTTAACACAGTCAAAAAGTGTTGTTTTTTTTAAATCTACACTACTGTTACACCACATATGAGTTGCACTGGGGTGACACTGTGCCCTTGCAGGCAGGTACTTAAACGCACACGTGTGAAGGAAACTGACTGCTATTATTTAACACAGTCAAAAAAGTGTTGTTTTTTTAAAATCTACACTACTGTTACACCAGATATGAGTTGCACTGGGGTGACACTGTGCCCTGGCAGGCAGGCACTGAAACGCACACGTGTGAAGGAAACTGACTGCTATTATTTAACACAGTCAAAAAAGTGTTGTTTTTTTTAAATCTACACTACTGTTACACCAGATATGAGTTGCACTGGGGTGATACTGTGCCCTGGCAGGCAGGCACTTAAACGCACACGTGTGAAGGAAACTGACTGCTATTATTTAACACAGTCAAAAAAGTGTTGTTTTTTTTTTAAATCTACACTACTGTTACACCAGATATGAGTGGTGGCACTGGGCAAGTGGGCACAGTATACGCTGTGAGCCTGACACACATGCTGGCAGGCAGGCAACTGCAATTAGATTACACAGGAAAAAAAAAAAAGCAGCCCTAAAAAGGGCTTTTTGGGGTGCTGTCCTTACAGCAGAGATCAGATGAGTCCTTCAGGACTGTAGTGGACACTGAATACACTAGCCTAGCTATAGATTTCCCTACTAAATCAGCAGCAGCTACACTGTCCCTCCTCTCACTAACAATGCAGCTTCTGAATGAATCTAAAATGGATGCTGTCCAGGAGGTAGGAGGGTCTGGGAGGGAGGGTCTGCTGCTGATTGGCTGGAATGTACTTTGACAGGGTCAAAGTATTACTCAATGATGACGAATAGGGGGCGGATCGAACATCGCATATGTTCGGCCGCCGCGGCGAACGGCGAACTATTCGCCGGCGAACAATTCGCGACATCACTAGTTACAAACGATTTCTCTAATAGGGTCAGATTACGAGTGCAGTGCTAGAAGTAAACTTTTTTGTGCAGGTGTCAGGTTGTGCTTGTGCCCTAACCCGATACATCCAAAAAGCCAGTTAGAATATCGAGCATGAAATAACCTTTTGCCCCATAGTAGTCAATGGAGAAAAAAAGTGGAAAAAAAAAACAGAACACAAATGGAGGAATACGTGAACGTGCACGCTTTTTGCACTCAGCGGTTGAGCATGCAAGCAAAACAGCTTACTTTCAACTCATAATACAAGCGCAACCTGGCACACGCAAAAACCTTACTTCTAGCACAGTTAATATTATAATATAGTAGATATTTTCTCTAGAGGATCTTCATTATTACCACTGAGAACTGGAGAAGTCCTGTATGACTATATTTGGAATTGAACATGAAGAGTAGCATGTATGATAAGTCATATACCTACACAGGCATGGATTAAAATATAGTGGGCTAGAATACATACATATATATATTTATATTTGCTGCCTATCACTGGGTAACTTACCCCCTTTGCTGCGCTAGTCCCATGGCATGAGAACAAGGCTCCCATTGGAGCCTAAAGCATTCTCTCGTGAGCGTAATGCTTCCGTGCAATGGGAACGCGACCTCGCTTTCGCATTGCACCTTACTTGTAATATTAGTGCACATTTGCGTGCGCTGGTATTACTCAGTTGAGCACAAATATCGGTTTTGCAGAAGCAATATTTTGCGCTCAACTTGTAATCTGGCCTTGTGTACACTAAATAATAGTGCATATAGGACATATGTCTTCAATGTTACATAGACACAGAGGTTTACATATAAACAAACATTATGTGTACTGATGTACATGCAGTATACATATACAACCTATGTAGAATTGTATATAAGAACATATTTTGCTTTACATACATATAAACATTCAATGAGGAATATATATATACACATCAGTACATATAATAATACATTATGTACACAAAGCACAAAGAAGAAACATACAATGTTCATATAAATAGATAGATAGATAGCTAGATAGATAGATAGATAGATGATAGATAGATAGATGCCACGGTAATATGTGAAAACCAGGGCTTGGCTTCTTCCCATATACAGGTAGATTACAGGTTTTGCGCTATAGAGGGTATTTAATGAACGCAACAAAAGTTGTGCTATTTCACCCTCCATAGCGCTGCCATTACAAGTTTTCAAACAGCTGGCGTGTGCGGGCGATATGGTTGTGTTGAGCTCCATACTGCACAAAATACAAGCGCTGTTTTGACGTGCTTGTGCACGCTTTCCCCATAGACATCAATGGGGAGAGAGTGTCAGAAAAAACCTAACACCTGCGATTGCGGAATGAAAAGCTCCATAACGCAGTCCCATTGATGTCTATGGGGAAAACAAAAGTTCAGTTAAAACCTAACACCCTAACATAAAAACAATGTCTAAACACCCCTAATCTGCTGCCCCCAACTTTACTGCCACCTACATAATGTTATTAACCCCTAATCTGCCGCCCCCAACATCGCCGCCACCTACATAATGTTATTAACCCCTAATCTGCCACTCCCGACCGCCACTATAATAAACCTATTAACCCCCAAACCGCAAGCCCCCTACAGCTAAATATACTAAATTAAACTATTAACCCCTAAACTGAAAGCTCCCCACATCGCAATAAACTAATTTAAACTAGTAACCCCTAAACCTAATTCCCCCCTAACTTTATATTAAAATTACAATTTCCCTATTTTAAATTAAATTAAAAATTTACCGGTCAAATTAAAAAAAAATAAGTTTAAACTAACAATTAAACTAATATAACTATTAAACTAAAATTAAACTAACTACCAATTAAAGAAAACTAAAATACACATTAAAAAAATCCAAACACTACTATAAAAATTACAGAGTATCTAATTACAAAAAATAAAAAATACTAAATTACAAAAAATAACAAACACTAAATTACGAAAAAAAACAAACGAAATTATCAAAAATAAAAAAGAATTAAACCTAATCTAATAGTCCTATAAAAATAAAAAAGCCCACCAAAAATAAAAAAAAACTAGCTTACAATAAACTACCAATAGCCCTTAAAAGGGCCATTTGTAGGGCATTTCTCTAAGTTAAACAGCTCTTGTACCTGTAAAAAAATACAAAGACACCCCCAACAGTAAAACCCACCACCCAACCAACCCCCCAAAATAAAGAAAACCTAACTCTAAAACATAACTAAGTTACCCATTGCTTTTTTAAGATTGCCCGAAACCCTAATCTAAAAAAAAAGCCACCCAAAAAAAGTTAAAAAAAACACTAACCCCTGACGATCCACTTACAGTTTTTGAAGTCCGGACATCCATCCTCATCCAGGCAGCGAAGTCTTCCTCCAGGCGGCAAAGTCTTCATCCAGGCAGCGAGGTCTTCACCCATCCAGACGGCGTCTTCTATCTTCATCCAGATGGCATCTTCTATCTTCATCCCGGCAGCGCGGAGCGGCTCTTTTCTGAAGACATCTGGCGCAGAGCATCCTCTTTATAAGGTCACCGCCGTAAACTGAATCTTTAATGCAAGGGATCCTTTTCAAAATGGTGTCCCTTGCATTCCTATTGGCTGATTTGATTTTGGAAATTCAAATCACCCAATAGGATGAGAGCTACTGAAATCCTATTGACTGTTCAAATCAAGGTAAAACAGTGAGGAATGTTCCTATTATACAAGTGGGAACCCTGACCAATATGTTTAGGCTTGTTAAATCCAGGACAGGATTATAAATCCCTTTGGACAAGCAACAGATTGGGGTAAAAACTTTTGACCCTGAGGTTACACAGGTACTGGGATTAATTATTCCCCTATTCTCCAAATCTATTTATAAAGGTGGCCACCTCTGAAGGATCTTTGGCAATAAGAAGAACTCTGCTTCAAAGTGAATCAGTCCGGATGTCCAAACTATTTTTCCTGATAGATCCTAAAATGTATAAACTTATACCTAAATTTATACAAAGTATGTTAAATCTGTACCTAAAATAAGCATAAGATGTAGTTTACATGTACATACTTAAGCATATGTACATATTTAGTCTGTCATGTGGCAATACTGATTAAAGAAGCAGCACATGCTAACAGGTACACAGTAGATACTTGTAAATCCATGTCCAGAATAAGCAGAGACTGCACACACTTACAAATTAAAGTGAAGGTCCATTTTGATGAATTAGTGCCTGGTTTTAATAAACCGATTAAAAACAAGGGCACTTTAATTAATACAAATTGACATTTCAAAAACTTACCTTTTAATCCTGAATGCCGCTCCAGTGATTCCCCGGCCATCGGAAGCCTCTGCAGACGTCAGAAATGACGAATCAGGCTTCATCCAATCACAGCTTCCCCCCGGGGGAATCTTGGCCTGATGCAACGCTATGATTGGAAGAAGCCGGATTCGTCATTTTGGACCAGCAAAGACGGCTTGCGACGGGTCGAGGAAGTGCTGGAGCGGCTGCCAGGATTAAAAGGTAAGTTTTTGAAGAAAACAGTGAAATGTCGATTTTGATGAATTAAAGTGCCCTTGTTTTTAATAGGTTTATTGAAAACTGGGCACTAAGTCATCAAAATGGACCTTCACTTAAAATACACAATGTACATTGTTAATGAAAATATTAATGATTAATGTTCAGTGTCTGCATGAAAAACGTATGTGCCTACATATAAATCGCTCTTACAATGGTATAAAAGCGATACCAATAGATCTAATCTCTAAAGGATCTCTACTGATAGTGAAAATATTCATAATCAATGTTCAGTATTGCATGATAGAACCTTTGTGCATAGATATAAATTACACATAACATAGGTATAAAAGATATACCAATAGATATTATCTCTAAAGGATCTCAACTGTTGTACTAAAATACAGATAAATCCTGCATAACTGCATTTGGAATTAAACATGCAGAGTACAATGCATTAAAGGTATATTCCTAGAGGAGCATATAATATAGAATTGTGTGCACTAATAACATAGGTCGTATAATGTCTAGCATATCTACAGAGACAGAAAGTTCTGCCTATGTAAAATCCTTATGTGTAGTGATGTCGCAAACCTAAAATTTTGCAATCGCGAACGGCGAACTTCCACAAAAGTTCGCGAACCGGCAAACCGGGCGAACCGCCATAGACTTCAATAGGCAGGCGAATTTTAAAACCCACAGGGACTCTTTCTGGCCACAAAAGTGATGGAAAAGTTGTTTCAAGGGGACTAACACCTGGACTGTGGTATGCCGGAGGGGGATCCATGGCAAACTCCCATGGAAAATTACATAGTTGATGCAGAGTCTGGTTTTAATCCATAAAGGGCATAAATCACCTAACATTCCTAAATTGTTTGGAATAACGTGCTTTAAAACATCAGGTATGATGTTGTATCGTTCAGGTAGTGTAAGGGTTTTTTTTTTTAAATGTACACTACTGTTTAAGCAGATATGAGTTGCACTGGTGTGACACTGTGCCCTGGCAGGACCTGGAACGCACAGGTGTGAGGGAAACTGACTGCTATTGTTTCACAGTAAAAAAAGTTGTTTTTTTTTTTTAAATGTATGTACACTACTGTTTTAGTAGATATGACTTGCACTGGTGTGACACTGTGCCCTGGCAGGACCTGGAATGCACACGTGTGAAGGAAACTGACTGCTATTATTTCACAGTAAAAAAAGTTTTTTGTTTTTTTTTTAAATGTACACTACTGTTACACCAGATATGAGTGGTGGCACTGGGCAAGTGGGCACAGTATACGCTGTGAGCCTGAGCTGGCAGGTAGGGTGCAATTAGATTACACAAGGAAAAAAAAAAAAAGCAGACTGATGTTCTAGCCCTAAAAAGGGCTTTTTGGGGTGCTGTCCTTACAGCAGAGATCAGATGAGTCCTTCAGGACTGTAGTGGACACTGAATACACTAGCCTAGCTATCGATTTCCCTATTAAATCAGCAGCAGCTACACTGTCCCTCCTCTCACTAAGAATGCAGGCTCCGAATGAATCTAAAATGGATGCTGTCCAGGAGGTGGGAGGGTCTGGGAGGGAGTGTCTTCTGCTGATTGGCTGGAATGTGTCTTGTGACTGTGAGCTACAGGGTCAAAGTTTACTCAATGATGACGAATAGGGGGCGAATCGAACATCACATATGTTCGCCGTCCGCTGCGAACGCGAACATGCTGTGTTCGCTGCGAACTATTCGCGGCAGAACTGTTCGCGACATCACTACTTATGTGTCATACTGAACATGCAATGAACCTAAGGAGGTACATTACATCAAATAATATCCCAAAGGGCAAACAATGTACAAAAGTACATCAAATGCAGACTGACATAAAAAACTATCTGTTTACATCTCCTGGTGATGAAGGGAGTACAATGCTTTATTGACTTATAAATAAGTATTAATAGTGCAGATAGTTATAATAAATGATAATGTCACTATGTCATTATGTTCAGTACAATATACAATGTAGCAAGAGAGGACACTAATGGCACTGCTACAGTATCTGTTTAGGAATATCTTTATTGATAGTCTATAATTCTGCTAAGAGTTAAATACTCATATATCATATGTTGCAGAGTACAGGGTACTAGATAGGGGTGCTATGTACAAAACAACAAGCTAGATTACATCAGTATGAAACTGATATACAGGTACATATGAATAGCACTCATATTCCTTAACAACTTAAATAATCAGAGCAAGGGAACGAGGTAAAAGAGCAAAAAGGTGCAAAAATAAAATTTACCTTTATTAGGATACTTAAAATCAAGCGTACACAAACACTTAAAAATACAAATGATTCAAGTCTGAGAGCAAATATATAAAGTCAAATGACCCAAATATAAGTCAAGGGAGATACTTAAATAAGGGATATAGGCCTAAAATGTAGTTGTTAATCCATAGTCTATATCTTAATACATAGACAAGCTGAACAGGTGTCGCATCTATATTGAGTCCAATGTTCAACGTTCTATTGTGCTTCAAGGATGGCATCCATTATCAATAGTCGAATGAGAGCAGCATACACATTGGGATAGATAATAGTGAATAGATGAATAATATTTAAGTAATGACATGCAGTGTGTTAATATTCGCCTAGATTACGAGTTTTGTCGGTAATGCTGTGCGTTGCTAATGAGCAGTTTTTCCTTACCGCTCACCTACAGTAACGCTGGTATTATGGGTCTTTAGAAACCCGGCGTTAGCCACAAAAAAGTGAGCATAGAGCAAAATTTAGCTCCACATCTCACCTCAATACCAGCGCTGCTTATGTTAGCGGTAATTTCCCCATAGGGATCGATCAATGGGGGAGAGCAGTGTAAAGCTCCTAACGCAGCCCCATTGATTCCTATGGGGAAATACTTTTTATGTCTACACCTAACACCCTAACATGAACCCCGAGTCTAAACACCCCTAATCTTACCTACATTATATTATTAACCCCTAATCTGCAGCTCCGGACACCGCCGCCACCTACATTATACTTATGAACCCCTAATCTGCTGCCCCCAACATCGCCGAACCCTACATTATATTTATTAACCCCTAATATGCCGCCCCCAATGTCGCCGCAACCTACCTACACTTATTAACCCCTAATCTGCCACCCACAACGTCGCCGCCAATATATTAAATGTATTAACCCCTAAATCTAAGTCTAACCCTAACATCCCCCTAACTTAAATATAATTTAAATACATCTAAATAAAATAACTACAATTCACTAAATTATTCCTATTTAAAACTAAATACTTACCTATAAAATAAACCCTAAGATAGCTACAATATAACTAATAGTTAATTGTAGCTATCTTAGGGGTTTGTTTGTTTTTTTTACAGGCAACTTTGTATTTATTTTAACTAGGTACAATAGTTATTAAATAGTTATTAACTATTTAATAGCTACCTAGTTAAAATAAATTCAAATTTACCTGTAAAATAAATCCTAACATAAGTTACAATTACACCTAACACTACACTATAATTAAATTAATTACCTAAACTAACTACAAATAAATACAATTGAAAAAAATTATCTAAAGTACGAAAAAAAAAACCACTAAATTACAGAAAATAATAAAATAATTACAAGTTTTTAAAACTAATTACACCTAATCTAATCCCCCTAATAAAATAAAAAAGGATGAGAGCTACTGAAATCCTATTGACTGTTCAAATCAAGGTAAAACAGTGAGGAATGTTCCTATTATACAAGTGGGAACCCTGACCAATATGTTTAGGCTTGTTAAATCCAGGACAGGATTATAAATCCCTTTGGACAAGCAACAGATTGGGGTAAAAACTTTTGACCCTGAGGTTACACAGGTACTGGGATTAATTATTCCCCTATTCTCCAAATCTATTTATAAAGGTGGCCACCTCTGAAGGATCTTTGGCAATAAGAAGAACTCTGCTTCAAAGTGAATCAGTCCGGATGTCCAAACTATTTTTCCTGATAGATCCTAAAATGTATAAACTTATACCTAAATTTATACAAAGTATGTTAAATCTGTACCTAAAATAAGCATAAGATGTAGTTTACATGTACATACTTAAGCATATGTACATATTTAGTCTGTCATGTGGCAATACTGATTAAAGAAGCAGCACATGCTAACAGGTACACAGTAGATACTTGTAAATCCATGTCCAGAATAAGCAGAGACTGCACACACTTACAAATTAAAGTGAAGGTCCATTTTGATGAATTAGTGCCTGGTTTTAATAAACCGATTAAAAACAAGGGCACTTTAATTAATACAAATTGACATTTCAAAAACTTACCTTTTAATCCTGAATGCCGCTCCAGTGATTCCCCGGCCATCGGAAGCCTCTGCAGACGTCAGAAATGACGAATCAGGCTTCATCCAATCACAGCTTCCCCCCGGGGGAATCTTGGCCTGATGCAACGCTATGATTGGAAGAAGCCGGATTCGTCATTTTGGACCAGCAAAGACGGCTTGCGACGGGTCGAGGAAGTGCTGGAGCGGCTGCCAGGATTAAAAGGTAAGTTTTTGAAGAAAACAGTGAAATGTCGATTTTGATGAATTAAAGTGCCCTTGTTTTTAATAGGTTTATTGAAAACTGGGCACTAAGTCATCAAAATGGACCTTCACTTAAAATACACAATGTACATTGTTAATGAAAATATTAATGATTAATGTTCAGTGTCTGCATGAAAAACGTATGTGCCTACATATAAATCGCTCTTACAATGGTATAAAAGCGATACCAATAGATCTAATCTCTAAAGGATCTCTACTGATAGTGAAAATATTCATAATCAATGTTCAGTATTGCATGATAGAACCTTTGTGCATAGATATAAATTACACATAACATAGGTATAAAAGATATACCAATAGATATTATCTCTAAAGGATCTCAACTGTTGTACTAAAATACAGATAAATCCTGCATAACTGCATTTGGAATTAAACATGCAGAGTACAATGCATTAAAGGTATATTCCTAGAGGAGCATATAATATAGAATTGTGTGCACTAATAACATAGGTCGTATAATGTCTAGCATATCTACAGAGACAGAAAGTTCTGCCTATGTAAAATCCTTATGTGTAGTGATGTTGCAAACCTAAAATTTTGCAATCGCGAACGGCGAACTTCCACAAAAGTTCGCGAACCGGCAAACCGGGCGAACCGCCATAGACTTCAATAGGCAGGCGAATTTTAAAACCCACAGGGACTCTTTCTGGCCACAAAAGTGATGGAAAAGTTGTTTCAAGGGGACTAACACCTGGACTGTGGTATGCCGGAGGGGGATCCATGGCAAACTCCCATGGAAAATTACATAGTTGATGCAGAGTCTGGTTTTAATCCATAAAGGGCATAAATCACCTAACATTCCTAAATTGTTTGGAATAACGTGCTTTAAAACATCAGGTATGATGTTGTATCGTTCAGGTAGTGTAAGGGTTTTTTTTTTTAAATGTACACTACTGTTTAAGCAGATATGAGTTGCACTGGTGTGACACTGTGCCCTGGCAGGACCTGGAACGCACAGGTGTGAGGGAAACTGACTGCTATTGTTTCACAGTAAAAAAAGTTGTTTTTTTTTTTTAAATGTATGTACACTACTGTTTTAGTAGATATGACTTGCACTGGTGTGACACTGTGCCCTGGCAGGACCTGGAATGCACACGTGTGAAGGAAACTGACTGCTATTATTTCACAGTAAAAAAAGTTTTTTGTTTTTTTTTTAAATGTACACTACTGTTACACCAGATATGAGTGGTGGCACTGGGCAAGTGGGCACAGTATACGCTGTGAGCCTGAGCTGGCAGGTAGGGTGCAATTAGATTACACAAGGAAAAAAAAAAAAAGCAGACTGATGTTCTAGCCCTAAAAAGGGCTTTTTGGGGTGCTGTCCTTACAGCAGAGATCAGATGAGTCCTTCAGGACTGTAGTGGACACTGAATACACTAGCCTAGCTATCGATTTCCCTATTAAATCAGCAGCAGCTACACTGTCCCTCCTCTCACTAAGAATGCAGGCTCCGAATGAATCTAAAATGGATGCTGTCCAGGAGGTGGGAGGGTCTGGGAGGGAGTGTCTTCTGCTGATTGGCTGGAATGTGTCTTGTGACTGTGAGCTACAGGGTCAAAGTTTACTCAATGATGACGAATAGGGGGCGAATCGAACATCACATATGTTCGCCGTCCGCTGCGAACGCGAACATGCTGTGTTCGCTGCGAACTATTCGCGGCAGAACTGTTCGCGACATCACTACTTATGTGTCATACTGAACATGCAATGAACCTAAGGAGGTACATTACATCAAATAATATCCCAAAGGGCAAACAATGTACAAAAGTACATCAAATGCAGACTGACATAAAAAACTATCTGTTTACATCTCCTGGTGATGAAGGGAGTACAATGCTTTATTGACTTATAAATAAGTATTAATAGTGCAGATAGTTATAATAAATGATAATGTCACTATGTCATTATGTTCAGTACAATATACAATGTAGCAAGAGAGGACACTAATGGCACTGCTACAGTATCTGTTTAGGAATATCTTTATTGATAGTCTATAATTCTGCTAAGAGTTAAATACTCATATATCATATGTTGCAGAGTACAGGGTACTAGATAGGGGTGCTATGTACAAAACAACAAGCTAGATTACATCAGTATGAAACTGATATACAGGTACATATGAATAGCACTCATATTCCTTAACAACTTAAATAATCAGAGCAAGGGAACGAGGTAAAAGAGCAAAAAGGTGCAAAAATAAAATTTACCTTTATTAGGATACTTAAAATCAAGCGTACACAAACACTTAAAAATACAAATGATTCAAGTCTGAGAGCAAATATATAAAGTCAAATGACCCAAATATAAGTCAAGGGAGATACTTAAATAAGGGATATAGGCCTAAAATGTAGTTGTTAA
The DNA here is from genome assembly GCF_027579735.1 of Bombina bombina. NCBI lineage: Eukaryota > Metazoa > Chordata > Amphibia > Anura > Bombinatoridae > Bombina > Bombina bombina. The sequence continues at coordinate 79,045,639 of NC_069502.1, forward strand.
TCCATAGTCTATATCTTAATACATAGACAAGCTGAACAGGTGTCGCATCTATATTGAGTCCAATGTTCAACGTTCTATTGTGCTTCAAGGATGGCATCCATTATCAATAGTCGAATGAGAGCAGCATACACATTGGGATAGATAATAGTGAATAGATGAATAATATTTAAGTAATGACATGCAGTGTGTTAATATTCGCCTAGATTACGAGTTTTGTCGGTAATGCTGTGCGTTGCTAATGAGCAGTTTTTCCTTACCGCTCACCTACAGTAACGCTGGTATTATGGGTCTTTAGAAACCCGGCGTTAGCCACAAAAAAGTGAGCATAGAGCAAAATTTAGCTCCACATCTCACCTCAATACCAGCGCTGCTTATGTTAGCGGTAATTTCCCCATAGGGATCGATCAATGGGGGAGAGCAGTGTAAAGCTCCTAACGCAGCCCCATTGATTCCTATGGGGAAATACTTTTTATGTCTACACCTAACACCCTAACATGAACCCCGAGTCTAAACACCCCTAATCTTACCTACATTATATTATTAACCCCTAATCTGCAGCTCCGGACACCGCCGCCACCTACATTATACTTATGAACCCCTAATCTGCTGCCCCCAACATCGCCGAACCCTACATTATATTTATTAACCCCTAATATGCCGCCCCCAATGTCGCCGCAACCTACCTACACTTATTAACCCCTAATCTGCCACCCACAACGTCGCCGCCAATATATTAAATTTATTAACCCCTAAATCTAAGTCTAACCCTAACATCCCCCTAACTTAAATATAATTTAAATACATCTAAATAAAATAACTACAATTCACTAAATTATTCCTATTTAAAACTAAATACTTACCTATAAAATAAACCCTAAGATAGCTACAATATAACTAATAGTTAATTGTAGCTATCTTAGGGGTTTGTTTGTTTTTTTTACAGGCAACTTTGTATTTATTTTAACTAGGTACAATAGTTATTAAATAGTTATTAACTATTTAATAGCTACCTAGTTAAAATAAATTCAAATTTACCTGTAAAATAAATCCTAACATAAGTTACAATTACACCTAACACTACACTATAATTAAATTAATTACCTAAACTAACTACAAATAAATACAATTGAAAAAAATTATCTAAAGTACGAAAAAAAAACCCACTAAATTACAGAAAATAATAAAATAATTACAAGTTTTTAAAACTAATTACACCTAATCTAATCCCCCTAATAAAATAAAAAAGCCCCCCAAAATAATAAAAAGCCCTACCCTATACTAAATTACAAATAGCCCTTAAAAGGGCATTTTGCTGGGCATTGCCCCAAAGTAATCAGCTCTATTACCTGTAAAAAAAAATACAATATCCCCCAACATTAAAACCCACCACCCACACACCCAACCCTACTCTAAAACCCACCCAATACCCCCTTAATAAAACCTAACACTAACCCCTTGAAGATCACTCTACCTTGAGAAGTCTTCACCCAGCCGGGCCGAAGTCCTCAACGAAGCCAGGCGAAGTGGTCCTCCAGACGGGCAGAAGTCTTCATCAAAGCCGGCCAGAAGAAGTCCTCCAGATGGGCAGAAGTCTCCATCCAGGCGGCATCTTCTATCTTCATCCATCTGGCACTGAGCGGGTCCATCTTCAAGACATCTGACGCGGAGCATCCTCTTCCAACAACATCCAACGACTGAATGACGGTTCCTTTAAATGACCTCATCCAAGATGGCGTCCCTTGAATTCCGATTGGCTGATAGGATTGAAGTTCAATCCTATTGGCTGATTGGATCAGCCAATAGGATTTTTTCTACCTTAATTCCGATTGGCTGATAGAATTCTATCAGCCAATCGGAATTCAAGGGACGCCATCTTGGATGACGTCATTTAAAGGAACATTCATTCTGTTTGAAGACGTCGCCAGAAGAGGATGCTCCGCGTCGGATGTCTTGAAGATGGAGTGAATTGTAGTGAATTGTAGTTATTTTATTTAGATTTATTTAAATTATATTTAAGTTAGGGGGGTGTTAGGGTTAGGGTTAGACTTAGATTTAGGGGTTAATAAATTTAATATAGTGGTGGCAACATTGTGGGCAGCAGATTAGGGGTTAATAAATGTAGGTAGGTGTCAGCGATGTTAGGGATGGCAGATTAGGGGTTGATAAAATTTAACTAGTGTTTGCGATGTGGGAGGGAGGCGGTTTAGGGGTTAATAAATATTTTATAGTGGCGGTGATGTCCAGTTCGGCAGATTAGGGGTTACATTTTTTTGTGTGTTTGTGATGTGGGGGGGGGCCTCGGTTTAGGGGTTAATAGGTAGTTTATGGGTGTTAGTGTACTTTTTAGCACTTTAGTTAAGAGTTTTATGCTACGGCGTTAGCCCATAAAACTCTTAACTACTGACTTTTAAATGCGGTACCAGTCTTGACAGGAGAGGCTGTACCGCTCACTTTTTTGCAGACTCGTTATACCGGCGTTATGCAAGTCCCATTGAAAAGATAGGATACGCAATTTACGTAAGTGGATTTGTGGTATTAACGACTCTGGCCAAAAAAGTGAGCGGTGAGCCTGTCATTTCAAGACTCGTAATACCAGTGTTAGGCAAAAAGCAGCGTTAGGACCTTTTAACGCTGCTTTTTAACCCTAACGCAAGACTCGTAATCTAGGTGATAGAGTGGTGTTCCTATATATGTTAGAGATTAGTAATTTAGGACTCATCATTTGGGGCATCATATGTTTATGATAAAAATAATATATTGTTCACGTATAGGTTATAGGTTAAATCATGAGTAATAAAGGTACATGCGCAAACATCCGCAGCATGTCTTGCAGTCATTCAATCTCAGAATAACGCCATATACCTGTTACTGTGAATAGGGATGGGCGAATGTGTTTATATCTGATTTCGAATGTTAGAACGAATGTTATTGTAGAAATTCGATTTACATAATAGAATGTTGATAAGAACGAATATTCTTAAAAATTCAATTTTCAAATGTTATTTACAGTTTTTGAATGTCACATTCGAATTTGAATGTCACATTCGAATTCGGATATTACATTTATAAGACACAATTGTAGACTAGAAACACTATTTCGAATGTCACATTCGAATCAAATATCACATTCGATTTGAATGTCATATTCGAATTCGAATATTACATTTATAAAACACATTATTAGACTAGAAATACTATTTTGAATTTGAATGTCACATTCGAATCGAATATCACATTCGAATCGAATGTCACATTTAAAACACAGTATTAGACTGGAAATACTATTTTGAATTCGAATGTAACATTCTAATCGAATATCACATTCAAATCAAATATCACATTTAAAACACAGTATTAGACTAGAAATACTATTTCAAATTCGAATGTGACATTTGAATTCGAATGTAGCATTCGAATTCGAATATTACATTCATTAAACACAGTTGTAGACTAGAAATACTATTTCAAATTTGAATGTCACATTCGAATTCGAATGTCACATTCGAATTTGAATATTACATTTCGAAATTGAATGAATACATAGCTAAACATTCTATTATTCAAACGAATATTTTCTAATTTTATTGAAAAATTCGAAAATGAAAATTTGAAAATAGAATGTTAGAATGTTAAATAAACATTTGAAATTCATTTCGAACAAACAAATGTATCAAAATTCGTTTTAAATTTTGAATTTTTAGAAACATTCGCCCATCCCTAACTGTGATACACTCAATTCAAAGCACCCTTACTTAATGATGAGTACAAAATCTCCTTACTATGAATATAGCAATGTACTTTTATACTTAATCTTATGTATACTTGATTACTCTGATGAACATATATTCTCTTGACTCTCAATTTGTGATATAACAACATAAGAATTGCATTTCTTCCCTACTAACTCATTCTTAAAGTGACAGTAACCAGTACTCATTCCTTACAAGATATAATTCAACTTGTGTTGATCCACAGTATATGAGCAGACCAGGGATTACATTATTAATTGAGCCCGATTATTTGTGATACTGTGTGGAAAGCACATCAAAAGAAATGAAAGACATCCTAAATCTAAAGAAGAAGTCTGGGAAATGCTGAAAGAACACTAAATACTGAGTTTTGCCTGAATAAGCCATTTTGTTATGAAAATTGTGGTTTTTTTATATTTTGTGTACATATTTCCTGTATTTTCTGTTTGTATCTTAATAAAGAGACTGACAAATAAATATGGATGGTCATTTAAACTATGCTTAAACAACAAATCCAATGGCAGCCTAAGACTTTTGCACAGTACTGTATATGTAGAAAGAGGGACATCAGAATCTGACTCCTCCTCCTATAGAGACATCAGTGGGGAAAGAGTAATTTTGTTCCATTTAACTCATAATAAAGCATGCAATGACTCCCTATATAGGGTTTAGTACAGAAGATACAGGTAGAGAGCCCTCCTTCAGACACCTATATTTATTCCTTAGTGTATATAACACTACAGCCCCTATGTACACTGATCTGCCCTAAGTACCCCCCGACAGCTCCTGTTTGGTACTCACACCCTTCATGAGTCTAGAAGGCACTGAGAAGGTACTGTTAATCTGGCCGTATACTGCTGAAGTAAAATGAATGACTGGTGAAGCTCCAGACTGAGGAGAAAAGTCGGGAACACTGAGATGGCGGGGCTACCGCCGGGAGAAAAGCCAGTGCTGCAGTGAACAGATTAACACTACTTTAAGTTCCCTCAGTTAAATAATGTGCAGCAATCGTCTTATACACCCAATCCTAATAAAATTATGATCCCCTACCTAACTGGAGCCTCCTCTACTGAACCACTAACTGCACAAAGCAGATGGCGGTATTCTTAAAAGACCATACACCTATTTGTAAAAAAGTGCCCCAATAGTGTCCCCAGAGCTGCCAGAGGGCTGTAAGGGGCCTAAATCTTCTCTGAATATATCTCTGATAAGGATAGAGCAGGTAGGGACCTGAAAAGGAGAACAAATGTGTCATGAGGAGAGCAAGTTAAGTCCCCTGGCTAAGCTGTATCTGTCAGAAAGGGAAAGGGGAAAAAGCTGGACAAGAAGGGGTTAATAAGCACTCATTCCTATACTAAATGGTAAATAAGTTGAACCATTCAACTAATACTTGGGAAGGTAATTAAGTTAAAACTTATTTTTATTAATATTTAACCACTAAAAGAGAGTGTGAAAAGAATAAACACTCTCACTGATACCTAAATAGCTCCACACTCACACTAGACACTCACATTATTAACAATGATGTTGCAATATACCCAGACAATGCAACACAGACTCAACCATCCCCCTGTATTCCTGGCCAGTAACAGGATACGCTGGCTTCAGGTGACAGGGATGGTTTATATACTGAGTGACATGTCCCTTGCAGCTGTTATATATTGCGTGAGTGTCAAAAGATAGAAAATATAAAAACACTATGCTTAACTAAGCATACTAATGTGCTCTTGCACAAACGCGTTTCGGCCGAGTGGCGGCCTTTCTCAATGTGCTAACTTCGAATTGACAAGACGAGTGTCTCATTGGTAGTGCCTTATATACGTATCCGCTGTTTCATTTACCCAATCGCAGCGTGCATATTATGTACGCCCACCTCATAGCCAATCCTACGCTGTTTACTATTCGCGTGTCATGGATTGAGAGTCATTATGCGATTGGTCACTCATGAAACCCTTATGGCCAATCCCTAATGACCGTCAGGTTTCTATGGTCAGTGTAAGGAATGGATGCTACGATAGCTGTAGATAAGGTCACTATAAGTAGTGCAATTCGATAAGGTCACTATAAGTAGTGCAATTCTATGTGCACACAGAGATAGTAGTTCCAAGTGCCAGTTATGTGTTAAAGACCAAAGCGTCAGCATTTACGGTGTACATATAGTATATACACAGCATGCCACACGGTTCTGTATCATGGATCATAATTATGGCTCAATGTTAGATTTATTATTGATAGCGCTAACGGTGCATTGCATAAAGCATTCATTATTAGGTAAATACAACAAGATAACATGGATGTATTTCGCTTAGGCTGTCTCATTTATAGAATTCGCTGCTCATTATATAAAAAGTAGCAAATACCCATATATGTTGTGAATTATAAGTCATCACTACATAAATGTTATATCGTCACACAGACTGGAAAGCAACACTGTGCTTGTGAGAATAGAAATAGAAAATCCTGATAGATATCATCACACCTTAAATATTATATCACACATACTGAAAAGCAATAGTGTGCCTATAAAAATAGAGAATTAAACTGGTGTAAAAGTTCCCTATAAAGTCATTGTGTAATATGTGGAATAATACAGGATATATAACCCCTTGTATGCTACGATCTATTGTGTGCAGTTTGACATTTGTCATGATAACATCACATTATGATTGACTATATATATAGAGATAGGTAAAAGGCAAGCCAATATGAACTCAGTGGTTCTGTAGTTTGACTTTCATTTGCAAAACATTGTGGTCGTTACCTTATTGAATTATAATGTGCTTAATTTATAGCATAATCCGCTGTGCATATCACAATATTATCTAAGGAATTATCTCTGGGTGCACATAAGAGTGCAGCTAACTAGAGAACATCAAATTATGTTATATCATTACAAGGAATAAAATTGAGTCTTACAATAATACATTAGAGGAATGCCCAAAAATTGTTATTCTCATTCATGCCATTAGGCATGACAGAGTTGAGGTTAAAAATCCATCTCGCTTCTTTTTTTAACAAGATTTGTTCCATATTGCTGCCTCGTATGCCAGGGCGTGTACTTTCTAGTGCCCAGAATTTAAAAGTATTAGTTTTTCCTTTATGATGGTGTAGAAAATGTCTGGCAACACTCGTAATTTGTTTGCCTTTTTCTACATCCTTTGCTGCGTTCCTTATATTGCTAAGGTGCTCAGTGATTCTAACCCCCATTTGTCGAGTAGTCATGCCTATGTAAAAACAGTTGCAGCTACATGACAGACAATAGATCACATTTGAAGTTTTGCAAGTGATGTGACTCTGAATTGTCCACTTTCTATTGAATCTATCCATCATGTATTTCTTTTTGACCATATATGTGCAGTTTTTACAATTACCACGTGCTATGGATCCTTTATATATCAGTGCTTTTTTGGCATTTCTGTCAAAGTGACTAGAGGTTAATTGATCACTTAAATTTTGAGCCCGTCTATAGGTACACATAGGATTCTGAGGAATAATAGATTTTAACTGTTCATCTAGTTGTAAGATATGCCAGTGTTTTGATAGTATATTGGATACTTGTTGGCTTTGGTTGCAATATGTGGAGATGAATCTTAGGGGATTTGAATTTGCCTCTGTCTTTTTTGGTCTTAAAAGTTCCTCCCTATTTTTATGTAATGCTTTCTGATAGGCTTTTTTAAGAGACTTTCTAGAATAACCCCTCAAAAGTAGTCTATTCCTTAATTCATTGGCAGCCTTTTGGAAGGATTCAACTGATGAGCAATTTCTACGTATCCTCAAATACTCCCCAATAGGTAAACTCCTAATAGTATTAGGATGATGAGAACTATTAGCGTTGAGGATATTGTTTGTGGCCGTAGGTTTTCTAAAGGTTTCCGTCTCTAGATTGTTGTTACATTTTGAAATAGATAAATCTAGGAATTCTACCTTTTTATCATCAAATGTCATAGTGAGAAATAATCCAAAGGGATTGTCATTGAGGATCGCAATTAACTCATGGAGTAGTTCTATAGAGCCCTCCCATACAAACAAAATATCATCTATATACCTGGACCAGTGGGTGATGTACTTGGTAAACTGTAGAAGATTCGTATGGAAAACTACAGTTTCCTCCCACCAGCCCAGGTATATATTGGCGTAAGTAGGGGCACAGGATGTCCCCATTGCGGTTCCACACTGTTGGAGATAAAACTTTCCATCAAAGACAAAGTAATTGTGTTCTAACACGAATTCCAACAGGTCAATGATGAATTGCTTAGTTTCATCCGTGAGGTCTTTGTTTTTTGACAAGAAATAGGACACTGCTCTGCAGCCCCACTTTTTGTCAATACCTGTATATAAAGACTCCACGTCACAGGTTACTAATATAGATTCTGGTCTTACAGTCAATTTGTCAATTTTGTTCAGTATGTGCATAGTGTCTCTGGTGTGGGAGGGCAAAGCATACACTATATACCTAAGTCTGGCATCCACATATCTACTGGCTTTTTCAGTCATTGACCCAATGCCAGAGACAATGGGTCTTCCTGGTGGACATTCCAAATTCTTGTGGATCTTAGGTAATAAATAAAGTGTTGCTATTGTGGGGTGTTTAACTTCAAGAAATTGTAACTCTTTTTTGTCAATGATGCCATCAGCAGCTGCTGAACAGATCAATTTATTTTACTGTTTAAGAAAATCCTCCGTTGGGTTTCCAAAAAGACTTTTATAATTTTTAGGGTTATTTAATTGTTTTTTAAACTCTATAGTGTACATTTCAGTGGGCCATAATACAATATCCCCTCCCTTGTCACTCTGTTTGATTTGGACATCAGTCCATTGTTTCATAGATTTCAATGCCAATTTCTCTTCTTCAGAGAAATTGTCTTCCAAAGTGTCCTTTTCTGGTGACATTGCTAATATGTCTTTGCACACTAAGTCAAGAAACGTTACAGTATTATGAGAGGTACTAGCGGGAGGTATAAATTGAGATTTGGTTTTTAATATGTCGTGCCACTTTGTATCACTATATACTGTTTCTTTGGGATCCCTTTCAGATTCTTCAAGGAGGGAGATAAGATCTTTTATCGCTATTGCATCATTACTATCTAAACCCTCTGTGTCTGAACTGGAGGAAAAATATTTCTTAAGTAGTATTTTCCTTGTAAATAAATGTACATCTTTGATTGTCTCAAACTTGTCAAGTTTAGCGGTGGGAACAAAAGACAGGCCTTTTTTTAGAACTGTGATCTGAGTCTCAGTTAAAATTTTGTCAGATAAGTTAATTATATTTAGTTCTTTTTGACTTGTTTCTTTTTGGGGAGTGATTTCTGATTGAATTTGACTTGTTTTCTGGTTTTGGGTCTGTTTGCCTCTCCCTCTTCGAATTCTACGCCTAAAGGGATATCCCCAGTGTTATTATGTGGGGTGATTCTCCTACGTAGAATGGATTTAGGTCTCACTTCATCCTCAGAGATATCTCCATCTGTGGTTTCACAGTCTCTGTCAGAATAGTCTGAATCTATACTACCAGAATTAGTATTCCAAGAATAAACAGATTTATTAGCATAATCAGTCAGATCTCGGTCAATCTTTTTTTCTTTTTTATTTGCAATGTATTTCGCAAACCTCTCTACCTCTTCCTTAGTTTTAGTATAGGATTTCTGAAAGTCTTCCTTGGACTCGTATTGTTTAAGTTCACTGCCTATTTTAGTTATTTCCTCATTCAACTCACTTAGTTTGTCCATCTCATGCTCTATCAGATATCCTATAAGTTTGAAAGAACATTCAGACAAGGCATCTTCCCATTTAGATTTAAGTGTGGGTTTGAGGTCTTGGAATGTAGGAAACATTTTTAACCTTAGGCCCCTAGGTATAACCTGGTTATCCTTGTAAAAATTAAACATTCCTATATTCCATTGTCTTTTAATTTGACGTTTGCGAATACGTTTTAAGTTTTTAAGAGATAGTAACCATTCCCCTATTTGTGTGTTGTCAATTGTGTTTTTACTTTGTAAGTCAATTGTTAGTTTTTTAATGTCTTCTGACCATTGGAGCATTTCTGCTCCCAAATCAAAGCCTGCCATGGCTGATAAGTGGTAATAATTTTAAATATCACGTGCTCAAAGACTAAGAAAAAAATGGTTTACCCACTAAGTAACTAGTACAAAAGAAAGAAAAAGTCTGGCACTGTGAAAAATAATGTAGTAGGAAAAGGGATATTGTATTCCTTGGTGCTAACCCTTATTTAAATTACTCAGAAAGGGAAAGGGGAGAAAGCTGGACAAGAAGGGGTTAATAAGCACTCATTCCTATACTAAATGGTAAATAAGTTGAACCATTCAACTAATACTTGGGAAGGTAATTAAGTTAAAACTTATTTTTATTAATATTTAACCACTAAAAGAGAGTGTGAAAAGAATAAACACTTTCACTGATACCTAAATAGCTCCACACTCACACTAGACACTCACATTATTAACAATGATGCTGCAATATACCCAGACAATGCAACACAGACTCAACCACCCCCCTGTATTCCTGGCCAGTAACAGGATATGCTGGCTTCAGGTGACAGGGATGGTTTATATACTGAGTGACATGTCCCTTGCAGCTGTTATATATTGCGTGAGTGTCAAAAGAAAATATAAAAACACTATGCTTAACTAAGCATACTAATGTGCTCTTGCACAAACGCGTTTCGAATTGACAAGACGAGTGTCTCATTGGTAGTGCCTTATATACGTATCCGCTGTTTCATTTACCCAATCGCAGCGTGCATATTATGTACGCCCACCTCATAGCCAATCCTACGCTGTTTACTATTCGTGTGTCATGGATTGAGAGTCATTATGCGATTGGTCACTCATGAAACCCTTATGGCCAATCCCTAATGACCGTCAGGTTTCTATGGTCAGTGTAAGGAATGGATGCTACGATAGCTGTAGATAAGGTCACTATAAGTAGTGCAATTCTATGTGCACACAGAGATAGTAGTTCCAAGTGCCAGTTATGTGTTAAAGACCAAAGCGTCAGCATTTACGGTGTACATATAGTATATACACAGCAAGTCAAAAAGAACTAAATATAATTAACTTATCTGACAAAATTTTAACTGAGACTCAGATCACAGTTCTAAAAAAAGGCCTGTCTTTTGTTCCCACCGCTAAACTTGACAAGTTTGAGACAATCAAAGATGTACATTTATTTACAAGGAAAATACTACTTAAGAAATATTTTTCCTCCAGTTCAGACACAGAGGGTTTAGATAGTAATGATGCAATAGCGATAAAAGATCTTATCTCCCTCCTTGAAGAATCTGAAAGGGATCCCAAAGAAACAGTATATAGTGATACAAAGTGGCGCGACATATTAAAAACCAAATCTCAATTTATACCTCCCGCTAGTACCTCTCATAATACTGTAACGTTTCTTGACTTAGTGTGCAAAGACATATTAGCAATGTCACCAGAAAAGGACACTTTGGAAGACAATTTCTCTGAAGAAGAGAAATTGGCGTTGAAATCTATGAAACAATGGACTGATGTCCAAATCAAACAGAGTGACAAGGGAGGGAATATTGTATTATGGCCCACTGAAATGTACACTATAGAGGTTAAAAAACAATTAAATAACCCTAAAAATTATAAAAGTCTTTTTGGAAACCCAACGGAGGATTTTCTTAAACAGTATAAAAAATTGATCTGTTCAGCAGCTGCTGATAGCATCATTGACAAAAAAGAGTTACAATTTCTTGAAGTTAAACACCCCACAATAGCAACACTTTATTTATTACCTAAGATCCACAAAAATTTGGAATGTCCACCAGGAAGACCCATTGTCTCTGGCATTGGGTCAATGACTGAAAAAGCCAGTAGATATGTGGATGCCAGACTTAGGTATATAGTGGATGCTTTGCCCTCCCACACCAGAGACACTATGCACATACTGAACAAAATTGACAAATTGACTGTAAGACCGGAATCTATATTAGTAACCTGTGACGTGGAGTCTTTATATACAAGTATTGACAAAAAGTGGGGCTGCAGAGCAGTGTCCTATTTCTTGTCAAAAAACAAAGACCTCACGGATGAAACTAAGCAATTCATCATTGACCTGTTGGAATTCGTGTTAGAACACAATTACTTTGTCTTTGATGGAAAGTTTTATCTCCAACAGTGTGGAACCGCAATGGGGACATCCTGTGCCCCTACTTACGCCAATATATACCTGGGCTGGTGGGAGGAAACTGTAGTTTTCCATACGAATCTTCTACAGTTTACCAAGTACATCACCCACTGGTCCAGGTATATAGATGATATTTTGTTTGTATGGGAGGGCTCTATAGAACTACTCCATGAGTTCATTGCGATCCTCAATGACAATCCCTTTGGATTATTTCTCACTATGACATTTGATGATAAAAAGGTAGAATTCCTAGATTTATCTATTTTAAAATGTAACAACAATCTAGAGACGGAAACCTTTAGAAAACCTACGGCCACAAACAATATCCTCAACGCTAATAGTTCTCATCATCCTAATACTATTAGGAGTTTACCTATTGGGGAGTATTTGAGGATACATAGAAATTGCTCATCAGTTGAACCCTTCCAAAAGGCTGCCAATGAATTAAGGAATAGACTACTTTTGAGGGGTTATTCTAGAAAGTCTCTTAAAAAAGCCTATCAGAAAGCATTACATAAAAATAGGGAGGAACTTTTAAGACCCAAAAAGACAGAGGCAAATTCAAATCCCCTAAGATTCATCTCCACATATTGCAACCAAAGCCAACAAGTATCCAATATACTATCAAAACACTGGCATATCTTACAACTAGATGAACAGTTAAAATCTATTATTCCTCAGAATCCTATGTGTACCTATAGACGGGCTCAAAATTTAAGTGATCAATTAACCTCTAGTCACTTTGATAGAAATGCCAAAAAAGCACTGATATATAAAGGATCCATAGCATGTGGTAATTGTAAAAACTGCACATATATGGTCAAAAAGAAATACATGATGGATAGATTCAATAGAAAGTGGACAATTCAGAGTCACATCACTTGCAAAACTTCAAATGTGATCTATTGTCTGTCATGTAGCTGCAACTGTTTTTACATAGGCATGACTACTCGACAAATGGGGGTTAGAATCACTGAGCACCTTAGCAATATAAGGAACGCAGCAAAGGATGTAGAAAAAGGCAAACAAATTACGAGTGTTGCCAGACATTTTCTACACCATCATAATTGCATCATTACTATCTAAACCCTCTGTGTCTGAACTGGAGGAAAAATATTTCTTAAGTAGTATTTTCCTTGTAAATAAATGTACATCTTTGATTGTCTCAAACTTGTCAAGTTTAGCGGTGGGAACAAAAGACAGGCCTTTTTTTAGAACTGTGATCTGAGTCTCAGTTAAAATTTTGTCAGATAAGTTAATTATATTTAGTTCTTTTTGACTTGCTGTGTATATACTATATGTACACCGTAAATGCTGACGCTTTGGTCTTTAACACATAACTGGCACTTGGAACTACTATCTCTGTGTGCACATAGAATTGCACTACTTATAGTGACCTTATCTACAGCTATCGTAGCATCCATTCCTTACACTGACCATAGAAACCTGACGGTCATTAGGGATTGGCCATAAGGGTTTCATGAGTGACCAATCGCATAATGACTCTCAATCCATGACACGCGAATAGTAAACAGCGTAGGATTGGCTATGAGGTGGGCGTACATAATATGCACGCTGCGATTGGGTAAATGAAACAGCGGATACGTATATAAGGCACTACCAATAAGACACTCGTCTTGTCAATTCGAAGTTAGCACATTGAGAAAGGCCGCCACTCGGCCGAAACGCGTTTGTGCAAGAGCACATTAGTATGCTTAGTTAAGCATAGTGTTTTTATATTTTCTATCTTTTGACACTCACGCAATATATAACAGCTGCAAGGGACATGTCACTCAGTATATAAACCATCCCTGTCACCTGAAGCCAGCGTATCCTGTTACTGGCCAGGAATACAGGGGGGTGGTTGAGTCTGTGTTGCATTGTCTGGGTATATTGCAGCATCATTGTTAATAATGTGTCTAGTGTGAGTGTGGAGCTATTTAGGTATCAGTGAGAGTGTTTATTCTTTTCACACTCTCTTTTAGTGGTTAAATATTAATAAAAATAAGTTTTAACTTAATTACCTTCCCAAGTATTAGTTGAATGGTTCAACTTATTTACCATTTAGTATAGGAATGGGTGCCTATTAACCCCTTCTTGTCCAGCTTTCTCCCCTTTCCCTTTCTGAGTAATTTAAATAAGGGTTAGCACCAGGGAATACAATATTCCTTTTCCTACTACATTATTTTTCACAGTGCCAGACTTTTTCTTTCTTTTGTACTATGCTGTATCTGTGTCAGAATACATAGAAATAGTCTCTGGGCTGTCTGTGTGCTGTGTAAAGTCACTTACCTTACACAGCACCCCTCCACTGGCTTACCAGGCATATCAAATCCATGTCAATGCAGCTCCAGCAGTATCCAGTAGAGAGCCTATTCAGCGCAGGTATCGAGTAATGCAGAGGATTGCAGTAGGAAATACCTGTGTCCCTCAGTGGGAGGCTAAGGATGAATCCCTGGGATGTCTGAGGATAGTTATGGCTGATGTTCCTTTAGGAAAATACTGTGCATATAACAGGGTATTCCTATGCCCCTGTGTCATTTAGCTGCTGTGAAGATTTTCTTCTGTCTTCTTTGTGAATGATACTTCCCAGGGACTCTGGGTCTTACATAGGTCTGACCTCCCAATTTAAAATCCATAAGCATGTAGCTGGAAACACCTCTATTCTCAACCAACTCCTATAAGGTCAAGAACAATACTAAGAAGCCTATCTATCAAACAGTCAACCGCAAATACTCCGGAATTCCATGTCATAATTGTTGTGAGATTAATCCAACCAAGTTATCAAAGCCTCAAGACCGGCAAATGTTGAAATTTGTGACATAACATACAATCCGCCGGTCTCAATCCGGGGCAGATCGATGCTTACATCATTACAATTGTTCTGAATATACATTCGGCTCAATTTGACACTTTATCCCATTCATCAAACTTTTAACAGGTATGCTCGCGGCTATTCTGACACATTGTACCTGGTTTTCAATCCGCCACCCTTGAGGCCGCGGATGCCCTAGAAATCAATGGGAGTATGAAAGCACCGAAAATGCTTATGTTCGATGCTGCAAGACAATGAAGCATACCCCATTGATTTCTATGGTAGAAAAAAAGTTATGTTTACACCTAACACCCTAACATAAACCCCGAGTCTAAACACCCCTAATCCGCCGCCCCCGACATCGCCGCCACCTACATAATGTTATTAACCCCTATTCCGCCGCTCCCTGACCCTGCTGCAACATAAATAAACTTATTAACCCTATCCTGCCGCTCCCCAACGCTGCTGCAACCTAAATAAACTTATTAACCTCTAAACCTCTGCCCTCCCACATCACCACCACTAACTAAACCTATTAACCCCTAAACTGTCAGCCCCCACATCGCCAAAAACTAAATTAAGCTATTAACCCCTAAACCTAACAACCCCTTAACTCTAAATTAAAATTACAAGATCCCTATCTTAATATAATTTAAAACTTACCTGTAGAATTAATTAACCTACCCTAACTATTATACTAAAATTAAATTAAACTATCAATGAAATAATAAATAAATTACATATTAAAAAAACCAAACCCTACTAAAATTATTTAAATATATTATTACACCTTATTAAAAGTACAAAATTACAAAAAAAAAACAAAAAACACTAAGTTACAAAAAACAAACACTAAATTACTAAAAATAACAATCCAAATGATCAAAAATAAAAAAAGAATTACAACTAATCTAATAGCCCTATCAAAATAAAAAGCCCCCCCCCCCCCCAAATAAAAAAACCCCTAGCCTACAATAAAATACCAATGGTCCTTAAAAGGGCCTTTTGTGGGGCATTGCCCAAAAGATATCAGCTCTTTTACCTGTAAAAAAAAATACAAACACCCCCCCAACAGTAAAACCCACCACCCAATCAACCCCCTCCAAATAAAAACCCTAACTCTAAAAAAACCTAAGCTACCCATTGCCCTAAAAAGGGCATTTGTATGGGCATTGCCCTTCAAAGGGCATTTAGCTCTTTTAGGCCTAGATTTGGAGTTCGGCGGTAAAAGGTCTGTTAACGCTCCGTGGGCTTTTTTCTGGCCGCACCATAAAATTAACTCTGGTATCGAGAGTTCAAACAAATGCTGCGTTAGGCTCCAAAAAAGGAGCGTAGAGCATTTTTACCGCAAATGCAACTCTCGATACCAGAGTTGCTTACGGACGCGGCCGGCCTCAAAAACGTGCTCGTGCACGATTCTCCCATAGGAAACAATGGGGCTGTTTGAGCTGTAAAAAAACCTAACACCTGCAAAAAAGCAGCGTTCAGCTCCTAACGCAGCCCCATTGTTTCCTATGGGGAAACACTTCCTACGTCTGCACCTAACACTCTAACATGTACCCCGAGTCTAAACACCCCTAACCTTACACTTATTAACCCCTAATCTGCCGCCCCCGCTATCGCTGACCCCTGCATATTTTTTTTAACCCCTAATCTGCCGCTCCGTAAACCGCCGCAACCTACGTTATCCCTATGTACCCCTAATCTGCTACCCCTAACACCGCCGACCCCTATATTATATTTATTAACCCCTAACCTGCCCCCCACAACGTCGCCGACACCTGCCTACACTTATTAACCCCTAATCTGCCGAGCGGACCTGAGCGCTACTATAATAAAGTTATTAACCCCTAATCCGCCTCACTAACCCTATCATAAATAGTATTAACCCCTAATCTGCCCTCCCTAACATCGCCGACACCTAACTTCAATTATTAACCCCTAATCTTCCGATCGGAGCTCACCGCTATTCTAATAAATGGATTAACCCCTAAAGCTAAGTCTAACCCTAACACTAACACCCCCCTAAGTTAAATATAATATTTATCTAACGAAATAAATTAACTCTTATTAAATAACTTATTCCTATTTAAAGCTAAATACTTACCTGTAAAATAAATCCTAATATAGCTACAATATAAATTATAATTATATTATAGCTATTTTAGGATTAATATTTATTTTACAGGCAACTTTGTAATTATTTTAACCAGGTACAATAGCTATTAAATAGTTAAGAACTATTTAATAGTTACCTAGTTAAAATAATAACAAATTTACCTGTAAAATAAATCCTAACCTAAGTTATAATTAAACCTAACACTACCCTATCAATAAAATAATTAAATAAACTACCTACAATTACCTACAATTAACCTAACACTACACTATCAATAAATTAATTAAACACAATTCCTACAAATAAATACAATTAAATAAACTAGCTAAAGTACAAAAAATAAAAAAGAACTAAGTTACAGAAAATAAAAAAATATTTACAAACATAAGAAAAATATTACAACAATTTTAAACTAATTACACCTACTCTAAGCCCCCTAATAAAATAACAAAGCCCCCCAAAATAAAAAATTCCCTACCCTATTCTAAATTAAAAAAGTTACAAGCTCTTTTACCTTACCAGCCCTGAACAGGGCCCTTTGCGGGGCATGCCCCAAGAATTTCAGCTCTTTTGCCTGTAAAAAAAAACATACAATACCCCCCCCCCCAACATTACAACCCACCACCCACATACCCCTAATCTAACCCAAACCCCCCTTAAATAAACCTAACACTAATCCCCTGAAGATCTTCCTACCTTGTCTTCACCATCCAGGTATCACCGATCCGTCCTGGCTCCAAGATCTTCATCCAACCCAAGCGGGGGTTGGCGATCCATAATCCGGTCCAGAAGAGGCTCCAAAGTCTTCCTCCTATCCGGCAAGAAGAGGACATCCGGACCGGCAAACATCTTCTCCAAGCGGCATCTTCGATCTTCTTCCATCCGGAGCGAAGCGGCAGGATCCTGAAGACCTCCAACGCGGAACATCCATCCGGACCGACGACTGAACGACGAATGACTGTTCCTTTAAGGGACGTCATCCAAGATGGCGTCCCTCGAATTCCGATTGGCTGATAGGATTCTATCAGCCAATCGGAATTAAGGTAGGAATTTTCTGATTGGCTGATGGAATCAGCCAATCAGAATCAAGTTCAATCCGATTGGCTGATCCAATCAGCCAATCAGATTGAGCTCGCATTCTATTGGCTGTTCCGATCAGCCAATAGAATGCGAGCTCAATCTGATTGGCTGATTGGATCGGCCAATCGGATTGAACTAGATTCTGATTGGCTGATTCCATCAGCCAATCAGAAAATTCCTACCTTAATTCCGATTGGCTGATAGAATCCTATCAGCCAATCGGAATTCGAGGGACGCCATCTTGGATGACGTCCCTTAAAGGAACAGTCATTCGTCGTTCAGTCGTCGGTCCGGATGGATGTTCCGCGCTGGAGGTCTTCAGGATCCTGCCGCTTCGCTCCGGATGGAAGAAGATCGAAGATGCCGCTTGGAGAAGATGTTTGCCGGTCCGGATGTCCTCTTCTTGCCGGATAGGAGGAAGACTTTGGAGCCTCTTCTGGACCGGATTATGGATCGCCAACCCCCGCTTGGGTTGGATGAAGATCTTGGAGCCAGGACGGATCGGTGATACCTGGATGGTGAAGACAAGGTAGGAAGATCTTCAGGGGAGTAGTGTTAGGTTTATTTAAGGGGGGTTTGGGTTAGATTAGGGGTATGTGGGTGGTGGGTTGTAATGTTGGGGGGGGGGTTTTGTATGTTTTTTTTTACAGGCAAAAGAGCTGAACTTCTTGGGGCATGCCCCGCAAAGGGCCCTGTTCAGGGCTGGTAAGGTAAAAGAGCTTGTAACTTTTTTAATTTAGAATAGGGTAGGGAATTTTTTATTTTGGGGGGCTTTGTTATTTTATTAGGGGGCTTAGAGTAGGTGTAATTAGTTTAAAATTGTTGTAATATTTTTCTTATGTTTGTAAATATTTTTTTATTTTCTGTAACTTAGTTCTTTTTTATTTTTTGTACTTTAGCTAGTTTATTTAATTGTATTTATTTGTAGGAATTGTGTTTAATTAATTTATTGATAGTGTAGTGTTAGGTTAATTGTAGGTAATTGTAGGTAGTTTATTTAATTATTTTATTGATAGGGTAGTGTTAGGTTTAATTATAACTTAGGTTAGGATTTATTTTACAGGTAAATTTGTTATTATTTTAACTAGGTAACTATTAAATAGTTCTTAACTATTTAATAGCTATTGTACCTGGTTAAAATAATTACAAAGTTGCCTGTAAAATAAATATTAATCCTAAAATAGCTATAATATAATTATAATTTATATTGTAGCTATATTAGGATTTATTTTACAGGTAAGTATTTATCTTTAAATAGGAATAATTTATTTAATAAGAGTTAATTTATTTCGTTAGATGTAAATTATATTTAACTTAGGGGGGTGTTAGTGTTAGGGTTAGACTTAGCTTTAGGGGTTAATCCATTTATTAGAATAGCGGTGAGCTCCGGTCGGCAGATTAGGGGTTAATAATTGAAGTTAGGTGTCGGCGATGTTAGGGAGGGCAGATTAGGGGTTAATACTATTTATGATAGGGTTAGTGAGGCGGGTTAGGGGTTAATAACTTTATTATAGTAGCGCTCAGGTCCGCTCGGCAGATTAGGAGTTAATAAGTGTAGGCAGGTGTCGGCGACGTTGTGGGGGGCAGATTAGGGGTTAATAAATATAATATAGGGGTCGGCGGTGTTAGGGGTAGCAGATTAGGGGTACATAGGGATAACGTAGGTGGCGGCGCTTTGCGGTCGGAAGATTAGGGGTTAATTATTTTAAGTAGCTGGCGGCGACGTTGTGGGGGGCAGGTTAGGGGTTAATAAATATAATACAGGGGTCGGCGGGGTTAGGGGCAGCAGATTAGGGGTACATAAATATAACGTAGGTGGCGGTCGGCAGATTAGGGGTTAAAAATTTTAATCGAGTGTCGGCGATGTGGGGGGGGCCTCGGTTTAGGGGTACATAGGTAGTTTATGGGTGTTAGTGTACTTTAGGGTACAGTAGTTAAGAGCTTTATGAACCGGCGTTAGCCAGAAAGCTCTTAACTCCTGCTATTTTCAGGCGGCTGGAATCTTGTCGTTAGAGCTCTAACGCTCACTTCAGAAACGACTCTAAATACCAGCGTTAGAAAGATCCCATTGAAAAGATAGGCTACGCAAATGGCGTAGGGGGATCTGCGGTATGGAAAAGTCGCGGCTGAAAAGTGAGCGTTAGACCCTTTAATCACTGACTCCAAATACCAGCGGGCGGCCAAAACCAGCGTTAGGAGCCTCTAACGCTGGTTTTGACGGCTACCGCCGAACTCCAAATCTAGGCCTTACATTGCCCAGACCCTAATCTAAAAATACAACATACCCAAAAAACCCTAACTATAACCCCTGACGATCCACTTACAGTTCTTGCAGTCCCGCTTAAAGGATCCATCCAGCCGGCAAAGTCATCATCCATTCGGGAAGAAGTCTTCATCCAGACGGCCTCTTCGATCTTCATCCAGCCGGCGAAATCCTCATTCAGGCGGCAAGAAGTCTTCATCCAGACGGTATCTTCTATCTTCATCCATCCGGCGCAGAGCAGGTCCATCCTGAAGACAACCGGCGTGGAGCATCCTGAAGACTTCTTGCCGCCTGGATGATGACTTCGCCGGCTGGATGAAGATCGAAGAGGCCGCCTGGATGAAGACTTCTTGCCGCATGGATGATGACTTTGCCAGCTGGATGGATTCTTTAAGGGGGACTTCAAGAACTGTAAGTGGATCTTCAGGGGTTAGTGTTAGGTTTTTTAAGGGTTTATTTGGTGTGTTTTATTTTTAGATTAGGGTCTGGGCAATGTAAAAGAGCTAAATGCCCTTTAAAGGGCAATGCCCATACAAATACCCTTTTCAGGGCAATGGGTAGCTTAGACTTTTTTTAGAGTTAGGGTTTTTATTTGGGGGGTTTGTTGGGTGGTGGGTTTTACTGTTGGGGGGGTCTTTGTATTTTTTTTTACAGGTAAAAGAGCTGATATCTTTGGGACAATGCCACACGAAAGGCCCTTTTTAAGGTTTTTTTTTTATTTTGGGGATGCATTTTTATTTTGATAGGGCTATTAGATTAGGTGTAATTCTTTTTTATTTTTGATAATTTGGTTTGTTATTTTTCATAATTTAGTGTTTGTTTTCTAACTTAGTGTTTGTTTGTTTGTTTTTGTAATTTAGTACATTTAATAAGGTTTAATTGTATATTTAAATAGTTTTAGTAGGGTTAGGTTTTTTTAATATGTAATTTAATTGATAGTTTAATTTAATTGTAGTATAATAGTTAGGGTAGGTTAATTAATAGTTTAAATTAGTTTCTTTTAATTCTACAGGTAAGTTTTAATTTATATTAAGATAGGGATCTTGTAATTTTAATTTAAAGTTAGGGGGTTCTTAGGTTTAGGGGTTACTAGCTTAATTTAGGTTTTTGCGATATGGGGGGCTGATGGTTTAGGGGTTAATAGGTTTAGTTAGTGGTGGTGATGTGGGAGGCCAGAGGTTTAAGGATTAATACGTTTATTTAGCTTGCGGCGATGTCGGGGAGCGGCCGGTTAAGGGTTAGAAACTTTATTTAGGTTGCAGCTATGTCGGGGAGCGGCGGGATAGGGGTTAAAGATTTAGTATAGTGGCAGCGTTTAGTGACATGTTATAAATAAAGTTGGGAAAAACACGAATAGCAGCGTCATCGATGACTGTTAGTTAACAACAGTCCGATGCTCATTGCCCCGTACTTGGTGCGCGTGTTTTTGACTGCTTTTTTAAAAAAAAAATGGACAGCGTATTGAGATCCGTGGTCGCAATGTTTGGCGATGTTAGACGAGCTTATTGATGCCGGCGTATGCAACATAGTTGACAGCTTGATACATATCCCCCTAAGAGATAGAGGGGACGTGGGAGGGATTTTAAATTCTTAAATGGGTTTTTGAGCTCCTTCTAATGGCAGGAATTATACATGTTTGTGCAGCCACCAATCACAAGCTAGCTTTCAGTAGTGAATTGCTGCTCCTAAGCTTATCTAGGTATGCTTTTCAACAAAGAACACCAAGAGAACAAAAAGAATTGTAATAGAAGTAAATTGAAATGTGGTGATCTATTTAAATCACAAAATGTAATTTTGACTTTACTGTCCAATTAATTTTAGTTATACCAAGTTGTCTTTTACCATATCTAATTTGTCTGTAAATATTAGTGCATATTTTTTTTTTCATTTCACTTATCCATTTCTATTTATTTAGATAGTTAAAGAGACAGTAAAGTCAAAATTTAAACTTAATCATGATTCAGATAGATTTTTTATTGCAAATTGCAAGTTTACTTATATTATCAAATTTGCTTTGTTTTCAAAGTATTCCTTGTTAAACAGCATACCTAAGTAGCCTCAGTAGCAGCCAAGCACTAACGGGATCTAACTGATGATTATTGGTGTCAGTTATAATACAATATATTTAATAATTATTCCTTAAACAAACCCCCAATAAAATGCATATACAAAACAATAAAATTAATGTAAATTTCTAAATTTGTTATATTAGTTAAAATTTATAGACACATTGAATTATATTTATAGAAAACCAGATATGAATCAAACTATACAAGTTTAAAACTGTTATAATATTCTTTACCAAGCAAACTAAATATACCTTTAGAATTAATCTTATTCACAATTGAATTGCATTACAATACCACAATGAAATATCACAGTATGGGTCACTAACTTCCAGACCAATATACTTAAGCTATTTAGCTCACAAATGATTTTATACAACTCTAATTAAAACACCAGAAGTTATATATATTCTTACTGTAAACATGCCAATTTATCTAAATTGAAATTAATTCTTGATTATCTACAATTAAGGCAAGTTCTAAAATATAATATAGTTACCAATAACCTAATGCACACCAGAAAGATTTACTTACAATAATGGGCCTGACTTAGAAATATGCAATATAAAGGACCTTTGTTTAGCAAATAAATAATTTCACAATAGTGACTAGTTAAGACTACACAGGATCATGAATGCAAGCTAAAATACAAAGTGCTCTTTTAAATTTATTAACTGCAGTTTGATTGTAGCAATAATGAATGTATTTGCTTTAAAATATCAAATTATAGAATTCTTACATTACCAACATGAGCCAGTTTAGTATTCCAATCTTTTCTCTATAGATTCAGATCACCTCATATGAAGAAAGGTTATTGCATAGATCAAGAAGTTAGTCTCAGCTTTTTGCTTAAAGTGATTGTGTCCCAAGTATGACAGCCAGTTATACACACCTTGGAGGGAACAGTGGTGTGGGCCTTTTGATTTCTCCTAGGGCTGGATTGGGCCGCCGGAACACCAGGAAAAATCCTGTTGGGCCGCCGTCCGACAGAGGCTGCTCAGCAGGCAACTTAGCACGGCAGTCGGAGCCGCCAACAGCAAATTCACAGCTGAGCTGCCGCAGTCAGTGGTCACAGTCAGTGCTCAGCTGACAGCTTGACTGCATAGATAGATGTACCATTCAACTAACAGCTACATTATACATTATATAATTATATATTATATTTATATATTAAATATATATATATATATATATATATATATATATATTTATTTATTTATAAAATATTTTACCAGGAAGGATACATTGAGATTTCTCTCGTTTTCAAGTATGTCCTGGGATCACAAAACATTGCATTGATACAATAGGGTACAATAAAATACAAAAACAATAATAATAATAATACACAATATATGCAAACATTTAACATAGAGCAGGTACAAAATATTTAATCATCCATGACAGGAGCATTCTGTTTTGAGATATGTATAGAGGGATCTCTTAAAGGATTTTAGGCTTGGGGAAGTTTTTAAAGTGTGAGGGAGGTCATTCCATAATTGTGGCGCTCTGTAGGAAAAGGAGGATCGAGCTGCTTTCTTTTTGTATTGAGGCAAGCTAAATAATGTGCTGTTATTGGATCGGAGGTTATAGGAGGTGGGAATAGCAGGGGAGAGCATTCTGCTCAGGTAGGGTGGGAGCTTCCCAGAAAGGCTCTTAAAGACAAGGCAGGAAAGATGGAGGGTGCGTCTGGATTCCAGCGACAGCCAGTTTAGTTCTTTTAGCATGTCACAATGGTGGGTCCTGTAGTTACATTGTAGCACAAAGCGGCAGAACGAGTTATATAATGTATTTAGTTTATTAAGGTGAGTTTGCAGAGCAGGTGCATATACTATGTCCCCATAATCCAAGATAGGCATCAGCATTTGCTGTACAATCTTTTCCTTTACTGTAGGGCTGAGGCAAGATTTGTTTCTGTACAGGGCACCTAGTTTTGGATAAATTTTAGAGGCAAGTTTTTCTATGTGGAGTCCAAAAGATAGATTGGGGTCTAACAACATACCTAAGTATTTAAAAGAGTGGACTGCGGTCAGCGTGCAATTGGATTTTGTTTTGATGCGAAGATGGGAATTTTGTAATTTTTGTATTTTAGGTCCCGTTCCAAAGATCATTGTGACAGTTTTGTCAGTGTTTAGGAAGAGTTTGTTTATCGAGATCCACTTTTCTACCTCTGTGAATTGGTCTTGGAGCACTGCTTCAAGCTGCGGCAGATCAGATTTGTTTGCATAGATTACTGTGTCGTCTGCGTACATGTGTACAGTTGAGGATTTGCAGACATTAGACAAATCATTTATAAATAATGTGAATAGTAGGGGGCCGAGAATGGAACCTTGGGGAACACCACACGTGACTGGGAGAGGGAGGGAGTCACTGTTAGAGACAGAGACATATTGTGATCGATCCGATACATATGATTTAAACCAGGTTAACGGGCGATCAGCAATACCAGAGTTTTTTAGTTTGAGAAGTAGTAGGTCATGGTCCACTTTGTCAAAAGCCTTTGCAAAATCAAGGAAAATAGCTCCAGTTAGGTCTCCTTGTTCCATGCCACTTTGGATGTCGTTGCAAACTTTTAGGAGGGCAGTTGTAGTGGAGTGATTCGGTCTAAAACCTGATTGATCAGGGGTCAGATAGTTAGAAAGTTGATAATACTCGCATAATTGCGTATGGACGCATTTTTCTAAGATTTTTGACAATACAGGGAGCAATGATATAGGACGATAGTTAGAAACCAAGGTTAACTCCCCACTTTTATGAATAGGCACTACTCTTGCAGTTTTCCAGAGTTTGGGTATGTATCCAGACACCAAGGATTCGTTAATTAGGGTTGCGACAAGCTTAGCAATTGCCGGCGCACTGAGCTTCAACAGCATTGCTGGGATTTGATCAGGTCCTGACTGGTTTTTCATTTTTAGATTATCGAGGTGTTTCTTAATGACATTGAAGGGTACATTAAGAAACACCTCTATAATCTAAAAATGAAAAACCAGTCAGGACCTGATCAAATCCCAGCAATGCTGTTGAAGCTCAGTGCGCCGGCAATTGCTAAGCCTATATATATATCTATATGAGTTGAAGGGACAACCAGCTAGAGCATAGTTGGCTAGGTTGGAGGGGCGTGGCTAGGTGGGAGGGGGCGTGGCTGGGCTGGTCTATACAAATTTCCAGGGCCGGTCTGATTTCCCAGCCCAACCCTGATTTCTCCCCATCTAAGAGCTAGCTTATGATAATCTTAGATCGTGCAACAGAGAGACACAAAAACACGTTGATCTAATTAAAAGTTGTGAAAAAGAATTACCTGCAGATTCAATACCATCATTTTAATAGGGATGATGACTTGTTAATTTTGATTGATGATCTGAATACTGACCTTGATGCAAGAAGGCCAATGAATAAATAGTTGACGGCTTCATAAATGGGGTGAAATGTCTCTTTAGGCTAGTTCTATTGGAGGTTATCCAACAACCCTACCTTCTTGTATTTCATTAGATACATATAACCTACGAGCTGCATTTCCCCTGCACCTTGCTTGCAGCCTGCTCAGATTTAGTGATATCTGGGTGCAGCTATTGCAAATCAAACTGTTAAAAATGTATGCACAAATAAATACAGGAAAATTATGGAATCAATCCAGAGTCTATGCAGGTGACAGTATTATGCTTTAATCCTAACATTTTTGCTTCAAGCATGAGGAGATACACAATCAATAGGTGGAAAAGTGTTAATATTACCTAAAGTGAATCAACTCTGTCCTTGATAGAAAATTAGTAGAAAGATCCATTGCATTTTGCTTTAGTGCTTTATTAAAGAGACATGAAACTCAAAATGTTTCTTTTGTAATTCAGACAAAGCATGCAATTTTAAAAAAAATATTCTAATTTATTTTTTTTGTTCCCTCTGTATCTTTAGTTAAAAAGCAGGGATTTAAGCTCAAGAGCCTGCTTATGTCTGGAACACTATATGCAGTTTCGCAAGAACGTTATCCACTTGCAAGAGCAGTAGAGGGCAGCACTATTTCCTGCTATGTAGTGCTCCAGATGCCTACCTGCGTATCTTTTCAACACAGAATAACATAGGAACAAAGCAAATTTGATAATAAAAGTAAAATGTAAACACTCACAAGAGCTGCTGGTGCAATGGTGAATACGGAGAGCGTATTGCTCTCCGCATTCAGCGACGTCTGTCGGACCATTTCCGACAGACATTTGATAAATAGGTCTCTTAGTCTGAACTTCAAATGAGTAGTAGATTTTTTTCTGACAATTTAAAAGCTATCTCTATTTCCACTCCCCCTGTACCATGTGACAGTCATCAGTCAATCATAAATGCATACATGTACCATGTGACAGCCATCAGCCAATCTCAAATGCATACACGTTTATTCTGCACATGCTCAGTAGGAGCTGGTGACTCAAAAAGTTTAAATATAAAAAGACTGTGCACATTTTGTTAATGGAAGTAAATTGGAAAGTTGTTTAAAATTGCATGCTCTATCTGAATAATGAATGTTTAATTTTGACTTGAGTGTCCCTTTAATACAATTTTCAACATGTTTATGTTTGTGTTTCTACTGGATAAGAAATAATTTATTTTATTATTATTTTTTTCAGTTATAGAAGATTTTTTATTTATTGATTTATCAAATATATTTAGGTACTTATAACATTTTGGACATATCCTTTTTAACAAATATGAAACACAAAACTTTTTGAAAAACACAGGAAAGCATAAACATTTTCTGGATACAGTAACACCTTATTTGCTGTAATAAAATTTTAATCACCCCCCCCCCCCACATTTGCCTTACTTGGAGACAATCAAGACTTGTTAATGAAGTAGGCATAGTAAGAATGGAATCATTTTGCAGCATACTTTTAACCACTTTAGCCAAATGGACGTAGGACCACTTTGTCTAGCGTACTGTGTTGACGTACTACCTATATCAAATTATTTGGCACATACTGTAGTCCTCGCTGCAGCGGAGACTGCAGCTGGGGGCAGAAGGCATCTGCCATCATATAGTGAGATTGCCAATATAGACAATGAAACAGACAGTGTCCCTGTCTGTATCGTGTGCAGTGGCGTTATGAGACATTTAGGAGTGGAGGCAGCAGATGGGTGGTCCCTACACTAAAGAAAATAAATGAATAAATAATTTAAAAAAACAACCTTAACTGCATACTGGCAGACTGACTACCAGTATCTAAGATGGTGGAAGGTGATGGTGACCAGTGGGAGGGGGGAGGGAAGTAAGCTGTTTGAGAAGGATCAGGGAGGTGGGAGGTGTCAGGTGGGAGGGTAATCACTGCACTACAATACATTTTACCCTTAACAGCTAACTTATTAACCCCTTTATTGCTGGGGATTTTCGAAGTGTTCTTCTCAGCAACAATTAGCAGCCTTCTATTTATCAAAAATCAATGGCAAAGTCATGCATGTCTGCTATTTTTGAGTAAAGAGAGTCCAAGAGAAACTTTTACAACCATTTGAATTATGACTGTAGTAGTTGCGTGTAAATAATTTTAGTTTGAAACCTTAAGTTTTTTCATTTATATGATGGCATTTGGCAGTCAAATGCTGGCATGAGATATACCAAAATGGGCCTAGATCAATACCTTGTGTTTTCTAGTTTAAAAATAAATATATACAGTTTTGGGGGTTAATTTTGAGAATTTGAGCAGTTCTGCTATACCAAATGAGAGTTACCCCATTGCATCATTTTATACATAGCTGCAGATAAAGACCTTAAAGTGTTAAATATATATATAACAAAGAATAAGGTGGCACACGTGTGTTAAAAGGCTAAACCTTTATTTGGAGCAACGTTTTGGGGCTCCTGCCCCTTTCTCAAGCAAAATTATAAAAAAGCAAAATATAAACATTAATATCCAACTGTTAGAATTGGAAACCTAAAATAAAAACAAATGCAGCAAGTTGCTAATCATGTCACATGACTATGAGTGAACCCAAAAATAATAAAATAAAACAATAGGATGTCCATTT
The DNA here is from genome assembly GCF_027579735.1 of Bombina bombina. Classification (NCBI taxonomy): domain Eukaryota; kingdom Metazoa; phylum Chordata; class Amphibia; order Anura; family Bombinatoridae; genus Bombina; species Bombina bombina. Next base: position 79,073,894 of record NC_069502.1, read on the forward strand.
GTGGGAATAAGTTGGTGTCTGGATATCTACGTATATAGATATATATATATACACACGCATGTTTGGTCTTTTTATATATTTGTTTTTACTTTTTATTGGGGTAATTTTACAATAATTTCTTTATTCTGAGAAAAATCCACATCCCAAAAATATATAGTTTCCATAGGTAAATACAAAAAAGAATCTATTTCAGTGTAAATGGAGTTATTGCAAAAATTCTAAAAATTCTCCAGTACTTTTTTTTTTTTCTCTGAAATTCTCGGCATTGAGGGGGTTAAAAAAATAGAATCTAATTTTATCTCCTTATGTGAATTGGTGGGAATAGGAAACAGCCAGAATTTTAAAAATAAATTATAGGAAATAGGGTAAAATAATTAATTAACTATACTGTACATTTTTAATATATAATTAAGCCCTTCAGAGCGAGGAATTTTAGAGAAAAACTTGCCCAAAATACCAGAGAATTTGTAGCCTTTTTGCTATCACTCCATTTAAACAATCAGTTCTTCCTTACCATATGAAGGCAGATGCCTTCTCCCACTGGCTGCAGTTTCGGCTGTTAAAGCAGACAGCTGGGACAGCAGTATGAGGGAGAAGGTTGGATGTAGGTACTTCATCAATAGGGTATGCTAGGCAAAGTACCATGTGGCGTACCTACGTCCATTAGGCTTAAAGGGACAGTATACTCAAAAATAGTTTTTCCCTTAATGTGTTTACAATTGCTTTTTTTACCAACTGCAGAGTAAAAAATGTATGAAAATTAGCTTTTTAAGGCTTATTTGTGTATATTAAAGCTCTGATTTTGTGTTTTGAAGCCACAACCTAATAAAATGGGTTGAGCTTGTAGGTATAATCCGATTTCATTACTGTATCACATTGTGCACATATACCTGCTTCTTTATCTTATATCTGTCCTTAAAACAATCACCAGTACTTTGAGAGAACAATGGAAAATCAAAATTTTATTACCTTATCTCTGCTTTATCACACTGGGAGTGTAATTTCTTCTGCTGGCTGTGTTTACAAAGCTTATCTATAGCTGGTACGCGCGGCCACAAACTTTCAGAATAGGTGGGGATACCACATGTTAAATCAACAATTTCAAATGCCAATATAAGGGTAAAGGAGCTACTTGTAAACAATTTAATACACTCCAGCAGGTTAAGTGGATCATTGGGAACAAATTAAAGGGGAGAAATTTTTTTAGTAAACTGTCCCTTTAAGGGGTTAAACATGTTTAATACCCTTGTAGCAAGCATTGACTAAATTAAAGAGACATGAAAACCAAAATATTTCTTTAATGATTCAGATAGATTATATATTTTTAAACAACTTTCCAATTTACTTTTATTATCTTGTTTGCTTCATTCTCTTGTAATCCTTTGTTGAAGGAGTAGCAATGCATTTCTGGGAGCTATCTGAAAGCCAATGACGAGAGACATATATGTGCAGCCACCAATCACCGGTTCTGAGCCTATCTAGGTATATTTTTTGATGAAGGACACAAAGAGAATGAAACAAATTAGATCATAGAAATAAATTGGAAAATTGTACGTTCTGACTAATGAAAGAAAAAATTGGGTTTTATGTCCCTTTAACCAATGTAATCTATTAATGACTTCTTTGTGTTGTGTAGGATTTCTGGTCTATCTTGTATCCAGTAGCACTAGACAAAGCTGACAACCACTGGTATAGACTGGTGGTGCTGGCATCCAGGAGATCAATGTAACAGCCTCTGAAACTGGTTTGTTTGTGATAAACCTGACAAATCCTGGTGAGGCCACTTGCTGTATCACATAATATTTTCTTTTTTCTTTAAATGTTAATTCCATGGCCTTTTACAAAGAAATTTCTTATTTCTTAATGCCAGACCTCAGTGTCCTGGAAGTTTGCAATGGTACCCACTATTAATAGCCATTAAAGGTGTCACCTGTATATCACTTTTGTTATTTTCTTGCAAAATTATTTTTACTTGTTTTTTTTAATTCAATGGCTAAAGAGTACTGCCCCTTTTCTGCATCACCAAAGGAAAATAATATACTTTCAATTCAGTATTAAATATACAATTATTATTTTTTTTTTATCGCTTCTCAGCCTTTTGGCTAAGATCAAGTGTAGTATCATACATGTCATGTATGCATTTTACATACTTAAAAGCAGGGATCACCCCTTTGTCAGACACACTGATCTAAAGGTAACAATATGAATTGATTATGGACTTCTTACTGCCTGTATTACAGTGTGATTTTATTATCATTATATAGACATTTGGATACATTCAATGTAATGCTGTTTGTGAGTGTATAGCTCAGCATATTTAAATTTAAAGGGACATACAACTGCTAAAAATGCTCTAATATTTTAAAGCATGCAATTATTACACTGTTGCTTGCATATAACAATGTGTTTAAACCCAGCCAAGGGATTAAATGCAGGGCAGTAATGCACTAATTGGAGTTAGCTTAACACACCTGGTGAGTCAGAGACAAGAGACATACTGTATTTGTGCAGTCACCAATCATCAGCTAGCTCCCAGTAGTGCATTGCTGCTGCTAATTATATGTACATATGGTTTTCAACAAACAATAGCAAGGGATCAAATTAGATTTGATAGAAATTAATTAAAAAGTTTATTAAAATTGCATGGTCTATCTGAATCATGAAAGTTTAAATTTGACTTTCATGTCCCTTTAAGTTCCCGCATTCTTTGCAGAAGTGTACACACATACACTCTATGAGTTTTGTTGGAATCCCATTCTAAAACCATGGGCACTAATATGGAGTTGTCCCCTTCCCTTTTCAAATATAACAGCTGTAGTTTTTTTTTTGGAAGGCTATCCACAAGATTTTGGAGTGTGTCTGTGGGAATTTTGCCCATTCAGACAAAAGAGCATTTGCGAGGTCAGGCTCTGATGTTGAAAGAGAACATTTGGGCTGCAATTGGTGTTCCAATTCATCCTTAAAATATTTAATAGGGTTCAGGTCAGGCCACTCAAGTTCCTCCACATCAAACTTGTCAATCCCTGTCTTCATGAACCTCGCTTTGTGTACAGGAGCACAGTCAATCTGAAACAGGAAAAGGATTTCCCAAAACTAGCTGGAAGCACCTAATTTTCTAAAATGTCTTTGTATCCTGTAGCATTAGGATGACTTTTTACTGAACTAAGGGGTTTAGCCAAAAACCCTGAAAAACTATGCATTCTTGTAGGTGGCGTTCTCTTGGCAGCCCAGATTCTTCCATCAGACCACCAGAAAGTAAAATATTATTCATCACATCAGAGAACACGTTTCTACTGCCCCAGTTGTTGGCGTGCTTTACTCCTCTCCAACTGATAACTGACATTGCATATGCTGATGTGAGGCTTGTGTAAAGCTGCTCAGCCATGGAAATGCATTTCATAAAACAGCGACACAGTCCTTGTGCTGATGTTGCTTCCAGAGGCAATTTGGAACTCTGTAGTGAGTGATGCAACAGATAGGTGATTTTTACATGCTGAGAGCTTCAGCACTTGATGTACCGCTCTGTGAGTTTGCTGGGTCTACAACTTCATGGCTGGGCTGTTGTTTCCACTTCACAACAATAGCACTTACAGTTGACTAGGGCAGATATTTTGTGAATGGACAATGCCACATTTAAAGTAATTGAGTTCTTCTGTACGACCCATTGTACTGCCAATGTTTTTCTATGGGAATTTCATGGCTATCTGTTGAATTTTATGCACCTGTTAGCAATAGCTGTGGCTGAAACACCTGACCTCAATAATTAGTTGGGGTGTCCACATTCCTTTGGCCATATAGTGTATCTAGATTTATATAGTCACCAAGATCTTTATATCTAATTAAAAAAAACTTGTATTCTATAAACATGTTTTGAATACTACATGAACAGTATCTTAAGGAAACTGAAAATTATGAGAAAGATGGCATTACAAAAAAAAAAAAAAAAGATAAATACACCATATTTAACAGAACAGAAAGAAGCTGTCTAGTTTTTAAGGACATAAAGCCATAAATAGAAAACATAATTTATGTAAGAACTTACCTGATAAATTAATTTCGGATCTTTTCCAGATAAGCCCCACCAAAAAGTTAACCCCTGCCACCCAAAAAAGATTATAAAAAAGAGGATATGAAACTTGTACTTTTATACTTTTAGTTTTTATTGAAGAGGGTGAAATGAAACTTGTACTTTTAGTTTTTATTGAAGAGGGTGAAATTGGGAAATGTCATTAATAATTTGCATGAAAAGGTCCGTATTTCGGTACCTTTGCCTCCAAACGAACTCACACAAGCTGTCCACTAAAGATCGGTGTGTGCCGCATTGGCGCTTATTCTGCATCTTGTAGACGTGCCAGAAAGATTTGATGGTTTGTGTGTGAGCTCCAGTCGTTGGATCCACAAAGTTTTCGGTATGATTGTCATTTGATGGCTATTGTTGCATAAACGTTGCTGATGGACCACTCCGTGGCTTTGAAAAAAACGTATTGCCGTCTCCTTGTCATGAACGAGAGTCGAAAGCGTCAGAAAGTTCATTTCAGGATTTACATCCTAATGTAGAAAAGAGGCGGATAAGGAGTTGTTTTTATGGCGCGCGCTAAAATATTCAAATGTCTGGACATCATAAATAGGTCAAGGTTGCGTGCGTGCATTAAATTGGAGCTGTCAAAAGTGGCGGGGCTTAACTTTTCGCGTGTGCACTTTTTGCATTAGTGGCGGGGCTTATCTGGAAAAGATCCAAAATTAATTTATCAGGTAAGTTCTAGTGACGTATGGGATATACAATCCTACCAGGAGGGGAAAAGTTTCCCAAACCTCAAAATGCCTATAAATACACAGCCAAATAGTGGGGTGATAAAATAAGGAGTACAAAAGCATACAAAAAGAGGATCTGGAAATATAATTGTGCTTTTATACAAAAATCATAACCCCCATAAAAAGGGTGAGCCTTATGGACTCTTTACAGTATTTATCAGGTAAGTTCTTACATAAATGATGTCTTCTTTCATGTAATTGGCAAGAGTCCATGAGCTAGTGACGTATGGGATAGAAATACCCAAGATGTGGAAGACCACAGAAGAGTCCCTAGAGAGTGAGGGATAAAATAAAAACAGCTATTTCCACTGGAAAAAAATAAATCCACACAAAAAAATAAGTCTTTTTCATAAATTTCACATAAATTACAAGAAAAAAAACTTTAATCATAAGCAGAAGAATCAAACTGAGACAGCTGCCTAAAGAACTTTCCTACCAAAGACTGCTTATGAAGAAGCAAATACATCAAATTGGTAAAATTTTGTAAATGTATGCAAAGAAGACCAAATGCTGCTTTGCAAATCTGATCAACTGAAGCTTCATTCTTAAAAGTCCAAGAAGTGGTGACTGATCTAGTAGAATGAGCTGTAATTCTCTGAGGCAGAGACTGTCCTGCCTCCAACTAAGCCTTTTGAATCAAAAGCTTTAACCAAGATGCCAAATAAATGGCAGAGGCTTTCTGACCTTTCCTGGAACCAGAAAACACAACAAATAGACTAGAAGTCTTTCTGACATATTTAGCAGCTTCGATATAGTATTTCAAAGCTCTTACAACATCTAAAGAATGTAAAGATCTTTCAAGAGTATTCTTAGGATTAGGACACAAAGAAGGAACAACAATTACCCTACTAATGTTGTTAGAATTCACAACCTTAGGAAGAAATTTAAACGAAGTCCGCAAAACAGCTTTAACATGGTGGAAAATCAGAAAAGGAGACTCGCAAGAGAGAGCAGGCAATTCAGAAACTCTTCTAGCAGAAGAGATAGCCAAAAGAAACAACACTTTCCAAGAAAGTAGTTTAATATCCAAAGGATGCATAGGATCAAAAGTAGGAGCTTGCAAAGCCTTCAAAAACAAATTAAGACTCCAAGGAGGAGAGATTGATTTAATAACAGGCTTGATATGAACCAAAGCTTGAACAAAACAGTGAATATCAGGAAGTTTAGCAATTTTTCTATGAAATGAAACAGAAGGAGCAGAGATTTGTCCCTTCAAGTACTTGCAGACAAACTGTAAGATTCTAGGAATTCTAAAAGAATGCCAAGAGATTTTATGAGAACACCATGAAATATAGGCTTTCCAAACACGATAATAAATCTTCCTTGAAACAGACTTACGAGCCTGTAGCATAGTATTAATCAATGAGTCAGAGAAACCTCTATGACTAAGTACTAAGCGTTCAATTTCCATACCTTCAAATTTAGCAATTTGAGATCCTGATGGAAAAACGGCCTTGAGACAGAAGGTCTGGCCTCAAAGGAAGTGGCAAAGGTTGGCAACAGGACATCAGGACAAGATCCACATACCAAAACCTGTGAGGCCATGCTAGTGCTATCAGAAACACATGCAATTGTTCCATTATGATCTTGGAGATCACCCTTGGAAGGACTAGAGGCAGAAAAATGTAAGCAGGTTGGTAAAACCAAGGAACGGCTAATGCATCCACCATCTCTGCCTGAGGATCCCTGGACCTGGAAAGGTACCTGGGAAGCTTTTTGTAAAGATGGGAAGATCAAATCATCAGATCTATTTCGGGAAGACCCCACATCTGTACAATCTGACAAAATACATCTGGATGGAGGGACCACTCCCCTGGCTGTGAAGACTGACGGCTGAGATAATCCGCTTCCCAATTATCTACACCTGGGATATGTATCGCAGAAATTAAACATGAGGTGGATTCCGCCCAAGAAAGTATCTAAGATACTTCTTTCATCGCTAAAGGACTGCGAGTCCCACCCTGATGATTGACATATGCCACAGTTGTGATATTGTCTGTCTGAAAACGATAGAATGATTCTCTCTTTAATAGAGGCCAAGCCTGAAGAGCCCTGAAAATAGCACGGAGTTCTAAAATATTGATTGATAACCTCGCCTCTTGAGGATTCCAAACTCCTTGTGCTGTCAGAGACCCCCAGACAGCTCCCCAGCCTGTGAGACTTGCATCTGTTGAAATCACAGTGCAAGAAGGACAAACAAAAGAGGCCCCTTGAATAATCCGATGATGGTCTAACCACCAAGTCAGGGAGAGTTGAGAGTTTGGATTTAAGAATATCAATTGTGATATCCAAGTATAATCCCTAAACCATTGATTCAGCATGCAAAGCTGCAGAGATCTCATATGAAAACGAGCAAATGGAATCATGTCCGATGCTGCAGTCATGACACCTAAAACTTCCATGCACATAGCCACTGAAGGGAATGATCGAGACTGAAGGTTTAGACAGGTTGAAATCAACTTTAAAAGTTTCTTGTCTGTTAAAGACAGGGTCATGGATACTGAATATATCTGGAAACCTAAAAAGGTAAACCTTTTCTGAAGAATCAAGAAACTCTTTGGTAAATTGATCCTCCAACCATGTCTTTGAAGAAACAACACAAAGTTGATTTGCGTGAGATTCTGCTAAATGAAAAATTGAGTCAGTACCAAGATATCATCCAAATAAGGAAACACTGCAATACCCTGCTCTCTGATTACAGATAGAAGGGTACCGAGAACCTTTGAAAAGATTCTTGGAGCTGTTGCTAGGCCAAATGGAAGAGCAACAAATTGGTAATGCTTGTCTAGAAAAGAGAATCTCAGAAACCGATAGTGGTCTGGGTGAATCGGAATGTGAAGATATGCATCCTGTAAGTCTATTGAGGACATGTAATGACCTTGTTGAACAAAAGACTGAATAGTCCTTATAGTCACTATCTTGAAAGTTTGGACCCTTACAAACTGATTCAAAAAATTCAGATCCAAAACTGGTCTGAATGAATTTTCCTTCTTCGGGACAATGAATAGATTTGAATAAAAACCCAGACCCTGTTCCAGAAGAGAAACTGGTACAATTACCCCTGAAAGCTCCAGATCTGAAACACACTTTAGAAAGGCCTGAGCTTTCACAGGATTTTTTGGAAAGTGAGAGAGAAAAAATCTTCTCATGGGAGGTCTTATTCTGAAACCTATTCGATACCCTTGAGAGACAATATTCTGAATCCAATGATTCTGAATGGAACCTGCCCAAACGTCTTGGGGGCTGGCTTTGGTTTCTTATAAGGCTTGGGTTTATTCCAATTTGAAGATGGCTTCCAATTGGAGCCAGAGTCTTTAGGGGAAGGAGTGGTTTTCTGTTCTCTATTCTGACGAAAGGAACAAAACCTATTAGAAGCTTTAGATCTACCCTTAGACTTTTTATCTTGGGGCAAAAAAACTCCCTTCCCCCAGTAATAGTGGAAATAATAGAATCCAAATGGGAACCAAACAAATTATTACCCTGGAATGATAGAGATAGTAACCTAGATTTAGATACCATGTCAGCATTCAATGATTTGAGCCATAAAATGATTAGCATGCTGAAGCAAACGAACAATGCTATACAAATCTGAATCTTTTTCCCGTTGTGCTAAGCTATCCAACCAAAAAGTTGATGCAGCTGCAACATCAGCCATAGTAATGGCAAGTCTGAGAATATAGCTAGAATGTAAATAAGCTTTTCTTAGATAAGATTCAATTTTCCTATCTAAATGATCCTAAAAAGAGGTACTATCTTCCATAGGAATAGTAGTACACTTAACAAGAGTAGAAATAACCCCATCAACCTTAGGGACTTTTTCCTAAAACTCTAATTTAGCCACTGGCAAAGGATACAACTTTTTAAACCTTGAAGAGGGAACAAAAGAAGTACCAGGCTTAGACCATTCCTTACCAATCACATCAGAAATAGCATCAGGAACAGGAAAAATCTCAGGAGGTTTATAGACAGAATTTAAATGTTTACTAGATTTATTATCAAGCGGACCAGACTCTTCAATATCCAAAGTTATCAACACTTCTTTTAACAAAGAGCAAATATACTCTTAAAAAGATAAGTTGATTTATCAGTGTCAATGTCTGAAGTAGGATCTTCCGAATCAGAGAAATCCTCATCAGAGATGGATATAGCAATATATTGTTGGTCATTACAAATTTCATCAATATTATGAGAAGTTTTAAAAGATCTTTTATGTTTATTTGAAGGCGGAATAGCAGCCATAGCCTTCTGTATCACATCAGCAATATAATTTTTCATATCAACAGGGATATCATGTACATTAGATGTTGAGGGAACAATAGATACTGTACTAGAACTAAATAGAAACTTTTTCTGCATGCAAAAGATTATCATGACAACTGTTACATACTACATACAACTGTTACAACTGTTACATACTACAGCTGGAGAGGCCTCTAGTTATCAAGCGCCGTCATTTTCTTGCATTCGCCGGCCCAATACGCTGATCCAATGAGCCAATCGGATTGAACTTCAATCTGATTGGCTGATAGCATCAGCTAATCAGATTTTTCCTACCTTAATTCCGATTGGCTGATAAAATCAGCCAATCGGAATTCGAGGGACGCCATCTTGGATGACGTCACTTAAAGGAACCTTCATTTGTCGGGTAGTCGTCGGTAAAGAAGGATGTTCCGTGCCGGAGGTCTTGAAGATGGAGCCGCTCCTCGTCGGATGGATGAAGATAGAAGATGCCACTTGGATGAAGATGTCTGCCGGTCCGGATGTCCTCTTCTGCCCCGGATAGGATGAAGACTTCTGCCGGTCTGGATGTCCTCTTCTGCCCCATCGGATGAAGACTTCGGCCCGGCTGGGTGATGACGACTCAAGGTAGGGAGATCTTCAGGGGTTTGGTGTTAGTTTTTTTTAAGGGGGGTTTGGGTGGGTTAGAGTAGGGGTATGTGGGTGGTGGGTTTTAATGTTGGGGGGTTGTATTTTTTTTACAGGCAAAAGAGCTGATTACTTTGGGGCATGCCCCGCAAAAAGGGCTGGTAAAAGAGCTGATTACTTTTTAATGTAGAATAGGGTAGGGACTTTTATTATTTGTTTTTTTTTAAAATTTTATTAGGGGGCTTAGATTAGGTGTAATTAGTTTAAAATTCTTGTAATATTTTTTTATTTTCTGTAATTTAGTGTTTGTTTTTTTTGTAATTTAGTTTAGTTTATTTAATTGTATTTAATTGTAGGTATTGGTAGCTAATTTATTTAATTAATTTAATGATAGTGTAGTGGATTTATTTTACAGGTAATTTTGTATTTCTTTTAGCTAGGTAGTTATTAAATAGTTAATAACTATTTAATAACTATTGTACCTAATTAAAATAAATACAAAGTTACCTGTAAAATAAAAATAAATCCTAAAATAGCTACAATATAATTATTAGTAATATTGTAGCTAGCTTAGGGTTTATTTTATAGGTACGTATTTAGTTTTAAATAGGATTAATTTAGTTAATAAGAGTAATTTTTATTTAGATTTATTAAAATAATATTTAAGTTAGGGGGTGTTAGGGTTAGTGTTAGACTTAGGTTTAGGGGTTAATTAGTTTAATATAGATGGCGGCGGTATAGGGAGTGCGGGATAGGGGTTAATAAATTTATTATAGGTGGCGATGGTGTAGGGGGGGCAGATGAAGGGTTAATAAGTTTAATATAGGTGGCGGCGGGGTCCGGGAGCAGCGGTTTAGGGGTTAAACAATTTATTTAGTTGCGGCGGGGTACGGGATCGGCAGGATAGGGGTTAAGAATTTTATTATAGTTGCCGCGGGGTCCAGGAGCGGCAGTTTAGGGGTTAATAAGTTTATTAGAGTGGTGGTGGGCTCCGGGAGCGGCGGTTTAGGGGTTAATAAGTTTATTAGAGTGGCGGTGGGCTCTGGGAGTGGCAGTTTTGGGGTTAACATGTTTAATATAGGTGGCGGCAGGGTAGGGGGCAGATTAGGGGTACATGTTAGGGTGTTAGGTGCAGACGTTTCCCATAGGAATCAATGGGATGTCGGGCAGCAGCGAACATGAACTTTCGCTATGGTCAGACTCCCATTGATTCCTATGGGATCTGCCGCCTCCAGGGCGGCGGATTGAAAACCAGGTACGCTGGACCGGAAAAGTGCAGAGCGTACCTGCTAGGAATTTGATAACTTTCAAAAGTAGTCAGATTGTTCCGAACTTGCGTTCGGCACATCTGGAGTGACGTAAGAATCGATCTGTGTTGGACTGAGTCCGGCGGATCGTAGCTTACGTCACAAAACTCTACTTTTGCCACAAATACGCTGCGGAATTCCAGAGTATTTGAGGTTGACGGCTTGATAACTAAAGGCCATAATCTCCACTAGCTTACAACAGATACACTTAGCCTTGGTAGAACTGTATTCAGGCAGCATGGTTCCTACAGCAGCTTCTGTGACAGGATCAGATTTAGACATCTTGTAAAATGTAAAAGAAAAAATAACATTTAAACAAAAATATCTTATTTACACATATAGCAGTTTCAGGAATGGGAAAAAATGCAAATGCTAAAATTGACAAAAAAGAAAATATCATAGGCCTCTGAGCATGAAGAAGGCAAGGAGCATATAGGAAGTGGGGTAAAATAAAACTAATTTTTTTTTTTGGCGCCAACTATGACGCACGACGCAAAAGGAAGTATATACATTTTTTGACGCCAACAAACATCCACAAATGATGCAACTTGTGTCATAACAAACACAACTTCACGCCAAACAACCTGGCGTCAACTAAGACGCAGGAAATGACGAACTTGCGTCATCATAGACGCACATTCATGCCAAAAAATTCTTGCGCCAAGAATGAGGCAATAAATAACAGCATTTTACGCCCTCGCAAGCCTAATTTGCCCGCAAGTTTTAAAAGAAAAACAAGTCAAATTGAAACAAAGACTATACCCCAGGTAAGACAAAAACTTCCTAAAACATGATTACCATATTGAAACTGCCAGACTGCAAAGGGAAATACACATCGACCTGACTCATGGGAAATATAAGTAAATACATATATTTAGAACTTTATATCCTATATAATAAAAGGCCAAGTGTGTTTGTCCGAAGCTGTCATGCGCAGTAGAGACTGCGCACGAGGACAAACACACCTGGCCTTCCAACTGACCTCCTCGGCGGCTCCTTCTGGCTTCGCGTGTGAAGTGGAGTGGGCATGGCCGGCCGGGTGCGTCGTGGGCGTGACCGGGTGCGACGTGGGCGTGGCTGGGCTTGACCGGGCGTGACCGGGCGTGACGCGGGCGGGGCCAGATGCCGACTGTAGCAGTAAGTGACAGAGACTGAGAGCTCTAAAAGGGGAATATAGAGAGCAGCAGAAGAGGGGGGATAAAGAGGGGGGGAGAGAGCACAAGAGAGAGGGGGGAGAGAGCACAAAAGAGAGAGGGGAGAGGGGGGAGAGAGCACAAAAGAGAGGGGGAGAGAGCACAAAAGAGAGGGGGGAGAGAGCACAAAAGAGAGGGGGAGAGAGCACAAAAGAGAGGGGGGACAGCACACAAGAGAGAGGGAGAGAGTACAAAAGAGAGAGGGGAGAGAGCACAAAAGAGAGGGGGAGAGAGCACAAAAGAGAGAGGGGAGAGCACAAAAGAGAGGGAAGAGAGCACAAAAGAGAGAGGAAAGAGAGGGGGAGAGAGCACAAAAGAGAGGGGGGAGAGAGCACAAAAAGAGGGGGGAGAGAGCACAAAAAAGAGGGGGGAGAGAGCAGAAAAAAGAGGGGGGAGAGAGCACAAAAGAGAGGGGGAGAGAGCAAACGAGAGGAGAGAGAGAGCAAACGAGAGGGGGGAAGAGAGAGAGAGAGCAAAAGAGGGAGAGAGCAAAAGAGAGGGGGGAGAGAAAGAGCAAAAGAGAGGGGAGAAAGAGAGAGAAAAAGAGAGGGGAGAGAGAGAGAGGAGAGAGAGAAAGGGGAGAGAGAGAGAGAGAGAGAGAGAGAGAGAGAGAGAGAGAAAGGGGAGAGAGAGAGAGAGAGAGGGGAGAGAGAGAGAGAGAGAGAGAGAGAGAGGAGAGAGAAAGAGAGGGGGGAGATAGAGAGAGAGGGGAGAGAGAGAGAGAGAGAGAGAGGGGGGGGAGAGAGGGGAGAGAGAGAGAGGGACAGAGGGGGGAGATAGAGAGAGGAGAGAGAGAGGGGGAGAGAGAGGAGAGAGAGAGAGGGGGAGAGAGAGGAGAGAGAGAGAGGGGGAGAGAGAGGAGAGAGAGAGAGGGGGAGAGAGAGGAGAGAGGGGGAGGGGGAGAGAGAGAGAGAGAGGGGGGGGGGGAGAGAGAGAGAGGGAAGAGAGAGAGGGGAGAGAGAGAAGGAAGAGAGAGAGAGAGATTGGAGAGAGAGAGACAGAGGGGGGAGATAGAGAGAGAGAGGAGAGGGGGGAAGAGAGAGAGAGAGAGAGAGAGAGAGAGGAGAGAGAGGGGGGAGAAAGAGAGGAGAGAGAGAGACAGAGGGGGGAGAGAGAGAGAGAGGGGGGGGGGGAGAGAGAGAGGGGGGAGAGAGAGAGAGAGGAGAGAGAGAGAGAGAGAGAGGGGGGAGAGAGAGACAGAGGGGGGAGAGAGAGACAGAGGGGGGAGAGAGAGACAGAGGGGGGAGATAGAGAGAGGAGAGAGAGAGGAGAGAGAGAGAGAGAGAGGGGTGAGAGAGAGAAGAGAGGGGAGAGAGATGAGGGAGAGAGAGGAGAGAGAGAGAGGAGGGAGAGAGAGGGGGGAGAGATAGAGGAGAGAGAGAGAGGAGAGAGAGGAGAGAGAGAGGGGAGAGAGAGAGGAGAGAGAGGGGAGAGAGAAAGGGGAGAGAGAGAGAGGGAAGAGAGAGAGAGGAGAGAGAAAGAGAGGGGGGAGATAGAGAGAGAGTGAGAGAGAGAGAGGGGGGGAGAGAGAGAGAGAGGGACAGAGGGGGGAGATAGAGAGAGGAGAGAGAGAGGGGGGAGAGAGAGAGAGAGGGGGGGGAGAGAGAGGGAAGAGAGAGAGAGAGGAGAGAGAGAGAGAGAGAGAGAGAGAGAGAGAGAGAGAGAGAGAGAGAGAGAGAGGGGGAGATAGAGAGAGGAGAGAGAGAGAGAGAGGTTGAGAGAGGGGAGAGATTGAGAGAGGGGAAAGAGAGAGAGAGGGGAGAGAGGGAGGGGGGAGAGAGAGAGGGGGGAGATAGAGAGAAAGAGAGAGAGAGGGGAGAGAGAAAGAGAGAGAGAGGGGAGAGAGAAAGAGAGAGAGAGGGGAGAGAGAAAGAGAGAGGGAGAGATAAAGAGAGAGGGGAGAGAGAAAGAGAGAGGGGAGATAGAGAGAGAGGGGGGAGAGAGAGAGGGGAGATGGAGAGAGGGAGAGGGGAGAGAGAGAAAGAGAGAAGGGAGATAGAGAGAGAGGGGAGATAGAGAGAGAGGGGAGATAGAGAGAGAGAGAGAGAGAGAGAGAGAGCGCAACAGAGGGGGGAGAGAGAGAGTGCAAAAGAGAGGGGGAAAGAGAGAGCGTAAAAGAGAGGGGGGAGAGAGAGAGCTCAAAAGAGGGGGGGAGAGAGAGGGCAAAAGAGAGGGGGAGAGAGAGAAAGCAAAAGAGAGTGGGAGGGAGAGAAAGCAAGGGGTGGGACCACTGTACTGCAACAAATGGCCCGTGTGAACGGGCTTTAGGACTAGTAAATACATAAAGCGCCAACCATAGCTGAAAGTGTCTTAAATAATGATACATACTTACCGAAAGACACCCATCCACATATAGGAGATAGCCAAACCAGTACTGAAAACTATCAGCAGAGGTAATGGTATAAGAGTATATCGTCGATCTGAAAAGGGAGGTAGGAGATGAATCCCTACGACCGATAACAGAGAACCGTTAAAAATATTTTCATTGAGAAAAACCATAAAAAATCAATAGGCGATACTCTCTTCACATCCCTCTGACAAACATTGTACTCTGAGAAGAGTTGGGCTTCAGAATGCTTAGAAACGCTTATCATAAAAGAAATTATAAAAATCAAGCACAAACTTACTTCACCACCTCCATAGGAGGCAAAGTTTGTAAAACTGAATTGTGGGTGTGGCGAGGGGTGTATTTATAGGCATTTTGAGGTTTGGGAAACTTTGCCCCTCCTGGTAGGATTGTATATCCCATATCTCACTAGTTCATGGACTCTTGCTAATGACATGAAATAAATAAGGATATTTGACTTAAACCTAAGGTTTAAAATAACTCTGCCATAGGATATTATTAAAATTTTCACCTTGCAGTAGGTTTATTTTACTCTGAGTTTCCCCCAGCATCTATTTGGAAGCTGCATATGCACTGCTTATATTTGAATATACAAACCGCTGTATTTTTAATACATTCTATTAGGAAAACAATATATTTTAGGATAATACGCATTTTATCTGATGCTTTATCTGACTAATCCTTGCAGAACAAATTTGTACTGTGCCCATGACAAATTGCTATGTTTTTGTAAGTTTCTGTAACCACTTTCTTGAAAGGCTGACAACTCATTCAAGCACTAAAGCAACTGAGCACTTGTCAAATGTGGTCAGCACAGTTAATCTCCCAAAGCCTTTGATGACATTGTTTGTTTTTGATAGAGAAATGCCTGTGCAGGGGGCTGGAGCACTGTGTGCTGAAAGGCTTGCGTCAGCACAGTTACCAGCTGATGAGTATATGAGTCAGCCTAAAGGCTTCCTGTGTGTTACAGACCCAGACACAGGAGCAACAGTCAGTTACGCTCTTAGTTCACTGAGTATGATGACGAAAAAGCTACGTGGTTGCACAAGGAGTTCAGCTGACAGTCTCATCCCACACGTTCTTCACATATCTACTGTGTGCATTCCTAGAAGCTTAACTCAGGAATTCTCAACCAGCATGTTGCAACTGAGGCTGTCATAGATTATTACACTTACTGTACTAATGAATGAGAGGAGGTAGGAACGTGTTACTTGGGCATACAAATATTGCATATTATATCCAAAAACTATAGTGCTCTCCATATTACTGAGAGAGTAAACGTCTAAGAATAAATGTTTATTCTGTCTGGGACATCACAGTGTAATATGAAAATGCTCTAGTGAGTTTGAGTGTGTAATTATTAAATGGACATTAAAGGGACAGTCTACTCCAAAATTGTTATTGTAAAAGTTAAATAATGCCTTTACTGCCCATTCCCCAGCTTTGCACAACCAACATTGTTATATTAATATACTTTATAGCATTTAAACCTCTAAATTTCAGCCTCTTTCTAAGCCACCAAAGACAGCCTCTGATCACATGCTTTTTTATTAGCTTTTCACAAGAGACTGCTAATCCTTCTGGGCCATATAGGTAACATTGTGCTCTCTCCTGTGGCGTTGTGGCTGACACTGCACTAATTGGCTAAAATACAAGGCAATAGATAATGCAATTCAGGGGCACACCTCTTGATAAGCCTGGTGGAATCCATATACCAGTCTCCTTTGCTTGTTCTCCGAGTTAACAATCTCAGTGTAGAATGTTGCAGTTAAGTATGATGGAGACATGCAAGTCTCTCTAGAGGAAGTGAAACTAAATCAATATTCAGACGTATTGTACAGCAAAACAAATAATGAATGTACATTGTAATTTTTTAATGAACCATAAATATTGAATTGCATGTCATGTAGAACAATGTATGATTGCTGTTTAACCTGTGCAAAAGGGATATAGTTTAAACACATAGTTAAAGGAATATGAAACCCAAATATTTTCCTGATTCAGACAAAGCATGTGATTTTAAACAATTTTCCATTTTACTTCTATTATCTAATTTGCTTAATTCTCTTCAGATTCAGATAGAGCAGCAAGACACTTTCCACTTTACTTCCATTATCAAATTTGCCCATTCTTTTTATATTTACACTTTCAGGGGAACAAGATCCTACTGAGCATGTGCACAAGCTCACAGGGTATACGTATACTAGTCGCTGATAGGCTGATGTCTGTCACATGATACAGGGGGATGGAAAATTGGAATTATAATACATTTGTCTGAAAAAAATCAACTGCTTATTTGAAATTCGGAGCATGAGGCCTATTTGCCAAATGTCTATCGAACCTGATCCGCAGACATCGCTGAATGCAGAGAGCAATACGCTCTCCGTATTCAGCATTGCACCAGCAGCTCTTGTGAGCTGCTGGTGCAACGGCGCCCCCTGCAGACTCGCGGCCAATCAGCCGCCAGCAGGGAGGTGTCAATCAAACTGATCGTACTAGATCGGGTTGAATTGTGGCGATCTCTGTTCTCCTGCTCAGAGCAGGCGGACAGGGTTATGGAGCAGCGGTCTTTAGACCGCTGATCCATAACTTGCGTTTCTGGTGAGTCTGAAGACTCGCCAGAAACACGGGCCCACAAGCTCCATACGGAGCCTGATAAATGGGCCTCTAGGTGGTAAATCATTGTCTTTTTATTATGCACATGTTTTATTATGCAATTCTACTGCATTGAGTGGTCCTTTAAACATATAAGGGATGATCATCATCTAGCTTTGGATATCTATCTGCATATTAATGATTGCTGATGATTCATTAAAGGTACAGTGTACTGTAAAATTGCTTTCCCTTAATGTGTTTCCAATGACTTGTTATACCAGCTGCAGAGTATAAAATGTATGAGAAATTGATTCTTTAGGTGCAATTTTGTATATGAAATAGCTGGTTTTGTTGTTTGTGCACTTCTCTAGGTAATCACTGTGTATTATGTAGACGATGAAGCAGAATGCAGCACAATAAAAGGGATATTCTATTGAACTAATTTGTTAGATTATTTATTTTTGTGCCTGTTGATTGCAATATGTTTAACAAATTTAAAGCGATTAAACAAATAGCTAAAGTCCTGCTAAGTAGCCACAATACATTGTAACTTCTGAACAGACTTAGTTGATTAGTCAAATAGGACCAGCAAATTAATGTCCTGTTCGCTGTGTTATGCTCATGAGCTATTGGGTATTGCGGCTTCCTAATAGCACTTTAGCTATGTGTTTAATTACTTTGCATGGGTTATAAAAACACTCACCTAGATTACGAGTTGTGCGTTATGGCCCATAACGCATCCATTTCCATAACGCAGCCATTACAAGTTTTAAAAAACCTCCATAGCACAACATAAATCCCCATTTACGCACAAATCCATAACCCTATTTAAGACCAGTAGTTATTGATATATCGCAAGCAAAAACCTTCACTAATCACATCAAAAAAATAATACAAAGTACACTGAGACTCATACAAACACTGTACAATAAATCACATTTTAATAAAATATTGCAATAAAAGATCATAACGGATCAAAGATACAAGATTTTGGGTGTGGCTTGTGAGTTACGATGTGGAAGTAAATCCGAATAGCCAATAGTGAATATAATCAAATAGGATAGTTTGGAAACAAAGTCTCTCAAATCGTTTAGAATGTAAAAATTTCTGGATAATAAAGTGTAACAAAGATTTCAAGTCTTTTGGAAACGTGTGAGCTCACAGAGTATTGTTCTATACGTAATACACAATTGTCTACTTAAGTTGGTTAAACGTCTTGGATGTAAATAAGCAGCAGAGTAAATGCAATTGTTCAGGGAGAAAAGAAAGTTCAACTTACTCGCTGCTTCAGTGTAGAGGAGATTCTGAGGTAGACAGATTGATCTCGGTACTCGGAGGTAGCCGTTTCAGATGAGGTCACAGAAAGTAGGTGGGGCTTTACTCCTGTCACGGAGAGATCCGTTTAGTTTTCCTGTAGGGAGTGAAAGTCTGGTAAAGTCTTCTACCTTATACTCATGCAGATATGTGAGGCGCTGCAATGAAAGAGCGGCTGGTGGCTGCAAATAATCCTTTTCTGTTGTGAGTCGATGAATCTGTGGATAGTACACTGAATGGCGGCGCGGGATTGCTACACAGGTATGAGCTGTAGTAATGAATAAATACTGCAGGAAGCAGTGGAAATATATAGGTTAGATTAAGTAGCATAGGTGATAATACAGATAACCAGATGAGTGGAAATTTGCAAGAAATTTGTGGAAACAGGAACGATGTTCCAATGAGCTCAAGATGCTTAGGAGTGCTAAACAAAATTACTAAGCACCTGTGTTAGTTTGGAAGCAGGTTAAGTAGGAAAGGTGGGATGGGCTTAAGGTGCTTAAGGTGACAGAAAAGAATTCCTGACATGACCCCCCTGTCAAGCAAGCCGTCCCATGGCTTGGAGTCAAGGTCGATGAGGATAGCGTCTATGAAATCGAAAGACAAGTCTAGGAGCGTCGATGTTGGTATATGGTCCCCGAGTATCATCCTCAGGCGAAAAACCCTTCCACCGCACTAAATACTGGAGTTGGCCTCTATAGTGCCTGGAGTCTAGTAAATCTTGAGCT
Source organism: Bombina bombina (assembly GCF_027579735.1). NCBI lineage: Eukaryota > Metazoa > Chordata > Amphibia > Anura > Bombinatoridae > Bombina > Bombina bombina. The sequence continues at coordinate 79,093,056 of NC_069502.1, forward strand.
TCGTATTCATCAGTATCCAAGTCACAAGGGGTCGCAGGAAGAACAGTATGAGAAGTTGCCATGGATTTAGAAGTTTCAATAGAGATACATGGAAGGTAGGATGAATATGAAGGGAAGGAGGTAGTTGTAATGTAACTGCATTAGCATTGCTAATTTTCAGTATAGGAAAGTGTCCTATAAACAATCCAGCTAACTTTTTGCTAGGAATTTGCATCCTAAGATTTTTGGTAGAGAGCCAAACCATATCCCCCACAGCATAAACTGGGGGTGTTCTCCTTCTTAAGTCATAGTATTCTTTTCTGTGAGGCTTGGGCTTGTTGGATGTTCTGTTGAAGAACATTGAAATTCTCCAATAAGCTGTTGGTGAGATTTTCTACTGATGGGCATATAGAATCTTCATTGGAGGTCATTGCGAAATCTGGATGGTATGCATGGTTGGCATAGAATTGAGACATTTTGGTTGATGAGTTTAAGGTGTTGTTATAAGCGAACTCTGCCATAGATAGATACCTCACCCATTCAGTCTGTTTGTATGCACAATAACACCGCAAATATTGCTCTAGCCATTGATTCAAGCGTTCAGATTGTCCATTAGCTTTTGGATGATAAGCAGTGGTAAAACGGTGTTCTATTTTGATCCGTTTACAGAGGTTTTTCCGAAACCGTGAGTTAAACTGAGTTCCGCGATCTGTGGTAAGGATTGAAGGGATTCCATGATGTTTAACCACATGATCTAGAAAAAGTTGAGCTGTTTCTGCAGAGGTGGGAAGTTTGTGGTAAGGAATAAAGTGTACCATTTTGGTAAGTCGATTGCAACAAGAATTGTGTTTTTCCATAAAAGGTAGGAAGTTCGACTATAAAATCCATCCCTACATGTTTCCAAGGTCTATCAGGGATTTGAATCGGCATTAGCAGCCCATAATGTTTTTTTTTTCCAGGTTTTGAAGTTACACAGATGGTGCAGGTTTGTATATAATCCTTTATATTTTCTATCATTTTTGGCCACCAATATTTTCTTTGTAGAAGGTCTAGCATTCTCTTTATGCTGAGATGCCCAGAAAGAGGTGAATCATGATGCATCTTTAGTACTGTTTGTCTTAAGTCAGGAGGTATATACAGTTTGGAGCCATGATAGTATAATCCATCTGAATGTTTGGATAAGATTTGAGTAGGAAGGTCTTGATCAGTGTTTAAAGCTTCATGAAAAAGTTTAGGAAACATCGGAGTTAAGCCGACCAAGTTCTCCTTTGGAATTAAACTTTTTGGGATTTCATGGGAAATTGGGGGCCTCTCATCCTTGCGTGAGAGAGCGTTGGCCTTTCCATTTTTAGAACCTGGTCTATATACAATCTGGTAGTCGAATCACCCAAAATATAGACTCCAGCGTACCTGTCTTGCAGATAGAGTTATATTGGTTTGGAGGTATTCGAGTTTTTTATGGTCGATGTATATGATGATGGGAATTTGAGTACCTTCCAGTAGGTGCCTCCAGTGTTCAAAAGAGTGTTTGATCACCAGTAACTCTTTCTCACCGATTAGATAGTTAATTTCGGCGGTAGTCATCACCTTAGAGAAGTATGCTACTGGATGTATGGAATCATTAATAGTTGTTCTTTGGGAGAGAACAGCTCCAAGGGCGTAGTCAGAGGAATCAACCCCTAGGACATACTGCAATTTAGGGTCTGGGAATCGGAGTATGGGTGCTGTTGTAAATCTTTCCTTCAGGTATTTGAAAGCATTAGTGGCTTCTTGATTCCAAACAAATGGGGTAATCTTAGAAAATCCTTTAATGAACTTCCTATAATAGTTGGAAAAGCCTAGGCGTTGGCCACATTCTGACTGTCTCCACTTTGTCCTCTTGCATTTGAATGCCACTAGGAATTATCGAGTAACCAAAGAAGTAAAATGTGGTTGGTATGAAAAACACATTTCTCAGCCTTAGCATAAAATTGATGGACTCTTAGCCTTGAGAGAACCCACCTGACATGTTTAATGTGTTCTTCGGGTGTTTGAGAGTATATGAGAATGTCATCTAAGTATACTACTACGCAAATGTCAAGGAGGTCTCGTAATACATCATTAATAAAATGTTGAAAAGTGTCAGGTGTGTTGCATAATCCAAATGGCATTACCAGGTATTCGTAAAGTCCATACCTGGTTCTAAATGCCGTTAACCACTCATCACCTCCCCTGATACGCACCAAATTGTATGCACTGCATAGGTCTAATTTGGTGATATATAAAGCCTTTTTTAAGATTTTCGTCTAAATAAGTTTTTAAATGAGTGAGTTCCGGTTGACTCAATGGGTAAAGATGCCCATAAGGAACTGTTGTTGCAAGTGTTAATTCTATAGGGCAATCATGTTTACCGTGAGGTGGTAGATTTTCTGCCTCCTTTTTTCTAAATACATCAGAAAATTCTGTATATTCTATAGGTATGGATATTTGTTCATCTGATAGATGTAACATCAAAGAGTGAGTATAGCAAGTCTGTTTACAATAATCAGAATGCATAGTTACCTGAAAATTTTCCCAATCAATAGTTGTAACACTGTAGGCCTAAAAAAATTGGGAAAAGTGGAGAGGGTAAGACATCAAAGGAAATAAATTCAGAATGAGTCTCAGAGGTTGTTGTAAGAATTGGAATGGTATGGAGAGTAATAGGACCAGCAGTAATCTGTGAGCTATCAATAACACATATTGACACTGGATTTTGCTTCAACAAAAGTGGTATTTTATTATTCTCAACTAGTGTTTTATCTATATAATTCCCGTAGGCTCCAGTGTCTATGATAGCTTCAGTTTTCAACCGGTTTTGATCCCACTGTAAGGATAGAGGTAAAATACAGTAAACAGGTTTATTTTTTACAATTAAAGTTGTAGGTATAGTATAACACTTACTCTTTTTGTTTTTCAGAAGTATGGGTATTCCTTAACTGTGTGTGCCGAGTTAGCACAGTACATACACAGAACCTTTATCTTTCTTCTGAGTCTCTCGTCAGGTGTTAAGGGCCCACTATTTCCATAGGTTCATTGCTATTTGAGGAAGTAGATGATTGGCTAGGGTTTGTGTATCTCTTATAGGCAGGTTCAGATGTGAGTTGTTCTGATCTCCTTTCCCGGAGTCTTCAATCAATCTGTATGGTTAGCTTCATCAAGGCCTCTAAAGTAGTTGGTAGTTCTGTACGGGAGTGAGCGTTGGCCTTTCCATTTTTAGAACCTGGTCTATATACAATCTGGTAGTCGAATCTCCCAAAATATAGACTCCAGCATACCTGTCTTGCAGATAGAGTTTTATTGGTTTGGAGGTATTCGAGTTTTTTATGCTCGATGTATATGATGATGGGAATTTGAGTACCTTCCAGTAGGTGCCTCCAGTGTTCAAAAGAGTGTTTGATCACCAGTAACTCTTTCTCACCGATTAGATAGTTAATTTCGGCGGTAGTCATCACCTTAGAGAAGTATGCTACTGGATGTATGGAATCATTAATAGTTGTTCTTTGGGAGAGAACAGCTCCAAGGGCGTAGTCAGAGGAATCAACCCCTAGGACATACTGCAATTTAGGGTCTGGGAATCGGAGTATGGGTGCTGTTGTAAATCTTTCCTTCAGGTATTTGAAAGCATTAGTGGCTTCTTGATTCCAAACAAATGGGGTAATCTTAGAAAATCCTTTAATGAACTTCCTATAATAGTTGGAAAGCCTAGGCGTTGGCCACATTCTGACTGTCTCCACTTTGTCCTCTTGCATTTGAATGCCACTAGGAATTATCGAGTAACCAAAGAAGTAAAATGTGGTTGGTATGAAAAACACATTTCTCAGCCTTAGCATAAAATTGATGGGCTCTTAGCCTAGAGAGAACCCACCTGACATGTTTAATGTGTTCTTCGGGTGTTTGAGAGTATATGAGAATGTCATCTAAGTATACTACTACGCAAATGTCAAGGAGGTCTCTTAATACATCATTAATAAAATGTTGAAAAGTGTCAGGTGTATTACATAATCCAAATGGCATTACCAGGTATTCGTAAAGTCCATACCTGGTTCTAAATGCCGTTAACCACTCATCATCTTCCCTGATACGCACCAAATTGTATGCACTGCATAGGTCTAATTTGGTGATATATAAAGCCTTTTTTAAGATTTTCGTCTAAATAAGTTTTTAAATGAGTGAGTTCCGGTTGACTCAATGGGTAAAGATGCCCATAAGGAACTGTTGTTTCAAGTGTTAATTCTATAGGGCAATCATATTTACCGTGAGGTGGTAGATTTTCTGCCTCCTTTTTTCTAAATACATCAGAAAATTCTGTATATTCTATAGGTATGGATATTTGTTCATCTGATAGATGTAACATCAAAGAGTGAGTATAGCAAGTCTGTTTACAATAATCAGAATGCATAGTTACCTGAAAATTTTCCCAATCAATAGTTATAACACTGTAGGCCTAAAAAAATTGGGAAAAGTGGAGAGGGTAAGACATCAAAGGAAATAAATTCAGAATGAGTCTCAGAGGTTGTTGTAAGAATTGGAATGGTATGGAGAGTAATAGGACCAGCAGTAATCTGTGAGCTATCAATAACACATATTGACACTGGATTTTGCTTCAACAAAAGTGGTATTTTATTATTCTCAACTAGTGTTTTATCTATATAATTCCCGTAGGCTCCAGTGTCTATGATAGCTTCAGTTTTCAACCGGTTTTGATCCTACTGTAAGGATAGAGGTAAAATACAGTAAACAGGTTTATTTTTTACAATTAAAGTTGTAGGTATAGTATAACACTTACTCTTTTTGTTTTTCAGAAGTATGGGTATTCCTTAACTGTGTGTGCCGAGTTAGCACAGCACATACACAGAACCTTGATCTTTCTTCTGAGTCTCTCGTCAGGTGTTAAGGGCCCACTATTTCCATAGGTTCATTGCTATTTGAGGAAGTAGATGATTGGCTAGGGTTTGTGTATCTCTTATAGGCAGGTTCAGATGTGAGTTGTTCTGATCTCCTTTTCCTGAGTCTTCAATCAATCTGTATGGTTAGCTTCATCAAGGCCTCTAAAGTAGTTGGTAGTTCTGTACGGGAGAGAGCGTTGGCCTTTCCATTTTTAGAACCTGGTCTATATACAATCTGGTAGTCGAATCTCCCAAAATATAGACTCCAGTGTACCTGTCTTGCAGATAGAGTTTTATTGGTTTGGAGGTATTCGAGTTTTTTATGGTCGATGTATATGATGATGGGAATTTGTGTACCTTCCAGTAGGTGCCTCCAGTGTTCAAAAGAGTGTTTGATCACCAGTAACTCTTTTTCACCGATTAGATAGTTCATTTCGGTGGTAGTCATCACCTTAGAGAAGTATGCTACTGGATGTATGGAATCATTAATAGTTGTTCTTTGGGAGAGAACAGCTCCAAGGCCGTAGTCAGAGGAATCAACCCCTAGGACAAACTGCAATTTAGGGTCTGGGAATCGGAGTATGGGTGCTGTTGTAAATCTTTCCTTCAGGTATTTGAAAGCATTAGTGGCTTCTTGATTCCAAACAAATGGGGTAATCTTAGAAAATCCTTTAATGAACTTCCTATAATAGTTGGAAAAGCCTAGGCGTTGGCCACATTCTGACTGTCTCCACTTTGTCCTCTTGCATTTGAATGCCACTAGGAATTATCGAGTAACCAAAGAAGTAAAATGTGGTTGGTATGAAAAACACATATCTCAGCCTTAGCATAAAATTGATGGACTCTTAGCTTAGAGAGAACCCACCTGACATGTTTAATGTGTTCTTCGGGTGTCTGAGAGTATATGAGAATGTCATCTAAGTATACTACTACGCAAATGTCAAGGAGGTCTCTTAATACATAATTAATAAAATGTTGAAAAGTGTCAGGTGTGTTGCATAATCCAAATGGCATTACCAGGTATTCATAAAGTCCATACCTGGTTCTAAATGCCGTTAACCACTCATCACCTTCCCTGATACGCACCAAATTGTATGCACTGCATAGGTCTAATTTGGTGATATATAAAGCCTTTTTTAAGATTTTCGTCTAAATAAGTTTTTAAATGAGTGAGTTCCGGTTGACTCAATGGGTAAAGATGCCCATAAGGAACTGTTGTTGCAAGTGTTAATTCTATAGGGCAATCATATTTACCGTGAGGTGGTAGATTTTCTGCCTCCTTTTTTCTAAATACATCAGAAAATTCTGTATATTCTATAGGTATGGATATTTGTTCATCTGATAGATGTAACATCAAAGAGTGAGTATAGCAAGTCTGTTTACAATAATCAGAATGCATAGTTACCTGAAAATTTTCCCAATCAATAGTTGTAACACTGTAGGCCTAAAAAAATTGGGAAAAGTGGAGAGGGTAAGACATCAAAGGAAATAAATTCAGAATGAGTCTCAGAGGTTGTTGTAAGAATTGGAATGATATGGAGAGTAATAGGACCAGCAGTAATCTGTGAGCTATCAATAACACATATTGACACTGGATTTTGCTTCAACAAAAGTGGTATTTTATTATTCTCAACTAGTGTTTTATCTATATAATTCCCGTAGGCTCCAGTGTCTATGATAGCTTCAGTTTTCAACCGGTTTTGATCCCACTGTAAGGATAGAGGTAAAATACAGTAAACAGGTTTATTTTTTACAATTAAAGTTGTAGGTATAGTATAACACTTACTCTTTTTGTTTTTCAGAAGTATGGGTATTCCTTAACTGTGTGTGCCGAGTTAGCACAGTACATACACAGAACCTTGATCTTTCTTCTGAGTCTCTTGTCAGGTGTTAAGGGCCCACTATTTCCATAGGTTCATTGCTATTTGAGGAAGTAGATGATTGGCTAGGGTTTGTGTATCTCTTATAGGCAGGTTCAGATGTGAGTTGTTCTGATCTCCTTTCCCGAAGTCTTCAATCAATCTATATGGTTAACTTCATCAAGGCCTCTAAAGTAGTTGGTAGTTCTGTACGGGCCAATTCGTCTTTGACAGTGTCAGCTATTCCAAGTTTATACTGTTTTTTTAGGGCCACTGCATTCCACTGTGAATCTGTTGCATATTGTTTAAAGTCTGTAATATATAATTCTACAGGCCTGTTTCCCTGTTTTAGACTTCTCATTTTAGTCTCAGCAGTAGTTTGCAGATTTGTATCCAAGTACAATTCATCCATAACTGTCAAAAAAATCCCTGGGCTCTCCTCTAAGAAAGGATATAAGGGTTAAGACGTTAGTTCTGTCAGTGGAGTATGTATTGGGTTTCAGATTAAATAATAACAGGCAAGCATTCTTAAACTGCCGATAACTTTTTCTATCCCCTGAGTAAATATCAGGCATGGATACCTGGGGTTCAGTATTGGCAGCAATAGTGTCACTTATCACCTTACGAAGTGTTTAATTTTCAATTTGTAAGTCCCTGAGGCCTTGCCCCAATTGGGATAAGTTATAAACAATTTGAGGAAGATCTGCTGGATCCATTATGGCTTAGTAATTATGTAATGTATGTTTAAGGAGTAGCCTTCTCCTTTAAGGATCTCAACTGCAGATCAGTAATATAGAATAAATTGTATATGTCTCACTTGGCTTGTGAGTTACGATGTGGAAATAAATCCAATTAGCCAATAGTGAATATAATCAAATAGGATAGTTTGGAAACAAAGTCTCTCAAATCGTTTAGAATGTAACAATTTCTGGATAATAAATTGTAACAAAGATTGCAAGTCTTTTGGAAACGTGTGAGTTCACAGAGTATTGCTCTATACGTAATACACAATTGTCTACTTACGTTGGATGCAAATATGCAGCAGAGTAAATGCAATTGTTCAGGGAGAAAAGAAAGTTCAACTTACTCGCTGCTTCAGTGTAGAGGAGATTCTGAGGTAGACAGATTGATCTCGGTACTCGGAGGTAGCCGTTTCAGATGAGGTCACAGAAAGTAGGCGGGGCTTAACTCCGATCACGGAGAGATCCGTTTAGTTTTCCTGTACAGAGAGAAAGTCTGGTAAAGTCTTTTACCTTATACTCATGTAGATATGTGAGGAGCCGCAATGAAAGAGCGGCTGGTGGCTGCAAATAATCCTTTTCTGTTGTGAGTCGATGAAGCTGTGGATAGTACACTGGATGGCGGCAGCAGGATTGCCACACAGGTATGAGCTGGAGTAACGAACAAATACTGCAGGAAGCAGTGGAGATATACAGGTTAGATTATGTAGTATAGGTGATAATCCAGATAACCAGATGAGTAGAAACTTGCAAGAAATTTGTGGAAACAGGAACGATGTTCCAATGAGCTTAGGATGCTTAGGAGTGCTAAACAAAATTACTAATCACCTGTGTTAGTTTGGAAGCAGGTTAAGTAGGGAAGGTGGGATGGGCTTAAGGTGCTTAAGGTGACAGAAAAGAATTCCTGACAGTTAAAAAAAAAAATGCACACAAAGCCATTTTACATAGACTCACATAGACATACATGAACATACAGTCATTTAGCTAGATCTCTGTACAAATATAATCACATACATATTAGACATGTGCGGTTCGTTTCGGATTTATTCGGAAATTCGGAAAATTCGGTAAATTCGGAGATTCGGATCGATTCGGATTTCCGAATTAAAATACTTCCGAATCTACAGAATGAATCCGAAATAGCTGCCGTATCTCCGAATAAATCCGAATTAGCTCGGTAAAATTCGGCATTTCCCCATAGGAAACAATGGGAGTTTCGGCTGAAAAAAAACTCACACCGCAGCCCCATTGTTTCCTATGGGGAAACACTAAGTCTGCACCTAACACCCTAACATGTACCCCGAGTCTCTAAACACCCCTAATCTAACACTTATTAACCCCTAATCTGCCGCCCCCGCTATCGCTGACACCTGCATTATTTTATTAACCCCTAATCTGCCGACCGAATATCGCCGCCACCTACATTATAGCTATTAACCCCTAATCTGCTGTCCCTAACACCGCCGACCCCTACATTATAGTTATTAACCCCTAATCTGCCCCCCCCCCAACGTCGCCGCAATCTAACTACAAGTATTAACCCCTAATCTGCCGACCCGATATCGCCGCCGCCTACATTATAGCTATTAACCCCTAATCTGGTGTCCCTAACACCGCCGACCCCTACATTATAGTTATTAACCCCTAATCTGCCCCCCCAACGTCGCCGCAATCTAACTACAAGTATTAACCCCTAATCTGCCGACCGCAAATCGCCGCCAGTATAATAAATGTATTAACCCCTAAACCGCCGCACTCCCGCCTCGCAAACACTATAATACATTTTATTAACCCCTAATCTGCCCTCCCTAACATCGCCGCCACCTACCTACAATTATAAACCCCTAATCTCCCGCCCCCAACGTCGCCGCTACTATAATAAGGTTATTAACCCCTAAACCTAAGTCTAACCCTAACACTAACACCCCCTAACTTAAATATAATTTTAAATAAAACGAAATAAGTTTACTATAGTTAAATAAATGAATCCTATTTAAAACTAAAGACTTACCTGTAAAATAAACCCTAAGATAGCTGCAATATAACTAATAGTTACATTGTAGCTATCTTAGCATTTATATTTATTTTACAGGCAACTTTGTATTTATTTTAACTAGGTACACTAGTTATTAAATAGTTAATAACTATTTAATAACTACCTAGCTAAAATAAATACAAATTTACCTGTAAAATAAATCTTAACCTAAGTTACAATTACACCTAACACTACACTATAATTAAATTAATTAAATAAATGAATCCTATTTAAAACTAAATACTTACCTGTAAAATAAACCCTAATATAGCTGCAATATAACTAATAGTTACATTGTAGCTATTTAAGGCCTAGATTTGGAGTTTGGCGGTAGAAGGGCTGTTAACGCTCCGCAGGCTTTTTTCTGGCCGCACCATAAATTTATCTCTGGTATCGAGAGTTCAAACAAATGCTGCGTTAGGCTCCAAAAAAGGAGCGTAGAGCATTTTTACCGCAAATGCAACTCTCGATACCAGAGTTGCTTACGGACGCGGCCAGCCTCAAAAACGTGCTCGTGCACGATATCCCCATAGGAAACAATGGGGCTGTTTGAGCTGAAAAAAAACCTAACACCTGCAAAAAAGCAGCGTTCAGCTCCTAACGCAGCCCCATTGTTTCCTATGGGGAAACACTTCCTACGTCTGCACCTAACTCTCTAACATGTACCCCGAGTCTAAACACCCCTATCCTTACACTTATTAACCCCTAATCTGCCGCTCCCGCTATCGCTGACCCCTGCATATTTTTTTTAACCCCTAATCTGCCGCTCCGTAAACCGCCGCAACCTACGTTATCCCTATGTACCCCTAATCTGCTGCCCCTAACACCGCCGACCCCTATATTATATTTATTAACCCCTAATCTGCCCCCCTCAACGTCGCCGACACCTGCCTACACTTATTAACCCCTAATCTGCCGAGCGGACCGCACCGCTACTATAATAAAGTTATTAACCCCTAATCCGCCTCACTAACCCTACCATAAATAGTATTAACCCCTAATCTGCCCTCCCTAACATCGCCGACACCTAACTTCAATTATTAACCCCTAATCTGACGACCGGAGCTCATCGCTACTATAATAAATGGATTAACCCCTAAAGCTAAGTCTAACCCTAACACTAACACCCCCCTAACTTAAATATAATTTACATCTAACGAAATAAATTAACTCTTATTAAATAAATTATTCCTATTTAAAGCTAAATACTTACCTGTAAAATAAATCCTAATATAGCTACAATATAAATTATAATTATATTATAGCTATTTTAGGATTAATATTTATTTTACAGGCAACTTTGTAATTATTTTAACCAGGTACAATAGCTATTAAATAGTTAAGAACTATTTAATAGTTACCTAGTTAAAATAATAACAAATTTACCTGTAAAATAAATCCTAACCTAAGTTATAATTAAACCTAACACTACCCTATCAATAAATTAATTAAATAAACTACCTACAATTAACCTAACACTACACTATCAATAAATAAATTAAATACAATTGCTACAAATAACTACAATTACATAAACTAACTAAAGTACAAAAAATAAAAAATAACTAAGTTACAAAAAATAAAAAAATATTTACAAACATTAGAAAAATATTACAACAATTTTAAACTAATTACACCTACTCTAAGCCCCCTAATAAAATAACAAAGCCCCCCAAAATAAAAAATTCCCTACCCTATTCTAATTTAAAAAAGTTAAAAGCTCTTTTACCTTACCAGCCCTGAACAGGGCCCTTTGCGGGGCATGCCCCAAGAATTTCAGCTCTTTTGCCTGTAAAAAAAAACATACAATACCCCCCCCCAACATTACAACCCACCACCCACATACCCCTAATCTAACCCAAACCCCCCTTAAATAAACCTAACTCTAAGCCCCTGAAGATCTTCCTACCTTGTCTTCACCATCCAGGTTCACCGATCCGTCCTGAAGAGCTCCTCCGATGTCCTGATCCAAGCCCAAGCGGGGGGCTGAAGAGGTCCATGATCCGGTCAAAGTCTTCATCCAAGCGGGGCAGAAGAGGATCTTCCATCCGATTGAAGTCTTCATCCAGGCGGCATCTTCTATGGTCTTCCATCCGGAGCGAAGCGGCAGGATCCTGAAGACCTCCAGCGCGGAACATCCATCCGGCCCGACGACTGAACGACGAATGACGGTTCCTTTAAGGGACGTCATCCAAGATGGCGTCCCTCGAATTCCGATTGGCTGATAGGATTCTATCAGCCAATCGGAATTAAGGTAGGAATATTCTGATTGGCTGATGGAATCAGCCAATCAGAATCAAGTTCAATCCGATTGGCTGATCCAATCAGCCAATCAGATTGAGCTCGCATTCTATTGGCTGTTCAGATCAGCCAATAGAATGCGAGATCAATCTGATTGGCTGATCTGCCGCCCCCAACGTCGCCTCCACCTACCTACAATTATTAACCCCTAATCTGCCCAACGGACCTCGCCGCTACTATAATAAATGTATTAACCCCTAATCCGCCTCACTCCCGCCTCAATAAGCCTATAATAAATAGTATTAACCCCTAATCTGCCCTCCCTAACATCGCCGACACCTAACTTCAAGTATTAACCCCTAATCTGCCGACCGGACCTCACCGCTACTCTAATAAATTTAAAGCTAAATACTTATCAGCCAATCAGAATATTCCTACCTTAATTCCGATTGGCTGATAGAATCCTATCAGCCAATCGGAATTCGAGGGACGCCATCTTGGATGACGTCCCTTAAAGGAACTGTCATTCGTCGTTCAGTCGTCGGGCCGGATGGATGTTCCGCGCTAGAGGTCTTCAGGATCCTGCCGCTTCGCTCCGGATGGAAGACCATAGAAGATGCCGCCTGGATGAAGACTTCAATCGGATGGAAGATCCTCTTCTGCCCCGCTTGGATGAAGACTTTGACCGGATCATGGACCTCTTCAGCCCCCCGCTTGGGCTTGGATCAGGACATCGGAGGAGCTCTTCAGGACGGATCGGTGAACCTGGATGGTGAAGACAAGGTAGGAAGATCTTCAGGGGCTTAGAGTTAGGTTTATTTAAGGGGGGTTTGGGTTAGATTAGGGGTATGTGGGTGGTGGGTTGTAATGTTGGGGGGGGGGGGTATTGTATGTTTTTTTTTACAGGCAAAAGAGCTGAAATTCTTGGGGCATGCCCCGCAAAGGGCCATGTTCAGGGCTGGTAAGGTAAAAGAGCTTTTAACTTTTTTAAATTAGAATAGGGTAGGGAATTTTTTTATTTTGGGGGGCTTTGTTATTTTATTAGGGGCTTAGAGTAGGTGTAATTAGTTTAAAATTGTTGTAATATTTTTCTTATGTTTGAAAATATTTTTTTATTTTTTGTAACTTAGTTATTTTTTATTTTTTGTACTTTAGTTAGTTTATGTAATTGTAGTTATTTGTAGCAATTGTATTTAATTTATTTATTGATAGTGTAGTGTTAGGTTAATTGTAGGTAGTTTATTTAATTAATTTATTGATAGGGTAGTGTTAGGTTTAATTATAACTTAGGTTAGGATTTATTTTACAGGTAAATTTGTTATTATTTTAACTAGGTAACTATTAAATAGTTCTTAACTATTTAATAGCTATTGTACCTGGTTAAAATAATTACAAAGTTGCCTGTAAAATAAATATTAATCCTAAAATAGCTATAATATAATTATAATTTATATTGTAGCTATATTAGGATTTATTTTACAGGTAAGTATTTAGCTTTAAATAGGAATAATTTATTTAATAAGAGTTAATTTATTTCGTTAGATGTAAATTATATTTAAGTTAGGGGGGTGTTAGTGTTAGGGTTAGACTTAGCTTTAGGGGTTAATCCATTTATTATAGTAGCGATGAGCTCCGGTCGTCAGATTAGGGGTTAATAATTGAAGTTAGGTGTCGGCGATGTTAGGGAGGGCAGATTAGGGGTTAATACTATTTATGGTAGGGTTAGTGAGGCGGATTAGGGGTTAATAACTTTATTATAGTAGCGGTGCGGTCCGCTCGGCAGATTAGGGGTTAATAAGTGTAGGCAGGTGTCGGCGACGTTGAGGGGGGCAGATTAGGGGTTAATAAATATAATATAGGGGTCGGCGGTGTTAGGGGCAGCAGATTAGGGGTACATAAGGATAACGTAGGTGGCGGCGCTTTGCGGTCGGCAGATTAGGGGTTAATTATTGTAAGTAGCTGGCGGCGACGTTGTGGGGGGCAGGTTAGGGGTTAATAAATGTAATACAGGGGTCGGCGGGGTTAGGGGCAGCAGATTAGGGGTACATAAGTATAACGTAGGTGGCGGTCGGCAGATTAGGGGTTAAAAAATTTTAATCGAGTGGCGGCGATGTGGGGGGACCTCGGTTTAGGGGTACATAGGTAGTTTATGGGTGTTAGTGTACTTTAGGGTACAGTAGTTAAGAGCTTTATGAACCGGCGTTAGCCCAGAAAGCTCTTAACTCCTGCTATTTTCCGGCGGCTGGAGTTTTGTCGTTAGAGCTCTAACGCTCACTTCAGAAACGACTCTATATACCAGCGTTAGAAAGATCCCATTGAAAAGATAGGATACGCAATTGACGTAAGGGGATCTGCGGTATGGAAAAGTCGCGGCTGAAAAGTGAGCGTTAGACCCTTTAATCACTGACTCCAAATACCGGCGGTAGCCTAAAACCAGCGTTAGGAGCCTCTAACGCTGGTTTTCACGGCTACCGCCGAACTCTAAATCTAGCCGTTAGCATTTATATTTATTTTACAGGCAACTTTGTATTTATTTTAACTAGGTACAATAGCTATTAAATAGTTATTGACTAATTAATAGCTACCTAATTAAAATAATTACAAAATTACCTGTAAAATAAATCCTAACCTAAGTTACAATTAAAACTAACACTACACTATCATTAAATAAATTAACTACAAGTACCTACAATTATCTACAATTAAATAAACTAAAGTACAAAAAACCCCCACTAAATTACAAAAAACCCCCCACTAAATTACAAAAAATAAAAAAATATTACAAAAATGTTAAACTAATTACACCTAATCTAAGCCCCCTAATAAAATAACAAAGCCCCCCAAAATAAAAAAAAATGCCCTACCCTATACTAAATTACAAAAGTTAACAGCTCTATTACCTTACCAGCCCTGAACAGGGCCCTTTGCGGGGCATGCCCCAAAGAAAACAGCTCTTTTGCCTGTAAAAAAAAAACACAATCCCCCCCCCCCACATTACAACCCACCACCCACATACCCCTACTCTAACCCAAACCCCCCTTAAATAAACCTAACACTACCCCCCTGAAGATCTCCCTACCTTGAGTCGTGTTCACCCAGCCGGGCCGAAGTCTTCATCCGATGGGGCAGAAGAGGACATCCAGACCGGCAGAAGTCTTCATCCAAGCGGGGCAAGAAGAGGTCTTCCATCCATCATACAAGTACCAAAATACAAACAAACACTAAATTACCAAAAATAATAAAATATTACAATAATTTTAAACTAATTACACCTAATCTAAGCCCCCTACTAGCTATTAATATAGCTACAATATAACTAATAGTTACATTGTAGCTATTTTAGGATTTATATTTATTTTACAGGCAACTTTGTATTTATTTTAACTAGGTACAATAGTTATTAAATAGTTAATAACTATTTAATAACTACCTAGCTAAAATAAATACAAATTTACCTGTAAAATAAATCATAACCTAAGTTACAATTATACCTAACACTACACTATCATTAAATTAACTAAATAAATGAATCCTATATAAAACTAAAGACTTACCTGTAAAATAAACCCTAATATAGCTACAATATATCTAATAGTTACATTGTAGCTATTTTAGCATTTATATTTATTTTACAGGCAACTTTGTATTTATTTTAACTAGGTATAATAGCTATTAAATAGATATTTACTGTTTAATAGCTACCTAGTTAAAATAATTACAAAATTACCTGTAAAATAAATCCTAACCTAAGTTACAATTAAACCTAACACTACACTATCATTAAATAAATTAACTACAAGTACCTACAATTAAATACAATGAAATAAACTAAACTAAAGTACAAAAAAACAAACACTAAATTACAAAAAATAAAAAAAAATTCAAGAATTTTAAACTAATTACACCTAATCTAAGCCCCCTAATAAAATAACAAAGCCCCCCAAAATAAAAAAAATGCCCTACCCTATACTAAATTACAAAAGTAATCAGCTCTATTACCTTACCAGCCCTTAAAAGGGCCTTTTGCGGGGGCATGCCCCAAAGAAAACAGCTCTTTTGCCTGTAAAAAAAAACACAATACCCCCCCCCACATTACAACCCATCACCCACATACCCCTACTCTAACCCAAACCCCCCTTAAATAAACCTAACACTACCCCCCTGAAGATCTCTCTACCGTGTCTTCACCCAGTGGGCCGAAGTCTTCATCCGATCGGGCAGAAGAGGACATCCAGACCGGCAGAAGTCTTCATCCAAGCGGGGCAAGAAGAGGTCTTCCATCCATCAGAAGTCTTGATCCAGGCGGCATCTTCTCTGTTCATCCATCCGGAGCGGAGCGGCAGCATCCTGAAGACATCCCACGCAGAGCATCCTCTTCTTTCTTGATCCGACGACTAAGTGACTGTACCTTTAAGTGACGTCATCCAAGATGGCGTCCCTTGAATTCCGATTGGCTGATAGGATTCTATCAGCCAATCGGAATTAAGGTAGGAAAAATCTGATTGGTTGATTCAATCAGCCAATCAGATTCAAGTTCAATCCGATTGGCTGATCCAATCAGCCAATCAGATTGACCTCACATTCTATTGGCTGTTCCAATCAGATTTTTCCTACCTTAATTCCGATTGGCTGATAGAATCCTATCAGCCAATCGGAATTCAAGGGACGCCATCTTGGATGACGTCACTTAAAGGTACAGTCACTTAGTCGTCGGATCAAGAAAGAAGAGGATGCTCTGCGTGGGATGTCTTCAGGATGCTGCCGCTCCGCTCCGGATGGATGAACAGAGAAGATGCCGCCTGGATCAAGACTTCTGATGGATGGAAGACCTCTTCTTGCCCCGCTTGGATAAAGACTTCTGCCGGTCTGGATGTCCTCTTCTGCCCAATCGGATGAAGACTTCGGCCCGCTGGGTGAAGACACGGTAGGGAGATCTTCAGGGGGGTAGTGTTAGGTTTATTTAAGGGGGGTTTGGGTTAGAGTAGGGGTATGTGGGTGGTGGGTTGTAATGTTGGGGGGGTATTGTGTTTTTTTTTTACAGGCAAAAGAGCTGTTTTCTATGGGGCATGCCCCCGCAAAAGGCCCTTTTAAGGGTTGGTAAGGTAATAGAGCTGATTACTTTTGTAATTTAGTATAGGGTAGGGCATTTTTTTATTTTGGGGGGCTTTGTTATTTTATTAGGGGGCTTAGATTAGGTGTAATTAGTTTAAAATTCTTGTAATTTTTTTTATTTTTTGTAATTTAGTGTTTGTTTTTTTGTACTTTAGTTTAGTTTATTTCATTGTATTTAATTGTAGGTACTTGTAGTTAATTTATTTAATGATAGTGTAGTGTTAGGTTTAATTGTAACTAAGGTTAGGATTTAATTTACAGGTAATTTTGTAATTATTTTAACTAGGTAGCTATTAAACAGTAAATATCTATCTAATAGCTATTGTACCTAGTTAAAATAAATACAAAGTTGCCTGTAAAATAAATATAAATGCTAAAATAGCTACAATGTAACTATTAGTTATATTGTAGCTATATTAGGGTTTATTTTACAGGTAAGTCTTTAGTTTTATATAGGATTCATTTATTTAGTTAATTTAATGACAGTGTAGTGTTAGGTGTAATTGTAACTTAGGTTAGGATTTATTTTACAGGTAAATTTGTATTTATTTTAGCTAGGTAGTTATTAAATAGTTCTTAACTATTTAATAGCTATTGTACCTAGTTAAAATAAATACAAAGTTGCCTGTAAAATAAATATAAATCCTAAAATAGCTACAATGTAACTATTAGTTATATTGTAGCTATATTAATAGCTAGTAGGGGGCTTAGATTAGGTGTAATTAGTTTAAAATTATTGTAATATTTTATTATTTTTGGTAATTTAGTGTTTGTTTGTTTTTTTGTACTTTTCTGATGGATGGAAGACCTCTTCTTGCCCCGCTTGGATAAAGACTTCTGCCGGTCTGGATGTCCTCTTCTGCCCAATCGGATGAAGACTTTGGCCCGCTGGGTGAAGACACGGTAGGGAGATCTTCAGGGGGGTAGTGTTAGGTTTATTTAAGGGGGGTTTGGGTTAGAGTAGGGGTATGTGGGTGGTGGGTTGTAATGTTGGGGGGGGTATTGTGTTTTTTTTTTACAGGCAAAAGAGCTGTTTTCTATGGGGCATGCCCCCGCAAAAGGCCCTTTTAAGGGTTGGTAAGGTAATAGAGCTGATTACTTTTGTAATTTAGTATAGGGTAGGGCATTTTTTTATTTTGGGGGGCTTTGTTATTTTATTAGGGGGCTTAGATTAGGTGTAATTAGTTTAAAATTCTTGTAATTTTTTTTATTTTTTGTAATTTAGTGTTTGTTTTTTTGTACTTTAGTTTAGTTTATTTCATTGTATTTAATTGTAGGTACTTGTAGTTAATTTATTTAATGATAGTGTAGTGTTAGGTTTAATTGTAACTAAGGTTAGGATTTATTTTACAGGTAATTTTGTAATTATTTTAACTAGGTAGCTATTAAACAGTAAATATCTATCTAATAGCTATTGTACCTAGTTAAAATAAATACAAAGTTGCCTGTAAAATAAATATAAATGCTAAAATAGCTACAATGTAACTATTAGTTATATTGTAGCTATATTAGGGTTTATTTTACAGGTAAGTCTTTAGTTTTATATAGGATTCATTTATTTAGTTAATTTAATGACAGTGTAGTGTTAGGTGTAATTGTAACTTAGGTTAGGATTTATTTTACAGGTAAATTTGTATTTATTTTAGCTAGGTAGTTATTAAATAGTTCTTAACTATTTAATAGCTATTGTACCTAGTTAAAATAAATACAAAGTTGCCTGTAAAATAAATATAAATCCTAAAATAGCTACAATGTAACTATTAGTTATATTGTAGCTATATTAATAGCTAGTAGGGGGCTTAGATTAGGTGTAATTAGTTTAAAATTATTGTAATATTTTATTATTTTTGGTAATTTAGTGTTTGTTTGTTTTTTTGTACTTTTCTGATGGATGGAAGACCTCTTCTTGCCCCGCTTGGATGAAAACTTCTGCCGGTCTGGATGTCCTCTTCTGCCCCATCGGATGAAGACTTCGGCCCGGCTTGGTGAACACGACTCAAGGTAGGGAGATCTTCAGGGGGGTAGTGTTAGGTTTATTTAAGGGGGGTTTGGGTTAGAGTAGGGGTATGTGGGTGTTTGGTTGTAATGTGGGGGGGGGTATTGTGTTTTTTTTTTACAGGCAAAAGAGCTGTTTTCTTTGGGGCATGCCCCCGCAAAAGGCCCTTTTAAGGGCTGGTAAGGTAATAGAGCTGTTAACTTTTGTAATTTAGTATAGGGTAGGGCATTTTTTTATTTTGGGGGGCTTTGTTATTTTATTAGGGGGCTTAGATTAGGTGCAATTAGTTTAAAATTCTTGTAATATTTTTTTATTTTTTGTAATTTAGTGGGGGGGGTTGTACTTTAGTTTAGTTTATTTAATTGTATTTAATTGTAGGTACTTGTAGTTAATTTATTTAATGATAGTGTAGTGTTAGGTTTAATTGTAACTTAGATTAGGATTTATTTTACAGGTAATTTTGTAATTATTTTAACTAGGTAGCTATTAAATAGTCAATATCTATTTAATAGCTATTGAACCTAGTTAAAATAAATACAAAGTTGCCTGTACAATAAATATAAATGCTAAAATAGCTACAATGTAACTATTAGTTATATTGCAGCTATATTAGGGTTTATTTTACAGGTAAGTCTTTAGTTTTATATAGGATTCATTTATTTAATTAATTTAATGATAGTTTAGTGTTAGGTGTAATTGTAACTTAGGTTATGATTTATTTTACAGGTAAATTTGTATTTATTTTAGCTAGGTAGTTATTAAATAGTTATTAACTATTTAATAACTATTGTACCTAGTTAAAATAAATACAAAGTTGCCTGTAAAATAAATATAAATCCTAAAATAGCTACAATGTAACTATTAGTTATATTGTAGCTATATTAATAGCTAGTAGGGGGCTTAGATTAGGTGTAATTAGTTTAAAATTATTGTAATATTTTATTATTTTTGGTAATTTAGTGTTTGTTTGTATTTTGGTACTTGTATGATGGATGGAAGACCTCTTCTTGCCCCGCTTGGATGAAGATTTCTGCCGGTCTGGATGTCCTCTTCTGCCCCATCGGATGAAGACTTCGGCCCGGCTGGGTGAACACGACTCAAGGTAGGGAGATCTTCAGGGGGGTAGTGTTAGGTTTATTTAAGGGGGGTTTGGGTTAGAGTAGGGGTATGTGGGTGGTGGGTTGTAATGTGGGGGGGGGATTGTGTTTTTTTTTTACAGGCAAAAGAGCTGTTTTCTTTGGGGCATGCCCCGCAAAGGGCCCTGTTCAGGGCTGGTAAGGTAATAGAGCTGTTAACTTTTGTAATTTAGTATAGGGTAGGGCATTTTTTTTTATTTTGGGGGGCTTTGTTATTTTATTAGGGGGCTTAGATTAGGTGTAATTAGTTTAAAATTCTTGTAATATTTTTTTATTTTTTGTAATTTAGTGTTTGTTTGTTTTTTGTAATTTAGTGGGGGGTTTTTGTACTTTAGTTTATTTAATTGTAGATAATTGTAGGTACTTGTAGTTAATTTATTTAATGATAGTGTAGTGTTAGGTTTAATTGTAACTTAGGTTAGGATTTATTTTACAGGTAATTTTGTAATTATTTTAACTAGGTAGCTATTAATTAGTCAATAACTCTTTAATAGCTATTGTACCTAGTTAAAATAAATACAAAGTTGCCTGTAAAATAAATATAAATGCTAAAATAGCTACAATGTAACTATTAGTTATATTGCAGCTATATTAGGGTTTATTTTACAGGTAAGTATTTAGTTTTAAATATGATTCATTTATTTAATTAATTTAATGATAGTGTAGTGTTAGGTGTAATTGTAACTTAGGTTAGGATTTATTTTACAGGTAAATTTGTATTTATTTTAGCTAGGTAGTTATTAAATAGTTATTAACTATTTAATAACTATTGTACCTAGTTAAAATAAATACAAAGTTGCCTGTAAAATAAAAATAAATCCTAAAATAGCTACAATGTAACTATTAGTTATATTGCAGCTATCTTAGGGTTTATTTTACAGGTAAGTCTTTAGTTTTAAATAGGATTCATTTATTTAACTATAGTAAACTTATTTCGTTTTATTTAAATTATATTTAAATTAGGGGGTGTTAGTGTTAGGGTTAGACTTAGGTTTAGGGGTTAATAACCTTATTATAGTAGCGGCAACGTTGGGGGCGGGAGATTAGGGGTTAATAATTGTAGGTAGGTGGCGGCGATGTTAGGGAGGGCAGATTAGGGGTTAATAAAATGTATTATAGTGTTTGCGAGGCGGGAGTGCGGCGGTTTAGGGGTTAATACATTTATTATAGTGGCGGCGATTTGCGGTCCGCAGATTAGGGGTTAATACTTGTAGTTAGATTGCGGCGACGTTGGGGGGGGCAGATTAGGGGTTAATAACTATAATGTAGGGGTCGGCGGTGTTAGGGACACCAGATTAGGGGTTAATAGCGGCGATATCCGATCGGCAGATTAGGGGTTAAATAATGTTATTATAGGGTTTGCGATGTGGGGGGGCCTCGGTTTAGTGGTTCATAGGTAGTTTATGGGTGTTAGTGACTTAGTGTACTAAAACATACCGAATTTCGGAACCGAATAGAACCGAATTCAGCCGAATCCGAATAAATCCAAAACGAATTTATTCGGATCCGAATAAATCCGAAACGAATTTATTCAAATTTTGCCGAATCTGATTCGATCCGAAACGAAATTCTTAAAGTCCGAATCGATCCGAACCGAAAACGAACCGAATTTTTTAGCCGTGCACATGTACATATATAATTATCTACATAAAAACATTATAGGTCTGATTCCGTTCACAAAACATTTTTGCAATATGAAATAATCACTATTTCATGTACAATTTCACAGAATGACATGACGTCACTCACTTTGCGCACAACAGGAGTGTTGGAATGATTTTTTTTTCTATTTCTCTCCTCCATTGACATCTATGGGGAATACGTGCTTGTGCACGTGATCGGCCTCTTTCCATAACGCACACGATCATTTTCTCTTTTTAAATTCGTAATACGGGTGGCCTACGGTTTGTGCTAATTTATAAATTCTTGCGTAGGTTCCTCAATGACAAAATAGATAACAAAATATACTATTTGGGACTGTAGTTATGTGTTTTACATGTGTGAACATTAGTAGAAGGTCAAAATCCTTTAGGAAATTACATTACATAAAGTATAAATCACGATCAATTGTATCATGACAAATAGGAAATCATTTTCATGAATTAACACATATTTAAAGGGACATAAAACCCCATATTTAAATTTCATGATTTAGAAAGAGTATGCAATATTAAACAGTTTTCTAATTTACTTCTATTATATAATTTGCTGTATTCTTTTTATATTCTTTGTGATTGGCTCACCCATGTGCATTGCTATTTCTTCAACAAAGGATATATATAGAATTAAGCTATTTAGATCATAGAAGTACATTGGAATGTTGTTTAACCCCTTGAGTGCTAACGATGCTAGCCGTCGCAAATTGTCTCAGTCAGGTGCTAACGACGGCTCAGATCCGTCGCTACCACTCTCCCAGTTTGAGGGAGATCTGGGGCCTCCCACCAGCTCCTACCACGGCGATCTGGCCTGCATAGTGACAGGAATTGCCGGGGCTTCATGTTTCGCATGGTGACATCACACGCAATGACGTAATGATGTCACTGCACAACTTTTTTTGACAACTGACAATTGTCAGTTATAGGGAAATGGGGGCATGCTGCTTAAAAGCCTGTATCTCAGGCATCTAAGTAGCTACAGACCCCCAAGACCCACCGTTGGAAAGGTAATCGCCTAACATTTCAAACGGTATACAGTATGTTGGCATCTGCAAAAAAGTAAAATGTTATTAAACTAAATGTTGTAAAAAAAGATGTGGGGGTCTTTAGGGGCTCATAAAAATAAAAATCATAACTGCCTAGAAACCGACAAAATATATTTTCTAAAAAATAACTAATATATCTTTATATATTGTAACTAAATGATCACTGTAATCAGTGTAAATGCAGTGATCACTTAGCTATAAAATGTTACATTCCCTTTTCCAATATGGCTCCTAATATTATATTTGTAATCCCATAATCACCTATATCATGTTGTTACAAATTAACAATGGTAGGATGCTTTTTAAGAAAAACTAATAATGTTTAATTATCAGTCTTTTGGCCTGTGTGTTAGGTGAGTAAGCATCCTCTTTGCTCAGCTCTCCCCATAGTCTAAAATGTTTTTTTGCAGTAAAATGTATATCTTTTATTTCTAGCAGCATAATTTCTTTGAAAATATCTTTATTTTTGTTAAGGGAATTATGGCTAAGCGTCTGATGAGTGCTGAGGGAGCAGCTAAGATTCTTATGAAATTATACTCTGGTTCCTTCTCTGATGACACATCTGCTACAGAATATTCTGACGACTTTTTTTTTCCTGGGCTGTCATCATATAGTGACAGTTCAAGTAAGACAGATGAACCAACTGAGCCACGGCATGGCCGCAGACAGTTCAGAGCTGTCAGTTACCCTGGCAGAAGGATGGCAACAACATCCGCAGTGGCCCCACAGCATACTTTGGCAGTCATGGGTATAGGGGATATTGCAACATCTGCAGTGGCCCCACAGCATACTGTAGGAGTCATGGGCAGGCCTGTTCCAAGCTACAACTGGACCTCCCCTAATATGGTTCAGCCAGTGTTGCCTCTATTTACTGGTAATTCTGGCCTCTTGGTGGGCACTGCAAATTTTGAACCCATCAACTACTTTCAGTTGTTTGTGGATGATGAGTTCTTAGAATGTATTGTTCAGCAGACAAATATGTATGCTGAGCAATTTTTTCTAAATACTGCTGCAGAATTGAGCCGCAATGCCAGAGCACATTGATGGACTGCGACCAATTTGCAAGAGATGAGGAAATTCTGGGCCCTCACTCTGCTAATAGGGATTGTGCAAAAGCCAAGCATAGCCTCATATTGGTCAAAGCAGTCTACTCAGATGACCCTTATCTTCCCTGCTACAATGAGCAGGGACAGATATACTGTATGTTACTGCTCAAGTTTTTGCATTATAATAATAATGCAAATGCTCTGCCCCGGGACAACCCAGAACATGACCGATTGTTTAAAATAAGGCCTCTTCTTGACCATTAATTGGCAAGATTTCAAGAGTGCTATACTCCAGGCCAGAACATATCGGTTGATGAATCCTTAATCTTACATAATGGACTTATTGTTTTTAAACAATACATTCCTTCTAAGAGAGCTCACTATGAGATCAAGCTGTATAAGCTGTGCGAGAGCTCTAGTGGATACACCTATCGTTTTAGGGTATACACTGGCAAGGATTCTGTTCTAGCACCAAAAATAATAACCATATATCTCGCAGCGCTTTACCCAATAAAATTCCTAATAGCTCCTTGGGATGAGGGTACCTAGCTGACCCTAAGTGTTAGAAGTAGAAATAACCGAGATCTAAGGAGCGCCTATAGTACAAGGCTAAGGATATATACTTTAAAATGTTCACATTTAATTATCAACAATAAAAATAACAACAAATTAAAAAAGTTAAAAACATGGATCCATGTTACATATACCTTGATGGGTACCGATAGTATAATAATATTGAATACTATTGAATAATGATGATTGTCTTAAATCTTTAAATTAATTCAAATATCTAATAGCAATATCTTAAATTCCTAATGCATATCAAGTCCAGACAATATAGTAGTTCTGTATGTTCAATTGACAAGCTGATAGTTCAATTAAATTGACTTCCTGATCTAATTGGTAGGGATAAAAAGACAATAAATCCTTGAGGGATAGAGAGTTCTTCCCCAAATTTGTTGGGAAATGTGAAAAAGATATATATATATTAAAAAAAAATGATGTGAAAAAATACAAATGTAAAAATGTAAAATATATATAAACACTGTGGAATTTTGAAATTGAAGAAAATGAAAAAATATGAAAAACGTGAAAAAATATATATGTGTAGAAAAAAGGAATACAAGGTATAAATGTCAGGGAAATTCAATTGAATGAACTTTAAAATATATAATGTTCCTTCTTGGTGGTAAATCCTCAAAGTGTGGTTTTAAAAAGCTGGGAAATATAGTTGAAAAGAAGATCCAAATATATCCAAAATTTGTCCCCTAAGGTGCTCTTAGTGTTAATCTTGTGGATGAAAAAGATACAACATAAGGCAATAATGCTAAAATATTGTATAAATAATCAGAATGAAGCTTACCATAAATTTCAACGCATTTTGGCGCTTCCTTAGGCCTTTATCTAGACTTGATAAAGGCCTTGCGAATTATGAATGTGTTTGCGAATTTCAGGGGGCGCCAGTCACAACGCCCATATCTTAAGGCAGTCCTCACTCTGGCAACAGTTTTAGGACAGACTGTTTCCCCACGGGTGGCTCGTTAGTGAGTACTTGTGCACAGCATGGTTAAACATTTAGACAATTGCTAATGTAATGTTCTCAAACAGTTGTGTTTGTGTAATGTACAAAATGTGCAGATATAGAATGATGTTTAACCATATAATTGTCTTTCAGCAAATGTCTAGGTTTTGCTCTAAACAGATATGTAGCAGGCCATAGCTAAAATGTGCAAATATAGAATGTTGTTTAACCATCTACTTGTCTCTTTCAGCAAATGTCTAGGTTTAGCTCAAAACAGATATGTAGCAGGTCATAGCTAAAATGTTTAGATATTAAATGTGGTTTAACAATTTACTTGTCTCTTTCAGCAAATGTCTAGGTTTAGCTCCAAACAGATATGTAGCGGGTCATAGCTAAAATGTGCAGATATAGAATGTTTAACCAGTTACTTGTCTCTTTTATCAAATGTCTAGGTTTAGCTCAAAACAGATATGTAGCAGGTCATAGCTAAAATGTGCAGATTAAGGGGTCAATTTATCAAAGTGTGAGCGCACATGATACAATGCAGCGTATCATGTCCGCCACACATTGATAAATGCTGACAGCATACGTTGTCGGCATTTATCATTACACAAGCAGTTCTTGTGAACTGCTTTTGCAATGCCTCCCCCTGCAGATTTGCAGCCAATCGTCCGCAAGCAGGGGGTGTCAATCAGCCCGATCGTATAGGATCGGGCGGATTGATGTCTGCAGCCTCAGAGCAGGCGGACCAGTTATGGAGCAGCGGTCTTTACACTGAAGGCTCGCACGGAAACAGGGTCATTCGGAGTTTGATAATTTGGACCCATAGAATGTGGTTTAACCATTTACTTGTCAATTTCAGCAAATGTCTAGGTTTAGCTCCAAACAGATATGTAGCAGGTCATAGCTGAAATGTGCAGATACAGAAAGTTTAACCATTTACTTGTCTCTTTTAGCAAATGTCTAGGTTTAGCTCTAAACAGATATGTAGCAGGTCATAGCTAAAATGTGCATATAAAGGGGGGTATTTGTCAAAGGTCTGTCGGACCTGATCCGACAGTGCGGATCAGGTCCGACATACCTCGCAGAATGCGGAGAGCAATACGCTCTCCGTATTCAGCATTGCACCAGCAGTTCTTGTGAGCTGCTGGTGCAACGCCGCCCCCTGCAGACTCGGGGCCAATCGGCCGCCAGCAGGGGGGTGTCAATCAACCTGATCATACTCGATCGGGTTAAATTCCGGCGATCTCTGTCTGCCTGCTCAGAGCAGGCGGACAGCGTTATGGAGCAGCGGTCTTTCTGGTGTTTCTGGCGAGTCTTCTCCATCCGGAGCTTGATAAATGGGCCTCAAAGAGTGTTGACAATACTTTTAAAGGGACGGTGTAGCCCTTTAAACATAACTGACTTAGACAACAGTTTAGCAGTTTGAAAGACTCTGTAAAATCAGCAAAGTCACTAGCAGAGCAATTAACGTTTATTAAATATAGACATTTTAGCTATTTTATGTAAACGTTTAACCTTAATTTTAATTTCATGGATTTTAAGAGATTTTCGTGTACACAAATGCATTGTATAGATATATATTTTTCTTTGTAATGTTTATTTTAATCTTATTATTTATCATATATATATATATAACATTGACATTTCATAATGTTAATTATTTACAGGTGATTCGGATTACATGAGCCGGAATTGGTTAATTACGCCTCATTACGCCTCCATGTAACCCCACCGACGAGGCACAGGAGCGCTATAATCAGGCGCACAATGTGCTTTCGATAGGTCTGGAGGAGCCCTCCAATACAGCCCTAGGAAGGTGGCGAAGATCATTATAGCCTGCAGCGTCCTTCATAACATAGCTCAACAGGCAGGGATGCTGTAAGATTTCCAGGTGCCAGTAGCCCTCCAAAGAGATGAGGAGGATGATAATGTCATCGTAGAGGGGCCATTCCGGGATGAGGGGGTCAATGTCAGTGACAACATCATTAACAACCACTTCAGAAGGTAAATACTATATATATTATATATGAGCATTGCAAAAATGTGACACTTTTAGTAAAATGAAAGTTGAATCGTGCGTACATGTTAGGATTGTTCAAGAAATTACTATATCAAAATCTAAAATATATTTTATAATCATAGGTAAATTATATATCATATGTCTCTGGCATTGGCTTCTGTGATGACTTCGACAACCTGAATTTTAAAGACAGCATCAGATGGTAAGTATACACAATGTATGGACTAAGACTGGGGGGATTTGGGCCATTAATCCATCATATGGCACACAATTAGTTTACATGTATTATTCATTTTAGACAATATTAGATATTAGATAGTCTGAAAGGGATCATGTGACAGATAGCAGATAAAAGGATACTCTGAAGCACATCGAATTGACAAAGTCATACATCAGAAGTTGAGTATTCACAATGTATGGGACTCAGCTTCACACTTGATTGTTATAACATAACACAAAAGAGGCTACATACGCTTATTAAGCTAGTGCTAAGAATCATTTACGGCTAGATTTAGAGTTTTGTCGGTAAAGACCCGCGTAGCTAACGCCGCTTTTTTCCCAATGCACCCTTAAGACAACGCTGGTATTGAGAGTTGTCTGAAGGGCTGCGTTAGGCTCCAAAAAGGGTGTGTTGAGCCTAATGTACCGCCACTTCAACCCTCAATGCCAGCGTTGCTTACGGTAGCGGTAAGCAGCTAAAACATGCTTGTGCGCGATTCCCCCATAGGAAACAATGGGGCAGTTTGGGATGAAAAAAACCTAACACCTGCAAAAAAGCAGCGTTCAGCTCCCAACGCAGCCCCATTGTTTCCTATGGGGAAACACTTTCTAAGTCTGCACCTAACACCCTTACATGAACCTCGAGTCTAAACACCCCTAACCTTACACTTATTAACCCCTAATCTGCCGCCCCAGCTATCGCTGACACCTGCATTATATTATTAACGCCTAATCTGCCGTTCTGTATGCCACCGCAACCTACATTATCCCTATGTACCCCTAATCTGCTGCCCCTAACATCGCCAACCCCTATATTATATTTATTAACCCCTAATCTGCCCCCCCCAACATCGCCGATACCTTACCTACACTTATTAACCCCTAATCTGCTGACCGGACCTCGGCGCTACTTTAATAAATGTATTAACCCCTAAAGCTAAGTCTAACCCTAACACCCCCCCTAAGTTTAATATAATTTTAATCTAACGAAATAAATTAAATATTATTAACTAAAGCATTCCTATTTAAAGCTAAATACTTACCTGTAAAATAATCCCTAATATAGCTACAATATAACGAATAATTATATTGTAGCTATTTTAGGATTTATATTTATTTTACAGGCAACTTTGTATTTATTTAAACTAGGTACAATAGCTATTAAATAGTTATTTACTATTTAATCGCTACCTAGTTAAAATAATTTCAAAATTACCTGTAAAATAAATCCTAACCTAAGTTACAATTAAACCTAACACTACACTATCAATAAATAAATGAAATCAATTAACTACAAGTACCTACAATTACATACAATTAAATAAACTAAACTAAATAACAAAAAAACAAAACACTAAATTACAAAAAATAAAAAAGATTACAAGAATTTTAAGCTAATTACACCTACTCTAAGCCCCCTAATAAAATAACAAAGCCCCCCAAAAATAAAAAAAATTACCCTAATCTAAATTAAAAAAGTTAACAGCTCTATTACCAGCCCTTAAAAGGGCTTTTTGCGGGGCATGCCCCAAAGAAATCAGCTCTGTTGCCTGTAAAAAAAAAACACAATACCAATCAGCCAATCAGATTGAGCTCGCATTCTATTGGCTGATCGGAACAGCCAATAGAATGCAAGCTCAATCTGATTGGCTGATTGGATCAGCCAATCTGATTGAACTTGAATCTGATTGGCTGATTCAATCAGCCAATCGGATTTTTCCTACCTTAATTCTGATTGGCTGATAGAATCCTATCAGCCAATCGGAATTTGAGGGACGCCATCTTGGATGACGTCATTTAAAGGAACCTTCATTCGGCGAGTAGGCGTCATGGAAGAAGGATGGATCCACATCGGCTGGAAGAAGATGGCTCTGCTTTGCTCCGGATGGATGAAGATAGAAGATGCCGCTTGGATGAAGATGTCTACCAGTCCGGATGTCCTCTTTTGGTCCATCGGTGCCCGGCTGGGTGAACAGGACTCAAGATAGGGAGATCTTCAGGGGGTAGTGTTAGGTTTATTTAAGGGGGGTTTGGGCTAGAGTAGGGGTATGTGGGTGGTGGGTTGTAATGTTGGGGGGTGGTATTGTGTTTTTTTTTTACAGGCAAAAGAGCTGATTTCTTTGGGGCATGCCACGCAAAAAGCCCTTTTAAGGGCTGGTAATAGAGCTGTTAACTTTTTTAATTTAGATTAGGGTAGGGAATTTTTTTTATTTTGGGGGGCTTTGTTATTTTTTTAGGGGGCTTAGAGTAGGTGTAATTAGCTTAAAATTCTTGTAATCTTTTTTTATTTTTTGTAATTTAGTGGGGGTTTTTTGTAATTTAGTTTAGTTTAGTTTATTTAATTGTATGTAATTGATTTAATTTATTTATTGATAGTGTAGTGTTAGGTTTAATTGTAACATAGGTTAGGATTTATTTTACAGGTAATTTTGTAATTATTTTAACTAGGTAGCTATTAAATAGTAAATAACTATTTAATAGCTATTGTACCTAGTTTAAATAAATACAAAGTTGCCATTAAAATAAATATAAATCCTAAAATAGCTACAATATAATTATTTGTTATATTGTAGCTATATTAGGGTTTATTTTACAGGTAAGTATTTAGCTTTAAATAGGAATACTTTAGTTAATAATATTTAATTTATTTCGTTAGATTAAAATTATATTTAATTTAGGGGGGTGTTAGGGTTAGACTTAGCTTTCGGGGTTAATACATTTATTAGAGTAGCGACGAGGTCCGGTCGGCAGATTAGGGGTTAATAAGTATAGGTAAGGTAGCGGCGATGTTGGGGGGGGCAGATTAGGGGTTAATAAATATAATGTAGGTGTCGGCGATGTTAGGGGCAGCAGATTAGGGGTTCATAGGGATAATGTAGGTGGCGGCGGTGTGCGGTCAGCAGATTAGGGGTTGGGGGATGGGGGGTGGGGGGGGGGTTGGGGGGAGGAGGTGGTGGTTTCTGAAAGCAGTGAATTACCAGTATTCTTATATGCGTGGGGAAGAGAGGATTAACTAGCGAGAATTTATGGTTGATTGGCCTATGCCACTTAAATTTGGACATCAGTAAACTTAGGGGGATTAAAGTTATAGTTATAGTGGGGCAGAATGAAAGATAAGTTTAAATAACACAAGGAATTTTAGTTCTGAAAGTCAGTCTTATGGAGCCTATAGTAATAAAAAAAAAACATAAGAAAATAATTAATCTTAATGAGGAAGCCAGAAGGTTATATAAATCATTCTGAGAACTTGATGTTACGGTGCCTGAATTGCATACACGCAGTATTTACACTAGTTTAAGACAAAGAGCAATTGCAGCCTCACTTTGTCAATGAGGATGTAGAACAGGAGTACAATGCGTCTTCTGTGACAGTAATATAACTTAAGAGATATTGAGTTTCAATATGAAGAAAACATGAAGCCCTGCTGATTGGATATGGGCCCTATATCCAACAGCAGGTTATTGTGTGCATCAAAATAGAGAAGCCTACCACAGCGCAAAAGTTGGAAAAAAAAGATAAATTTTAACCATGAGAACTAATTTAGTGAGCGTAATTATCTAACGTTTTAACTAGTAAATGTAATAAATTAACCTGAATACATTCAACCAGCACCTCCAATTTAGAGCATAAAACAATATTCTTTCCTCAAAAGAGCTAAATAAAACTTCGTAGGGTATAATAGAAGCATTAACAATGTGGCAGCTATTAGATTCTCAACATGCCTATATCATTTAAAGCATATATGGTATATTGATTTGACTTGACAAGACATTGTATTGTAACACATAGAAAAAATAAACTGAACATTAATATCGATATCAACAGTGATCTTATCACCAGCACTTGCTCCAAAATACAGTATATATGTGATAGCAGAACTAAACCTGTTATATTATTACATTTGTCTAATTTTAAATGTTAACATGTAAGTCAACTCTTGATTAGCCCATTTAATGTGATTTCTTTCAAATTATGTATATATAGATATACAGTCTGAACCTGGCTTTAATATCAGAACAAACAATAAAGTTTATAGCATAGACAGAAGATGACTTTAGAATTATGCTTTTATCTTTTCTTTTTTTTTAATAAATTTTCAAGTTTGCTGAATTCACAACAGAATTTGTAGTTATTGTTAGTGTATTTTATTTTTTAAATAAATATCTTTACATTATATATATATATATATATATATATATATATATATATATATATATATATATATATTTAAATAAACACATCCTTCTAATATTAGAAGGACCTGGAAACAAAAGAATGGTTGCATAACTGGTTGTTAAATGCCTGCTATTATATGTTAAACAGTTAACTTGTTTTAAATTTACTTTAAAATCTCAACACAGCTCCAGCAGATAATGAGTGTTAAAGTTTTGTATTTTACCAAAGTGAAGGTGGCGCTAGGTACAGCCATAAAATGAATCTTAGTTATGTGATTTAGAGATGTACAATTCAGAAAATGTTAATTAAGGCTTAATGGCGAGGCTATGCAGTATAATTTAGAATTTAAACTAATATCTGTACATATTATTAAATGTTGTCTACATAACAACTTTTGTTATGTCCCTTTTAAGAAATGTGTAGGGTGAACTTTCTAGATTAAAGTGACTATTTTCATTCTAATATCTTTCATTCACGTTAGTAGAAAATGGTAATATATTTTTAAAATAAATATAGCTTAGTTATTATTTTATTGTTAGTTGTAAGATAACATAGGTAGATTAAATGATCTTTAAAGAAAACATTATATGTTTATTTTCACATTTAGACAGAGCTAGTTTTTGTATGCCATATTGGTGAGATTGTTCACTCTAGTGGAGTCATTTAAAGAGACAGTTAACTCATATTTTCTCAACTTCAATTTGTTCACAATTATCCACTTTACCTGCTGGAGTGTATTAAATTGTTTACAAGTATTTCTATTACCCTTATTTTTGCATTTAAAATAGTTGATTTAGCCTGTGGAATCTCCACCTATTCAGAAAGTGTTTGGCCTTAAAGCCAAGCTGTGTAAGCACAGCCATCATAAGAAATTACACTCCAAGTGGGGTATAGAAGAGATAAGGTAATAAAATATTAATTTTGAAGTATTGGTGATTTGTTTACAGACAGATATAAGATAAAGAAGCATGTATATGTACACAATGTGATAAAGTTATGAGATCAGATTATATCTACAAGCTCAAACCATTTTATTTAGTTGTGGCTTCAAAACACAAAATCAGCTAATTCATATACACAAATAAACCTAAAAAAAACAAATCTCATACATTGTATACTCTGCTGCTGCTAAGAAAAAAGGAATTTGAAACACATTAAGGGACAAAAATATTATAGTATTCTGTCCCTTTAAGAGTATGTACGGATTCATTAAAAAGCTAATCATAAGTGGACAATTTACATAGGCTTACAGTACATACAAGGTCCTCACACAGGTCAAATCTATATTCATATGACAGGGTCGAGTATGCCAAAATGTGGAATGGCTAATAAAGTAAATATATATTTGGTGGAGACTGTCCCTTTAAATGTATATAACCTTTGACGGTGTCTAGACTAATATATTTAAATTTATTCTTAGATTTAGACATGACTGCATCTAAATCTTATTTTGTAAAAACATTACCATTGCATATTTACTATTTGAATAGTGTGTATTATATGCATTCATCAATGATAAGAACAATATTCTAAAAGTAAATATGTTAACTATTTAGTTGTTGTTGTTAATAGCTTGTGATGGCTATTTCATTTGTAGTGAAAGGAGCATGCAACCCAAAGTTAATCTTCCATGATTCCAACAGAGCAAATTTTAATAAAACAAACATTTACCTTGAATAATTACATTTGGTTCATCCTCTTGGTATCCTAAGTTGAAAAACCGATCTACATAGGCTCATGAGCAGCAAAGCATTACTGGGAGCTATCTGCTTATTTGTGCATGGCCAACAATGCATAGTTGCAATGGTTAAAAGGACATAATACTCATATGCTAAATCACTTGAATCTGATGCAGTATAACTGTAAAAAGCTGACAGGAAAATATCACCTGAGCATCTCTATGTAAAAAAGGAAGATATTTTACCTCACAATTTCCTCAGCTCAGCAGAGTAAGTTCTGTGTAAAAATATATACTCAGTTACTGCCCAGCTGCAGGTAAAAAAAAAAAAAAATGAAGAAATGAACAGCAGCCAATCAGCATCAACAGTGCTGAGGTCATGAACTCTTTTACTGTGATCTCTTGAGATTTCACTTAACTCTCATGAGATTTCATTGTAAATTTCCTTACACTGAATAGGGAAATAACATGAGAGTGCACGAGGCTTAATCCTTCAGCTGTCTCGGGACAGACATACTGATTTGCTGCTTAGAAGTCCTTTACAATGGGATGTGGCTACTGAGGAACTTTTGAGGTAAAATATCTTCCTTTTTAACATAGGGATGCTCATGTGATATTTTCTAGTCAGCTTTTTACAGCTATACTGTATCACTTTCAAGTGTTTAAATATTTGGGTATTATGTCCCTTTAAAGATGTCTTCAGATACTTCACAGTATTGTATATCTCCTACTTAAAATAAAATACACCATGAGAATGAATTTTAAAATTAAGTGTATGTGAATATTTAATAGAAATATATGCTCTATTTGATCTTTGGTAAATAATGACAACATTTATGTTTTAAAATGTACCTTTAATTTATCAAAGTAACGTCTATTTTAAATACAATGTGCATTGTTGGGATTGTAAATAAATTAAAAAAAGAAGCACTGTCAATACTTGACAATGAGTCATGATATTTATTTAAGAACAAAGGAATATATACAATATTAACATTCTGGATTTTAAGAAATTATCAACAGAGGTAAAAATACATTGAACAATGTCACACATCTGTTGATCAATATTAAACTTTGAAATTTTTCAATAAACATTTACTAATGTGACTGGATAATATTTGCTTTCAGTAATACAAAATAAAATATATTTCAACTGTCAAATGTAAAAAAATAGCTTAATATTTAACGAATGCCGTATATTATATATGCGTCACATACACATTACATTCCCATAAATTCTAAAGAAACGTCTACAGTCTGCATGCCAAATGTAGTCATAGCACACCTAGGAGGTATGTGTATGTAAGTTACAAAGATATGCATCCATGAACCATTAAGTAACGGCCAATCAGAGTTCATCACACAAACATGACTTGAGTCAGTATGGTCTCATTGACATTCTAAGAAAATTACATTATTTTATCCAATCAGATGTACAGATACCATGTCCCATGGTGTATCTCATGTTTACTTCCTCATATAAAAGTCCATTTCACATAGCCATTTTTGTCAGTTCTCTAAAGCCTGTTTGGCAACATGGTGCTTCCCAGGTTCACCAGCAAGGAGGTTGCGGCACTGGTCTACTTCGTCGAGGAGTTTTAGCCACAGCTTTATGGGGCTCAGAGAAAGATGATGACTGGGGCAGTAAAATATGCCATCTGGGCGTCTGTTGCTCTATCAGTTAATGGGGTGTCAGACGTCCAGAGGACAACTCTGCAAATGTGTAGGAGATTCAGTGATATGAGGTTGCGTCTGTGGAAGAAAGTCCGCCTCATGAGGGATTGGACCATCGGAGAGGTGAGGATTCCGGCCCACCCCCACGGAAACTAGTCCTTCTTGAACATGAGGAGACTTTATGGGAGCTCCTCAATCTCCATTTCCCATCCGCATTTGCAAGCGCGTGGTCCTTGCTCCCCTCCCAGCCCCCAGCTGATGCCCATGAGACTCCAGACCCAGAGGCCAGTGTCCCTCAAATTGGTGACCTGGGAGCAAGCGGGAAAAAGGCTGAACCAGGTAAAGATCAGACTTCATATAATATTTTAGTATTTGATTATACATTTAAGTAATGTGTATACATTCATTTCTCCAACATATCTGAAATTTTGGTTAATTTTAAAATAATGCAGCCTCTCCAAATTTAGTAAGTCATCCACTGAGGCAAACCACTCGTCGAGGGAAGGGGCCTGAGTAGATTTCCATTTCTTGGGGATTAATCTCTTAGCCCCCGTCAGCATTAACAGGAGAAGGGCCCTAGTGATTTCGTCTTTGGTCTTAGGGAGCTGCAGTAGCAGCAGGGTCTCTGGGGTGTTTGGGATCAAAACCTGAACCTTGTGGGACATGTTCTCGGTCACAGTCATCCAAAAGTCTCTCAACTTGGGGCAAGACCACCAGATGTGAATCAAGAAGCCGTGTTCACCACACCCTCTCCAACAGAGAGGGCTGGCTGATGGAAAATATCTATGTAACCTTGCCGGTGTGTGGTGCCATCTAGTTAAGAGTTTTAAATGTACCTCCTGAACAGTCACAGAGACAGAGGATCGTTTGGTTAAAGAAAATGAACGTGTCCAGTCTTCTACTTCAAAAGTGTTATTAAGGTCTTTGCCCCAGGCCAGAGTGTAAGAGGGAAGCTGAGTGTCAGGTGGTAAGAGAAGGAGATTACTAAATAACTTTAAAATATTATTTAGCATCATTAAATATTCAAAACAATTATATTAGAATATCATTATAAACACAATTCTTAAGATATTAAAAACAGATCTAAAATATAATCATCACACTACTAGATCCAAAGAAATGAACAATCCAGGATACGCAATTACACTTTCAATTATTGCGCAATGCTCATCAATAAAATAATTGTGCAGATACGTGAACATGCGTTTGCTGTTACAGTGGCATTACTTTAGACATAGTGAAATGTGTACATTAATTTGTATAAATAATAAAAATACAGTATCACGAGTTTCAAGATTAAAAAATACAATTATGAGGCGGCTAGAAGTCAGTGCCGCAGACAAAATTTTGGAGGACGTGAGCGATTCGATGGTCCTGCAGGAAAGGGAACTACTGATTCCTGAGATAGAGACAAGAGAGGACAAAAGGTCCTTCGTCAGCGCATGGGACTCAGTAAAAAATACTGGCATCTATTTTGGTAAGGACTGCTGGGCTGATGCTGCTGGTGGGGTCGCATATGGGAGAGCGGCTGGCTCCCGGGTGTGTGGCCTGGCTGGTAAGCATGAGCTACAGGTGGCTATTTATTTGGACTCAGTTGCAGACTCCGAGCTGCAGAGGATCGCTAAACCAGCAAGAGGATCTCAGTACTTCCATACTCACACAAGAGTCGGTGTGGGGTGACACTTTCAATGTAATGGTGATTCCGAGATCCACAGGTCCGGTTTCATATTTTGTTTTTGAGCTATACACCTCTTGGAGTCTGGGACTGAGACACTCTAATGACAATCGCAAAATTTGAAGTTGAGGTCCATGGGATTACAATTCACATCACTGGACTCCTTATCTCAGTATTAGTTTGGTTTTAGTGTTCCTTTTGAAGGGTGTATATTATTCAGTTCCCATGCCTTTTTAAAATGTCCTCCCTAACTGTATATTTGAATGTAAGAGCTCTTATTTAGTTGAGCAGGGGTCTCCTCTATATAAATATACATAATTGATCAGCGGTTTATATTAACATGTTTGGGCTACGTGCTCTGACACTCAGACTGAACTTTGGAAAGTAATGTATCTCTTGTCCCAGATACAACTTTTTATTAGATTTATGTAGAATGGAGGGCGCTCCCTATTCCTTATCCCTAAAAGAACTGGCCTAGATAAGAAATAAGACATACGATGGTTTAACTGTTAGACCCCTTTGTTCCCAACTTAAGGTCAGCATAGCTTGGTTTAAAGTGTTCTTTTGTTTATTATGTGTAATTGTATGAGGGGAACTGCCTTTCTTTATTTTATTCAGTGCTGGAGTGAGTGAAGTCTGTAAGATTATTGTGATTTCCAAAATGGTCATTGCACTGCATGTATGTTAATTATTTAGGTAAATTTTCACCCTTACATATGTCTTCCATCACAGCATATCCTGAATACTCTGCAGCAAATAGATGATAGTCCTATGACCTTTGAGAGAGGAGGCTTGGGTTTGAGAGCCCCTTTTAATCAAATAAGCATATGGGACTATTATGGCTAAATATCCCCATAGATCTATTACATGAAGGTGGTTTAGAGCCTGTTATGTTCTTTTAGCTGTATTGTGGCACAGGTTTGCATTCTTTGCATACTTAGTTTTATGTATGCCCCTGAAAATGGTTTAGAAGATTAATGCTCTTTGTGCATATTGTCCCTTTAACTTTATTTATGGGGTGATTGCTGCAAGATAGTGTGGTGGTGGTACTATTGTTTCCCAATTATATATAAAACCTGAGGTTCCCCTTATGAGCCCCACAAGTGGTCTCCTTTGTGTTAAGATATCCTCCTGTGAATTAGCAACATCTAAGAGGTCCTGAAGTGGCCTAATGATCGGCTGAGAGGGTTTAACTTTAGACTGGCAAATGCATATCAAAGTGTAGGTTTTCTTTTTTAATATTTCTGATGTTTCTTTTCTTATCTGTAATACTCAGGCAGCTAAATGCTATGTTAAATTTATGTTGACTGACGTGAGCTAGGTTATGTTAACAGAATATTGTACTGTAATGGAATTTAGCTGCAAAACATTGTTTGTATGCCAATATTTGAACCTCAATAAAAAACAATATTAAAAAAAAAAAAAAATACAATTATCTATACTATGAATCTAAAGTTAAATAATGACAGATAAATGTCTAGCAATTGATATCAATGCAAGAATGCATAAATTGACTCAAAGGGGCAGTCAACAACAGAAATTCATTTTTAATTAAATAAAAATGATCCCTTTATTTCTAAATCCATTTTTATTGATAAAATAACATTTATTATAAAATGCTTTTAAACTCTGTGATTAGCTTGTATCTTAACCATTGCAGACTGATCCCTCATTAATTTATTTTTGACAGGCTTGCATTTAGCCAATCAGTGCCCTCTCCCTTATAAATCCATGGGCGTGGTCACAATGTTATCTGATTGGCTAGATTTTAAAAATTGCAAAATGCATTTAAATAATCTTGCCATTTCAAGGATATTGATAATTGCATATGACCAGAATGAGTTTTAGATTTAAACAAAGAATACCAAGAGAACAAACACAATGAGGTTTCGATATTGTAACAATTGCATTCACTATGTAATTAATGAAGGTTGGATTCCGAATAAAATGTCCCTTTAACATAAGAGGCACACTTCATAACATGTGAGACTACCTAGGATTATGATAAAAGTCATGATAGCAACATAAATACAAAAGAAAATTAAATCTAAATATATTTCAAGCTAAATATATAAATCAAAATAAGGATTTGCATAAAAAGATTCTATTATTTGATTCACTGACCATTTAACACCTGGGGGCATATTTATCAAGCTCCGTATGGAACTTGAGGCCCCTTGTTTCCGGCGAGCCTTCAGAAGTTATCAAGAAGTTATGAAGCAGCGGTCTAAAAACCGCTGCTCCATAACCTGTCCGCCTGCTCTGATGCAGTGGATAGAAATCAACCCAATCGAATACGATCGGGTTGACACCCCCTGCTAGCGGCCAATTAGCCGCAAATCTGAAGGGGGCGGCATTGTACCAGCAGTTCACAAGAACTGCTGGTGCAATGATAAATGACGACAGTGTATGCTGTCGGCATTTATTGATATGCCGCAATCTGCAGTGGTCATGATACGCTACTTTGTATCATGTCCGCTCGCACATTGGTAAATATACCCAAATGGGGTCATTGATTCAACCATCTAGTTTGATAGTGCTTTGATAAATGGATCAAACAGAGATTTAAAAGCTTGAATTTAATCAAAACTATAAATAATTCATAAACATATATACCATTTTCAGAATATTTGTTCTTAAAGGGACAGTCAACACCAGAATTATTGTTGTTTAAAAAGAAAGATAATACCTTTATTACCCATTCCCCAGTTTTGCATAACCAACACAGTTATAATAATATACTTTTTACCTCTGTAATTACCTTGTATCTAAACTTCTGCTGACTGCCCCCTTATTTGAGTTCTTTTGACAGACTTGCATTTTAGCCAATCAGTTCTCACTCCTAGGTCACTTCACCTGCTTGTGCTCAATGTTATCTATACGAAACTCATGAACTAATGCCCTCTAGTGGTCAAAATGCATTCAACTTACAGGCAGTCTTCAAGGTCTAAGAAATTAGCATATGAACCTCCTAGGTTTAGCTTTCAACTAAGAATACCAAGAGAACAAAGCAAAATTGGTGATAAAAGTAAATTTGGAAGTTGTTTAAAATGACATGCCCTATTTAAATCATGAAAGTTTTTTTTTTACTTGACTGTCCCTTTAAGTTATCACTTTATGGAAAATACAAACTAGGAACTCATCTCTGCTCATTTATACATACATTTTACAAAACAATGAACTCACATGCATATTTAAGAATATGTTTTACCTTGTCAAAATTAAAAAAAAATGTCTGATTGATTGTGTCAAAGCTATGATTTCTACTAATGAGATCCAATCTTGATTTAATATTTTACAGATATGGATGTTGGTGCTGGACTCTCAACCTCGGGTTTGTCCCAGTCTGGTATGTCTCCTTATACTTCACTATTGGCTTACACATTTGTACATAACATTGTCTTATACATTCACATTGATCTATATGAACATGGATCCTATAATTAAATGTAAAGTGTATTTAAAATGAAAATTGTATTATTCGGATATATAATGCCATATTAAGAAAAATATGAATTTACTCGTATTCTAAGATATTCTTCATAATCCTGCTATCTTTATTTGAATGTAATATTAGGGGCTGGGCCATTTTAGATTCCACACATGGGTAGTGCTTTACAGTTGTTGGCTACATTTAGACAACAATCTTAAATTGGTACACAGGTGCAGAATATAAAATTACACATTTGATATGCTTATATTCTTTAATCCTATAATTAAAATAGCAAGATAATGAAAAGTGTTCAAAGTGTTAATTGTCTGTCTGGATTGATTATGAAACAGGGACAAATCTATATTTGGAAATGTTCGATAGATGAATATGATAAGAATCTGATGTATAATCTTTTAAAAAATAGTACATCTGTGAAAGACATAATTTTCTACTCTATCACCTTAATGA
The DNA here is from genome assembly GCF_027579735.1 of Bombina bombina. Classification (NCBI taxonomy): domain Eukaryota; kingdom Metazoa; phylum Chordata; class Amphibia; order Anura; family Bombinatoridae; genus Bombina; species Bombina bombina. Next base: position 79,133,676 of record NC_069502.1, read on the forward strand.
AGTATTCAATTTGATTTTCATATTAGTGGTCTTGTCTTCACATTTTGATTAATTTGATTTAGACTTGTTTAATATAAATTATTTTTTAATGCAAAATATGTATTTTTAAAGCATATGTACACATTGTGTTACATAATTTATATTTATATCATTAATAGTTGAAGATAGTTTGAAAATCCCTGAGGGATCCAGCACCAATCCAGACCTGCCTGAGCAGGATGATGGTAAGTCCATTTACTCATTCATAAATTATTAAAGGTATCTTACCAAAATATTTGATGATCATGATTATGATGGAGCATTTCATTTGAATAAACATTGTAATGTACTCCTCTAATAATATATATTTATTTTAGTATTTTAATAGTTACATCTCAAAGCTTCTTAGTCTACACTTTTGTGCTTCAGAACATGGATAGCACATGGTGATTTTTGTATACATTTAGACAACAATCATCAAGCAATACACACATGATAAGCATTAAATGTTCTGTGTACTATGCTTTTGTTCCTGATTTTTTTTAAAAAAAGTAGATTTAAAAATTGTTACTAGGAAATTATATATTTACTTAAAATTGCATGCTCCATCTGAATAATGAAATTCAATAATTTGGTTCAGTATCTCTTTAATACAACATTATTGTGTGTACTTGAGCACCAGTAACACATGTTTCAAATATTAGATTTTAATGTGTACACAACATATTATTTTTCACAGATCTGGAAATGTGGTTCCCTTGGGGTCTAATGGTACGTCAAAAATATATATTTCAACATGTATATAATGTCTATTTTAGTAAAAAAAATACAGTCTACACCTTGCTCCTGTTAAAAAATATTATCATTTTTTTTTAAATACACTACTGACCCCTTTTCTATATCATGCAGCAGGAACATCATTCCTCTGAGTGCCTAGATGCAGACCATCTCGTGATGTCATCAGTGGTCTGAGATTGTCAGCCATTTCTAAGTATACATAAAACATAATCATGTTGAAATTCCTTGTCTTAATTTCATGATGCATGATCTGTAAAGTGTGCACTAGTATTTTTGTATATTCCTCTCAAGTTTGATTTTAACATGATTTATGTGTAGACTGTCCATTTCACTAAGACAAACATTAATATTTATATTAAATAAAGTTTTCAAGTCTGAATGTGTCTATTAATATTGGATTGACATACATTTAATTTTAATGTAAAATATATATTCAAAGAACACTCTATGAACATGTAATTCCAGATAGCATTCTAGTCTTAATAGTTAAAAGTAAAGGTACTGTCTACTGTGTAAATGTTTTGACTAGTAAATTATTAAATAAATTATATTTAACATTACTAAACCAATAATCTTAATATATTTTGTCATCAGTGATTACCTTGTTTCAAAGCCTATGTAGAGTACCCATTTATATTTGTTCATATAACACACTTCCATATTATCTAATTAGTGGACTCTCATAAGTCAATCCACGGGCATGTGTCTAAAAGTACTCTATCTTGTGCACATTAAATAATGCACTCTAGATGTGATCCAATGACAAGTACATCACATAAGATACGGACCTCTATGGCTTTTCAATATTAAATGCATCCATGTATACTGATATATCTAATCAAAAAGAGAAATGTAATATTGTAAATTCATAAAGATGAACACATAAAGGGATATTTATCAAACCGTCAACCGCAAACACGCTGGAATTCCGCAGTGTAATTGTGGCGAGCCTGATTCAACCCATTTATTAAAGCCTACAGATCGGCAAAAGCTGAAATTAGTGATGTAACGTACGATCCGCTGGTCTCAATCCGACACAGATCGATGCTTACGTCATTACAGATGTTCCGAATACAAATTCGGCACTATCTGACAACTTTTGCTATTTATCAATCTTCTAACAGGTACGCTCACCACTATTCCGGCCCAGCGTTCCTGGTTTTCAATCTGCCACCCTGGAGGCCATGGATGCCATAGGAATCAATGGATGTCTGAAAGCAGCGAAAGTTCATGTTCGATGCTGCCAGATATACCATTGATTTCTATGGTAGAAAACAAATTACGTTTACACCTAACACCCTATTATAACCCCAGAGTCTAAACACCCCTAATCTGCTGCCCCCGACATTGTCGCAACCTACATAATGTTATTAACCCCTATTCCGCCACTCCCAGAGCCCACCGCAACTAACTAAAAGTATTAATAACTTTATTTAGTTGCGGCGGGGTCTGGGAGCGGCGGGATAGGAGTTAAACATTTTAGTATAGTGGCAGTGTTTAGTGACAGGGTATAATAAAGTTGGGAAAAAGCTGAATAGCAGCGAGATCTATGACTGTTAGTTAACGCTAGTTAGTTAGTCCGCTGCTCATTGCCCCGTACTTGGTGTGCGGCTTTTTGACGGTTTTTTTTTATAAATAAGGAGAGTGCATTCAGGTCCGCGGCCACAATGTTAGGCGAGCGTATTGATGCCGTTGAATGCAGCATACGCTGTTGGCATTTATCATTGCACCAGCAGTTCTTGTGAACTGCTGGTGCAATACCGCCCCCCTGCAAATTCGTGGCCGCTAGCATGGGGTGTAAATCAACCCGATCGTATTTGATCGGGCTGATTGCTGTTAAGGAGCAGCGGTCTTATCATCCGCTGCTTAATAAATCAACCCCAAGGTATCCATGTTCAGAGTGTGCTTATATACCCTATGTAAATGCTTAATGATGTACCAGTTTTCAAAGTAAACGAGGTCCAGGTGTGCTGTTTTGAAGATTTGTATGTGTGCAATGTGGAGTAGTTGTTTGAATTTGTACATGTTCAGATTGAGTTTCGTAATCCACATATGTTTTTAGGAAATGTGTATAATGATGTCATAGTGATCGTTTGCAGAATATTATCATAATTTAGTATTGCAAAATCCCAATTATAATTTTTGATCGTATCATATTTGTTAACTGTTGTAAATATTTTATTTTAAAAATCTTTCCTAATCACCAATGCAAGTTTCGTTTGTGTATAAGTGTGTAATTTGTTGTTGTTCTTTTCTTCCGTGATGCATATCCAAACGTATTTGTTGAATCCTCGTTTTGAGTAAATATTATATAGTATTTGTTGTAAATAACTGAGATTGTTGAATGCAAATCTGCTATGTTGTGTGAGCGATTGTTGTTTGTACATTTGCAATGATTATTATTGGTGTCCATTAAGTTATATGGATAATGTGACAGAGCAATGTGTAGTTCTCGCGATATCGAGTGTTAGATGAAAAATCTGTTTATTTTTCTGTTTCCATTTATCTCTATGGGGAAATCCATTATGCGGTTGTAATTACGCAAGTGAAATAAATGCGTTATTCGTGTTAACGCAATGCGTAACAACGTTCTTTTCAGACTTGTAATACCTACGCTACAAAGAGTGCACAATAAACATAACGCATGCGCTATTCGTGCACAGCCATAACGCAAAACTCTTAATCTAGGCGACTGTTAGCTAGGTCATTAGAGCAAAAAGTTAAATGTTCTTATGAATCAGAGCATTTTATTTTTGCATTAGATTGTCTCTTCAAATGGACATAATACTCAAAATTGAAATTTGCATCAGTTCATTTCAGTGTGGAACCGAAGCATATTTGCATTATACTTGTATTAGTAAAATGCTTCTAGTTAAGGTTATTGCATTTACTAGCATATGTGCATATGCTAGGCTTGCCCATTGCGTTTCCAATAAAACCAATCCCCTGCTCAGAAAGACAACAGTAGCATATGCCTTGTCAGTATTGACTCAGTTTGTGTCATACAATCGACCATTGATCCTAAAAGAAGGTGCAGTATTTGAATGCAGGTGCACTGGGCACTCTAAAACCAGTAATAACATTTACTAGAAGCAGATCTGCTAATACAAGTATAATGCAAAAATGCTTCTATTTCAAACTGAAATGCACTCATGCACATTTTAGTTTTGTCTGCTTTGTGCTATTAAAGGAATATTAAACAGTCTGTTACATTGTTGTAATAAAAACAAACCACTAATAAGTGACTTATACTTAACAGAAATCATTACAATATGTATTATTAATCATTTTAAAAGGATATTATCTTTTATTTCTTCATTTGTGCAGTGTCCATTACTTTCTGTCACAGCCCTACAAGGGGGCTGGGGTCCCTACAAGTAGCTTATCTAGCTTAATGTCATAAAATTTCTATAGTAAAATGAGCTGGTTTACTATTCAGTGAATATCAGATAAACAGGGAATCAGTTTTGCCCATGCTCAAAGAAGCAGAATCCCAGCTCTGTTATCTCCCTGCGGGCAGTGCTACACTTCGACTCATTTACTAATTTTGCAAGAAAACAAGTACATTTTCTGTAGTTTTTTTTTTTAACATAATCGGTTTCTTTTTATGTTTACTTTGATTTAATATATTTGCTTGTGCAATGCCGTCCCCTGCAGATTTGTGGCCAATCGGCTGCTAGCAGGGGGTGTCAATCGACCCGATGATATGTGATCGGGCGGATTGCTGTCCGCATCCTCAGAGGCAGCGGACGAGTTAAGGAGCAGCGGTCTTAAGACCGCTGCTTCTTAACTCCTGATCCAGGCGAGTCTCAAGGCTCACACGGCAACAGCGGAGCTTAATGAATCGGCCCCTATGTCTGTTTAAATGAGAGCTTTTACTCTGCACAGGTGCACTGAGCATTTCTAGGAAAACCTCTATACTCACATTGTTAAAACTGCAGCTGCTAGAGTTCTAGACCATAAAATTTGGGGTGTAAAAAGCTTACCATAAAGCTGGACAATGCTGGATCTCTAAGCAGGTGTTTAAAAGTCATGTGCAAGTAGGGTTGCCAGCTGTCTTTCAGGAAAAAAAAAATGGACAGCCATCAGATAACTCGGGATAAGGGGGGTATAGCATGGTAGGTGGTCTAGCAGTAGAAAAAAAAGGCACATACATTTTAGATTTCTATAAAATAAAATATAGAGTCATATACAATACAGTAAATATAGAGATATACAGTGAGTATCTATCTAAATATACTGTATATATTAGGGATGCGAATTTGGATCTTTCGAGAGGATCCGAATGTGGAAGTAAGCAGTGGCTCGTGCCCTTCGGATATTTTTATAACTGGATTGATACTTGTAAAAGATCCACACTTAAGATCTGGATTTGCAGAGATCTTAGTGCAATCAAACCGGCTATGAAAATATTCGAAGGGCATGAGCCGCTGCTTACTTCCACATTTGCATATCCTCATGAAAGATCAGGGCATCCCTTATATATATATATAATACATATATAAATATAAACAATAGACATGGGATGTGTACCCGGTCCAGTCTGAGAGTGCATCCACTCCCGTGTTTTGTATATGTCTAGGGTGAATACATAAGCCTGTGCACCCTTGATTTGTTCCCAGTTTGTTTGATTGAGAGCTTGCATTGCATGGCTGTATTAGGGACCCAGGTTGGGAGAGACCTTGACGTGGTACCTGGGCTTGTCCCATTTGGCCAGATGCAGTAACTAACTCTTCCATTTTTGCTATGAATCTTAGCTGAGAGCCTGTAAGTGAGTGTCAGACTTCTTCTGTGTGTTGATATATAATACATATATAAATATAAACAAATAGATATACTAATGAACAGATAAACATATATCATATATTTCTATGCACATTTATACTGTCACTATTGCTATATATAATACTGATCTGTGAAGTGATCTGTGAAATGTCAGCTGACTGTTGATCTCCATGGCTTGTTCTCAAAGTTTGTCAGACTGTATGTTTTAAAGGGACAGTCATGTCAAAATTAAACCTTTCTGATTCAGATAGGGCATGCAATTTTAAACAACTTGCCAATTTACTTTTATCAAATTTGCTTTGTTGTCCTGGTATTCTTTGTTGAAAGCTAAACCTAGGTAGACTCATCAACTGATTTTGAAGCCGTTGAAGGCCGCCTCTTATCTCAGTGCATTTTGACAGTTTTTCACAGTTAGACAGTGTTAGTTCATGTGTGCCATATAGGTAGCATAGTGCTCACTAGAATGAAGTTATTTGTGAGTCAGCACTGATTGGTTAAAATGCAAGTCTGTCAAAAGAACTGAAATAACGGGGCAGTCTGCCGAGGCTTAGATACAAGGTAATTACAGAGGTAAAAAGTGTATTAATATAACATTATTTGTTATGCAAAACTAGGGAATGGGTAATAAAGGGATTATCTATCTTTTTAAACAATACACATTTTCAAGTAGACTGTTCCATTAAATCAATCCCCTCACTGAAAGTCAGGCTGTGTGACTCACTCCCTTGCAGGATTTCGAAGCACAGCACCCACGCTGCACTGGGTGACATCACAGCACTGCTTACTGAAGACGTCATGTGACTGACATGTCAGAGGTAGGCTTAGGAGTGAACTGTTCTGCTACTCGGATTTCTATTGCCACTGTAAGCTTTCAGTCATTTATCACACATACACAGGCAGCTCAGCCAGGAAGGAACTCAAATTGCTAAGCAGTCAGTCTTTAGGGTGAATAGCACGTGGGCACAAAGGCAAAAAAGTTAAGGACCAATTTCAATACATAATACCGGACAGCAAACAGAAAAACCGGACACCTGGCAACCCTAGACGCAAGGAGCATATGTAGTTAAACTTCTTGCTCCTATGCAGCATAAAGTCTATCAATGAAACTTTAATAGCTTTTAGTAAGAACATTTTTTTGCAAATGCATGTATGCTACGAGGAATGCAAATTTATTGCAAAATAATGCTTTTATTCCAAACTGAAAAATGAATTCTTTTTAAAATGTTTTTAACTGCATGTAATAGACACTACTATAAAGTAGAATATGCACAGATATTAAAACTCCAGTATAACACTTTTTAAAAACTTACTTAGAAGCTCCCAGCTTAGCACTGTTGATGAGATTAGGCTGGGACACACAGTGAAAGGGGCTTGGAAATCAGGAGGAGCAGACACTCCCCCTTCCCTGCAAATAAAAAGACAGATTAGACACAAGAGCAGCAGGAGTCTGTAGACCTTGGTCTACACCTGATACTTTGGGGCTCGGTTAGGAGTCTGAAAATCAGCACGTTTTTAAAAAAAATTAGCAAAACTATACATTGTTACAAAAACACTCCTAGACAGGCTATATAAATAGATCATCTACAAAACATTTATGCAAAGAAAAATCTAATGTACTTTTTTAAGGGCCCCATTTTTCAAGCTGCAGAGGTGAGCCTGCAATAGCATTTTAAAGGGACATTAAACACCGAGTATTTTTCATGCACCACCCTCTAATTATGGGTGCTGCCATTTTGAGACCAAGGTTTCATTGCTGGTATCTGAAGTTGAGTTGCTGCACATGTGCAAACATGCCAGCACTGGAATAGTGTGATAGCTAAATTTCAACATGGCGACACCCATGACTAAAGGAAGCAGGGACAAGTCTCAATATTATGCTTATAAAATGCATTTAGTGTTTAATTTCCCTTTAAGAAGAAATGTTCTTTAGACCAATGATTCCTAACCAGGTCCCGACTGGGAAATCAGACCAGCCCTAGCCTCCCGGCCCCATGCCCCCAACCATACCCCAATACTCACAAGTTTTTTTTATATTTTTTTTTTGAGTTTTAAACAAACTTTATTTGTAAAAGAAAAGCATATACATGTAACATATCCCAATTCCTCATACAACCATAGGTACATAAACATAAACATCATATTTGTCTATTACAAATGACAAAGGTTATCTACTTTAATTTTTTGTAGTTCCAATATCTCGTCTCATCCCAAATTGTTGTAGTCCAAGAACTTACAGAAAGGAGCATCAATAATCAAAGGAAACATATTGTATAACAAACTTTTCTTAGAGTGTTTTAGCTTATTTTGTAGATGTTTTAAAATGTTTGAAAACCTGTCAGGACTATATTTAATACATGCGGTATATTTCTGTATGATACATTGAGTATATTCAGACAGTACTATCCTCTCTAAGTAGCATTGAGACTGGAGGGTGATAATAAAAGGGAAGGGGAAGGGTCAGTCAAAGAAAGCTTATATTCCTCCCATATAAAACAAATATCATGGAAGTCGTCTAATTTTCCCATTTTGGTATAGTGATATTGTTCCAAGTTTAAGGCTGTGGTAACTCTATCCCTCCAAAACTGCACTGTTGGTAGTGTGATTTTTTTCCAGTTGTATGGGATATATCTTTTAGCCGTATTAAGCATAATTGTCAAGAGTTTAAGCCTATATATGCAACTTATAGTGGGGCGAACATTAAACAGGAATGTCCACGGTGTGTGGAGAATTGGGGATCCTAGTACCGCATTTATTTCCCTCCCAATGTTTGACCAGTATTGTTGTGCAATTGGACATGTCCACCATATGTGCGCGAATGTGCCTCTATCCTCGCATCCCCTCCAGCATTTTGCATTATAATCAGGTATCATTTTTTCTAATTTATAATGCCATCTGCATAGCAGCTTGGTGTTCATTTCAGCAACCTATAGAGATGAGGCTGAGGAGCACATTTGTCTGTAAATCATGTCCCAGGTCTTAGATGGTAAGTGGTCCTTCAGTTCAGATTCCCATCTCGCAACATACGTTGGTGGGTGTGTGGACTGGTGAGGTAGGAGTATTTTATAGGATATAGATAAAGTGCCGTTATGGGGCATTTGCGCATAGCACAATGATTCAAAAGGTGTCATGGGTCTAGAGATATTAAGTTTGTTCAGGTGCCTCTGAAGACTATGGGAGATCTGGTTATATGTTAGCCAGTTGCAATGGTCGAGGCCTAGAATATCCAAAATCTCTTATTTAGTTTTGAGTTTGTTGTTTTGTAAGACTGTGTACCAGGACAAGAGTTGGTGCATTGTTAGGGTATACTGGGAATGCGTATGAGAGTGAGTAATGGTCCTTATGTCGTGAGATAATGGTGTCAAAGGGGATTGTGGGGACGAAATTTATTTGTATGACCTTAGAATTTTATGCCATACTTTAAGTGTTTCTTGAACTGTAAGAGGCCTATCAGGTTGAGCAAGAGTGATAAGGCCTTGAGTGTCTAGTGACCAACATTGTCCCCCCAGCTGGACCCCACCGCAGAGCTTAGCCTCCAAGGTCACCCATTCCTTATGGGCAGCATGTTTGCACCAATCTACGATTCTGGACATGTAAGTGGCGTACTTATAAATCTGAAGATTTGGCGCTCCTATACCTCCCTGTAGTTTATTACGGTATAAGGTGTGGGTAGCTATTCTTGGTCTTTTATTACTCCATATAAAGGAGTTTATTATTTTTTGTAGTAGATGTATTGATTTGTCAGGGACAGGGAGTGTCTGCAAGAGATAGAGGATCTTCGGAAGGATAATCATTTTAATAGAGTTAATCCTGCCCAACCAGGATAAGGGTTTACTCTTCCAGGAATTTAGGGTAGAAGTTATATGTGTTTTAAGTGGTTCGAGGTTTAGAGGGATAAGTTTATGTAGATATGGGGAGATATAAACCCCTATGTACTTAAGTGCTACTGGTTCTTGTTTAAATTGATGTGTTGTGAGGAGGTACAGTTCACGTTGCAGTGTTCCAATATTGATAAATTCTGATTTTTAATAGTTTATACGAAAAAATGACATCTCACCAAATTCCTGTAACGCTGACATAAGTGCAGGTACTGAGATTTCTAGGTTTGTTAGGGTTAGGATAATATCATCCGCGTATAGAGAGGTTTTGAATTCAGTTTGATCTACAACTATACCCCTGATTTCTGGATTGTATCTGATATATGTTGCCAGGACCTCCATTGCTAGGATGAATAGGGTGGGGGACAAGGGGCAACCCTGTCTGGTTCCATTGTTAATGTGAAAAGATTCAGACAATGAGTTGTTTAACTTGATTTTGGCCGTGTGATTATTATATAAGGCAAAACTTTTATTGAGGAATTCAGTGTTAAATCCAAATTTTAGGGAAAGACCAGTTCAAGCGGTCGAATTCTTTTTCAGCATCCATAGAGAGAATTACAGAAGGAATATGGAGGGTATTTGCAAATTCTATTATTATTATTATAATTATTTGAGTAGTATTGTCCCTGGCTTCTCTATGTGGAGTAAATACTACTTGGTTTAGATGGATCAGATCTGGGAGCACTTTGTTTAGACGAGCAGCAATAATTTTGGCATATAGTTTAACATCTATATTTAATAGGGAAATGGGGTGGAAATTTGAAGTGACTGTAGCTGGTCTACTGGGTTTGGGCAGAACCACCACGTTTGACTCTAACATAGAGGGGGGGAATTTAGCCCCTTGACCTATCGCATTAAAAATTGTAGCCAAATGTGGAGCTAGACTGTCCTGGAAAACTTTGTAGTATTTCGCAGAGAACCTGTCTGGGCCCGGGCTTTTCCCATTTTCTGAGACAGAGAGGGGAGAGTTAAGTTGCTCCAATTGGGTGTTCGTTAGTGTGGGTAATGGGCAGTTTTTTAAATATTCATCCAATTTGTGATGAAGGTGAGAGGGGTCAATAGTTGATGATATGTTATATAAATCCGAATAATAGGATTGAAATGCCTGAAGAATTTTGGATGTGGTGGTTAATGGTGGTTTGTTAGTAGGTTTAATTTCGTAAATGTGTGATTTAAGTTTCTTCTTTTTTAAGGCTCTTGCCAAATATTTGCCAGCTATATTATTCTCATAATGAAATAAGCTATTGGTTTTACGAGAAAGGTTATGATATTCTATTTGTAAGAAATCGTCCAAAGCTTGTCTAACTTCCGTTATTTGGAGCAATATGTTTGCATCCATTGGAGATTGTTTGTGGCAATATTCTAAGTCTGCAAGTTTGGTAGTAAGATCATCATATGTAGCTCTTTGAATGCGTCTCGTTTGGGCTCTAAGTTTGATAAATTCTCCTCTGAGCAAGCATTTGTGTGCCTCCCAGACCGCAAATTGGTTAGAGGTCGAGGGAATATTTATTTGAAAGTACTCTTGTATAACTTTATGTAATTTGTCGACTGGGTCTACTTTTTCAAGTAATGTGTCATCTAATTTCCTAACGGCTAGATTTAGAGTTTGGCGTTAGCCGTCAAAACCAGCGTTAGAGGCTCCTAACGCTGGTTTTGGGCTACCGCTGGTATTTAGAGTCAGTCAGGAAAGGGTCTAACGCTCACTTTGCAGCCGCGACTTTTCCATACCGCAGATCCCCCTACGCCATTTGCGTATCCTATCTTTTCAATGGGATCTTTCTATCACCGGTATTTATAGTAGTGGCTGAAGTGAGCGTTAGAAATCTAACGACAAAACTCCAGCCGCAGAAAAAAGTCAGGAGTTAAGAGCTTTCTGGGCTAACGCCGGTTCATAAAGCTCTTAACTACTGTGCTCTAAAGTACAATAACACCCATAAACTACCTATGTACCCCTAAACCGAGGTCCCCCCACATTGCCGCAACTCTATTAAAAAATGTTAACCCCTAATCTGCCGAGCGCACACCGCCGCAACCTACATTATCCCTATGTACCCCTAATCTGCTGCCCCTAACACCGCCGACCCCTATATTATATTTATTAACCCCTAATCTGCCGCCCCCAACGTCGCCTCCACCTACCTACAATTATTAACCCCTAATCTGCCCAACGGACCTCGCCGCTACTATAATAAATGTATTAACCCCTAATCCGCCTCACTCCCGCCTCAATAAGCCTATAATAAATAGTATTAACCCCTAATCTGCCCTCCCTAACATCGCCGACACCTAACTTCAAGTATTAACCCCTAATCTGCCGACCGGACCTCACCGCTACTCTAATAAATTTAAAGCTAAATACTTATCAGCCAATCAGAATTTTCCTACCTTAATTCCGATTGGCTGATAGAATCCTATCAGCCAATTGGAATTCGAGGGACGCATATTGGATGACGTCATTTAAAGGAACCGTCATTCGGCGAGTAGGCGTTGGTAGAAGAGGATGGATCCGCGTCGGCTGGAAGAAGATGGCTCCGGAAGAAAGAAGATTGAAGATGCCGCTTGATAGAAGACTTCATCCCGATGATGGACTTCTTCAGCGCCCGCTTGGATCAAGACTTCATCCCGATGATGGACTTCTTCAGCCGCCGCTTGGATCAACATTTCAGCCGGAGGATGGACTTCACTCTTCAGCCCCCGCTTGGGCTTGGATCAAGACTTCGGACCCTAACAGGACCGATCGGTGAACCCGGTGAGGTGAAGACAAGGTAGGGAGATCTTCAGGGGCTTAGTGTTAGGTTTATTTAAGGGGGGTTTGAGTTAGATTAGGGGTATGTGGGTGATGGGTTGTAATGTTGGGGGGGGGTATTGTATGTTTTTTTTTTTACAGGCAAAAGAGCTGAATTCTTTGGGGCATGCCCCGCAAAGGGCCCTTTTAAGGGCTGGTAAGGTAAAAGAGCTTTTCTATTTTAATTTTAGAATAGGGTAGGGCATTTTTTTATTTTGGGGGGCTTTGTTATTTTATTAGGGGGCTTAGAGTAGGTGTAATTAGTTTAAAATTGTTGTAATATTTTTCAAATGTTTGTAAATATTTTTTTATTTTTTGTACTTTAGTTAGTTTATTTAATTGTATTTATTTGTAGGTATTGTATTTAATTAATTTATTGATAGTGTAGTGTTAGGTTTAATTGTAACTTAGGTTAGGATTTATTTTACAGGTAATTTTGAAATTATTTTATCTAGGTAGCTATTAAATAGTTATTAACTATTTAATAGCTATTGTACCTGGTTAAAATAATTACAAAGTTGCCTGTAAAATAAATATAAATCCTAAAATAGCTACAATATAATTATTATTTATATTGTAGCTATATTAGGGTTTATTTTACAGGTAAGTATTTAGCTTTAAATAGGAATAATTTATTTAATAAGAGTTAATTTATTTCGTTAGATTTAAATTATATTTAACTTAGGGGGGTGTTAGGGTTAAGGTTAGACTTAGCTTTAGGGGTTAATAGATTTATTAGAGTAGCGGTGAGGTCCGGTCGGCAGATTAGGGGTTAATACTTGAAGTTAGGTGTCGGCGATGTTAGGGAGGGCAGATTAGGGGTTAATACTATTTATTATAGGGTTATTGAGGCGGGAGTGAGGCGGATTAGGGGTTAATAACTTTATTATAGTAGCGGTGAGGTCCGGTCGGCAGATTAGGGGTTAATAATTGTAGGTAGGTGGCGGCGACGTTGGGGGCGGCAGATTAGGGGTTAATAAATATAATATAGGGGTCGGCGGTGTTAGGGGCAGCAGATTATGGGTACATAGGGATAAAGTAGGTTGCGGCAGTGTACGGAGCGGCAGATTAGGGGTTAAAAAATATATACAGGGGTCAACGATAGCGGGGGCGGCAGATTAAGGGTTAATAAGTTTAAGGCTAGGGGTGTTTAGACTCGGGGTACATGTTAGGGTGTTAGGTGCAGACGTAGGAAGTGTTTCCCCATAGGAAACAATGGGGCTGCGTTAGGAGCTGAACGCTGCTTTTTTGCAGGTGTTAGGTTTTTTTTCAGCTCAAACTGCCCCATTGTTTCCTATGGGGGAATCGTGCACAAGCACGTTTTTGAAGCTGACCGCGTCCGTAAGCACAGCTGGTATTTAGAGTTGCAGTGGCGGTAAATATGCTATACGCTCCATTTTTGGAGCCTAACGCAGCCCTTCTGTGAACTCTAAATACCAGCCGTATTTAAAAGGTGCGGGCGAAAAAAAGCCAGCGTTAGATACGCGGGTCGTTACCGACAAAACTCTAAATCTAGACGATAGGAACTTTAAATTTTAGTGTTCTGGCCAGGAATCATGAAGCAAAACCACTGAATGGTCTGACCAGGCGGTGGGGGATATTTGACACTTTTTTACCTGAGCGAGGCTTACTTGATTAGTAAGGAAATAGTCAATCCTACTATAAGACTTATTGGTATGTGAATAAAACATGTAATCCCTGGTGGTAGGGTGTTGAAATCTCCAGATGTCATATAGTTTGTGAAGTCTGAGTTGTTTCCAAAAATAAGCATGGAATTTTATATTGAACTTAAGACGGGGAATGTTGTTATCTAGATGTGGTTGAAAGTGCAGATTGAAGTCCCCCCCTATATATATATTGGGCCTGCTGAAATGTCTAGTATGCGGTTCAATAATTGCATAAAAAAGGGTTTCGGATTACTATTAGGAGCGTATATGTTGATAAGTGTAACTGGTCTTCCATATAGGAGTCCCATTAGCCCCAGAAAACGGCCCTCTGTATCTGTTTCTTTTTTAAGCAATGTGAAAGGTATCTTTTGTTTCAACAAAATACTAACTCCGCATTTTTTAGAGGCCCTCTAAACCCCCTCCAAATTTTATTGTCTGTTTACTTAACTCATCTCACCCTGACCAGATTCTAACATTCCAATTGGCCTTACCAACTGTCTTTGATTAGCAATTAACTAAATTTAGTGGACTCAGCTGACTGCCCTATCTGTATATATTTCAGACTAGTTTGGGGATGTGCACTGCACAGGGGTGCACTGCTTACAGGGCTGTGTACTTTTTAACAATAGCAAATGTTCACATTTTCAAAGTGAACATTTTATAAGTTTTACTAACTAACAAACTGCCTACTGACATCTGCTAAGGAATGCTGAGTTAACCTACTGTCTCTTCTGCTTTCAGGTACGTGAATTAAGGCCCTGTATTGAAATCCTGCTCTTCCCTGCTTTTCTGTCATTTTACACCAAGTCTCTCTTTTTGGTACTTGAATTAAGGCCCTGCATTTAAATCCTGCTCTTCCCTGCTTTTCTGTCATTTTACACAAAGTCTCTCTGTATATATGTATATTGAGCACATGAATTTAGGCTGTTAAAATTAAGTCCTGCATTTTTTTGTAATGATTTTTCCCAATGTCTCAATTCTAATGTCTAGTTAATTGCCATGTGATGCTCAATCCTTATCAATACTTGCTATAACTCTAAAATTTATAGTTGTCTTATGTCACAGTTGTAACCCCCTCCAAATTTTATTGTCTGTTTACTTAACTCATATCACCCTGACCAGACTCTAACATTCCAATTGGCCTTACCAACTGTCTTTGATTAGCAATTAACTAAATTTAGTGGACTCAACTGACTGCCCTACCTGTATATATTTCAGACTAGTTTGGGGATGTGCACTGCACAGGGGTGCACTGCTTACATGGCTGTGTACTTTTTAACAATAGCAAATGTTCACATTTTCAAAGTGAACATTTTATAAGTGAGGCACTAATTTTTAAGAATTATACAATAATTGAACAAGGATTGGGTAAGGGGCAAGACACATGGAAAGTACTCTTGTAATACTATGTTTTATGTATCTCATTGTATCCTTTTGCAAGTGCTGCTGTAATACTGTGTCTTATGTGTTTACTTGGTTCCCACTTTCATAATAATGCTCAATATCTTCATACTCCTTTTTGCTACCTCTTGTCTCTATAACAAACTACATTACTCACTTACTCCTTCTCCCTCTCCACCTGCACTGTTAATTAGCCCATCTCTCTTATACTCACCTTACTTTTGTACTCATGAACTTTACCTATTTCTAAACACTCTCTCTCCCCCCTGCACTTCAGCCAAACAACAGTCTCATTACTGCAAATTTGCTTCTGCTTCTCATGTCACTCTCCCTCTTGCTCATACTAGCTGCTGGCGACATCTCCCCTAATCCTGGTCCCTCACAACCTCCTAGCCTTTCGCATCCTTGTGTACCTTTCAATAGACTTCATAAACTAAACTCTGGTAACCTTAATTACATTCCTCTTACATCTAAAAACCCCTCCCCCTTCACTTGTGCACTCTGGAACTCTCGTTCTGTTTGCAACAAGCTCACTTCTATCCATGATTTCTTTATCTCCCACTCTCTTAACCTTCTGGCTCTTACAGAAACCAGGCTCTCTGCTTCAGACACAGAATCCACTGCTGCACTGTCACATGGGGGTCTCCATTTCAGCCACACTCCTAGGTCTGGCAATAGACAAGGAGGTGGTGTTGGTATTTTACTTTCCTCTCGTTGCACCTTCCAACAAATACAGCCCTTCTCTTCACTCACATTTTCTTCATTTGAAGCACACATGATTTGGTTATTCTCTCCCCTCTCTATACATGTTGCACTCATATACCACCCCCCTGGCTCCCCAACTCAATTTTTAGATCACTTTGCTGCCTGGCTTCCTTATTTCCTTTCCTCAGACACCCCTGCCCTCATTCTTGGCGACTTTAACATCCCTCTTGACAATCCCAATGCCTCCTCTGCAATACAACTTCTTCAACTGACTTCCTCTTTCGGCCTGTCACAATGGACTGACTCTCCCACTCACAAAGATGGTCATTCCCTTGATCTGATTTTCACCTATCGATGCACTCTTTCAAATTTAACAAACTCCCCTTTTCCTCTCTCTGACCATCATCTCCCAACTTGCAACACCACTTCCCTACCTACAACTCCCCCTCCCTCTACCCCTCACACCAAACTTCACAGAAACACTAAGTCACTAGATCTGCATCAGCTCGCTAGCTCTCTCAAACCTCTCCTCTCATCCATCACCTCATTTTCTTGCCCTGACCAATCTATCTGCCAGTATAATTCCACCCTTACATCGGTCATTGACACTCTGGCTCCTCCAACCTTAGTTAAGAAAACACACTCTCATCCTCAGCCCTGGCATACTCCTCTGACACAATACCTACGCAGATGCTCCCGTACTGCTGAGCGACATTGGAGGAAATCTCGGAGTTCAGCTGACTTTCTTCACTAGAAGTTATTCTGCCCTTAATCTTTATAAGCAACAATATTTTTCTAATCTCATCTCTACTCTTTCCTCTAACCCTAAACGTCTGTTCTCCACGTTCAACACTCTTCTCTGCCCACCCCCACCTCCTAACACAACCTCTCTCTCAGCTCAAGATTTTGCAAGCCACTTCAAAAACAAAATTGACTCCATCAGAAGTGAAATCATCTCTCAACATACTTCCAATCTCCCACCCCCTCAAAAGCTCACTATCACCCAAAACCCAAATATCCAAAAATGCAGCTCTTTTGCCCCTGTTAATGAGGATTAAGTTTTATACTGTCCTCCCAACTCACTACCTGTCCCCTCGACCCCATCCCCTCACAGCTACTCCCCTCCCTCTCTTCTACCCTCACCCCCATACTCACACACATTTTCAACCTCTCCCTCAGCACTTGTATATTTCCCTCATCTCTAAAACATGCACTGGTCACACCTATCCTAAAAAAACCTTCCCTTGATCCAACCTCCCCTTCCAATTACCGCCCTATTTCCCTACTCCCTCTTGCCTCAATGCTCCTCGAAAAGCTAGTTTATGCACGTCTATCCCATTTCCTTACACTAAACTCTCTTCTTGACCCACTGCAATCTGGATTTCGCTCCCATCACTCTACAGAGACAGCAATTATCAAGGTTACCAATGACCTACTTACAGCAAAATCCAAAGGCCACTTCTCTCTGCTTATCCTCCTTGACCTGTCTGCAGCCTTTGACACTGTTGACCACCCTCTTCTGCTCCAAACCCTCCAATCCTTCGGCATCTGTGACACAGCTCTCTCGTGGTTCTCTTCCTATCTGACTAACCGTACATTTAGTGTAGTCTTCTCCGGAGCATCCTCTGCCCATTACCACTTTCTGTTGGGGTACCTTAAGGCTCTGTCCTTGGTCCCCTTCTCTTTTCAATCTACACGTCGTCACTAGGTTCCTTAATAAAGTCCCATGGGTTTCAATACCATTTGTATGCCGATGACACCCAAATCTACCTCTCTGCACGAGACCTACCTCCTTCCTTACTAACCCGTGTCACTAACTGTCTTTCTCACATCTCATCTTGGATGTCCTCTCACTACCTTAAGCTAAATCTCTCCAAATCTGAACTCCTTATTTTTCCCCCTTCTTCCAATGTCTCCACCCCCAAAATTTCTATAACTGTTGATAATTCCATCATTACCCCTACCCCGCACGCCCGATGTCTTGGCTCAGATCTTTAATTTACTCCTCACATTCAGTCCTTGGCTAAAGCCTGCCGCTTCTACCTTAAAAACATTGCTAAAATTAGACATTTCCTTACACAAGATACAACCAAGATTTTAATCTACTCTCTCATCCTTTCCCGCCTCGACTACTGCAATTCCGTCCTCTCTGGTCTACCTAGCTGCCGCATAGCTCCTTTACAGTCCATTATGAATGCCTCTGCCAGGCTCATCTTCCTTACTCGTCGCTCTTCATCTGCTGCACCTCTCTGCCAATCCCTTCACTGGCTTCCTCTTGCCTCTAGGATTAAACATAAAATCCTCACCCTGACATATAAAGCTCTCAACTGCACTGCTCCCCCCCTACATCTCAGAACTTGTCTCTAGATACTCTCCCTCCCGTCCCCTTCGATCAGCTCAGGATCTCCTCCTCTCCTCCTCTCTTGTTACTTCCTCACATTCACGTTTACAGGACTTCTCCAGACTGGCCCCCATCTTGTGGAATTCCCTGCCTCGTTCCATAAGACTCTCCCCTAGTTTTAACAGCGTTAAGCACTCCCTAAAAACTCTACTATTCAGGGATGCATACAACCAACACTAACCTTTCCTAACACCATTGCTTTCCCCTTGAACCCCTTAGATTGTAAGCCTATGAGCCCAACTGTTTACAGATCGCTTCATAAGAGCCGACTACAACAGTGAAGCTCTCGGCAGGGCTCTCTACCCATTTGACCCCTACAAAAGCTATCCTGTACACCGACTATGTTTACAGCGCTGCGGAATCTGTTGGCGCTCTACAAATACCTGATAATAATAATAATGTCTTTGCATTGTAAAATGAATAACACAATATGTAACACATAACAACAAAAATTCAAAAACAAAATTATCTCTAAGTCTGAAATCAGACATAAAGAGAGATATAGTGCTCGGGGGGGGGGGGGGGGGGAATACAAACATAAAGTCTCTTATTTTATTAGTGTAAAGTTCTTACCCACCCTAAACTAAGGTCAGGACTTGGGTATATTTCCATTTAGCCTGGGGTAATTATTAACTATTACTGAAACAGGGGTAATGCTTATAACATATCTATGATGATACAATATATGAGAACAGATAGTTCAACTTTGAGTATCTAGAGGGCAGACAGAACACCTGTCATGGTACAGTTACCTACTTCAACTTCGACAAGAGGTCCATCATGTTTCAGAAAACCAGGCGGCTGCCAACTCAGGCCTCAAAGAGCAACAGTCTTAGATGGTATACTATCTTTTCTGGGCATCTTGGTTTGCCATCTTGCGGGGTTGTTGCTTGATCTTATAGTGTTTTTCTGTGGTTCCGTGGTCGGTGGAGCGAGATCCGTTGAGTGATCTATGCCCAGATCTTTACTAAAGGCATTCATGTCTTCGGGTTTGCTGTAGACGAATCTTCTGTTGTCCTGTATTACCATTAGCTGTGTAGGAAACCCCCATCTATAGGGTATCTTCTTGTTGTGAAGTAAAGTTGTCAGGGGGGTAAATTCCTTCTGGCGTTGCAATGTTCTCGTTGAGAGGTCTTGATAGACTTGTATGACATTACCACGGAATCTCACAGGTTGTTGTCGTCTAGATTGGTTAAGAAGCATTTCTTTTTCTAGGAAGTTCTTAAATCTGATTATGATGTCTCTAGGTGGGGCTGTATCTGGAGGCCTCGGCCTAAGAGCTCTATGTGCTCTTACCCAGAGGATGTTTTCCGTATACGATTTTTCCTTTAAAGCAGAAAAGAGGGCCTGTAAATATTCTGGAAAATCTCTGGGCAGGATAGACTCAGGAATACCTCTTAGACGCAAAAAAAATTCTCCTACTTCTGTTTTATAAGTCGTCTATTTTATCCATTAATACTTCAATATTATCCTGTTGTGTGGAAGAGCTATTTTCAATACATATGATGTCTTCTCTAATTTCTTCAGTGTCTGCCTCCAGCATTTCCACTCTAGAGCTCATAGATTGTAATTCTTGTTTGAGATCAGTAAGCTCCTCTCTAAGGCAGGTTCTACAAATATCTGATCTGTTGTAGAATTCTGAGTCTGTGGGCTGGGAAAAGGCTTAGTTTTGCCACTAGAATTAGCTGTGGGTGATTGTTCTGTACCGAACAATGAAGAAATAGTGTGTGCCTTAGCTACCGGTAGCTTAGCTGCTTTGTCAGCTTTAGATGGTCTTCTGGACGCCATAACAGGGTGTGTCACTGTTCCCCAGGAGTCACAAAAAGTTGTGGCAGTCTAGGATAGGGAGATGTATGTTTGCCTGTCTCCTATATCCTAATAGGAAGGTGAATGTAGTCCACACGTGTGATTATTGAAGTGTGTGCTGGTTCACTGTACTGATTTCAGTAATGTGCCTCTTATTTAATTAGTAACCATAATATGGCAGTATTCCTGCAGTATTATGATAAGGTACACCAGTGACTTGCTACTCTATAACAGACTCCAGCCCCTTTTAATATGTCCAGCTCTGTCTCCTGCAGCTATTGTTATGGCCGTGCATTCCTATATCAGTGTTGCTGTTTAGTACCAGTCTGCTGCGCGGGGCCCCGCTATGACTCCTCTACTATGTGACAGATCGTAAGTCCCAGTTTTCCCTGTTGTGATCTCACTAACTCCTCTAATTGTCCCCGCTCACCTTCTGGAGTCCGGTGGTGGTATAGATATGAGACCGCTACGTAAGCACTATAGCCAGATGTGTAAGTAGCGCGGTCTTACTTGTGAAGCTCGGCAAGATGGCGCCCACAGTGTGTTTAGTGCAGCTCTGTGATTTCCAGCACCGGGCCTCCTACTGTAAAGTGCCATCTTGTTAAGAGTCTCTCCAGGTTCAATTTATGTCCCCCTTTCTAGCATAATGCTAGATTATGTTCCATAAGGATGTAACTGGCCCCAGGTAATTATCTCAAGACTTTACTTGCGGAGCTCCGGATTTATGCGACCATCATGGTTGCTACCAAGCTCCGCCCCCTCCCCAATACTCACAATTTTAACGTACTAGTTTGATTTACAAAAACATTTAATGTTTGCAACTCCCTTCTGTCACCATATTTTGATTATTGGTTGTTATTGGTTGTTAGTAAATTGAAATGTAATAAAAAATAAATAAAAGCAATTGAAGTTCACATTTAACCCCTTCAGGATGGGGTCAAGTGCACAAGACCAGAGCAAAATTCTGATATAAACAAAAGGGGGAAACTGGAAGTCCCGTGATCGGCACTCCAGGAGCCACTGATTGGATCCTGGGGGACTGCCTTTATGGCTAGCCACGTCCCCAAGTCAGATCTTCCATATCTTTATCGAGAAGAGCAGCAGGACACAAAAATGTAGGGCTATCAATTCCGTCCTAACGGCTTTAAAGCCCAGTACTTTTAGGATGGCATGGAACCTCCTAACGGCGTCAGATGATTAAATGTTAAAAGGAAAGAAAAATTCCTTATTGTTCTTCAGCCTGTGTAGTTACAGTCTCTCAAAATACCAATGCAGGTGGTGGATCTAGATCTGACCTGGCTCACAGACACAGCAAGACATTGCTGTGTCTGTTTTTGACCATTCTCACCATCCTTTGCCTTTGCCTCTCCGATATTTTACTTTTGCCTTGACAAAAACTGTGCCTGTGGTCTTCCATTTCCTCACTATTTTCCTCACAGTGGACACTGACAGCTTAAATCTCTGCGATAGCTTTTTGCAGCCTTCCCCTAAACCATAATGTTGAACAATCTTTGTTTTCAGGTCATTTGAGAGTTGTTTTGAGGCCCCCATGTTGCCACTCTTCAGAGGAGAGTCAAAGAGAACAACAACTTGCAATTGGCCACCTTAAATACCTTTTCTCATGATTGGATTCACCTGTCTATGAAGTTTAAGGCTTGATGGGCTCAGAAAACTAATTGTGTGTTCCAATTAATCAGTGCTAGGTAGTTACAGGTATTCAAGTCAACAAAATGACAAGGGTGCCCAAATTTATGCACCTGTCTAATTTTGTTTTGATGCATATGGCACATTTTCTAAGAACAGGAGAAGTGGACCGAGCGCTACACCCAGGGCCTTAAGCTTACTAACTATATAGCCTCCTAGTAGGCTAACAATACAAAAGTTAAAATGGGGAGAGAGTAAGCGCTAAAAAGCTTAAAAGGCTAGTAAAAGGTACATTTTAATACATATAAAAATTTACAAATGGCAATCAGACGCATGGATCCATGTCTGACTTAACAAAAAAATATATATATATATAATAAACAAATCTAAAAATATCTAAAAATATCCAATGGAGTATAGCATGTGACGCTGACTTAGTGAGCCAGTGATGAGGAGTTAGGACATGTACATTCAATAATATAAACAACCTAAGTGAGTGATTGAGTGCACACAATAGCTTTCAGCAAAGAAAAATAGCATTCACAAAAAATAGTGTTCACAAAAATTGGCGTACATAAAAAATGTTCAAATGTTCAACCGGTTATATGTAAGTGAATCCAGTAGTGTTTCCTCCAAAGTGACGTGTAGAAATATAACGTGAAGTCAATAATAGTAGAATGTAAACGTTGAGTGGGTCAAATTATTGTGGTTCAGCTGCTAAATTAAAAAATTGTAAATCCGTGAGGTGTATAAAAATAAAAATAAAAATAACTTGTGAAAAAATCCACGTGGAAAACTTGAATTCAAATGATAAACAAAGGTCAAAATCAAAAGACAAAAATCAAAAGACAAAAATATCAAAAGACAAAAATAGAAAATCAGTGATAATATTAAAAAGCACTAAAGATCTAGTGAAAACAAATCCTTAATTCAGATCTTAAAAATCCTTGGTAAGATCCATAACAAACAAATACATCGATAAAATACCTAAAAGGGAACAAAAGAGAAACAAATAGTGCAACACTGTATATGATATATAATATAGTTAATTAAAACCAAGCTCACCAGTATGCCAACGTGTTTCGGCCTAGACTAGGCCTTTCTCAAGACTATACTGTATCAGAAAATCTGGGAGCTTTAAGTAGGGTCAGTGTTGAAATGATTGGTGCTGTTTTGGCGCCATTTTTAGAGGCACCTCCCTTTCCTGTTTCACCCATTGCATCTCTGGGATATTTCCTATGTTATGTTTCCTGTTTCACCCATTGCATCTCTGGGATATTTCCTATGTTATGTTTCCTGTTTCACCCATTGCATCTCTGGGATATTTCCTATGTTATGTTTCCTGTTTCACCCATTGCATCTCTGGGATATTTCCTATGTTATGTTTCCTGTTTCACCCATTGCATCTCTGGGATATTTCCTATGTTATGTTTATGTTTTCCCATCTTAAAGGTTAATTGGTTCCTATTATTGCCACAAATTCTAGTATAAATCTAGATTTTCCTATTTATTTGTTTTTTTATTTTCATTATTAGGTAATAGTAGCGTTTTGTCAATGTTGTTATTATTATATTCTGTGTTAACTCAGCTAGTTTTCTGGGCGGGTTTCCCCTTTCTTTGGGCTCAAATTGCTTATTTATTTACATGGACTGGTTCTCATTTATGAATTGCCCCTGTTGATGTCAAAAACTTAATTTCAAATGCGATCTTATTTTGAAAATTGCTATGACCGGAAGTGGCCTGGTATCGCGGCATCAACTTCCGTTTTAGCTTTTGGGAGACATTGTTTATTCGATTCACCGGTCTCTATCATGTGACCAGAAGTTCTTTGGTCCACCGGTCTGCATCATATGACCGGAAGGTGCAGCATCATATTCCCCATTGACTTATGGGATATGTAGTTCCCTCACTTATTAGGACTACAGATCTTTCTCAGATATTCGGTATTACCCGATCTTACTATGGCTCATTGTCTCTGTGTCTATAACATATAATGTCAGAGTCAATGTGCCAATATGTAATAGAATCGGTTACTGGGAATAGTCAATTCTTTGAATAATGTATGTAATTTCTTACAATGCTAATCTGTCACTGCTTATAGTAAAACTGCTTCTAATAAAACTCGCTATATTAATTCTAAGCACATTCTTGGATCCTAATAAAACTCACTTTCTTAATTCTAGGCACATTCTTGGATCCTAATATTGAATAGCTTTACAATTTACTTTTATTTGTTCATACTTTCGTAATGGATAGCCGTTTCACTGCTTCCTTCTAGTTCTTTTGAAAATAAAGCCTATGGGTATTCTCAAGGAGCCATTGAGTCATATATGACCTTGATAAAGTATAGACCTGCAATGTTTATCTAACTTAACATTGTGAGACGTTTATTGCATCCTAATGCTGTATCTCACCGCCGATGGTGGGATGACAAACTGTAATGTCTCAAGAGGGATCAAGGATCTTCCTATCTGTTCACAGTGAAGGTGTAAGCTCAAATCTAATTGGGAGGGTTTCATTACATTTGTATGTGTATATAAAGGACTTTAGGTGACCATTAACCAGAAATCAGCTGGTGTAAGATCAGACGTAAATACACTCAAAGTGATGGCTTCTGTTTGACTTTGGGGCAGACGTGGGGTAGAGGATACAAGATACAAAATCTTCAAATTATGATATTTCATTTCACTCATTAAGTAGTCCTACATTGGATTGTTATGTATAGACCAGTGTATGAATACAGGTTTTTTTTTTTTTTTTTTTCCTATGATAATTTTAGTTCAATATGACAATTTTAAAGTTGTCATACTGAATGTGTTCAGTTTGACAAAGCTGGGTGTATTCAATACGACATTGTCGCAATTCTTTAGGTCTATTATTCCCGTGTATGGATCTGTTGCCAGGTGTTAATTACTTGACAAATGTACTTATGCTTGTATATTTACTCATTGGTGCTGATGTATCTTTGTGACCAAATTGTCCTATGCCTGATGTTATGTTTCTCTCTCTGATATGATTTTGTTCTTTAATGAGCGACTAACATTTTGTAATACAGAACAAGTATTATGCCCACTCTGAATTTTTACATTTCCCTTGGTTTTTATAGGAAACGGAGAGGGTTAGTATTTTCGATTTTCACTTCCACTCTAGTTTATAGCTTTCATGTATTCGATCTCCCTTTATAGGTACATAGAAAATAGTGATGAATGCAGAGGTAAATATTTAGTTGGGATACTGTGTGGGGTAACCAACTTAGCGGTCGCATGTTGGGATCCTATCTCTCTAACTTAGGTCATATCATATTTGAACACTCAGAGATGGATGGTGGTTGTTATTTAATAGATGTCATTTAATGGAGATCAGGTGTGCAAGGTCTTCTTTCTGATTTAAACCTCTAGGGTATAGACAGTCCATCATAAATATCCATCTTGACTCATTGAATAGTAGTTTTTGCTCATGGTTTCCTCCTCTCCAGTCTTTTTTGACCTTCTGTATCACAAAATAACTAAAATCTTTCAGATTCCCCTTGTGGGTAGTTGCAAAATGCTTGTAGAGTGGGGTATCTATTCTGCCTTTCTCTATGCATAGGATGTGTTCCCTGATCCTATCTTTGAGGGCCCTTGATGTCTGCCCTATATATTGTAATCCGCAGGAGCAGGAAACTAGATAGATCACATTTTTGTCGCTACATCTGATCAACTCTTTGATCCTATGTTTCTCGTTTCTCTGGTGTGATGAGAAAGTATCCGTTTTTCGTCCGTTCTTACAAGCTTTACAGCTTGGACATGGGTAGAAGCCTTTAATGCTTTTTCCTTGGTGATTGGTCGTGTCGTTATTATTTCCTTTCCTAGGTATACTAGGAGCTATCATCGTTTTCAGGTTCCTAGTTCTCCTATAAATGAATCTCGGATGTGGATTCAGCCTTTCCCCAATCACGTCATCATCTTTGAGTATCGCCCAATGTTTCTTAATAATCTTTTCCAGGATGGATCTGTTCTCACAGTACTCGGATATCATAGGCACATTGATTGTTTCATCATCCCAGGTTTTTCTTGGTTTGTTTTTATAACTCAGGAGGTTCTCTCTCTTGATCTTACTGACTTCTTCGATTTTATCATCCAACGACTTATTGTCATACCCTCTTTCCAAGAAACGTTGTTTCAGTATGTCAGCCTGTGCAGTCCATTGTTCTATAGTAGAACAATTTTTCTTGACCCTCAAGAATTGGCCCTTGGGTATATTTGACTTCCAGGTGGGATGATGGCAGCTTGTGTTATGGATATAGTTGTTACAGTCAACCTCCTTGAAGAAGGTTGACGTCTCGAGCTTCCCATCTTTCACTTCAATTCTCAGATCCAGAAAGTCCAGTTTCTCTTGGCTGTATTGGTATGTAAACTTAAGATTCTTTTTGTTGTGGTTCATTACATTGATAGTATGTAGCAGATCTTCCAATGTTCCACTCCAAATCAAAAAGATGTCATCTATATATCTTGAATATAGGACCAGGTCCGCGCCAGCTGGACATGAGTCCCAGAAGATGTTTTCCCATAGGCCCATGTAGAGATTGGCGTAGCTTGGCGCGAACCTGGTCCCCATTGCTGTGCCGCACAATTGCCTGTAAAACTGATTATTGTTACAGAAATAGTTGTGATTCAAGATATATTTAATACAGTCCAAAATGAATATCCTCTGTTCTTCTGGTATTTCCTCATCCTTTAGTAGGAATGAGTTTACTGCTTCAATTCCTAGGTCATGTGGGATACTTGTATAAAGTGACGTAACGTCACATGTGGCCATTATATAGTTGTTCTTCCAGGTCATTGAATTTAGCAGTGACAGAATTTGTGTGGAGTCTCTGAGATGTGATGGTAATGATATTACATATTTCTGTAACATCTTATCCACGTATTCAGATAAGTTGCTTGTCAAAGATCCTATCCCAGATATAATGGGCCTTCCTGGTGGATCGTTTAAGGATTTATGGACTTTCGGTAGTTGATAAAATACGGGTGTTTTTGGGTATGGTATTCTTATGTAATTATATTCCCTTTCACTGAGAATCCCTTCGGTTTTAGCTGTTCCGAGGAGGGCATCTAGCTCTTTCTTGAACCTAACTACTGGGTTGCTGCAGAGCTTTTGGTAGGTATTGGTGTCATTTAGAATCCTCAGACATTCGTCCTCATACTTTACCTTGTCCATAATAACAATTCCACCTCCTTTGTCGGCTGGTTTTATAGTCAGTTTATGATTCTTTTCTAGGCTTTTAATTGTCTCCAATTGTGATCTTGTCAGATTATGCCTGATTTTATTACATTTGGATAAATTCAGGTTCCTGATGTCTTGACAGATATTCATTTCAAATGTCTCGATGTGACTCCCTTTGCTGGTTATAGGGTAGAATGAAGACTTCGCCTTCAGATCAGTATGCGTAAATCTGTTATCTATATTCCTACTTAGAGGTGTTTGATAAGTATCAATGGGAGATTTTAGGAAATGCCTTTTTAGGGTTAATTTCCTTACCAGCTCCTTTGCGCTTATGAAAGTTTGAAACTTGTCCATTTTCTTAGATGGAGCAAAGCTCAGTCCATATGAGAGTACCTCTTTCTCTTTTTCTGTCAGAACTGTGGAGCTTAAGTTAAACAGTCCTTTCGTCGTTTTGACAGTATTAACACTTCTGGGGTCGCTACTCTTTGGGCTTCGTGTTATGATCTGTTCAGGCTTCTGTTTCCAGGTTTGGAAATACCAGGCCATACTATGGCCACCTCCGTCCACAAACTCATTATCACAGACGGCAGCACCATTATCGTGATGATAGAAGATCACCGTTTCCACTAGGGGACAACTATGGAAAGAGTCCATTCTTCATGGACCAAAGGAAAAATCATTTGAGGTTTGATGAGAGACCTTATGCACATACAGGCCATAGAGAACACAATGATTACATGTATAACGGACACAGAAAACAAAGTTGGAAAGACGACCCTCCCTACAACCAAAATATATCCAAAGAATCACAATGGAGGAACAACCAACAATACTCCAATGTGAAGGTGGGCCAACAAAAACACACCCCACAACAACATAGGAGTGTTACAATACAAGAAAAAGGCCAAGAAACAGGCGAGGTTTTTTTAGGGGAAAGCCCCCTTCCACCAAGGGAAAAAGAGAAAAACAAATCAACATTAAAGAGAAAGAACCTGGACATGGAAGAACAATCCTGTTCCGTAAACAAAAAAAGACCTCTAGAGGGTCCAGAGGGGGCAGCAGGTCAAGGAAACAGAAGCCTGAACAGATCATAACACGAAGCCCAAAGAGTAGCGACCCCAGAAGTGTTAATACTGTCAAAACGACGAAAGGACTGTTTAACTTAAGCTCCACAGTTCTGACAGAAAAAGAGAAAGAGGTACTCTCATATGGACTGAGCTTTGCTCCATCTAAGAAAATGGACAAGTTTCAAACTTTCATAAGCGCAAAGGAGCTGGTAAGGAAATTAACCCTAAAAAGGCATTTCCTAAAATCTCCCATTGATACTTATCAAACACCTCTAAGTAGGAATATAGATAACAGATTTACGCATACTGATCTGAAGGCGAAGTCTTCATTCTACCCTATAACCAGCAAAGGGAGTCACATCGAGACATTTGAAATGAATATCTGTCAAGACATCAGGAACCTGAATTTATCCAAATGTAATAAAATCAGGCATAATCTGACAAGATCACAATTGGAGACAATTAAAAGCCTAGAAAAGAATCATAAACTGACTATAAAACCAGCCGACAAAGGAGGTGGAATTGTTATTATGGACAAGGTAAAGTATGAGGACGAATGTCTGAGGATTCTAAATGACACCAATACCTACCAAAAGCTCTGCAGCAACCCAGTAGTTAGGTTCAAGAAAGAGCTAGATGCCCTCCTCGGAACAGCTAAAACCGAAGGGATTCTCAGTGAAAGGGAATATAATTACATAAGAATACCATACCCAAAAACACCCGTATTTTATCAACTACCGAAAGTCCATAAATCCTTAAACGATCCACCAGGAAGGCCCATTATATCTGGGATAGGATCTTTGACAAGCAACTTATCTGAATACGTGGATAAGATGTTACAGAAATATGTAATATCATTACCATCACATCTCAGAGACTCCACACAAATTCTGTCACTGCTAAATTCAATGACCTGGAAGAACAACTATATAATGGCCACATGTGACGTTACATCACTTTATACAAGTATCCCACATGACCTAGGAATTGAAGCAGTAAACTCATTCCTACTAAAGGATGAGGAAATACCAGAAGAACAGAGGATATTCATTTAGGACTGTATTAAATATATCTTGAATCACAACTATTTCTGTAACAATAATCAGTTTTACAGGCAATTGTGCGGCACAGCAATGGGGACCAGGTTCGCGCCAAGCTACGCCAATCTCTACATGGGCCTATGGGAAAACATCTTCTGGGACTCATGTCCAGCTGGCGCGGACCTGGTCCTATATTCAAGATATATAGATGACATCTTTTTGATTTGGAGTGGAACATTGGAAGATCTGCTACATACTATCAATGTAATGAACCACAACAAAAAGAATCTTAAGTTTACATACCAATACAGCCAAGAGAAACTGGACTTTCTGGATCTGAGAATTGAAGTGAAAGATGGGAAGCTCGAGACGTCAACCTTCTTCAAGGAGGTTGACTGTAACAACTATATCCATAACACAAGCTGCCATCATCCCACCTGGAAGTCAAATATACCCAAGGGCCAATTCTTGAGGGTCAAGAAAAATTGTTCTACTATAGAACAATGGACTGCACAGGCTGACATACTGAAACAACGTTTAAATAACAACCACCATCCATCTCTGAGTGTTCAAATATGATATGACCTAAGTTAGAGAGATAGGATCCCAACATGCGACCGCTAAGTTGGTTACCCCACACAGTATTCCAACTAAATATTTACCTCTGCATTCATCACTATTTTCTATGTACCTATAAAGGGAGATCGAATACATGAAAGCTATAAACTAGAGTGGAAGTGAAAATCGAAAATACTAACCCTCTCCGTTTCCTATAAAAACCAAGGGAAATGTAAAAATTCAGAGTGGGCATAATACTTGTTCTGTATTACAAAATGTTAGTCGCTCATTAAAGAACAAAATCATATCAGAGAGAGAAACATAACATCAGGCATAGGACAATTTGGTCACAAAGATACATCAGCACCAATGAGTAAATATACAAGCATAAGTACATTTGTCAAGTAATTAACACCTGGCAACATATCCATACACGGGAATAATAGACCTAAAGAATTGCGACAATGTCGTATTGAATACACCCAGCTTTGTCAAACTGAACACATTCAGTATGACAACTTTAAAATTGTCATATTGAACTAAAATTATCATAGGAAAAAAAAAAAAAAAAAAAAAAACCTGTATTCATACACTGGTCTATACATAACAATCCAATGTAGGACTACTTAATGAGTGAAATGAAATATCATAATTTGAAGATTTTGTATCTTGTATCCTCTACCCCACGTCTGCCCCAAAGTCAAACAGAAGCCATCACTTTGAGTGTATTTACGTCTGATCTTACACCAGCTGATTTCTGGTTAATGGTCACCTAAAGTCCTTTATATACACATACAAATGTAATGAAACCCTCCCAATTAGATTTGAGCTTACACCTTCACTGTGAACAGATAGGAAGATCCTTGATCCCTCTTGAGACATTACAGTTTGTCATCCCACCATCGGCGGTGAGATACAGCATTAGGATGCAATAAACGTCTCACAATGTTAAGTTAGATAAACATTGCAGGTCTATACTTTATCAAGGTCATATATGACTCAATGGCTCCTTGAGAATACCCATAGGCTTTATTTTCAAAAGATCTAGAAGGAAGCAGTGAAACGGCTATCCATTACGAAAGTATGAACAAATAAAAGTAAATTGTAAAGCTATTCAATATTAGGATCCAAGAATGTGCCTAGAATTAAGAAAGTGAGTTTTATTAGGATCCAAGAATGTGCTTAGAATTAATATAGCGAGTTTTATTAGAAGCAGTTTTACTATAAGCAGTGACAGATTAGCATTGTAAGAAATTACATACATTATTCAAAGAATTGACTATTCCCAGTAACCGATTCTATTACATATTGGCACATTGACTCTGACATTATATGTTATAGACACAGAGACAATGAGCCATAGTAAGATCGGGTAATACCGAATATTTGAGAAAGATCTGTAGTCCTAATAAGTGAGGGAACTACATATCCCATAAGTCAATGGGGAATATGATGCTGCACCTTCCGGTCATATGATGCAGACCGGTGGACCAAAGAACTTCCGGTCACATGATAGAGACCGGTGAATCGAATAAACAATGTCTCCCAAAAGCTAAAACGGAAGTTGATGCCGCGATAC
This sequence comes from Bombina bombina, assembly GCF_027579735.1. NCBI lineage: Eukaryota > Metazoa > Chordata > Amphibia > Anura > Bombinatoridae > Bombina > Bombina bombina. Next base: position 79,164,971 of record NC_069502.1, read on the forward strand.
CAGGCCACTTCCGGTCATAGCAATTTTCAAAATAAGATCGCATTTGAAATTAAGTTTTTGACATCAACAGGGGCAATTCATAAATGAGAACCAGTCCATGTAAATAAATAAGCAATTTGAGCCCAAAGAAAGGGGAAACCCGCCCAGAAAACTAGCTGAGTTAACACAGAATATAATAATAACAACATTGACAAAACGCTACTATTACCTAATAATGAAAATAAAAAACAAATAAATAGGAAAATCTAGATTTATACTAGAATTTGTGGCAATAATAGGAACCAATTAACCTTTAAGATGGGAAAACATAAACATAACATAGGAAATATCCCAGAGATGCAATGGGTGAAACAGGAAACATAACATAGGAAATATCCCAGAGATGCAATGGGTGAAACAGGAAACATAACATAGGAAATATCCCAGAGATGCAATGGGTGAAACAGGAAACATAACATAGGAAATATCCCAGAGATGCAATGGGTGAAACAGGAAACATAACATAGGAAATATCCCAGAGATGCAATGGGTGAAACAGGAAAGGGAGGTGCCTCTAAAAATGGCGCCAAAACAGCACCAATCATTTCAACACTGACCCTACTTAAAGCTCCCAGATTTTCTGATACAGTATAGTCTTGAGAAAGGCCTAGTCTAGGCCGAAACGCGTTGGCATACTGGTGAGCTTGGTTTTAATTAACTATATTATATATCATATACAGTGTTGCACTATTTGTTTCTCTTTTGTTCCCTTTTAGGTATTTTATCGATGTATTTGTTTGTTATGGATCTTACCAAGGATTTTTAACATCTGAATTAAGGATTTGTTTTCACTAGATCTTTAGTGCTTTTTAATATTATCACTGATTTTCTATTTTTGTCTTTTGATATTTTTGTCTTTTGATTTTTGTCTTTTGATTTTTGACCTTTGTTTATCATTTGAATTCAAGTTTTCCACGTGGATTTTTTCACAAGTTATTTTTATTTTTATTTTTATACACCTCACGGATTTACAATTTTTTAATTTAACAGCTGAACCACAATAATTTGACCCACTCAACGTTTACATTCTACTATTATTGACTTCACGTTATATTTCTACACGTCACTTTGGAGGAAACACTACTGGATTCACTTACATATAACCGGTTGAACAATTGAACATTTTTTATGTACGCCAATTTTTGTGAACACTATTTTTTGTGAATGCTATTTTTCTTTGTTGAAAGCTATTGTGTGCACTCAATCACTCACTTAGGTTGTTTATATTATTGAATGTACATGTCCTAACTCCTCATCACTGGCTCACTAAGTCAGCGTCACATGCTATACTCCATTGGATATTTTTAGATATTTTTAGATTTGTTTATTATATATATATTTTTTTTTTGTTAAGTCAGACATGGATCCATGCGTCTGATTGCCATTTGTAAATTTTTATATCTATTAAAATGTACCTTTTACTAGCCTTTTAAGCTTTATGGCACATTTTCTGTTAATCCAATAAACCTCATTTCACTACTGAAATATTACTGTGTCCTTCAGTTATTTGATAGATCAAAATGAAATTGCTGATCCAAACACCCATCTTGGATGACGTCATTTAAAGGAACCTTCATTCGCCGGGAGTCGTCGGAAGAAGAGGATGCTCCGCGTCGGCTGCCTTGAAGATGGACCCACTCCGCTCCGGATGGATGAAGATAGAAGATGCTGCCTGGATAAAGACTTCTGCCCGTCTGGAGGACCTCTTCTGCCCGGATCGGATGAAGACTTCTGCCCCTCTGGAGGACCACTTGTGGCCGGCTGGGTGAAGACGTCTCAAGGTAGGGTGATCTTCAAGGGGTTAGTTTTAGGTTTTATTAAGGGGGGATTGGGTGGGTTTTAGAGTAGGGTTGGGTGTGTGGGTGGTGGGTTTTAATGTTGGGGGGTATTGTGTTTTTTTTTACAGATAAAAGAGCTGATTACTTTGGGTCAATGCCAGCAAAAAGCCCTTTTAAGGGCTATTTGTAATTTAGTATAGGGTAGGGATTTTTATTAATTTGGGGGGCTTTTTTATTTTATTAGGGGGATTAGATTAGGTGTAATTAGTTTAAAATTCTTGCAATTATTTTATTATTTTCTGTAATTTAGTGTTTGCTTTTTTTCGTACTTTATTTAATTTAATTGTAGTTAATTGTAGTTAATTTAGGAAATTATTTTAATGATAGTGTAGTGTTAGGTGTTAGTGTAACTTAGGTTAGGATTTATTTTACAGGTATATTTGTATTTATTTTAACTAGGAAGTTATTAAATAGTTAATAACTATTTAATAACTATTGTACCTAGTTAAAATAAATACAAACTTGCCTGTAAAATAAAAATAAATCCTAAACTAGCTACAATGTAACTATTAGTTATATTGTAGCTAGCTTAGGGTTTATTTTACAGGTAAGTATTTAGTTTTCAATAGGAATAATTTATTTAATTGTAGTTATTTTATTTTGATTTATTTAAATTATATTTAAGTTAGGGGGTGTTAGGGTTAGACTTAGGTTTAGGGGTTAATAACTTTTAATGTTTTTAGTGGCAGGGACGTTGGCGGGCGGCAGATTAGGGGTTAATACATTTAATATAGTTGCGGCGATATTGGGGGGGCAGATTAGGGGTTAATACATTTAATATATTTGCGGCGGATTAAGGGTTAATAACTATAATGTAGGGTTCCGCGATGTTGCGGGCAGCAGATTAGGGGTTCATAAGTATAATGTAGGTGGCGGCAGTGTCCGGAGCATCAGATTAGGGGTTAATAATATAATGCAGGTGTCTGCAATGTCGGGGGCGGCAGATTAGGGGTTAATAAGTGTAAGATTAGGGGTGTTTAGACTCGGGGTTCATGTTAGGGTGTTAGGTGTAGACATAAAAAGTATTTTTCCATAGGAATCAATGGGGCTGCGTTAGGAGCTGAACGCAGCATTTTTGCAGGTGTTAGGTTTTTTTTCAGCCGATTCTGCCCCATTGTTTCCTATGGGGAAATCGTGCATGAGCACGTTTAGCCAGCTCACCGCTACCGTAAGCAGCGCTGGTATTGAGGTGAGATGTGGAGCAATATTTTGCTCTTCGCTCACTTTTTAGAGGCTAACGCTGGGTTGAAAAAAACCTGTAATACCAGCGTTGTTTGTAGGTGAGCGGTGAGCTGAAACTGAGCGTTAGCCCCACACGGCTTTACCGACAAAACTCGTAATCTAGGCAAGAGAGTGATTAAAAACAGAAAGTGCCCTTGACGTGGTTGCGTTTCACATTACGCATCCTCAGAGGGTTGCGGTGGGCCACAAATTCGCTATATTTAAATTGTGTGAAAACCCTCTTCTTTAACCCCTTAACGGCATGCGTCGTACAGGGTATGTCTTGCACAAACTGGTCTTTAAAGACCAGCGACGTACGACGTTGGGGTTGAAAGCGTCTGGAAGCGATCCTGATCGCTTCCAGATGCTTTCCGGTTATTGCAGTGATGCCTCGATATCGAGGCATCACTGCAATAACATTTTACCTCATCCGATGCAGAGAGAGCCACTCTGTGGCCCTCTCTGCACCGGACATCGGTGGCCGCAATGGTGGGTGGGAGCCGACGTGGGAGGCGGGTGGGCGGCCATCAATGAATTTCTAAGTGCAGTGGTGGGCGGGATTGTGGGCGGATCAGCTAGGGGGCATGCAAGGACGTGCGCGTGCACGGAGGAGGCGGACGGACGCGCGCGCATGCACGGAGGAGGCGGGCGGGCGCGTGCACGGGGAGGGAGTGGGTGGGAACCATTACACTATGGAACAGTTAGTTAAAATTTAGAGGGAGAGAGGGGGAATAAATATTTATTATAAATAATCAAAGTGATCTGGGAGGGGGTGGAGGTTTAGTCTTTGGGGGAGGAAGCTACACTACAGAAAAGTGGGGGAAAAATATATCTTTTTTTGTAAACTGGGTACTGGCAGACAGCTAGTACCCAAGATGGCGCCCAATAATGTAGAAGGGGAGGGTTAGAGAGCTGTTTGGGAGGGGGATCAGGGAGGTTTGGGGCTAAGGGGCATCCTACACAGCAGCATATGTAAATATGCTAAAAAAAATAAAAAATGAAAGATACCTTTTATTTTAGTACTGGCAGACTTTCTGCCACTACTTAAGATGGCGGGGACAATTCTGGTGTGGGGGAGGGAAGAGAGCTGTTTGGGAGGGATCAAGGGGTCTGATGTGTCAGAATAGAGGCTGATCTCTACACTAAAGCTAAAATTAACCCCGCAAGCTCCCTACAAGATCCCTAATTAACCCCTTCACTGCTAGACATAATACACCAGTGATGTGCAGCGGCATTTAGCAGCCTTCTAATTACCAAAAAGCATCGGCAAAGCCATATATGTCTGCTATTTCTAAACAAAGGGGATCCCAGAGAAGCATTTACAACCATTTGTGCCATAATTGCACAAGCTGTTTGTAAATACTTTCAGTGAGAAACCTAAAATTGCGAAAAAAATTAAGTTTTTTTTTTAAATTTGATCACATTTGGCGGTGAAATGTGGCATTAAATATACCAAAATGGGCCTAGATCAATACTTTGGGTTGTCTACTACACTACACTAAAGCTAAATTAACTCTACAAGCTCCCTACATGCTCCCTAATTAACCCCTTCACTGCTGAGCATAAAACACGTGTGGTGCGCAGTGGCATTTAGCAGCCTTCTAATTACCAAAAAGCAATGCCAAAGCCATATGTCTGCTATTTCTGAACAAAGGGGATCCCAGAGAAGTATTTACAACCATTTATGCCATAATTGCACAAGTTGTTTGTAAATAATTTCTGTGAGAAACCTAAAGTTTGTGAAAAAGTGAACAATTTTTTTTATTTGATCGCATTTGGCTGTGAAATGGTGGCATGAAATATACCAAAATGGGCCTAGATCAATACTTTGGGATGTCTTCTAAAAAAATATATATACATGTCAAGGGATATTCAGGGATTCCTGACAGATATCAGGGTTCCAATGTAACTAGCGCTCATTTTGAAAAAAAGTGGTTTTGAAATAGCAAAGTGCTACTTGTATTTATTGCCCTATAACTTGCAAAAAAAGCAAAGAACATGTAAACATTGGGTATTTCTAAACTCAGGACAAAATGTTGAAACTATTTAGCATGGTTGTTTTTTGGTGGTTGTAGATGTGTAACAGATTTTGGGGGTCAAATTTAGAAAAAGTGTGTTTTTTCCATTTTTTCCTCATATTTTATAATAATTTTAATAGTAAATTATAAGATATGATGAAAATAATGGTATCTTTAGAAAGTCCATTTAGTGGTGAGAAAAACGGTATATAATTTGTGTGGGTACAGTAAATGAGTAAGAGGAAAATTACAGCTAAACACAAACACCGCAGAAATGTAAAAATAGCCCTGGTCCTTAAGGGAAAGAAATTGGAAAATGGCCTTGGTCCTTAAGGGGTTAATTAAGATTGGTTGAGTGAGGAGCAGAAATAGATTTTCATTGATCCAAGTAGCTGTCAAATTATGCGAGTAATACTGTCTTGTATTGAAGGGAAACAATATTTAGTGTACCATAATCAAGTGTTAAATTGTATATTCGTATCAGAGTGTGACTATATATTATATCTTACATAAAGTGGTGTCTTCATACTATTTAAGGTGGATCTATTAGATGGCACAATATTAACCAGTGTTGCAAGACATTTCTACTCAAAACACAATAACAATGACAAACTATTAAAGTTTGTGTCATTTAAAAAGGCCCTTTAGGCATTCATGGGGGAATCTACAACTACTACTTCAAATGGAATGCAAATGGATACATCTTCTGAATTCTGTTAGACCCTACTTGTTAAATTATTCCAACAATTACAATGTATACTTATAACAATGAATAGAACAATACTACAATGTATCATCATTATTTCCATTGTTTTATTCTCTTCCTTATTCAGAATCACACTCAGCTTTTCTTTTTTCAGCATTTTTTTTAGTCGTTTTTTTTTTTTGTCAAACATGGCACATTACCTTTTATCATATGTGCCTTTAAGCCAAACGTCAGTATTTCCACATTCACTTTTGTTTTTCTCCACTCACTATTTAAAGGGATACTAAACCAAATTTTTTTATTTTATTATTCGGTTGTAATTTTAACCAACTTTCTAATTTACTCCTATTATCAATTTTTCTTTGTTCTCTTGGGATCTGTATTTGAAAAAGCAGGAATGAAAGCTTTGGAGCCGGCCCATTTTTAGTTCAGCACCCTGAATAGCGCTTGCTGATTGGTGAGTACATTTAGCCATCCAATCAGCAAGCACAACCCAGGTGCTGAACCTAAAATGGGCCAGCTCCAAAGCTTTCATTCCTGCTTTTTCAAATAAAGATACCAAGAAAACAAAGAAAAATAATAGATGATAATAGGAGTAAATTGCTGCTCTATCGGAATCATGAAATAAAAAATTTAGGTTTAGTATCCCTTTAACCAAACTTCAAGTAACTTTCTTTCTCACATATCACAAGTATCACTCATCATTTGCAAATCACGCTCTTATTTAATCTGCAGTATCTTTTTTTTACTCATTCACTCTCAATACATTTATACGTATCATGCTATATCCACAAATGATCATAAACAGTCTGCATAAAATGTGCTGTTGATTCATGGATCCAAGTTGTTTTCTATGGTTAAAAATTGAGCTTTTTATCCTATTGGCTCACTTACTTGCCAATCATACTTTTGACAACCGAATAGCTTTTCCAGCTAACAACATGTAAAAATATAAACCAGTAGATCTGTTCTTTCGCTTAGCATTTTTTTAGCAAAGCATAAAACAAAATACTGGCCTTAAATACTTTAAATAGTAGGTAGACGCCACAATATATGATATAATATATAATCACGATCTATTTAATATAGCCCTGATACGAATATACAATTTAACACTTGATTATGGAACACAAAAAGGTGTTTCCCTTCAATAAAAGACAGTATTACTAACATAATTTGACAGCTACTTGGACCGATGAAATTCTATTTCTGCTCCTCACTCACCCAATCTTAATTAAAGAAGAGGGTTTTCACTTTCAATTTAAATATAGCAAATGTGCGGCATCCACACTCTCTAAGGATGCGTAATGTGAAATGTGACCGAATCAGGGGCACTTTCTTTTTTTAACCGCTCTCTGTTTGTTTGTTAAAATATTATAACATAATACTATAATTTAATAAGGGACAACAGGTGAAGGATAGGAGGGAAACTATATTGGGAGGGGATTTTTGCTTTATAATATATAGATATCATTCAATAGTGTATTGAGTGCTAAAGCACTATCTGACAATATCTATCTCTACTGTAAGATTTACCCCATGTTTCAAGCTCTCTAATTATCCCAGTTATTGTATCTTTATTTTTTATATATATATATATATATATATATATATAATTTTTTTAATCAGGTATTTGTAGAGCGCCAAAAGGTTCCGCAGCACTATGAATTTAGGTCGTATATAAAAACGATTACAGGGGGAGAGAGGGTCCTGCCGAGAGTTGCACTGTTGTAGTCGGCTCTTATGAAGGTGAACTACAAACAGCTGGGCTCATAGGCTTACATGCTATGGGGTTTAAGGGGATAGCAGTGGAGATAGGAAGGTTAGTGTAGGTTGTAAGCGTCCCTGCATAGTAGAGTCTTCAGGGAGAACTTGAAGCTTTTAAAACTAGGGGAGATTCTTGTGGAGCGAAGCAGAGAGTTCGATAAGATGGGAGCCAATCTGGAGAAATCTTGAAGACAGGAATGTGAGGAGGTAACAAGAGAGGAGAAGAGTAGGAGATCATGAGCGGAGCGAAGGCGACCGGAGGGAGAGTATCTGGAGACAAGGTCTGAGATGTAGGAGGGAGCAGTGCAATTGAGGGCTTTGTGTGTCAGAGTGAGAATTTTGAGTTTAATCCTGGAGGCAAGAAGAAGTTAGTGAGGGGATTGGCAGAGAGGTGTGGCAGATGAAGAGCAACGTGCAAGGAAGATGAGCCTGGCAGAGGCATTCATTATGGATTGTAAAGGAGCTAGGCGGCAGCTAGGGAGACCAGAGAGGATAGAGTTGAAGTAGTCGAGGCGGGAAAGGATGAGACAGTGGATTAAAATCTTTGTTGTGTCTTGTGTAAGGAAATGTCTAAGTGTAGCGGTTTTTAAGGTGGAAGCGGCAGGCTTCAGCCAAGGACTGAATATGAGGAGTGAAAGAAAGATCTGAGTCCAGTGTGACCCAAGACATTGGGCATGAGGTAGATTTGGGTATCATCAGCATACAAATGATAATGAAACCCGTGGGACTTTAGTAAGGAACCTAGTGAGGACGTGTAGATTGAGAAGAGAAGGGGACCGAGGACAGAGCCTTGCGGTACCCCAACAGAAAGAGATAACGGGGCAGAGGATGCTCCAGAAAAGGCTACACTAAAGGTAAGGTTAGACAGATAGGAAGAGAACCAAGAAAGAGCTGTGTCACAGATGCCGAAGGATTGGAGGGTATGGAGCAAAAGAGAGTGGTAGACAGTATCAAAGGCTGCAGACAGATCAAGGAGGATAGGTAGAGAGTGGCCTTTTGATTTTGCTGTAAGTAGGTCATTGGTAACCTTAACAATTGCTGTCTCTGTTGAGTGAAGGGGGCAAAATCCAGATTGCAGTGGGTCAAGGAAGGAAATCAGTGCAAGGAAATGGGATAGACGTGCATATACTAGCTTTTCAAGAAGCAAGACAGAATGCAAGAGGTATCAGGGAAATAGGGCGGTAGTTGGATGGGGAGGTTGGATCAAGAGAAGGTTTATTGAGGATAGGTGTGACTAATGCATGCTTAAGAGATGTGGGAACTGTACCAGTGCTGAGGGAGAGGTTGAAGATGTGTGTGAGTATAGGGGTAAGGGTAGAAGAGAGGGAGGGGAGTAGTTGTGAGGGGATGGGGTCAAGGGGACAGGTAGTGAGGTGAGAGGATAGTATAAGGGCAGAAACTTCATTCTCTGTAACAGGGGCAAAAGAGCTAAACGTATAAAGAGAGAGAGAGAGAGAGAGAGAGAGAGAGAATTTGACATTTATTAATTTATTTTGCAGGCAGAGATGTGTTTTTAAAGTTATGGCAGGGCAACAAGTTAATGTTGAACCACCTGTTTTTGCTGTCGTTATTTTATTTTAACATTCATGATTAAAGGTTAAGGCACTTATAAACACAGTATCCCACAAAAGTGAGTACACCCCTCACATTTTTGTAAATATTTTATTATTTATTTTCACGTGACAGCACTGAAGAAATGAAATTAACTTTGCTACAATGTAAAGTAGTGAGTGCACAGCCTTTATAACAGTGTCAATTTGCTGTCCCCTCAAAATAACTCAACACACAGCCATTAATGTCTAAACCGTTGACAACAAAAGTGAGTACATCCCTAAGTGGAAATGTCCAAATTGTGCCCAAAGTGTCAATATTTTCTGTGGCAACAATTATTTTCCAGCACTGCCTTAATCTTCTTGGGCATGGAGTTCACAGGTTGCCACTGGAGTCCTCTTCCACTCCTCCATGACAACATCACGGAGCTTGTGGATCTTAGAGAACTTGCGCTCCCCCACCATCCGTATGAGGATGCCCCACAGATGCTTAATAGGGTTTAGGTCTGAAAACATGCTTGGCCAATCCATCACCTTTACCCTCAGCTTCTTTAGCAAGGCAGTGGTCGTCTTGGAGGTGTGTTTGGGGTCATTATCATGTTGGAATACTGCCCTGCGGCCCAGTCTCCGAAGGGAGGGGGTTATGCTCTGCTTAAGTATGTCACAGTACATGTTGGCATTCATGGTTCCCTCAATGAACTGTAGCTCCCCAGTGCCGGCAGCACTCATGCAGGCCCAGACCATGACACTCCCACCACTATGCTTGACTGTAGGCAAGACACACTTGTCTTTGTACTCCTCACCTGGTTGCCGCCAAACACGCTTGACACCATCTGAACCAAATAAGTTTATCTTGGTCTCATCGGACCATGGGGCATGGTTCCAGTAATCCATGTCTTTAGTCTGCTTGTCTTCAGCAAACTGTTTGCAGGCTTTTTTGTGCATCATCTTTAGAAGAGGGTTCCTTCAAGGCCGACAGCCGTTCAGACAATTTTGATGCAGTGTGCGGCATATGGTCTGAGCACTGACAGGCTGACCCCCCACCCCTTCAATCTCTGCAGAAATGCTGGCAGCACTCATATGTCTATTTCCCAAAGACAACCTCTGGATATGATGCTGAGCATGTGCACTCAACTTCTTTGGTCGATCATGGCGAGGCCTGTTCTGAGTGGAACCTGTCCTTGGAAACCGCTGTATGGTCTTGCCCACCATGCTGCAGCTCAGTTTCAGGGTCTTGGCAATCTTCTTATAGCCTAGGCCATCTTTATGTAGAGCAACAATTCTTTTTTTTTAGATCCTCAGAGAGTTCTTTGCCATGAGGTGCCATGTTGAACTTCCAGTGACCAGTATGAGAGAGTGTGAGAGCGATAACACCAAATTTAACACACCTGCTCCCCATTCACACCTGAGACCTTGTAACACTAACGAGTCACATGACACTGGGCAGGGAAAATGGCTAATTGGGCCCAACTTGGACATTTCCACTTAGGGGTGTACTCACTTTTGTTGCCAATGGTTTAGACATTAATGGCTGTGTGTTGAGTTATTTTGAGGGGACAGCAAATTTACACTGTTTTACAGCCTGTACACTCCCTACTTTATATTGTAATAAAGTGTCATTTCTTCAATGTTGTCACATGAAAAGATATAATAACATATTTACAAAAATGTGAGCGGTGTACTCACTTTTGTGGGATACTGTGTATATATATATATATATATATATATATATATATATATATATATATATATATACAGGTAGCCCTCAGTTTACGCCGGGGTTAGGTTCCAGAAGGAATTAAATAAATTGAAATAAATTGAAACCCAGTGGAAGTGAGGGAGATAGGTTCCAGGCCCCTCTCAAAATTGTCATAAGTAACACCTAATACATTATTTTTAAAGCTTTGAAATGAAGACTTTAAATGCTAAACAGCATTATAAACCTAATAAAATAATCACACAACACAGAATATATAATTAAACTAAATTAAATGAACAAAAACATTTGCTAAAGAGCATTATAATCCTAATAAAATAATCACACAACACAGACTTCACTTGCATTTTTCTGCAAACAGTTCTTTCTATGCATTCCAATCTGGACTTATTTATAGACAGGAAGATCTTGTTCCTTTGAAATCTGCTCGATAGCTCAGGTCTGGTTAAACTGATTAATTTCAGCTTGCTTGGCTTTGCTGCAACACAAACTGACAGCTCCACCTACTGGCTATTTTAATAAATGCACTGCTTCTCAATGCTTTTCAATAGCAGTCACATAACTGGAAAAAAAGGTTGTTATTCTGAAACGGTGTAAATTGAACTGTTGTAAACTGAGGGCCACCTGTATATATATATATATATATATATATATATGTGTGTGTGTGTGTGTGTGTGTACATATGTATTTATGTTTTTATATGTCTGTAAATACATATATGCACATATAAATAGATATGTACACATATATAGACATATATCTATGCATACATATCCATCTCTAGACCTTTCTTTTTTCCCCTAACACCTGAGACCTCATATCTTTGAGCCCTTACAACTTTTGTGTGCAATATTTTTATAAATAATATTTATTAGATAGTTTTATTATGAGTGTAACTGTACTTTGTAATGTATTTTTGATGTGTTTTGTGACACTTTTTGTTTTGCAAAACAGTTAACCACAGCTCTGAGGATGCACTAACCCGACAAGCATTAAAGGGATACTGAACCAAATTTTTTTCTTTCATGATTCAGATAGCATGTGCGATTTTAAGCAACTTTCTAATTTACTCATTATCAATTTTTCTTTGTTCTCTTGGTATCTTTATTTGAAAAAGCAGGAATATAAGCTTACAAGCCAGCCCATTTTTGGTTTAGCACCTTGGATAGCGCTTGCTGATTGGTGGGTGTCATGAGATGCAGGACACAGTATAGAAGGTAAAACGCTATTTTATTGCAGAGCATGAAAGTATACACCTGGTACAATACATCTCACTTAGTTAACTGCTACATAGAGAATAACGGCCTTAAGCCACGCCCCCATCTGGTGATGTCACTTACCACTCTCATCACATCTTCCCCCTTTTCAAAGGACAAAGCATACATTTTTTTTTTCATTTGAATACAACAAAAAACAAGGTATACAAGAAGCATACAACAACAGTTTTGTATAGTATATAACAAATAACAAGTTAAAGAAAATATCTATATAAACAACATAAATTACATCCTGACTTGAACATCGGGGTAGACTACCCTAGTCCACAGTGACCATGGGATTATTCTGCCCATACTTCCGGTCACTGCTCTAACTAGTGCTAATCCCGATATTGGGCCGGAAGTTTCACCCCTCTTCCACTCTACATGAACTGTCCTCTGATACAGAAGAAGGTGATTGAGAGTCTACTGGAGGCAGACATATCCCTGCTGTGATCTTGCTGAGGGGAAGGCACCCCTCTTAGAACAGCGGATCCCACCGGCGGTGGTACTGAGGCATCCAGTTCCAAACTCTCAGGTGTAGGCTGAAGATGTTTTCGATTTCGACGTGTGACTGTCCCTCCATCAGTAAGGACTACATAAGACCTTGGTTCTGGAGAGCGTCCAATTACCGTAGCAGGCATCTTCCATTTCTTCTCATCATCCAGTTTAATTCTGACACTTTGCCCCGCATTCAGCTCCTGCAAGGCCCTCACAGAGTGTCTCCTGTCATAGAAGAATCGATAGCCCCTTTTTGCCTCTTCATCCCTCCTAAGGACCTCGTCCCGAGGAATAGAGCTAGTTGGCTGGAAGACACCCACAGAGGGTAAGGTGGTGCTAATCTGGCATCCTAGCATCAGCTAAACCCCGTGGCTTGAATGGGAGTCGCCCTATAGGACAAGAGGGCCAGGTAAGGCTCAGATTGCTTCAAAATGAACTTTGTTGTTTGAACTGCTCTTTCAGCCATTCCATTGGCCTGCGGGTAATGTGGACTTGGCGTGGAATGTACAAAATCATATTCTCTGCTGAAAGAACTGAACTCTGTGGAAGCAAATTGCATTCCTTTATCACTCACCAACTCCATTGGCATGCCCCACCGGGCGAACAAGCTCTTGAGACGAGTGATAACGGCTTTACTTGTGATTTCATTCAAGGGTGCAATCTCCAAATACCTGGAATAGTAGTCAATCGCGACTAGGTACTTTTTCCCGTGCAGTTCGCACAAGTCAGCAGCTATTTTCTCCCACGGGCCTGCAGGCAGTGGAGTAGAAATCAAGGGCTCCCTTCTCTGAGTAGGCCGGCGTTCCTGGCAAAAGGCCCATTTAGACACCTGGCTTGCAATGTCGGAACTGATCCCAGGCCACCATACTGCCGTAGCTGCCCTTTCTCTGCACTTTTTAATGCCTAAGTGGCTATCATGAATCCTGTTTAACATCTCCTGCCGCATGCTAACAGGAATAACAATGCGGTCCTGGAACAGCACCAACCCATCCAGCTCCGTGATCTGCAACCTTTCTGACTGGTAAGAACTTAAAGACATCCAGGCTGCCCGACTCTCGGGCCAACCTTCTTTTATGTACTTTATAACTTCTTGAAGGTCTGTATCTAAATATGTATCTTTTCTTATTTGTTCTAGCTTCCCTGAAGAGATGGATTTGGAGACCAGAACTGAATCTACATACACCTTCACATCTGATTCCGTTGAAGATCCTTCAGCAGCAGCCAGCGGGAGCCTGGAAAGTGTATCTGCCACAACCAGTTGTTTCCCCGGCACATGCACTGCCTGAACGTTGAAACTGAGCAGCCTCATTAGAAGTCTCTGGCATCTTAGGGGTGTTTTATCAATATCATAGAAGTTGATTAGAGGGACTAGCGGTTTAGCCAGACTAAATTTCTCTAAACCCACTAGGTAAAGCTGAAAGCGCTCACAGGCCCAAACTGCAGCCAGACACTCTTTCTCAATTTGGGCGTATTTCAACTAAGCAGCCATCAGTGTTCAGGAACAGTAGGCAATGGGCTGTAGTTTGTTCTCATTCAACTGCAGGAGGGCGGCCCCTAACCCATAACTGCTCGCATCAGCACTAACCACAGTCTTTTTGCAAGGGTCATAGAACCCTAACACTGGGGCAAACCCCAGCAGGGACTTGACCTGCATAAAAGATTCTTCCTGTGAAGGTCCCCAGACCCAGGCAACATCTTTCTTTAGCAACTCTATGATAGGGTGCAGTATAGTGGAAAAATCTGGAAGGAACCTGCCCACATAATTTACAAGGCCCAATATTTTTCTCTGCTCATGTACGTCAGAAAGACTTTTCATCTGTTCAATAGCACAAAGTTTCTCGGGGTCTTGCTTGATGTCATCCCCATTGTTGATATGCCCAAAGTAACATAACTCACCTCTGCTAAAATGGCATTTCTCTTTATTTAACTTCAGCCCGGACTATCTAATAGTTTGCAGTACACAGCTCAGTCGCTGATCATGTTCCTCCAATGTAGACCCATACACCAAGATGTCGTCCATAACGACTGCCATGCCCACGTGGTCTCTTAGGAGGGAACTCATTTCTCTTTGAAAGATTTCAGGAACAGAGGATATCCCGAAGGGGAGTCTGCAGAAGCAAAACCGACCTACCGGTGTAATGAAGGTAGTCAGTTTGCTGCACTTTGGATCTAGAGGTATCTGCCATAAGCCGCTAGAAGCATCCAATGTAGAGAAGAACTTCGCCCCAGCCAATTTCTGAGCTATATCTTCAAGTGTTGGCAGCACATATCGCTCTCTCTTCACCGCCTCATTCAGCCTTTTTTTTTTTAGTCTACGCAGATGTGTACCTTCCCGTTTTTCTTCGCAACAGGCACAATGGGGGCACACCAGTCAGTTGCTTCAACAACCTCTTCAATAACCCCAATATTCTTCATACGCAGAAGCTCCTTCTCCACAGGCATGAGCGGGAACGGAATTCTACGGAGAGTGGTAATGCTGTATGGGACTGCGTCACCTTTAAGTGATATACAGACTGGGTTGCAATTCAGTATGCCCAATTCACCAAACATATCTTCTGAGATCTCACTCACTCTGGCTACTAGGCCCAAACCACAGGCTGCTTTTCTGCTTAATAAGTTGTTAACACACTGACCTCTAATCACATGCACCCACATGGTGAATTTCTTTTGCTTGTATTCACAGCTGGCAAGAAATTTCCCCGCACAATCAATGCGGCCACCAGGACTATGGACTTTTGTTGTAACTTTCGCCAGCTAAGGCTGTCGAGGCAGTTTTATGAATGCTGCAAGGGACATTACAGTGATGTCTGCTCCTGTGTCAATCTTAAAGACAGCTTTGGCTCCCATTACAGTAAGAGTAATCCTCCAATCTTCTTCTAAACCTGGCCGTTCAACAACAGACCCTACAAAGGACACTTCTTGACCCTCCTGGTCACTATCCACCTGCAATTGGAAGCAATCCTGAAGCGTTGAAACCACTGACGCCATGTAGGCCAAGCTGCAGACTGAGAGAAATCAAAAGGCTCAGTGGAGTAAACTTCGACATCGTCATCAATCAGGAAACAGAAGCGCAGGCAAGAACTTCTGACACCATGTCATGAGATGCAGGACACAGTATAGAAGGTACAACGCTATTTTATTGCAGAGCATGAAAGTATACACCTGGTACAATACATCTCACTTAGTTAACTGCGACATAGAGAATAACGGCCTTAAGCCACGCCCCCATCTGGTGACGTCACTTCCCACTCTCATCACAGTGGGTACATTTAGCTACCAATCAGCAAGCTGTACCCAGGTGCTGAACCAAAGATGGGCCAGCACGTAAGCTTACATTCTTGCTTTTTCAAATAAAGATAGAGAGAGAGCAAAGAAAAATTGATAGTAGGAGTAAATTAGAAAGTTGCTTAAAATTGCATGCTCTATCTGAATCATGAAAGAAAAAAATTGAGTTCAGTATCCCTTTAAGTTGAATTGCCTTCAAGCGATCGCATTTACTTTCAACTTGTAATACAAGCACAATTTAACCTGCGTGCAAACAAACACGAAAACCCGATGTTGATCACATGCAAACATTTGCACTCCACTCATAATCTGACCCTAAATTTTTACACTTCTAAACAGAAACATTTAGGAGACTGGAGGTTAACACTGTTCCTTTTAGAGAGACTGAAATTCAGAAGCTTTATAATGTGAATCATTTCAGCAATACTTTTTTAAAACTTTCTTTGTTGCATGTTTTATCTGTTTACTTGTAGAACAGTGTATACGTGCGTTTGCACTGTGTGAAATTAACATAAAACTGCAGCTGGTGTGTTAGGAAGAATGAAATATTCCATATAATAAATATGAAGCTATATGTCTTCAGAGTTCAGGAACATGTGACAATGCCTGTCTGCTCACATACCACATTATGTAATAAATGTGCTGTGTTGTAACATATCTTCTCCGGATTGTGCCAGCTGTGTGGTTCCATAAATAGCTGAACTAATGAAACGTTGTTTTAAACTTAGCTACTGAGCAAATACTTGTGCACTGAGAAACTTCTGCAATGGTTTGTGTATGTGGATTCTTTCTGTTACACACAAAAAAAAAGGGGGCTGGGTATATCTGAGCTTCCAAGCCTTTGACCATAGGCATGTACTGATCTGCGCCAAGACAAACAAACCCTATTCTCCTCCCCTTTATATATCAAACTGGTTAGGACTAGATTTCACAAGCTAAAGCACTTGGCAGATAGATGCATACTAAAGCCCTCCACTGTAACTGTGAGCTTTCTCATTTCTTAAATACTGTATGATTGCAGTGAAAGTTTTAACCATATGGAGAGGTTTAGTAAACCCAGGTTTAGGGAGGATGGAGTTTATTTTTTCTTCCGTCCCCTACACATGAGTGTGAAAATTAGCTCTTGAGTTTGAAGGTCCAAAACAAATGTTTACTGCAAGCTGCTTGCATGAAATGAACTGTTGCCCTTTTGCAATCAAACACTTCATTCAAGTTCTGCAAACAGAGCTAAATATCAGAGGGGAGAAAAAAAGCATTTCTTGGTTTGAAGAAAAAAAAAAATAAGAAGCGTTTTTACATTTAAAATTCATGCTGTGTTAAAAAAGGTTTTAAGTTTAAAGGGATATTACATTAAAAAAATACTTTGCAATGTACTTTATTTTTCCTTCTTTTCTTGTATTTTAACTCTAAAAAGGATATTTTCACTTACATAAAGGCTGGAGTGCATCCTGTATGATCCAGACTGTGACCCTGCAACATGACGCAAAACAATTGCTTGATCAATGCTTATATATTTGTCTCTAATTGGCCACAGCAAAGAACATAAACATATTTAAGAGGCTTTTAAAGAGGGATTTCCTAAACTGCAAAATGGTGCACATTTTTCTAACTAACTGATCATTTTAAATACTTTTAAGTGCATAAAGGGATAGTAAACTACTTGGCACAACTTCAACAGAATAGTTACTGCATCATGCTAGTTATTTTCCTCCTGTGCCTGCAGCTCTTTTATTTTTGGGGCAAATTGGGTACTGGCAGACAGCTGATGGGTAGAGGGGTACCAAAAAGTAACGCCAAAGCCATATATATCTGCTATTTCTGAACAAAGGGGATCCCAGAGAAGTATTTACAACCATTTGTGCCATAATTGCACATTCTGTTTGTTGTGAGAAACCTAAAATTTGTGAAAAAGTTTGTGAAAAAGTGAATGATTTTTTTTTTTATTTGATCGTATTTGGCGGTGAAATGGTGGCATGAAATATACCAAAATGGGCCTAGATCAATAATTTGGGTTGTCTACTACACTACACTAAAGCTAAAATTAACCCTACAAGCTCCCTACAAGCTTCCTAATTAACCCCTTCACTGCTGGGCATAATACACGTGTGGTGCGCAGTGGCATTTTGCGGCCTTCTAATTACCAAAAAGCAACGCCAAAGCCATATATGTCTGCTATTTCTGGACAAAGGTATCCCAGAGAAGCATTTACAACCATTTATGCCATAAATGCACAAGCTGTTTGTAAATAATTTCAGTGAGAAACCTAAAGTTTGTGAAAAATTTGTTAAAAAGTGAACGATTTTTTGTATTTGATCGCATTTGGCGGTGAAATGGTGGCATGAAATATACCAAAATGGGCCTAGATCAATACTTTGGGATGTCTTCTAAAAAAAAATATATACACGTGTCAATGGATATTCAGGGATTCCTGAAAGATATCAGTGTTCCAATGTAACTAGCGCTAATTTTGAAAAAAAGTGGTTTGGAAATAGCAAAGTGCTACTTGTATTTATTGCCCTATAACTTGCAAAAAAAGCAAAGAACATGTAAACATTTTGGTGGTTGTAGATGTGTAACAGATTTTGGGGGTCAAAGTTAGAAAAAGTGTGTTTTTTTCCATTTTTTCATCATATTTTATAATTTTTTATGATAAATTATAAGATATGATGAAAATAATGGTATATTTAGAAAGTCCATTTAATGGCGAGAAAAACAATATATAATATGTGTGGATACAGTAAATGAGTAAGAGGAAAATTACAGCTAAACACAAACACTGCAGAAATGTAAAAATAGCCTTGGTCCCAGACGGTCAACAAATTGAAAAGTGGTCTGGTCACGAAGGGGTTAAGCAACTTTCTAATTTACTCCTATTATAAATTGTTATTTGTTCTCTTGGTATCATTTGTTGAATGAGCAGCAATGCTCTACTTGTTGCTGACTGAACACATGGGTGAGCCAATGACAATCAGTATTTATATGCAGCCACCAATCAGCCGCGTGAACCTAGGTTCTTTGTTGCTCCTGAACTTTCCTAGATAAACCTTTCAGCTAAGGATAACAAGAGAAGGAAGCAAATTAAATAATAAAAGTAAATTGGAAAGTTGTTTAAAATTGTATTCTCTATCTAAATCGGGAAATACATTTTTTGGATTTCATGTCCCTTTAAGAGGAGCAGATGCATTGTATGCAGTGATGCTTTTGTTTTGTAAAATAACCACTCAAATGGGCCAAACTGAAACCAGGGGCCATTTATTTCTTGTGGGCATTTTCCAGATGAGTTTAATTTTTTTTAAGGTAAGCCTATACTTTTATAGTAGAACAATGCATATTCTTAGTATCCAAATAGTATTGTATTAAAGGGCCACTAAACTTAAAATCTTTCTTTCATGATTCAGATAGAGAATAGAAATTTAAGCAACATTACAACTCTCTGTGTGGCCTCTGGGGTCGGTGGTGCGGAAGCTGGTTTGCTGTGCTGCCTGTCCGCTCTCTGTGTGGCCTCTGGGGTCGGTGGTGCGGAAGCTGGTTTGCTGTGCGACCTTTGCGCTCTCTGTGTGGCCTCTGGGGTCGGTGGTACAGCAGCTGGTTTGCTGTGCTGTCTGTGCACTCTCTGTGTGGCCTCTGGGGTTGGTGGTGAGGCAGCTGGTTTGCTGTGCCACCTGTGGGCTCTCTGTGTGGCCTCTGGGGTCGGTGGTGCAGCAGCTGGTTTGCTGTGCTGCCTGTGCACTCTCTGTGTGGCCTCTGGGGTCGGTGGTGCAGCAGCTAGTTTTCTGTGCTGCCTGTGCACTCTCTGTGTGGCCTCTGGGGTTGGTGGTGAGGCAGCTGGTTTGCTGTGCTGCCTGTGCACTCTCTGTGTGGCCTCTGGGGTCGGTGGTGCAGCAGCTAGTTTTCTGTGCTGCCTGTGCACTCTCTGTGTGGCCTCTGGGGTTGGTGGTGAGGCAGCTGGTTTGCTGTGCCGCCTGTGCGCTCTCTGTGTAGCCTCTGGGGTCAGTGGTGCGGAAGCTGGTTTGCTGTGCCGCCTGTGCGCTCTCTGTGTGGCCTCTGGGGTCAGTGGTGTGGCAGCTGGTTTGCTGTGCCACCTGTGCGCTCTCTGTGTGGCCTCTGGGATCAGTGGAGTGGCAGTTGGTTTGCTGTGCCACCTGTGCACTCTCTGTGTGGCCTCTGGGGTCAGTGGTGTGGCAGCTGGTTTGCTGTGCCGCCTGTGCGCTCTCTGTGTGGCCTCTGGGGTTGGTGGTGAGGCAGTTAGTTTGCTGTGCCACCTGTGCGCTCTCTGTGTGGCCTCTGGGGTCAGTGGTGGGGCAGCTGGTTTGCTGTGCTGCCTGTGAGGTCTCTGTGTGGCGTCTAGGGTTTATGGTTCGGCATCTGGCTTGCTGTGCCGCCTGTGCACTCTCTGTGTGGCCTCTGGGGTTGGTGGTGAGGCAGTTGGTTTGCTGTGCTGCCTGTGCGCTCTCTGTGTGGCCTCTGGGGTCAGTGGTGCGGCAGCTGGTTTGCTGTGCCGCCTATGCGCTCTCTGTGTCGCCTCTGAAGTTAGTGGTGAGGCAGTTGGTTTGCTGTGCTGCCTGTGCACTCTCTGTGTGGCCTATGGGGTCGGTGGTGTGGCAGCTGGTTTGCTGTGCCGCCTATGCGCTCTCTGTGTCGCCTCTGGAGTTAGTGGTGAGGCAGTTGGTTTGCTGTGCTGCCTGTGCACTCTCTGTGTGGCCTATGGGGTCGGTGGTGTGGCAGTTGGTTTGCTGTGCCGCATGTACGCTCTCTGTGTGGCCTCTGGGGTCAGTGGTGCAGCAGCTGCTTTGCTGTAGTGTCTGTGCACAATCTGTGTGGCCTCTGGGGTTGGTGGTGAGGCAGCTGGTTTGCTGTGCCACCTGTGTGCTCTCTTTGTGGCCTCTGGGGTCGGTGGTGTGGCAGCTGGTTTGCTGTGCCGCCTGTGCGCTCTCTTTTTGGCCTCTGGGGTCAGTGGTGCAGCAGCTGGTTTGCTGTGCTGCCTGTGCACTCTCTGTGTAGCCTCTGGGGTCGGTGGTACAGCAGCTGGTTTGCTGTGCTGTCTGTGAACTCTCTGTGTGGCCTCTGGGGTCGGTGGTGTGGAAGCTGGTTTGCTGTGCCGCCTGTGCGCTCTCTGTGTGGCCTCTGGGGTCAGTAGTGCAGCAGCTGGTTTGCTGTGCCACCTATGCACTCTCTGTGTGGCCTCTGGGGTTGGTGGTGCAGCAGCTGGTTTGCTGTGCCACCTGTGCACTCTCTGTGTGGCCTCTGAAGTCAGTGGCGCGGAAGCTGGTTTGCTGTGCCACCTGTGCGCTCTCTGTGTGGCCTCTGGGGTTGGTGGTGCAGTAGCTGGTTTGCTGTGCCACCTGTGCACTCTCTGTGTGGCCTCTGGGTTTGGTGGTGAGGCAGCTGGTTTGCTGTGCCACCTGTGTGCTCTCTGTGTGGCCTCTGGGTTTGGTGGTGCGGCAGCTGGTTTGCTGTGCCACCTGTGTGCTCTCTGTGTGGCCTCTGGGGTCGGTGATGCGGAAGCTGGTTTGCTGTGCCACCTGTGCGCTCTCTTTCTGGCCTCTGGGTTCGGTGGTGCAGCAGTTGGTTTGCTGTGCTGCCTGTGCACTCTCTGTGTGGCCTCTGGGGTCGGTGGTACAGCAGCTGGTTTGCTGTGCTGTCTTTGAACTCTCTGTGTGGCCTCTGGGGTCGGTGGTGTGGAAGCTGGTTTGCTGTGCCGCCTGTGCACTCTCTGTGTGGCCTCTGGGGTCAGTGGTGCGGAAGCTGGTTGGCTGTGCCACCTGTGCGCTCTCTGTGTGGCCTCTGGGGTCGGTGGTGCAGCAGCTGGTTTGCTGTGCTGCCTGTGCACTCTCTGTGTGGCCTCAGGGGTCGGTGGTGCAGCAGCTGGTTTGCTGTGCTGTCTGTGAACTCTCTGTGTGGCCTCTGGGGTCGGTGGTGTGGAAGCTGGTTTGCTGTGCTGTCTGTGAACTCTCTGTGTGGCCTCTGGGGTCGGTGGTGTGGAAGCTGGTTTGCTGTGCCGCCTGTGCACTCTCTGTGTGGCCTCTGGGGTCAGTGGTGCGGAAGCTGGTTGGCTGTGCCACCTGTGCGCTCTCTGTGTGGCCTCTGGGGTCGGTGGTGCAGCAGCTGGTTTGCTGTGCTGCCTGTGCACTCTCTGTGTGGCCTCTGGGGTCGGTGGTGCAGCAGCTGGTTTGCTGTGCCACCTGTGCACTCTCTGTGTGGCCTCTGGGGTCGGTGGTGCAGCAGCTGGTTTGCTGTGCCGCCTGTGCACTCTCTGTGTGGCCTCTGGGGTCAGTGGTGCGGAAGCTGGTTTGCTGTGCCACCTGTGTGCTCTCTGTGTAGCCTCTGGGGTCAGTAGTGCAGCAACTGGTTTGCTGTGCCACCTGTGTGCTCTCTGTGTGCCTCTGGGGTTGGTGGGGCAGCAGCTGGTTTGCTGTGCTACCTGTGCACTCTCTGTGTGGCCTCTGGGGTCGGTGGTGTGGCAGCTGGTTTGCTGTGCCACCTGTGCACTCTCTGTGTGGCCTCTGGGGTCGGTGGTGTGGCAGCTGGTTTGCTGTGCCACCTGTGTGCTCTCTGTGTGGCCTCTGGGGTCAGTGGTGCAGCAGCTGGTTTGCTGTGCTGCCTGTGCACTCTCTGTGTAGCCTCTGGGGTCGGTGGTACAGCAGCTGGTTTGCTGTGCTGTCTGTGAACTCTCTGTGTGGCCTCTGGGGTCGTTGGTGTGGAAGCTGGTTTGCTGTGCCACCTGTGCGCTCTCTGTGTGGCCTCTGGGGTCAGTGGTGAGGAAGCTGGTTTGCTGTGCCACCTGTGCGTTCTCTGTGTGGCCTCTGGGGTCGGTGGTGCAGCAGCTGGTTTGCTGTGCTGCCTGTGCACTCTCTGTGTGGCCTCTGGGGTCGGTGGTGCAGCAGCTGGTTTGCTGTGCCACCTATGCACTCTCTGTGTGGCCTCTGGGGTCGGTGGTGCAGCAGCTGGTTTGCTGTGCCACCTGTGCACTCTCTGTGTGGCCTCTGAAGTCAGTGGTGCGGAAGCTGGTTTGCTGTGCCCCCTGTGCGCTCTCTGTGTGGCCTCTGGGGTTGGTGGTGCAGTAGCTGGTTTGCTGTGCCACCTGTGCACTCTCTGTGTGGCCTCTGGGTTTGGTGGTGAGGCAGCTGGTTTGCTGTGCCACCTGTGTGCTCTCTGTGTGGCCTCTGGGGTCAGTGGTGCGGCAGCTGGTTTGCTGTGCCACCTGTGTGCTCTCTGTGTGGCCTCTGGGGTCGGTGATGCGGAAGCTGGTTTGCTGTGCCACCTGTGCGCTCTCTTTCTGGCCTCTGGGTTCGGTGGTGCAGCAGTTGGTTTGCTGTGCTGCCTGTGCACTCTCTGTGTGGCCTCTGGAGTCGGTGGTACAGCAGCTGGTTTGCTGTGCTGTCTGTGAACTCTCTGTGTGGCCTCTGGGGTCGGTGGTGTGGAAGCTGGTTTGCTGTGCCGCCTGTGCACTCTCTGTGTGGCCTCTGGGGTCAGTGGTGCGGAAGCTGGTTGGCTGTGCCACCTGTGCGCTCTCTGTGTGGCCTCTGGGGTCTGTGGTGCAGCAGCTGGTTTGCTGTGCTGCCTGTGCACTCTCTGTGTGGCCTCTGGGGTCGGTGGTGCAGCAGCTGGTTTGCTGTGCTGTCTGTGAACTCTCTGTGTGGCCTCTGGGGTCGGTGGTGCAGCAGCTGGTTTGCTGTGCTGCCTGTGCACTCTCTGTGTGGCCTCTGGGGTCGGTGGTGTGGCAGCAGGTTTGCTGTGCTGCCTGTGCGCTCTCTGTGTGGCCTCTGGGTTTGGTGGTGAGGCAGCTGGTTTGCTGTGCCACCTGTGTGCTCTTTGTGTGGCCTCTGGGGTCAGTGGTGCGGCAGCTGGTTTGCTGTGCCACCTGTGTGCTCTCTGTGTGGCCTCTGGGGTTGGTGGGACAGCAGCTGGTTTACTGTGCTGCCTGTGCACTCTCTGTGTGGCCTCTGGAGTCGGTGGTACAGCAGCTGGTTTGCTGTGCTGTCTGTGAACTCTCTGTGTGGCCTCTGGGGTCGGTGGTGAGGCAGCTGGTTTGCTGTGCCACCTGTGTGCTCTTTGTGTGGCCTCTGGGGTCGGTGATGCGGAAGCTGGTTTGCTGTGCCACCTGTGCGCTCTCTTTCTGGCCTCTGGGTTCGGTGGTGCAGCAGTTGGTTTGCTGTGCTGCCTGTGCACTCTCTGTGTGGCCTCTGGAGTCGGTGGTACAGCAGCTGGTTTGCTGTGCTGTCTGTGAACTCTCTGTGTGGCCTCTGGGGTCGGTGGTGTGGAAGCTGGTTTGCTGTGCCGCCTGTGCACTCTCTGTGTGGCCTCTGGGGTCAGTGGTGCGGAAGCTGGTTGGCTGTGCCACCTGTGCGCTCTCTGTGTGGCCTCTGGGGTCTGTGGTGCAGCAGCTGGTTTGCTGTGCTGCCTGTGCACTCTCTGTGTGGCCTCTGGGGTCGGTGGTGCAGCAGCTGGTTTGCTGTGCTGTCTGTGAACTCTCTGTGTGGCCTCTGGGGTCGGTGGTGCAGCAGCTGGTTTGCTGTGCTGCCTGTGCACTCTCTGTGTGGCCTCTGGGGTCGGTGGTGTGGCAGCAGGTTTGCTGTGCTGCCTGTGCGCTCTCTGTGTGGCCTCTGGGTTTGGTGGTGAGGCAGCTGGTTTGCTGTGCCACCTGTGTGCTCTTTGTGTGGCCTCTGGGGTCAGTGGTGCGGCAGCTGGTTTGCTGTGCCACCTGTGTGCTCTCTGTGTGGCCTCTGGGGTTGGTGGGACAGCAGCTGGTTTACTGTGCTGCCTGTGCACTCTCTGTGTGGCCTCTGGGGTCGGTGATATGGCAGCTGGTTTGCTGTGCCACCTGTGTGCTCTCTGTGTGGCCTCTGGGGTCAGTAGTGCAGCAACTGGTTTGCTGTGCCAACTGTGTGCTCTCTGTGTGCCTCTGGGGTTGGTGGGGCAGCAGCTGGTTTGCTGTGCTACCTGTGCACTCTCTGTGTGGCCTCTGGGGTCGGTGGTGTGGCAGCTGGTTTGCTGTGCCACCTGTGTGCTCTCTGTGTGGCCTCTGGAGTTGGGGGGGGGGCAGCAGCTGGTTTACTGTGCTGCCTGTGCACTTTCTGTGTGGCCTCTGGGGTCGGTGGTGTGGCAGCTGGTTTGCTGTGCCACCTGTGTGGACTCTGGGATCAGTGGTGCGGCAACTGGTTTGCTGTGCCACCTGTGTGCTCTCTGTGTGGCCTCTGGGGTTGGTGGGGCAGCAGCTGGTTTACTGTGCTACCTGTGCACTTTCTGTGTGGCCTCTGGGGTCGGTTGGGCAGCAGCTGGTTTGCTGTGCTGCCTGTGCACTCTCTGTGTGGCCTCTGTGGTCAGTGGTGTGGCAGCTGGTTTGCTGTGCTGCCTGTGCACTCAATGTGTGGCCTCTAGGGTTGGTGGGGCAGCAGCTGGTTTGCTGTGCCGCCTGTACGCTCTCTGTGTGGCCTCTGGGGTCGGTGGTGCAGCAGCTGGTTTGCTGTGCTGCCTGTGCACTCAATGTGTGGCCTCTGGGGTCGGTGGTGCAGCAGCTGGTTTGCTGTGCCACCTGTGCGCTCTCTGTGTGGCTTCTGGGGTCAGTGGTGCGGCAGCTGGTTTTCTGTGCTGTCTGCGCACTCTCTGTGTGGCCTCTGGGGTCAGTGGTGCGGAAGCTGGTTGGTTGTGCCACCTGTGCGCTCTCTGTGTGGCCTCTGGGGTCGGTGGTGCAGCAGCTGGTTTGTTGTGCTGCCTGTGCACTCTCTGTGTGGCCTCTGGGGTCGGTGGTGCAGCAGCTGGTTTGCTGTGCCACCTGTGCACTCTCTGTGTGGCCTCTGGGGTCGGTGGTGCAGCAGCTGGTTTGCTGTGCCGCCTGTGCACTCTCTGTGTGGCCTCTGGGGTCAATGGTGCGGAAGCTGGTTTGCTGTGCCACCTGTGCGCTCTCTGTGTGGCCTCTGGGGTCGGTGGTGTGGCAGCAGGTTTGCTGTGCTGCCTGTGCGCTCTCTGTGTGGCCTCTGGGTTTGGTGGTGAGGCAGCTGGTTTGCTGTGCCACCTGTGTGCTCTTTGTGTGGCTTCTGGGGTCAGTGGTGCGGCAGCTGGTTTGCTGTGCCACCTGTGTGCTCTCTGTGTGGCCTCTGGGGTTGGTGGGACAGCAGCTGGTTTACTGTGCTGCCTGTGCACTCTCTGTGTGTCCTCTGGGGTCGGTGATGTGGCAGCTGGTTTGCTGTGCCACCTGTGTGCTCTCTGTGTGGCCTCTGGGGTCAGTAGTGCAGCAACTGGTTTGCTGTGCCACCTGTGTGCTCTCTGTGTTCCTCTGGGGTTGGTGGGGCAGCAGCTGGTTTGCTGTGCTACCTGTGCACTCTCTGTGTGGCCTCTGGGGTCGGTGGTGTGGCAGCTGGTTTGCTGTGCCACCTGTGCACTCTCTGTGTGGCCTCTGGGGTCGGTGGTGTGGCAGCTGGTTTGCTGTGCCACCTGTGTGCTCTCTGTGTGGCCTCTGGAGTCAGTGGTGCAGCAGCTGGTTTTCTGTGCTGCCTGTGCACTCTCTGTGTAGCCTCTGGGGTCGGTGGTACAGCAGCTGGTTTGCTGTGCTGTCTGTGAACTCTCTGTGTGGCCTCTGGGGTCGGTGGTGTGGAAGCTGGTTTGCTGTGCCGCCTGTGCGCTCTCTGTGTGGCCTCTGGGGTCAGTGGTGCGGAAGCTGGTTTGCTGTGCCACCTGTGCGCTCTCTGTGTGGCCTCTGGGGTCGGTGGTGCAGCAGCTGGTTTGCTGTGCTGCCTGTGCACTCTCTGTGTGGCCTCTGGGGTCGGTGGTGCAGCAGCTGGTTTGCTGTGCCACCTATGCACTCTCTGTGTGGCCTCTGGGGTCGGTGGTGCAGCAGCTGGTTTGCTGTGCCACCTGTGCACTCTCTGTGTGGCCTCTGAAGTCAGTGGTGCGGAAGCTGGTTTGCTGTGCCACCTGTGCGCTCTCTGTGTGGCCTCTGGGGTTGGTGGTGCAGTAGCTGGTTTGCTGTGCCACCTGTGCACTCTCTGTGTGGCCTCTGGGTTTGGTGGTGAGGCAGCTGGTTTGCTGTGCCCCCTGTGTGCTCTCTGTGTGGCCTCTGGGGTTAGTGGTGCGGCAGCTGGTTTGCTGTGCCACCTGTGTGCTCTCTGTGTGGCCTCAGGGGTCGGTGATGCGGAAGCTGGTTTGCTGTGCCACCTGTGCGCTCTCTTTCTGGCCTCTGGGTTCGGTGGTGCAGCAGTTGGTTTGCTGTGTTGCCTGTGCACTCTCTGTGTGGCCTCTGGGGTCGGTGGTGTGGAAGCTGGTTTGCTGTGCCGCCTGTGCACTCTCTGTGTGGCCTCTGGGGTCAGTGGTGCGGAAGCTGGTTGGCTGTGCCACCTGTGCGCTCTCTGTGTGGCCTCTGGGTTCGGTGGTGCAGCAGCTGGTTAGCTGTGCTGACTGTGCACTCTCTGTGTGGCCTCTGGGGTCGGTGGTGCAGCAGCTGGTTTGCTGTGCCACCTGTGCACTCTCTGTGTGGCCTCTGGGGTCGGTGGTGCAGCAGCTGGTTTGCTGTGCCGCCTGTGCACTCTCTGTGTGGCCTCTGGGGTCAGTGGTGCGGAAGCTGGTTTGCTGTGCCACCTGTGGGCTCTCTGTGTGGCCTCTGGGGTCGGTGGTGTGGCAGCAGGTTTGCTGTGCTGCCTGTGCGCTCTCTGTGTGGCCTCTGGGTTTGGTGGTGAGGCAGCTGGTTTGCTGTGCCACCTGTGTGCTCTTTGTGTGGCCTCTGGGGTCAGTGGTGCTGCAGCTGGTTTGCTGTGCCACCTGTGTGCTCTCTGTGTGGCCTCTGGGGTTGGTGGGACAGCAGCTGGTTTACTGTGCTGCCTGTGCACTCTCTGTGTGGCCTCTGGGGTCGGTGATGTGGCAGCTGGTTTGCTGTGCCACCTGTGTGCTCTCTGTGTGGCCTCTGGGGTCAGTAGTGCAGCAACTGGTTTGCTGTGCCACCTGTGTGCTCTCTGTGTGCCTCTGGGGTTGGTGGGGCAGCAGCTGGTTTGCTGTGCTACCTGTGCACTCTCTGTGTGGCCTCTGGGGTCGGTGGTGTGGCAGCTGGTTTGCTGTGCCACCTGTGTGCTCTCTGTGTGGCCTCTGGAGTTGGTGGGGCAGCAGCTGGTTTACTGTGCTGCCTGTGCACTTTCTGTGTGGCCTCTGGGGTCGGTGGTGTGGCAGCTGGTTTGCTGTGCCACCTGTGTGGACTCTGGGATCAGTGGTGCGGCAACTGGTTTGCTGTGCCACCTGTGTGCTCTCTGTGTGGCCTCTGGGGTTGGTGGGGCAGCAGCTGGTTTACTGTGCTACCTGTGCACTTTCTGTGTGGCCTCTGGGGTCGGTTGGGCAGCAGCTGGTTTGCTGTGCTGCCTGTGCGCTCTCTGTGTGGCCTCTAGGGTTTATGGTTCGGCATCTGGTTTGCTGTGCCGCCTGTGTGCTCACTGTGTGGCCTATGGGGTTGGTGTTGCGGCAGCTGGTTTGCTATGCTGCCTGTGCACTCTCTGTGTTGCCTCTGGGGTCAGTGGTGCGGCAGCTGGTTTGCTGTGCTGCCTGTGCACTCAATGTGTGGCCTCTAGGGTTGGTGGGGCAGCAGCTGGTTTGCTGTGCCGCCTGTATGCTCTCTGTGTGGCCTCTGGGGTCAGTGGTGCAGCAGCTGGTTTGCTGTGTTGCCTGTGCACTCAATGTGTGGCCTCTGGGGTCGGTGGTGCAGCAGTTGGTTTTCTGTGCCGTCTATGCACTCGCTGTGTGGCCTCTGGGGTCAGTGGTGCGGAAGCTGGTTTGCTGTGCCGCCTGTGCGCTCTCTGTGTGGCCTCTGGGGTCAGTGGTGCGGCAGCTGGTTTGCTGTGCCGCCTGTGCACTCTCTGTGTCGCCTCTGGGGTTGGTGGTGAGGCAGTTGGTTTGCTGTGCTGCCTGTGCACTCTCTGTGTGGCCTATGCGGTCGGTGGTGTGGCAGCTGGTTTGCTGTGCCGCATGTACGCTCTTTGTGTGGCCTCTGGGGTCAGTGGTGCTGGAGCTGGTTTGCTGTGCCCGCCTGTACGCTCTCTGTGTCGCCTCTGGGGTCAGTGGTGCAGCAGCTGGTTTGCTGTGCTGTCTGTGCACTCTCTGTGTGGCCTCTGGGGTTGGTGGTGAGGCAGCTTGTTTGCTGTGCCACCTGTGTGCTCTCTTTGTGGCCTCTGGGGTCGGTGGTGCAGCAGCTGGTTTGCTGTGCCACCTGTGACTCTCTGTGTGGCCTCTGGGGTCGGTGGTGCAGCAGCTGGTTTGCTGTGCCACCTGTGCACTCTCTGTGTGGCCTCTGGGGTCGGTGGTGCGGAAGCTGGTTTGCTGTGCTGTCTGTGAACTCTCTGTGTGGCCTCTGGGTTCGGTGGTGCAGCAGCTGGTTTGCTGTGCTGCCTGTGCACTCTCTGTGTGGCCTCTGGGGTCGGTGGTGTGGCAGCTGGTTTGCTGTACCACCTGTGCGCTCTCTGTGTGGCCTCTGGGGTCGGTGGTGTGGCAGCAGGTTTGCTGTACCACCTGTGCGCTCTCTGTGTGGCCTTTGGGGTCAGTGGTGTGGCAGCTGGTTTGCTGTGCCGCCTGTGCACTCTCTGTGTGGCCTCTGGGGTCGGTGGTGTGGCAGCCGGTTTGCTGTGCTTCCTGTGCACTCTCTGTGTGGCCTCTGGGGTCGGTGGTGTTGCAGCTGGTTTGCTGTGCGGCCTGTGCACTCTCTGTGTGGCCTCTGGGGTCGGTGGTGTGGCAGCTGGTTTGCTGTGCTGCCTGTTCACTCTCTGTGTGGCCTCTGGGGTTGGTGGTGTGGCAGCTGGTTTGCTGTGCCACCTGTGCACTCTCTGTGTGGCCTCTGGGGTCAGTGGTGCGGCAGCTGGTTTGCTGTGCCACCTGTGCGCTCTCTGTGTGGCCTCTGGGGTCAGTGGTGCGGCAGCTGGTTTGCTGGGCGAACCTATGTGCTCTCTGTGTGGCCTCTGGGGTCAGTGGTGCGGCAGCTGGTTTGCTGTGCCGCCTGTGCGCTCTCTGTGTGGCCAATGGGGTTGGTGGTGAGGCAGTTGGTTTGCTGTGCCACCTGTGCGCTCTCTGTGTGCCTTCTGGGGTCAGTGGTGCGGCAGTTGGTTTGCTGTGCCACCTGTGCGCTCTCTGTGTGGCCTCTGGGGTTGGTGGTGAGGCAGCTGGTTTGCTGTGCCACCTGTGTGCTCTCTGTGTGGCCTCTGGGTTCAGTGGTGCGGCAGCTGGTTTGCTGTGCCGCCTGTGCACTCTCTGTGTCGCCTCTGGGGTTGGTGGTGAGGCAGTTGGTTTGCTGTGCTGCCTGTGCACTCTCTGTGTGGCCTATGTGGTCGGTGGTGTGGCAGCTGGTTTGCTGTGCCGCATGTACGCTCTCTGTGTCACCTCTGGGGTCAGTGGTGCAGCAGCTGGTTTGCTGTGCCCGTCTGTACGCTCTCTGTGTCGCCTCTGAGGTCAGTGGTGCAGCAGCTGGTTTGCTGTGCTGTCTGTGAACTCTCTGTGTGGCCTCTGGGGTTGGTGGTGAGGCAGCTTGTTTACTGTGCCACCTGTGTGCTCTCTTTGTGGCCTCTGGGGTCGGTGGTGCAGCAGCTGGTTTGCTGTGCCACCTGTGCACTCTCTGTGTGGCCTCTGGGGTCGGTGGTGCGGAAGCTGGTTTGCTTTGCTGTCTGTGAACTCTCTGTGTGGCCTCTGGGGTCAGTGGTGCGGCATCTGGTTTGCTGTGCCACCTGTGCGCTCTCTGTGTGGCCAATGGGGTTGGTGGTGAGGCAGTTGGTTTGCTGTGCCACCTGTGCGCTCTCTGTGTGCCTTCTGGGGTCAGTGGTGCGGCAGTTGGTTTGCTGTGCCACCTGTGCGCTCTCTGTGTGGCCTCTGGGGTTGGTGGTGAGGCAGCTGGTTTGCTGTGCCACCTGTGTGCTCTCTGTGTGGCCTCTGGGGTCAGTGGTGCAGCAGCTGGTTTGCTGTGCTGTCTGTGCACTCTCTGTGTGGCCTATGGGGTTGGTGGTGAGGCAGCTTGTTTGCTGTGCCACCTGTGTGCTCTCTTTGTGGCCTCTGGGGTCGGTGGTGCAGCAGCTGGTTTGCTGTGCCACCTGTGCACTCTCTGTGTGGCCTCTGGGGTCGGTGGTGCGGAAGCTGGTTTGCTGTGCTGTCTGTGAACTCTCTGTGTGGCCTCTGGGGTCAGTGGTGCGGCAGCTGGTTTGCTGTGCCGCCTGTGCGCTCTCTGTGTGGCCAATGGGGTTGGTGGTGAGGCAGTTGGTTTGCTGTGCCACCTGTGCGCTCTCTGTGTGCCTTCTGGGGTCAGTGGTGCGGCAGTTGGTTTGCTGTGCCACCTGTGCGCTCTCTGTGTGGCCTCTGGGGTTGGTGGTGAGGCAGCTGGTTTGCTGTGCCACCTGTGTGCTCTCTGTCTGGCCTCTGGGGTCAGTGGTGCGGCAGCTGGTTTGCTGTGCCGCCTGTGCACTCTCTGTGTCGCCTCTGGGGTTGGTGGTGAGGCAGTTGGTTTGCTGTGCTGCCTGTGCACTCTCTGTGTGGCCTATGCGGTCGGTGGTGTGGCAGCTGGTTTGCTGTGCCGCATGTACGCTCTCTGTGTCGCCTCTGGGATCAGTGGTGCTGGAGTTGGTTTGCTGTGCTGTCTGTGCACTCTCTGTGTGGCCTCTGGGGTTGGTGGTGAGGCAGCTTGTTTGCTGTGCCACCTGTGTGCTCTCTTTGTGGCCTCTGGGGTCGGTGGTGCAGCAGCTGGTTTGCTGTGCCACCTGTGCACTCTCTGTGTGGCCTCTGGGGTTGGTGGTGAGGCAGCTTGTTTGCTGTGCCACCTGTGTGCTCTCTTTGTGGCCTCTGGGGTCGGTGGTGCAGCAGCTGGTTTGCTGTGCTGTCTGTGAACTCTCTGTGTGGCCTCTGGGGTCGGTGGTGTTGCAGCTGGTTTGCTGTGCGGCCTGTGCGCTCTCTGTGTGGCCTCTGGGGTCGGTTTTGTGGCAGCTGGTTTGCTGTGCTGCCTGTACACTCTCTGTGTGGCCTCTGGGGTCGGTGGTGTTGCAGCTGGTTTGCTGTGCCACCTGTGCACTCTCTGTGTGGCCTCTGGGGTCAGTGGTGCGGCAGCTGGTTTGCTGTGCCACCTGTGCGCTCTCTGTGTGGCCTCTGGGGTCAGTGGTGCGGCAGCTGGTTTGCTGGGCGACCTGTGTGCTCTCTGTGTGGCCTCTGGAGTCAGTGGTGCGGCAGCTGGTTTGCTGTGCCACCTGTGCGCTCTCTGTTTGGCCAATGGGGTTGGTGGTGAGGCAGTTGGTTTGCTGTGCCACCTGTGCGCTCACTGTGTGCCTTCTGGGGTCAGTGGTGCGGCAGTTGGTTTGCTGTGCCACCTGTGCGCTCTCTGTGTGGCCTCTGGGGTTGGTGGTGAGGCAGCTGGTTTGCTGTGCCACCTGTGTGCTCTCTTTGTGGCCTCTGGGGTCGGTGGTGCAGCAGCTGGTTTGCTGTGCCACCTGTGTACTCTCTGTGTGGCCTCTGGGGTCGGTGGTGCGGAAGCTGGTTTGCTGTGCTGTCTGTGAACTCTCTGTGTGGCCTCTGGGGTCAGTGGTGTGGCAGCTGGTTTGCTGTGCCGCCTGTGCGCTCTCTGTGTGGCCAATGGGGTTGGTGGTGAGGCAGTTGGTTTGCTGTGCCACCTGTGCGCTCTCTGTGTGCCTTCTGGGGTCAGTGGTGCGGCAGTTGGTTTGCTGTGCCACCTGTGCGCTCTCTGTGTGGCCTCTGGGGTTGGTGGTGAGGCAGCTGGTTTGCTGTGCCACCTGTGTGCTCTCTGTCTGGCCTCTGGGGTCAGTGGTGCGGCAGCTGGTTTGCTGTGCCGCCTGCGCACTCTCTGTGTCGCCTCTGGGGTTGGTGGTGAGGCAGTTGGTTTGCTGTGCTGCCTGTGCACTCTCTGTGTGGCCTATGCGGTCGGTGGTGTGGCAGCTGGTTTGCTGTGCCGCATGTACGCTCTCTGTGTCGCCTCTGGGATCAGTGGTGCTGGAGTTGGTTTGCTGTGCTGTCTGTGCACTCTCTGTGTGGCCTCTGGGGTTGGTGGTGAGGCAGCTTGTTTGCTGTGCCACCTGTGTGCTCTCTTTGTGGCCTCTGGGGTCGGTGGTGCAGCAGCTGGTTTGCTGTGCCACCTGTGCACTCTCTGTGTGGCCTCTGGGGTCGGTGGTGCGGAAGCTGGTTTGCTGTGCTGTCTGTGAACTCTCTGTGTGGCCTCTGGGGTCAGTGGTGCGGAAGCTGGTTTGCTGTGCCACCTGTGCTCTCTGTGTGACCTCTGGGTTCGGTGGTGCAGCAGCTGGCTTGCTGTGCTGCCTGTGCACTCTCTGTGTGGCCTCTGGGGTCGGTGGTGTGGCAGCTGGTTTGCTGTACCAACTGTGCGCTCTCTGTGTGGCCTCTGGGGTCGGTGTTGTGGCAGCAGGTTTGCTGTACCACCTGTGCGCTCTCTGTGTGGCCTTTGGGGTCAGTGGTGTGGCAGCTGGTTTGCTGTGCCGCCTGTGCACTCTCTGTGTGGCCTCTGGGGTCGGTGGTGTGGCAGCTGGTTTGCTGTGCTGCCTGTGCACTCTCTGTGTGGCCTCTGGGGTCGGTGGTGTTGCAGCTGGTTTGCTGTGCAGCCTGTGCGCTCTCTGTGTGGCCTCTGGGGTCGGTTTTGTGGCAGCTGGTTTGCTGTGCTGCCTGTACACTCTCTGTGTGGCCTCTGGGGTCGGTGGTGTGGCAGCTGGTTTGCTGTGCCACCTGTGCACTCTCTGTGTGGCCTCTGGGGTCAGTGGTGCGGCAGCTGGTTTGCTGTGCCACCTGTGCGCTCTCTGTGTGGCCTCTGGGGTCAGTGGTGCGGCAGCTGGTTTGCTGGGCGACCTGTGTGCTCTCTGTGTGGCCTCTGGAGTCAGTGGTGCGGCAGCTGGTTTGCTGTGCCGCCTGTGCGCTCTCTGTGTGGCCAATGGGGTTGGTGGTGAGGCAGTTGGTTTGCTGTGCCACCTGTGCGCTCTCTGTGTGCCTTCTGGGGTCAGTGGTGCGGCAGTTGGTTTGCTGTGCCACCTGTGCGCTCTCTGTGTGGCCTCTGGGGTTGGTGGTGAGGCAGCTGGTTTGCTGTGCCACCTGTGTGCTCTCTGTGTGGCCTCTGGGGTCAGTGGTGCGGCAGCTGGTTTGCTGTGCCACCTGTGTGCTCTCTGTGTGGCCTCTGGGGTCGGTAGTGCAGCAGCTGGTTTGCTGTGCTGCCTGTGCACTCTCTGTATGGCCTCTGGGGTCAGTGGTGCGGCAGCTGGTTTGCTGTGCCACCTGTGCGGTCTCTGTGTGGCCTCTGGGGTTGGTGGGGCAGCAGCTGGTTTGCTGTGCTACCTGTGCGCTTTCTGTGTGGCCTCTGGGGTCAGTAGTGCGGCAGCTGGTTTTCTGTGCTGCCTGTGCACTCTCTGTGTGGCCTCTGGGGTCGGTGGTGCGGCAGCTGGTTTGCTGTGCTACCTGTGCGCTTTCTGTGTGGCCTCTGGGGTCAGTAGTGCGGCAGCTGGTTTGCTGTGCTGCCTGTGCACTCTCTGTTTGGCCTCTGGGGTCGGTGGTGCGGCAACTGGTTTGCTGTGCCACGTGTGGGGTCTCTGTGTGGCCTCTGGGGTCAGTGGTGTGACAGCTGGTTTGCTGTGCCGCCTGTGCGGTCTTTGTGTGGCCTCTGGGGTTGTTGGTGTGGCAGCTGGTTTGCTCTGCCACCTGTGCGCTCTCTATGTGGCCTCTGGGGTCAGTGGTGCAGCAGCTGGTTTGCTGTGTCGCCAGTGTGCTCTCTGTGTGGCCTCTAGGGTTGGTGGGGCAGCAGCTGGTTTGCTGTGCCGCCTGTGCATTCTCTGTGTGCTCTCTGGGGTTGGTGGTGCGGCAGCTGATTTGCTGTGCTGCCTGTGCACTCTCTGTTTGGCCTCTGGGGTTGGTGGTGCGGCAGCTGATTTGCTGTGCTGCCTGTGCACTGTGATTTAGCAATGATTAGAGTTACTGGAAGTATTTGTAGACATCTGCTTTAGGGATAAATTTGTGTTGCTGTTTAATGGAATCATTGATCCATTGATAAAGAATTGATTATTGCGATATCACCCATACAGTTTGTTACAATGTCATTGGTGGAAATCAGGGTGTGGCAGAGATGACTGCACAACCACAAAATCAAAATCATTTTGCCATGTAAGTAACTCATTTATTATACCTCATGTCATAACATTATTATAATTCTGTTTCAAAATGTGTTTTTGTCCTTTTTTTCTTTGAAGTATTTTTTTTTTGGGGTGGGGGGGCATATTGACTGCCTAGGGCCCCACACTTGCTAGGGCCGGCTTTGGCAGTTTCCCTCTAGCGCAATTTGCAGTAGCAATCTTGTGAAAAATACTGCTTCACTTGTAATCTAGGCCATAGCAAAATAAAGTCAGTAATACAAAAATTACATGATCTAATGATTTAGGACAAAACAAATAACTAAGCTAGAATATAAACTTAATTAAAAATAATAATTTTTATCAGTGCTAAGTTTTAATTACAAGAGGAGATCTGTAGTACTGGTAAACTGGTGATCTTACAAGTTTGCAAACTTGCCACACAAGCAATCAGATCAATAGTATAAATATTTACTTGAGGTCAAAGCAATATTAAGATGAAACTATAAGCATTTGTCCTTGCAAAACCACTGATAGATTACTATAAAATTCCATTGCAATGCAAGAGTGAGCTATAATTACACCAACTCCTGCTTCTACTTCTATTAATAAAATAACTTTCAATTATCTCGTTAAGATTTCACAAATATCACAACCCTGACAGCATCCAGCTAAGTTAACAACTTGATTCTGTATAACACAAAATTGTAGTAGGGATGAGAATAAAAATAAAATGAATCAATCCTCTTGCAGCTTCGTTCAAAGTCTAACCCATGCAACATGCATAATGATAAATGTCAAAAAATAGAAGCATTTTTGCAGTATTTTTTACAGGCAGGGCACACTGCTGCTAGTTTAAGGACCATGTTGATCGACTATGTACCTCCACTAAAAAAATTACTACAGACCGAGACACAATGTATATATCGTTTAGACACCTTGGCCCCTAAAGGACTCAACACACTGTTGGACTTTAGTGTCTTTCTGTAGGATGAATTTCTCTACGACTGAATGGTCTAAGCCTCATTTTACTACATGATTAGGCACTGCTCTAGTGTTTATCTGGACCAAAAATTTGCTAATCTACCATATTCCAAAAAGCAGGAAGTTTATGATAGGGTTTACTGTTCAGTATCTATATTTGTTTTTTGAGTGTTTTTAATATGTATAGATGAGGTTGTTATATGTGTTAGAATAGCCTAATTGTAGTGACTTGTAATATTATAGTGTTTTAGTTTGGGTATACCGTAATTGTCTGAGCTGATGAAATTATGCACAGAACGGCACTATATATTGGTGACGTAAGATACACGCAGTGCGCAATGATAGGCTATGCTAATTAGCTATGTGCTCTTGTTGTTTTGTGGGCGTGTATTAAGTATGACTAGATGTAATAACATTGGCTCAGCCGGCCGTAAGTGTTAGGCACGTTAGATTTAAATAGAGACGGATAATATGTTACATATATACCGCTCTTCACACTGTGGTGTCCCACAAAGGTACCTGGTCGGTACTGAAACGTTTAGGGAATGATGTCTTTTTAATGCAGATCTAATAAAGTGAAGTTTTACCTTGGAAATCTGGTGAGTGCAGTGTCTATTCTTAGATGGATGGAAACACTGTTTATATACTTTAATACGCAGCACCCCAGTGGTTGTTAACTGGAATAGTGAGTGCACTTGACACAGACTGTTGTTTTTTATTTATATATATATATATATATATATATATATATATATATATTAGTGACAGGACAGAGTGTATAGAAAGGCAGTGAAAAGTATGTATTTAGGTTTCTATTCTGGAAGTGGGATAGCATACAGTCCCAGGGATGCTATATTTGGAAAAGCAGGGTGGGCTAATTCTTCATCCTACTAAAGTAACAGGTAGATTGTGAGAACCCAGTTTAGGTTTTTCAGTCATGAAGTATAAAAAATCTTAAAGGGACATTGTACACTAGATTGTTCTTTGCATAAATGTTTTGTAGATGATCCATTTATAAAGCCCATTTGCAGGTGTTTTTGTAACAATGTATAGTTTTGCTTATTTTTTAATAACATTTTGAGGATTTTCAGACTCCTAACCAAGCCCTGCAGTGTCAGATGTATACGCTCTTTTACTGCTGGCTCAGGTTCATGTTATCTGTCTTTTCATATGCAGGGTATTGGGAGGGGGGAGTTTCTGCTCTTTTTGTTTTTCCAACTCCTTTCAGTGGGTGTCCCAGCCTAACCTCATCAACAGTGCTAAACAGTGAGCTTCTAAGTAAGTTTTTAAAAGGTTTTATACTGGATGTTTATATCAGTATCTGTGCATATTCTTCTTTATAGCAGTGGAGGCTCCTCCATTTAAGCACACTCGCACGTGCCCCCCCCCCCCCAGCAGCCCAGAGAAGAAAGAAAAAAAAAAACAGAAGAAAAAAAATATAATTTTTCTAATAGCCCCCTACTGGAAAAATTATATATTTTTTGAGCCCCAGAAAACAATAAAATCTAAACAGTTTTTTATTAATGTTAAAACAATTTTTTTTTTTAATTATTATTACACAGTAGACAGTACAACCGCACGTGCGGTAGCTAAACTATGGCAGTGTGTCTATGTGCATACTAAATTTGCCTGCTGCGCAGCTCCCAGCCTCCCCATCCCCATACTCTGCTGATCGCACACTTTAGCCTGTGCGAGCTGTGGGAGGTGTTACCGAGAGAGACAGACAGCAGCCAGTGACACAGAAGAGCGTCATCACTCACAGTCACGTGATGGCGCTTGACAAGCTCCTCCCAGCTCAACGGCACGAAATCTCATTGCGGAGACAGTCGTTGAGCTGAGATAAGCTCAGTGAGAGGCATTTGTCCAGCCCGGCCAGGGGAGAGAACAGTCAGTGAGGGGGGCAGCAGCAGCACAGGGAGGGTAAGTGCTAGCAAGGCTCAGATTTCAGGGAAAAACTAGTGCTACCGTACAGTACAGCATGCTGCTTACTTTTCATCTGTCTGTTCTGAATACTTTCTCTCTCCCTTTGTCCTAGAAACACAGATCTGGAATTAAAGGTAAAGGAAAAAAAAGAAACTGCTTGTTGAACTGATTACAGTGCTCCAGCCCTCATGATATTGCCGCAGTAAAAAGTTCAACAAGCAGCAGTGGCGTCACTAGGGTTGGTGTCACCCGGTGCGGTAAGTTATGGTGTCACCCCCCCCCAAAAAAGCAGACACGCACAAAAACACAGGCACACACACATACAAACACTCAGACACACTTAAAAACATACTCAGATGCACACACAAACACTCAGACACACACACACACACACAAAAACTCAGACACACACTTACAAAATATGTAAACTGCACTGCATTAATTATGAAGCTCATGCCTAGAGCTGCTCCCTGGCTCAGCAGAGCATCAAATGAAAGATAAACAGAGCACTCTAAAAATAAATCACTAAAGAAAAGGTTTAGGCGCAAACTATGAAAATTCTGCTCTCTGACTCTGTTCCAAGCCTGTCAGTGCACAGCCCCGGGCCGCGTGCCTACCGCTTCTTATGGCCAATCACCTCTGCACTCTGCCCATCCCCAGACCCCCGCCCGCCCTCCTACCTGTTCAGTGTGCACTTAGTGTACCGTAACCGTAATGGTCTGGTGGGCATCATACGTGGCTCCTTCACTTTAAAGACAGTGTCAAACAGTCATGCGGTCAGGTGCCAGGCATCCCCTCATGATTTGCCAGTTCCCGTTTAGAGAGACAGCACAGCAGTGAGTGACTCCACTGCTCCACATGTCACTGAGCAGTGAGCACAGATAGGCAGGCAGGTTTAGGCTAGCAGCGCAACTTTGCAAGCCCCACGGCATGCCCACAACATTCATAACGAAATTGGGCAGGGAGAAGCAAAGTACAAACAAGCAAAAGCAGCCGGGAAAACTATTTGTTGAAATTGCAGCACTGGCTCAAGGGGCAAAAAAATTGTGTGTCTACAACTTCCCCATTCACAAATGCCAGCCCCTCTAATAAAAAAAAAATCTATGCATCTCAACAATTTTTTTTTTGGTGTCACCCCCTGGTGTCACAGACAGATGGAAAGTAAGCAGCATGCTGTTGTTTAATACATACACTGTCTGACACTAAAGTAGCCAGCCATAGCAAGCCACTATCCTGACACCCAGAGACAAACAGAATACATTTTTAATAATGTGTAATACATATACTGTCTGCTTGTCTCTGGGTGTCAGGATAGTGGCTTGCTATGATGGCTGACTACTTTAGTGTCAGACAGTGTGTGTATTAAACATTATTAAAAAGTGTATTCTGCTTGTCTCTGGGTGTTTATATATATACTGGGTACAAGAGTCCTGTCACTGGGTGTCATGATCCGGTGTACATGCGCTCAGGAAACAGACCCTCGGGGCAGTGGTAGGGATTTGAAGACACCGACCCCTGACCCGGGGAAGAGTATCCTGGACGTGGATAGATGATATTCTGTGATTCATAGTTGCTAGAAGTTATTGTAGAATAAATGGAGAGTGCAACATTTGTATACAATATATTCTGAGTTCACTGTGACTTATAGTTAGTTAATAGAAGTAACTGCAGGATTCAATGAGAGAGAAATATAGCAAAGTGGAATGTTCAGGCTTCAGAGTAACCTGGTGAAAGTTTGACACTTAGATGCAAACTAAGGATTGTTGCAGGTTCACAGTACATAATATTATATAAAGCTGTATGTCAGAGTTAAAGCACAGCTGCACAGGTACTTAGACAAGCTGCAAGTTTAGGCATTAATTACTGTTTGTGCATTTAGATGCAAACTTGGTTTATTGCAGGTTCACAGTACATATTATTATAATGAGCTGTATGTCAGTAATTAGCAGAGCAGCACAGGTGAAAGTTAAGTTTAAGGCATTAATTACTGTTTGAACATATATTGGAGAATCACAGGAAAGCTTTTAATTGAACACATAGATGCAGAGTTCAGAATATGTTAACATATTTGCAGCAGGATATTTCAGCAATGACAACTTGTAGCAGAGAAATAGTTATAAAGTTCTGAGTAAGATGCTGTTGTAATTAGAGAGTGATGGTAAACAAAAGCATAGTTGAATTATAATAAAGTTCAGAGATTGTTAAGTAGCTGTGTCCAGGAAACAGAATGGAGATATTTTTGATACTTGCGGTTTGATGATATTTTGCATAGGTAATAGGAAATGCTGTATCTTGGAATAGTTGCTAAGTTCATGCAGGAAACAGTCACAGACCTCTGTTCAGGATCACAACTTCAATGTTAATGCAAGGCACATTAGACCTGAGAAGGCTTAAAAAGAGGCTGAGGTAATCAGGTGCATGAATGATTAATCAGGCAGGCAGGCAAGCTGAATGTGAATACTGCCCAAATGCAGCAGTCAGAAAAGGATTTCTTAAAGGGATAGTGACATTAGGCTGAGATATGTTACAGATTCCCCTCCTTAAAGGCGACCTCCGGGCGCCCAATACAATCCAAAAGGAGAGAGAACAAAATTGATATGGAGAATCGGTAGTAGGTGTATGGAGGTAGTGAGTCCAATCGGAAATCAAGAAAGGAGGGTTGGAGATCTCTTGAAAAAGTTGAATGACGAAGTAAAGGCCATGTAATTCAGGTATCAAAAGATCTTGACAATGATGAGAGCAAAACTTGAAGTCAACTTTTTTGTAGTCATCGTGAGAATGCATGAACGTAACATACAATGAGCTTCCTACCACAGAATCATCCTGAGGGTAGACAGGTGGATGTTCTTCATGATAGATGACCATGTATATAGCCAATGAAAAGGCAGCCAGTCCTAGAGATATGAATAGGCTTTCCTCAGCTTCAGAAATAGAGATGCAGCATTCTGGATTGATAACCAGATTAACCACCTTTGGGTCAGAGATTTGAGTATCCTCAGAATTAACCTCTTGGCTGAGGATTAGATATACTCCAAAAGAAAAAGCTATAGCCACTTCTAACGCAATAGCAGGGCTTTCTTCAAAATAGGAGATAGGAGTGTAGAGTGCAAGATTTGTCCAGTTCTTGCCATCTTCTAATTCAAAATGAAATGTCTCCTTACTGGATTCAGAATCAAAAGTGTTCTCACTAAGAATAGGTATATGAATGTCCACACCAGGGTAAGGTTCAGGAATACCCACATCTGGGCAAGTTTCAGTCATATCCTCAGTAGGATCAGGTGAAGGAATGCCCATGCCAGGGCAATGTTCAGAAGTACCCACATCTGGGCAAGGTTCAGGAATATCCTCAGTAGGATCAGGTGAAGGAATGCCCATGCCAGGGCAATGTTCAGAAGTACCCACATCTGGGCAAGGTTCAGGAATATCCTCAGTAGGATCAGGTGAAGGAATGCCCATGCCAGGGCAATGTTCAACTATAGAGAAAGAAAAAGAACCCACTTTAGAGCCAGGAACCATACTCTCTTCTGAGCAGAGGGCAAGGCTTTCTTCAGGGTTCATAAACGAAGAATTAACAAGACCCACTTTAGAGCCAAGAACCATACTCGCTTCTGAGTAGAGGGCATGGCTATCTTCAGGATCAAGTATTATTACACCCATTTCTGGGTTAAACAAAGGAATACCCATACCAGGGTCAAAAACAGGAGAGTCCACCTTGATGTCAGGTTTAGTAGTATAATCATGGAAAACAGGAACAGGAATGGGCACAGGGGAATCTTCTTGAAGAACTTTTGTACAAGTTTCAGGTTCAAGAATGTCCACTTGCAAACTTGGTTCAAAGTTGTCCTCACAGGATTGAGTATCAGGAATTCCTGTACAGGAAACTGAAGTAGTAGAAAATGTAGGTTGATGCAAAGTATCTCCCAAGGGAAACAATTTCTTAGATGCAATAACAGAAGAATTTTGAGAAGGTGAAGTGTACTGCAATATGCCACACTCAGGTAGATGCGGAGGAATTGTGACACAAGATTCTGACTGAGAAGTTATCTGGAGTTCAGCAGGCATGCTTATTTGAGTTTGAATATCAGAGCTAAATTCTCCAGGGATTATCTCTGGTAAACTGAAAGGTTGTATATCTGGAACAGAATTATCTTTTGCTTCTAGCACAGGGTTTACAGGTATTGAGGCAGCATGAGAGGGATGCAAGAAATCAATAGTTGGAAACAGTTTTTGTAGTTGTTGTAGAGTCTGAGAAGAGATACCATTAGATGCTTTAAGAAGAGACTGATAGTGACTATAGACATCATCCAGCTCGGTGTTGACAGTGTCAGGAGGCAAGAGAGGGTCTGGTACAACAGAATCTAAAACAGGGGAATCAGGCTGAGTTTCCTCTTTGCACTTCTGATTTTCTGTGGGCAGAAGGATTTTCTTCTTCTTCTTCTTTTTCTTAGAGAGCTTAGATTTCTTCCCAGTATGAGGCTTCTTAAGTTGCTGCCATTGTGGCTTGTAGTAAGGTTGAGAACAGAAATCCTCTTCATCACTGGATGCATAATTCTGATGTGATAAATCAGCATAGTAGTTGAGCGGACCTTTACTCCTAACAGCAGTCTGTAAACCAGATGTCCTTTCTTCCAGCTCTGAATCTGTCCAATCTAACGAATCCATGGTAATATCAGTATTTCCATGAGAGGTTTCATGATGGGAGCTGTCTGTATCATCCATGTTGTAAATATAACAACCAAGGATGTCATTATAGCAAATAGGTTGAGGTCTTGTCTGAGTTTGTGGCGAATTAAAGTTGCGGTCATACCAGTCTAATGCCAATTCAGCTGGATCTGTGAAGTCATCCTCCTTGTTGACATATACAGACTCAGAATCAGTATCATCAGGATAGGAATCACAAACATGAGGAACAGATGAAATTCTAGAAAAGTGGTTCTGTCTCTTTAAATCTTTAAAGATCTGATTTTTTTCTGCTGAATCGATGGATATATTCTCTTCATTTTCATAGTCAGATTCAGAATCAGTTTCACCAAAATGGTAATCACGAACATGAACAGATGACATTTTGGAAAAGTGGTTCTGTCTCTTTAAATCTTTGAAAGCCTGAATTTTTTCTGCTGAAGCTATGGTTAAATCCTCTTCATTTTCATAGTCAGATTCAGGATCAGTTTCACCAAAATGGTAACCACGAACATGAGTAGAGGATTGTCTAGAATGGGAGTACTGTGTCTTTAAATTTTTTAAAGTTTGAAAATCTTCTGTTTTTCCTTTAGGGATTGCTTGGGTCTGAGTTATGTTGTAATTTTTTATTTTCCTTTGAGGGTCGGTGCATCCACTACCACTGCGGATCCCTTTTTTAGGCATTAACATTCTGTCATGATCCGGTGTACATGCGCTCAGGAAACAGACCCTCGGGGCAGTGGTAGGGATTTGAAGACACCGACCCCTGACCCGGGGAAGAGTATCCTGGACGTGGATAGATGATATTCTGTGATTCATAGTTGCTAGAAGTTATTGTAGAATAAATGGAGAGTGCAACATTTGTAT
Source organism: Bombina bombina (assembly GCF_027579735.1). NCBI lineage: Eukaryota > Metazoa > Chordata > Amphibia > Anura > Bombinatoridae > Bombina > Bombina bombina. Next base: position 79,208,387 of record NC_069502.1, read on the forward strand.
ACAATATATTCTGAGTTCACTGTGACTTATAGTTAGTTAATAGAAGTAACTGCAGGATTCAATGAGAGAGAAATATAGCAAAGTGGAATGTTCAGGCTTCAGAGTAACCTGGTGAAAGTTTGACACTTAGATGCAAACTAAGGATTGTTGCAGGTTCACAGTACATAATATTATATAAAGCTGTATGTCAGAGTTAAAGCACAGCTGCACAGGTACTTAGACAAGCTGCAAGTTTAGGCATTAATTACTGTTTGTGCATTTAGATGCAAACTTGGTTTATTGCAGGTTCACAGTACATATTATTATAATGAGCTGTATGTCAGTAATTAGCAGAGCAGCACAGGTGAAAGTTAAGTTTAAGGCATTAATTACTGTTTGAACATATATTGGAGAATCACAGGAAAGCTTTTAATTGAACACATAGATGCAGAGTTCAGAATATGTTAACATATTTGCAGCAGGATATTTCAGCAATGACAACTTGTAGCAGAGAAATAGTTATAAAGTTCTGAGTAAGATGCTGTTGTAATTAGAGAGTGATGGTAAACAAAAGCATAGTTGAATTATAATAAAGTTCAGAGATTGTTAAGTAGCTGTGTCCAGGAAACAGAATGGAGATATTTTTGATACTTGCGGTTTGATGATATTTTGCATAGGTAATAGGAAATGCTGTATCTTGGAATAGTTGCTAAGTTCATGCAGGAAACAGTCACAGACCTCTGTTCAGGATCACAACTTCAATGTTAATGCAAGGCACATTAGACCTGAGAAGGCTTAAAAAGAGGCTGAGGTAATCAGGTGCATGAATGATTAATCAGGCAGGCAGGCAAGCTGAATGTGAATACTGCCCAAATGCAGCAGTCAGAAAAGGATTTCTTAAAGGGATAGTGACATTAGGCTGAGATATGTTACACTGGGGCAGTATAAGGACTTTATAAATATATATATATGTCCTTATACTGCCCCAGTAACAGGACTCTTGTACCCAGTGTATATATATATATATATATATATATATATATATATATATATATATATATATATATATAAATATATATATATATAAAAATATATATATATATATATATATATATATATAGTAACTGCAGGGTGTATGTGGTGCTCTTGTCTTTCAGGTTAGTTATGTACATACAACACACAGTAATACACATAACACACTGCCCTCACCTTGTACAAGAATGTGTTAAGGTAACTGGCATAGTGTGTGTGTGTATGTATGTATGTGTGTATATATATATATATATATATATATATATATATATATACATACATACACACACAATAAAATGGGCGGAGCCATCTGAGGGGTGGGGATAGTGCTCCCCATCTTCAAAAGTCACCAGCCGCCACTGCTTTATAGTAGTGTCTATTACATGCAGTTATATGACAATTAGTGTATACTGTCTCAATTAGGGTCATCTGATACTGACTTGTTTTTTTTGTTAAATTCTGGTGAAATCCTCAGTCAGCAGAAAGACAAGAAGTTGGCAGAAGCTGTATTACTGCAATGGAGAAACTTGTAAAATTGTTATTTTTTTGGTAAGCAGACAATCTGCATCGAAGTAGGCAGTTGTAATGTGTTTAGTAAGAGCAAGGATCTTTGTTTATGCTTTGTGTGCTTGTTAAGAGAAACATAGACCTATAAAACGAATAAAGTGTGTTCCTGTCCCAGAAGGCTGTGCATTCTCTGAAAGATCCCGTGGCATGTGCACATAAGTGTGGTCTGTTAATATATATATGTATATATATGTGTGTGTGTGTGTATGTAATACGTATATATATTATATATGAAGCGCTATTAATAGAGCAGGGTGTTACTATGCTCAGAATCTAGTATTAAATGTGAAAGGTAAAACAGAAAAACCAAAAATGTTTAGCGCACCCAATACTTTCAATGGATAGCGCTGCCGGGCTAAACATAGCTCATATTACTTGTTGTGTGCGAATGGATACATACACACATACAAATCCATACATGTTTATGTGTAGGCTTACCAGAAGTCCCAGTTTGACTGGGATGGTCCCTGTTTGGAGGCGCTGTCCCAGTGTCCCACCTGATTGTTCATTTTGTCCCAGTTGTAGGGTTGCCACCCAGCAGGTGCCGGAATGAGTAAAATACCAGCAATGCAAAAGCCTTTTTTTAAAATTCTGTGTGCAATCTGTGCCAGTCCGTGCCAGTGACCTGACTGACATCGGATTGTGTGTGTCCATGCTGTCTCTTGTCTGCCTCTGATGCGACTGTGCTGCAAGACTTAATTGTAAGGATACCTGCTGAGGTTTCAAATGTTACTAGCAATGTAACTGTGGTGTCTACACTTGCCCACCCGTCTTGTCCGTGCAGCTGTCAGAGTAGTTTGCTTTCACCACGTTTAACTACCCATGTTCCCTATGTCACATCAAACTGCCCCCTATTGTGTTGATTGCGTAGCTCCTTTAATTGTACCCGCGCATCTGTAAATGCGTTACTATTTTTAGTAAGAAGGGTGGGGCGGTAAATAAAATACAGATGACAGTTATCACTCTAGTTCAGTAACTTGTGCAGTGTTTCTTAAAGTTTTGAAGTTCTACACTCTAACGTACCTACGTGCGAAATAAACGTCCACTTTACTCATAAAGTGAAATATTATATGCTGTTTGTTATCATTGTGGGTATTTGCGCTGCAGCCCGTTAAGTCACATTATTTTAGTTTGCCTCCCTGTTCTCATTTTCATGTCTTGAAGGGATTGGTTTGTTTGACCTGTGTATCTGTAAAGGTTTACCCATTTGCACATGCATTGTTTTTATTTCTTGGAACATATCAAAGGCATGATTAACAAGTTGGGATATAATTATCCCTCACTGGAAAATTAGTTCCGGCCGACAATCACCACGCCCCCTTGACCACGTACCTTGACCACACACACGTTGAGCACGCCCCTGACTACACCGCGCCAGGTGGTCCCAGTTTCACCTCTAAAAATGATAGTAAGCCTATATATGTGTGTATATATATATATATATATATATATATATACACACACACACACTTTTGAGCCCTTGCCAGTCCAACACCTTGTCATTTACGAGTGATGGCGAATCCTGGCACTCCAGATGTTTCAGAACTACATTTCCCATGATGCTTTGACACTCTGAAGTCCTGTCGAACATCATGGAAAATGTATTTTTGAAACATCTGGAGGGCCAAGGTTCGCCATCACTGTTAAAACACTGTTAACACCACTTTTACCTTTGTTCTTCACTCAGAAGAAAATTGTATATATATTAAATTAAAATATATAAATATATATTTAAATAAAAATAACATTTTCTTCAGAGTGAAGAATAGAGATGTTTCAGCTATTTCTTAATGCACCTTTGGCTTTAGCACGTTTTGGCTTAGCATATCTTCAGACTAGCACTCCAGCGGAGGCTTTTTAATGCACACAGAAGGAATTATAGTAAAACTACACTGCAGATAAAAAATAATCTGTAAAAATTTGTTAATATGAAATTTAATGCAAACCTCCCAACTGTCCCTATTTGAGAGGGACAGTCCCTGATTCTGAGCTCTGTCCCTCTTTACAGAATTCCCCTTAGCCCCACTCACGGAACACCTAGAAACACCTACAAACTGCCCTGACACACTCACAGATCACCCCAAAACACCCACAATCCCACCTATTAACCACCCTTGATCCCTCCCAACATGGCTCCACCCACAAAATGCTGATGTGCTCCTGTCAATCTCCTGTGTCCCTCATACTCGGCCACAAATTTTGGGAGGTATGGTGTTGTTTTCATTATTGTAAAATTAGTTTCCTCACCTCTGCTAGTGGGCTGAACAGGGTATTCTGTATGGAGTGTAGCTGAAAGTTCTCTGTGACTACTGGCATATTCTGTGTCAAAACGTGGTTTAGAAAGGAGCGCCAAATCTTGGCGAGGTCTGGTGCGGTATAGGTGTGAAAATATGGTATTCTGTCTGAGAAATTGTATAGCGCTATAGCTCAGCTACAATTATGGTAGTTGTGCTGTATAGATGTGTAGGTTTTGATATCTAGATATAAGATCTAAGAGTGGCACAGTTGATACATAAAAGCATTTAATACATATTAAACATATAAAACAAGGGTGTCGTTTAAAATATATTTTAACAGAACGGCAAGAAATAATGTGTAAAAACACATAAACACATAAATATCTATAAAAACACGCGTGTTTTGCTTTTTAGCTGTATGTATAATGTCTCATAAAATTCGTCTCATATATAGTTGTGTTGGCATAAATCTGAAAATAATAGACAATAAAAAATAATAAAAAACAATGAAAAGTAAATAATGTCCAATAATCCCTTCTCAAAGTTAAGAGATATATAAAAAAAGGTTAAGTAGTGTCCAAAAATCCCTTCTCAAAGTTAAGAGATATAAATAGATTTTCACATGTGTATCCAAAAAATAAACTGTCCAAATTTAAGTGTTGTCCAAAAACGTGGTATAAATGAATAGTGCAAATCCAGCAGATTCAAAAGTTCTATTAAAAAAGCTTTGCAAAAAACATTTCAAAGAGACATTTAAAAAACATCAAAATGAAGGTAGAAAAAAAGGTCTATCAAAATATGGTGACAAAGAATAATCCGTGAAGTCAATCCAAAATAGTGATAAAAATAAGTCCAAAAAAGATGTAAAATATCCAAAAGATAAAAAACAAAAAATAAATTATTAGTATGTGCACAAACTAGTGAGAGTGATCTCAAAAAAGGGGGCTTATGTGGAGGGGTTATGTTTCCATGTAGAAAAATTATTTGCTGTATAAAAATAAAAAATAAAAAATAAAAATAAGCAAAAATACAAAAATATAAATAAAAATAATCCTAGGGAATCTTCAAACCCTGAAAATAAAAGATAATAACAATAGTGTAATACTGTATTATAATTCAACAATCAAGGAATAAATAGCTCACCATAGCTCTGTCAACGCGTTTCGGCCCTCAAGAGAGGCCTTTATCAATACTGGCATATTCTGTAAACATTTCCCTCACTGCAAATCTTTCTGTTTTATCTTGAAAACTGAAAGGTCAATATACATAAAACACCTATTAAATTAATAGAATAACATACAGTATATATATGAAAATACAGGTGTCCTCAAAAGGATTAAAGCAGATTAAAAATACAGAAACAATTCATTAGAGCATCATAAGTTTTTAAAAGAGAAAAAAGTTTATGCACTAACAGTTTGTGACATCAGAACTCTAAGATAAGTGTAATCATGTAATATATTCCAGTCTGCGTCCCAATTGGTAGAACAGTTTCTTGTATGAACCGTAAGCAAAGGGATTTAGCACATGAATATTAGTTTTGGTGTTAAAATAGTTCACACTGAGAAACTTCACAAAATAAGTAGAACCTCTCTTACTAAAGTATGGGCATCCCTGCTGTGGCGCACTATCTATCTATCTATCTATCTAGTGCTGTGGCGCGCTAGATTTTTTTTTACTTTATTGGGGAAAAAAAGCATTTACAGATAGTTACTTAAAACATAAAATATTAGAGGGAAAAAAGGTTGAAAAGTCAATTTGTATGAGGTAGTATAACAGGTAATGTGCCTTTGAACTAAGCAGGTGTCTTGTGTGCAAGGTTTAAACATAATAATAGAAATTTAACACCAAAAATAGAATACCAAAATACATAGACTAGGTTTCTACTCAAAAATTTAAAGAAATCCACAGACTCAAAGTTCTTTATAAAATCTCAAAAAGTTAGGAACATAGTCATAAATGGTAAGAAAAATATAGTCACATAATGTAATATCACAATAAATCAACATTTATAGAATGGAGCATTTGGAAGGGCATTTGGTTTCCAAAGAGATTGGGATCTTCCCAGAAACAGCATCACAGTGTAGTGAGATCAGTTAAGTCTAGCGGTTGGACACCATGGGGCCGATTTATCAAGGGCCGAATGACCCCTGATGCACCTGTAACAGCAGTTATGAAGCAGTGGTCTTAAGACCGCTGCTCCTTAACTGGTCCGCCGCCTCTGAGACTGCGGACATCAATCTGCCCAATTGTGTCTGATTGGATTTATTGACACCCCCTGCTAGCGGCCGCAAATCTGTAGGGGGCGGCATTGCACAAGCAGTTCACTAGAACAGCTTGTGCAATGTTAAATGCTGACAGCGTATGCTGCCGGCATTCAGAGATGTCTGGCGGACATGATCCGCTGAGCGGATCATGTCGGACAGACATTTGATAAATTGGCCCCTATATGTGTATGTAATGAGTTAGGTTGTCCATTGTTAGGCCTATGATGTCCTGCTCCTGGTCGGGATTCTCATAAGAACATAATGTTGTAATAAAAGTCGTTTGTCAGTAATGAAGTAAAAAAATTGCTCAAGTGACAGATTAGTCAGGAGTTGATATTTCCACATAGCTAGTTTAAGTACCGTATCTTTTTTCCATAGTCTAGGTATTGTCTGGCAGTGTTTAAAGCTATCCGCAATAGTGCTGCATGGGTTTTCAAGCTCAATTAAGGGTTTAAATAAAACAAAAATGGTAAAGGATCAAGTAAAAGCTTACAGATAAGCATGGTATTAATGTAGGTACAGACTTGGTGAATATGTTATTATATAGCAACATAACATAAATGTGTTGTAACTGTCCCTTTAAACCACTGGGCATGACTACAATGCCATGATTATAACTAGCCATGCTATTGTTTTTTTAGCCTCTGTCTGCCGCAGTTCTTAGTTTAAACCGATAGACGTTCCACAACTTCATACGGGTCACCGCAATCTGGGAGAGGATGTATTCTTGCATCAGCTGTGATGTGGGTGGTGAACATTCACAGATCAGTGGTATTGCTGGCTGTTTTACAATTGTATTGTGTCATTTCGTATAAGCAAACACAATACACAGTGTGAGGTTTGGATTTTAAAGCAGAAATAACCAATTAAACTTCAAAGTGGATGACATAATTAATTAAAGGGCAATAAAAATGAAAAATGATCTTTCATGATTCAGACAGAGCATGTGATTTTAAACAACTTTCTAATTTACTTATATTATCAATTATTCTTTGTTCTTTTGGTATCTTTTGTTAAAAAGCAGGGATGTAGGCTTAGGATCCCATTTCTAAAGCACTATATGGCAACAGTTTTGCAAGAATGTTATCCATTTGCAAGAGCACTAGATGGCTGCACTATTCCCTACCATGTAGAGCTCCAGATGCCTACCTAGGTATCTCTTCAACACAGAATATCATGGGAACTAAGCAAATTTGATAACAGAAGTAAATTGGAAACTGAATCACAAATTACATTTTTGGGGTTTCATAATGTTTTAAATATTGATGAACATATAGTGAAATACTAAAATAAGTCCCAAAAGATTGGTCCAAAGAAAACAAAGGCGCCCTACTCAGCTAAGCAAGGTACCAAGATCAGCTCTTCTCCAAGATAGTCACTGCAAATGCTAAAATAGAAGAAACAAGAAGGCCAATGGTACAGTGAACCTGTGTACCTGCATACCGGAGTGAGCCAAATGGGGGGTTATAATATATCCAGCTTGCGTGAATTGCACTTATCCATAGTACATTATATTGGTGAATATATCTCAACGGTGTGAATATTTGGGGTACACGGTTTGGGAGACTTGTATTTGACATACTGTACCATTGGAGTGCCTACTTGTTTTTTCTATTTTAGTATATAGTGGAACACAAATGTTACAAATGCAGAGTTTATAATATATATATATACTGTATATATATATATATATATATATATATATATATATATATATATATATATATACAAGAGAGAGAGAGAGAGATCTTAACATTTCACTATCATAAAAAAAATGTTCCATTACCTCCTGTTGTACATTGATTTTTAAATGGATGAATAAAGTATATATTTTTAGCACTGTCAATTAAACTAGTGTGTAACTCTTTCACATTTACATTTTGCAGTTTTTACACAGGTTAGAAGTAACAAAACATATGTGTAAAAAAACACACATGAGAAATGTAAAGCTCTTGATCTTTATCATGAACTCTTAAGTGCACAATACAGTTGTCAAAAGGCCAACAATGTCAATGGTCTGTGAATCCAAGATGGTAGCACCTCGGGCAAGATTACATATGTGGCGTCGCCGCAAAAGCCGGCGATGCAAGTTTTTGACGCGGTTTTGGTATCACATATACAGCACCGCATATAAATGTGGCACGTATATTTCACCCGTCGGCCGCAATTTTTACTCCCATAAGATAACAAACCATATCACATATTCAGCGCAAGGACTTACGCAGTAAAAAATTAGATATTTTACTCCACACATAGGCACCGTAACTCCCGTATATATTAACTAACACCTAACGCATGCGCAATATCTACCTGTCAAACGCAATAACTAATAAACTGTATTAACCCTTAATCCGCCATCCCCACATCGCAAAACATCTAATTAACCTATTAACCCCTAAACCGCCATCACCCCACAACGCAAATAACTAATTAAATTACTAAGCCCCCTAACCTAACACCCCCTAAATTAACCCCAATTACCTAAATTAAAACATACTAAGTTACAATTAAAATAAAAAACATAATTTATGCTTACCTGATAAATTTATTTCTCTTGTAGTGTATCCAGTCCACGGATCATCCATTACTTGTGGGATATTCTCCTTCCCAACAGGAAGTTGCAACAGGATCACCCACAGCAGAGCTGCTATATAGCTCCTCCCCTCACTGCCATATCCAGTAATTCGACCGAAACAAGCCGAGAAAGGAGAAACCATAGGGTGCAGTGGTGACTGTAGTTTAATTAAAATTTAGACCTGCCTGAAAAGGACAGGGCGGGCCGTGGACTGGATACACTACAAGAGAAATAAATTTATCAGGTAAGCATAAATTATGTTTTCTCTTGTTAAGTGTATCCAGTCCACGGATCATCCATCACTTGTGGGATACCAATACCAAAGCTAAAGTACACGGATGATGGGAGGGACAAGGCAGGAACTTAAACGGAAGGAACCACTGCCTGTAGAACCTTTCTCCCAAAAACAGCCTCCGAAGAAGCAAAAGTATCAAATTTGTTAAATTTGGAAAAAGTATGAAGCGAAGACCAAGTTGCAGCCTTGCAAATCTGTTCAACAGAGGCCTCATTTTTAAAGGGCCAGGTGGAAGTCACAGCTCTAGTAGAATTAGCTGTAATCCTTTCAGGAGGCTGCTGTCCAGCAGTCTCATAGGCTAAACGGATTATACTCCGAAGCCAAAAAGAAAGAGAGGTTGCCGAGGCCTTCTGACCTCTCCTCTGTCCAGAGTAAACAACAAACAGGTTAGATGTTTGGCGAAAATCTTTAGTAGCCTGTAAGTAAAACTTCAAGGCACGGACTACGTCTAGATTATGCAAAAGACGTTCCTTCTTTGAAGAAGGATTAGGACATAATGATGGAACAACAATCTCTTGATTGATATTCTTGTTAGAAACCACCTTAGGGAAAAACCCAGGTTTTGTACGCAGAACAACTTTATCTGAATGAAAGATCAGATAAGGAGAATCACAATGTAAGGCAGATAACTCTGAGACTCTTCGAGCCGAGGAAATAGCCATCAGAAAAAGAACTTTCCATGAAAGAAGTTTGATATCAATAGAATGAAGGGGTTCAAACTGAACCCCTTGAAGAACTTTAAGAACCAAGTTTAAGCTCCATGGAGGAGCAACAGGTTTAAACACAGGCTTAATTCTAACTAAAGCCTGACAAAATGCCTGAACGTCTGGAACTTCTGCCAGACGCTTGTGTAAAAGAATAGACAGAGCAGAAATCTGTCCCTTTAAAGAACTAGCTGATAATCCTTTGTCCAAACCCTCTTGGAGGAAGGACAATATCCTAGGAATCCTAACCCTACTCCATGAGTAATCTTGGATTCACACCAATGAAGATATTTACGCCATATCTTGTGGTAAATTTTCCTGGTGACAGGCTTTCGTGCCTGTATTAAGGTATCAATTACTGACTTGGAGAAGCCACGCTTTGATAGGATCAAGCGTTCAATCTCCATGCAGTCAGTCTCAGAGAAAGTAGATTCGGATGATTGAAAGGACCTTGTATTAGAAGGTCTTGTCTCAGAGGCAGAGTCCATGGTGGAAAGGATGACATGTCCACTAGGTCTGCATACCAGGTCCTGCGTGGCCACGCAGGCGCTATCAATATCACTGATGCTCTTTCCTGCTTGATTTTGGCAATCAGACGAGGGAGCAGAGGAAACGGTGGAAACACATAAGCCAGGTTGAAGAACCAAGGCGCTGCTAGAGCATCTATCAGTGCCGCTTCTGGGTCCCTGAACCTGGATCCGTAACAAGGAAGCTTGGCATTCTGGCGAGACGCCATGAGATCCAATTCTGGTTTGCCCCAACGGAGAACCAATTGAGCAAACACCTCCGGATAGAGTTCCCACTCCCCCGGATGAAAAGTCTGACGACTTAGAAAATCCGCCTCCCAGTTCTCTACACCTGGAATATGGATCACTGACAGGTGGCAAGAGTGAGTCTCTGCCCAGCGAATTATCTTGGAGACTTCTGACATCGCTAGGGAACTCCTGGTTCCCCCTTGATGGTTGATGTAAGCCACAGTTGTGATGTTGTCCGACTGAAATCTGATGAACCTCAGTGTTGCTAGCTGAGGCCAAGCCAGAAGAGCATTGAATATTGCTCTTAACTCCAGAATATTTATTGGGAGGAGTGTCTCCTCCTGAGTCCATGAACCCTGAGCCTTCAGGGAGTTCCAGACTGCACCCCAACCTAGAAGGCTGGCATCTGTTGTTACAATTGTCCAATCTGGTCTGCGAAAGGTCATACCCTTGGACAGATGGGCCCGAGATAACCACCAGAGAAGAGAATCTCTGGTTTCCTGATCCAGATTTAGTAGAGGGGACAAATCTGTGTAATCCCCATTCCACTGACTGAGCATGCATAATTGCAGTGGTCTGAGATGCAGGCGCGCGAATGGTACTATGTCCATCGCCGCTACCATTAAGCCGATTACTTCCATGCACTGTGCCACCGTGGGGCACGGAATGGAGTGAAGAACACAGCAAGCATTTAGAAGTTTTGATAACCTGGACTCCGTCAGGTAAATTTTCATTTCTACAGAATCTATTAGAGTCCCTAGGAAGGAAACCCTTGTGAGAGGAGATAGAGAACTCTTTTCTTCGTTTACTTTCCACCCATGCTACCTCAGGAATGCCAGAACTATGTCTGTATGAGATTTGGCAATTTGAAAGCTTGACGTCTGTATCAAGATGTCGTCCAGGTAAGGAGCCACCGCTATGCCTCGCGGTCTTAGGACCGCCAGAAGTGAGCCGAGAACCTTTGTAAAAATTCTTGGGGCTGTAGCCAACCCAAATGGAAGAGCTACAAATTGGTAATGCCTGTCTAGAAAGGCAAACCTCAGGAACTGATGATGATTCTTGTGAATCGGAATGTGAAGGTAGGCATCCTTTAAGTCCACTGTGGTCATGTACTGACCCTCTTGGATCATGGGTAAAATGGTTCGAATAGTTTCCATCTTGAATGATGGAACTCTGAGGAATTTGTTTAGGATCTTTAAATCCAAAATTGGTCTGAAGGTTCCCTCTTTTTTGGGAACCACAAACAGATTTGAATAAAACCCCTGTCCTTGTTCCGTCCGCGGAACTGGATGGATCACTTCCATTACAAGGAGATCTTGTACGCAGCTTAGGAATGCCTCTTTCTTTATCTGGTTTGCAGATAATCTTGAAAGGTGAAATCTCCCTTGTGGAGGAGAAGCTTTGAAGTCCAGAAGATATCCCTGAGATATGATCTCCAACGCCCAGGGATCCTGAACATCTCTTGCCCATGCCTGGGCGAAGAGAGAGAGTCTGCCCCCTACTAGATCCGTTGTCGGATAGGGGGCCGCTCCTTCATGCTGTCTTAGAGGCAGCAGCAGGCTTTCTGGCCTGCTTGCCCTTGTTCCAGGACTGGTTAGGTTTCCAGGCCTGCTTGGATTGAGCAAAAGTTCCCTCTTGTTTTGAAGCAGAGGAAGTTGATGCTGCACCTGCCTTGAAATTTCGAAAGGCACGAAAATTAGACTGTTTGGCCTTGGATTTGGCCCTGTCCTGAGGAAGGGTATGACCCTTACCTCCAGAAATGTCAGCAATAATTTCTTTCAAACCAGGCCCGAATAAGGTCTGCCCCTTGAAAGGAATGTTGAGTAATTTAGACTTTGAAGTCACATCAGCTGACCAGGATTTGAGCCATAGTGCCCTACGCGCCTGGATGGCGAATCCGGAATTCTTAGCCGTTAGTTTAGTCAAATGAACAATGGCATCAGAAACAAATTAGTTAGCTAGCTTTAGAGTTCTTGTCAACAATTTCAGTCAATGGAGCTGTATGGATGGCCTCTTCCAGGGCCTCAAACCAGAATGCCGCCGCAGCAGTGACAGGAACAATGCATGCAAGGGGCTGTAAAAAAAACCTTGTTGAATAAACATTTTCTTAAGGTAACCCTCTAATTTTTTATCCATTGGATCTGAAAAAGCACAACTGTCCTCAACCGGGATAGTGGTACGCTTTGCTAAAGTAGAAACTGCTCCCTCTACCTTAGGGACTGTCTGCCATAAGTCCCGTGTAGTGGCATCTATTGGAAACATTTTTCTAAATATAGGAGGTGGGGAAAAGGGCACACCGGGCCTATCCCACTCCTTACTAATAATTTCTGTAAGCCTTTTAGGTATTGGAAAAACATCAGTACTCACCGGCACTGCATAGTATTTATCCAGCCTACACAATTTCTCTGGCACTGCAATTGTGTCACAGTCATTCAGAGCAGCTAATACCTCCCCAAGCAATACACGGAGGTTCTCAAGCTTAAATTTAAAATTAGAAATCTCTGAATCAGGTCTCCCCGATTCAGAGACGTCACCCACAGACTGAAGCTCTCCGTCCTCAGGTTCTGCATATTGTGACGCAGTATCAGACATGGCTCTTACAGCATCTACGCGCTCTGTATCTCGTCTAACCCCAGAGCTATCGCGCTTGCCTTTCAATTCAGGCAATCTGGATAATACCTCTGACAGGGTATGATTGCAGCCATGTCCTGCAAAGTAATCGCTATGGGCGTCCCTGATGTACTTGGCGCCATATTAGCGTGCGTCCCTTGAGCGGGAGGCGAAGGGTCCGACACGTGGGGAGAGTTAGTCTGCATAACTTCCCCCTCGACAGACCCCTCTGGTGACAATTCTTTTATAGATAAAGACTGATCTTTACTGTTTAAGGTGAAATCAATACATTTAGTACACATTCTCCTATGGGGCTCCACCATGGCTTTTAAACATAATGAACAAGTATCCTCTGTTTCAGACATGTTTGTACAGACTAGCAATGAGACTAGCAAGCTTGGAAAACACTTTAAAGCAAGTTAACAAGCAATATAAAAAACGTTACTGTGCCTTTAAGAGAAACAAATTTTGACAAAATTTGAAATAACAGTGAAAAAAAGGCAGTTACACTAACGAAATTTTTACAGTGTATGTAACAAGTCAGCAGAGCATTGCACCCACTTGCAAATGGATGATTAACCCCTTAATACCAAAAACGGAATAATAAATGACAAAAACGTTTTTTTAAACACAGTCACAACTGCCACAGTCTACTGTGGTTGTTACCCTCCTCAAACACGACTTTTGAAGCCTTTTGAGCTCTTCAGAGATGTCCTGTATCATGCAGAAGGAAGCTGAGTATCTCAGTCTGTGATTCTAGCTGCGCAGAAAAGCGCTAAAATAGGCCCCTCCCACTCATATTACAACAGTGGAAAGCCTCTGGAAACTGTTTCTAGGCAAAAATCAAGCCAGCCATGTGGAAAAAAACTAGGCCCCAATAAGTTTTGTCACCAAATATATATAAAAAAGATTAACATGCCAGCAAACGTTTTATATTACACTTTTATAAGAGTATGCATCTCTGTTAATAAGCCTGATACCAGTCGCTATCACTGCATTTAAGGCTTAACTTACATTAATCCGGTATCAGCAGCATTTTTCTAGCAAATTCCATCCCTATAAATATGTTAACTGGACATACCTTATTGCAGGAAAACCTGCACGCCATTCCCCCTCTGAAGTTACCTCACTCCTCAGAATATGTGAGAACGGCAGTGGATCTTAGTTACTTCTGCTAAGATCATAGAAATCACAGGCAGATTCTTCTTCTAATGCTGCCTGAGATGAAACAGTACACTCCGGTACCATTTAAAAATAACAAACTTTTGATTGAAGTTAAAAAACTAACTATAATACACCACTCTCCTCTTACTACGTCCATCTTTGTTGAGAGTTGCAAGAGAATGACAGGATATGGCAGTGAGGGGAGGAGCTATATAGCAGCTCTGCTGTGGGTGATCCTCTTGCAACTTCCTGTTGGGAAGGAGAATATCCCACAAGTAATGGATGATCCGTGGACTGGATACACTTAACAAGAGAAAGCTAATATTACTTAAAAATAAAAAAACTAAGATTAAATTAATCTAAGATTACAAAAAATAAAAAAAATTAACATTACAGAAAGTAATAAACAAAATTTTCCATAATAAAAAAATTAAACCTAATCCCTATGAAAATAAAAACTCCCCCTAATCTAAAGCTGATCTACCAATAGCCCTTAAAATTGCCTTTTGTAGGGCATTGCCCTAAGTTAAGCAGCTCTTTTCCTTTAAAAAAATTCTAAGTCCACCCCTCTAACAGTAAAACCCCCCCACCCACCAAACCCCCCCAAATAAAAAAAACTAACACTAAAAAAACCTAGGGCATTCAGCTCTTTACTGCCCTTAAAAAGGCATTCAGCTCTTTTAAGAGTGCCCTTTAAAACCCTAATCTAAAAAAAAAAACAACCCCCCAAAAAAATTAAAAAAACCTAACTCTAACCCCCAGATAGGTATTCACGGTTCCTGAAGTCCGGCGCTAAAGTCTTCTTCCAAGTGGCAACCTCTTCTATCTTCATCCAGGACCGTGGAGCCATGGAGCGTGGAGAGCATCTTTGTACGATCACCGCAGCACACTGAGGATTAATTTTAAAGGGACACTGAACCCAAATTTTTCTTTTGTGATTCAGATAGAGCATACAATTTTAAACAACTTTCTAATTTACTCCTATTATCAAATTTTCTTCATTCTCTTGGTATCTTTATTTTAAAAGCAAGAACTTAAGTTTAGATGCCGGCCCATTTTTGGTGAACAACCTGGGTTGTTCTTGCTGATTGGTGGATAAATTCACCCACCAATAAACAAGTGCTGTCCAGTGTCTGAACCAAAAAATAGCTTAGATGCCTTCTTTTTCAAATAAAGATAGCAAGAGAACAAAAAAAATTAATGATAGGAGTAAATTAGAAAGTTGCTTAAAAATGCATGCTCTATCTGAATCACAAAAGAAAAAAAAAATGGGTTCAGTGTCCCTTTAAGGTACACGTTTAAATATGGGGTACCTTGAATTCCTATTGGCTGATTTGATTCTTCAAATTCAAATCAGCCAATAGGATGAGAGCTACTGAAATCCTATTGGCTGCTCAAATCAGCCAATTGGATTTCAGTAGCTCTCATCCTGTTGGCTGATTTGAATTTGAAAAATCAAATCAGCCAACAGGAATGCAAGGGGTGCCATATTTAATCGCGTACCTTAAATTCACTATTCAGTGTACGGCAGTAATCGTACAAAGAGGATCCTCCACGCTCCATGGTTCCGCGGTCGCCGGTCTTCAGTTCCGCGGTCCTGGATGAAGATAGAAGAGGTCCCCGCTTGGAAGAAGATGTCGGCTGTTTGGAAGAAGAATTCACCGCCTGGAACAGGACCTTCTCTGCTGGACTTCAGGAACGGTGAGTACCTATTTGGGGGCTTTTTTAATTTTTATTTAAGATTGGGGTTTTAATGGCCATTCTTAAAAGAGCTGAATGCCCTTTTAAGGGCAGAAAAAGAGCTGAATGCCCTTTTAAGGGCAATACCCATACAAATGCCCCTTTAGGGGCAATGGCAGCTTAGGTTTTTTAGTGTTAGTTTTTTTTATTTTGGGGGTTTGGTGGGTGGGGGGTTTTACTGTTAGGAGAGACTTAGAATTTTTTTTAAAATGCAAAAGAGCTGTTTAACTTAGGGCAATGCCCTACAAAAAGCCATTTTAAGGGCTATTGGTAGTTTAGCATTAAATTAGGGGGTGTTTTTATTTTGGGGGGGCTTTTTTTATATCAAGGTTTTTTGTAGTTAACAACAGAGAGATAACAATTGTGTACATGGATAATCAATATACAAGGCATTTTCAGACAGTGACATTAAGGCTCATGGGTAGGAATGTACATAGATAATTAATATACAAGGTATTATATGTCAGTTAAAAGACCACTAGGCTGGAGAATCAGAAGCAAATAAAAAACCACAATCAGATTGCAGCTGACATCCTTCGTCTGTCTTTGTGTGATTAAAAAACCTAGAGTTGCAACAACAGTAACTGTAATAATGTATTAACCTGTACATCTGAAATATATGTAATACAATTGAACATAATGAAACCTCAGTTTTCTTTTTATAACATAGCTATGGAGTAACTACTTCTCCAGTCACTCTTGGACTGGCAAAACTATAATCATTGTAAAGAATGGTAGTCACATATAGTCCACTTATGGGCCTCTTAAGGCGGGAAGGGGATGGGGTTATTTATGATATTTAATGTAAACATAGTTATCGCTGTGACTCCCTTAGACAGAGATTTCAAGGGAGGTGAGATTATGGAGTTGCTTAAGAAGGTGAGCAATGAAGATCATATAAACCATATAGAGCAGAAAAAGGGCTTTTACATCAGAGAGAAAACTGCTGGCAGATTATCTAGTGGCATTTGAACTGTATAGTGAGACTATAAGGATCTATAAAACAATCCAAAAAAAACCTATCCTGCTGAGTGTAGATGGGAGGGTGCAAAGAGGGCATAAACATAACCCCTCTACGGTAAGAACTGTAAGCAATACTAACCGAGGAGAAGGACCGTAGTACACTGAATACTGCATGAGTGCGGTATGATATGGTCAGCGGTCATTGATCCCTCTGAACCCTAGTATGCTAATAGGTTATATGTGATGTATGAATTAGTCATAAGAGCTATAAATACTATGGGGTATGTGTAAATAAAGGATAATAATTAGGCTATAAATGCTATAGTATATGTGTAAATAAAGAGTAATAATGTGTAATCTGTCTACCCGCATTACTCTGAATATCTATACTAATACCTGTAAATTTCAACTAGTTTGCATACAGTATTATTAGGCAGGAAGACTGGGATAATAATAAAAAAATAAAAAAACAAAAAAAAAATAGTTGCAATATACCAAACATTTGATATCATCATAATGTTTTTTGGAAAATAGAGAAGTCTCTTGCATAGAATGTGAGCTCAACATTAAACTGGGGTAACATGACTGCAGGGGAAAATGAACCTTTAAGCAGAATAAGTGCATGAGATAGCAAGCTGAAGTTTATATTCTCACAGCAGTAGCATAGTGTCTGTGGACTCTGCTACCCTATTCCACATGCATAGAGCAAGAAGTTAGAGTTCCCCAGTGTGACAAACCAAGGTTATCCAGCCCTGTGCCAGTCATTTATTTGGCATAGAAAGGGTTATCAGCCCCCTTTTACTGTCACAAATAGGTCACAATCTAGCCACACCAGGCAAGCTTGTGATTCAGTTTAGTGAGTTCAAGGGTTAACCACACTCCCTAGTCTGTACTAGACGTAAGAGAAATGCCAAAAACTCCCTTTTAATGCCACCCACACTAAACCAACAATACTATAGCTCAAATACTGCCACCACTTAAAATTTATTAAAGGGAAAATCCTAAGAAAAAACCCAGACTTTACACATTAACTCTCTAAATACAATTTAGCAGAAAAAAACCTAAATTATACAGTTCTAATATTGCAGTATCTTTCAGTAATGTGGTTCAATTATTAGACAAAGGCCAAACTTAATAAAGGAATTATTTATTATGCCAAAAATATTATGCACAATGCATTATTAATAAAAAGTTGTTACAAATAAAATTACACATGCAAACAGTGTTTTAAAATAAAAAGGAGAAAAACAGAATTGAATACTTTCCTAGTTTCAAGATCTGTGCCAGGGGCTGGCATGAAAATGATGGCCCCTTACTTCTGTAGAACAGCTCCCCTTGTAAGAATGATAATCTTATTGTTAAGAAATAAGATTCTTATACCTATTTCCCATAGATCAGGTTTCCTGACCACACCCTCCTGGGCGGGCTAAGAAACCCCCTGTCTTTATGACCTTCAATAGACTAATTTCTTGCCTGAAATTATACAATACATTATAATTTCTGCTAGGTAACTCCACTTCCATATATACCTATCAGGAATCTCCTAGTTTCATTGGGAGAATCAATTTGATACCAGATATGACAGATTTCCCTTAATTTAAAGTCATAACAGTTTTAAGCACATATATACATAATATACCAATGTCCTTTTAGTGACCTGGTCAGTTTTTGTGATTGAGGCCCTGTTTTGCATCATATTGACAGCCTAAGCCATAAACTCAATCCTGTGTATCTCTGGAACTAAGAGCTTGAGTGGCTTTATGACTCAATGCATACACAATAACATTTGGTGGAGCTATTTATGAAGCTCCTGGCACTTCAAAGAAAACACAAGTCACAATTCTTCTTGAAAAACAAATAACTGTTTTGAGTTCAAGCTACACAGAATTAACCCCTTCTTAGCTAAATACTGAGGTTTTCATGACACCTCCCCCAATAAGAGACGCAAAAGGGGGTGGCTATGAGCCACTCCCGATGCGTATCAAAAGGAGCTTCCCCTTGTGGTGGTAACGCAATTGCCAGAAAAATTGCACATAGCAGTTTTGCCATCAGGATGCCCTCCATTTAAAATTGACACACTAGTTGCTCTACCCAGCAGATTTAATATATTGCAGGGCCCCTCCCATGCAGCCTGTAGCTGGTTCTGCCTCATGGGTGTTAATACCAGAACATTTTGCCCCATCTCATATACTCCCTCTCTGGCAGTAAAATCCTGCAACTGTTTTTGTGGGAATATGGCATCTCTGGGTTTGCAGGTACCTCCCCAATAAGGCTTGCATCTTATCCCTGAATAACACATCATCCCCTGTTACAGAGGTGCCTGTGAAACCTTGCTATGGTGTGCTCTCTGAATATATTATGTGCTGTCAGTTGCTGCTTAGCTACCATGGGCTCTTGCCCTCCCTCTGGAGTAGAATTCCTGTACTCCTGCACTCTGTTATGGTTGGTAGGGGGTTGACTAAATCCCCCCTCCTCTTCACTGTGGGTCCCAGATGCTGAGCCTGCTGGGGACTCTGAGGCTGCACACCTACCACTGTATTTGCGGACTGGCACTGTGGGGCTGAGTAAATACACTTCTCTGTACCCCCCCTGTGCCTGCAGTCTGTGTCAGTCTCTGTCCCCTAGTCTGTGCAGTCTGTTTATAGGTCACTGCTGAGGTTACTGGGGTCTCTGTCACCTACAATCTTTCACACTCACTCTGGGGGTCCCTCAAAGAGTATCCTGTACCCTCCTCCCCTACACACTCTGAAATCTGTGGCTCTGCTTTTTCTGTCATAGAGTGGGCTAGCTTGCCCCCCTGCTCTCTCTCACAGTCAGTCTGCCACTTTGCATCCAAACGCAGAATCTGGGACCCTTCTGACACTGGTGCAGAAAAGCACACATCTTCCTTCTGCCATTTATCCCAAATATTGTGTCTTTTCACAGGTAACGGAATTGTCCCTGGCACAGACTGGCACACATCATCCAGCGGCCCAGTCATCTAGTCATTCTCTCCCCCGTCAATCTCACCTCCTTCTATAGAATCCACTGATTCAATCACAGACAGACACTCACCACTGCTCTCACAGGCAGTTTCTCCCTGTACAGTTAAACTTGGTTCAGGCACAGACAGACCCACACGGTCTATCTGCCTTTCTCCCCCAGTCTCACCCTGTACAGCTAACTGTAATTCTGCAGATACTGCTGGTTTAGGTACAGGAAGACACACACCGTCTGTCTGTCGTTCTCCCCAGTCAGTCTCTCCTCTTACAGGTTCACCTCTCAGCACAGACACCCCCAGTTCAGGCACAGCACTTCGCACACATGCACTCTGTCCTCCCTCCTTGTCATAATGTCTCTGAGCATTTTTACACACAGCCCTTTCCACATAATGGTCTGCAACTAATGTCACTAGGTCACATGTAGCATTGTCAGGCACATAAAGAGATAACAATCTACCCAAATCAGTACCCAGTAAAAAAATCAATAGGAATATTTTCAGATAAGATATACACGTGCCATAGGCACTGCAAGTTTCATTCCCCCAATCCCTTTAACTGCTAGAGTCTTTCCAGGGATAATGTTCTCAGAGTTCACTAGCTTTGGACGCACAATAGCCACTTCTGCACCTGTGTCTCTAAGCCCCAATGTTACCTTATCTCCAACAGTCACAGGTTGCAAGTTCTCATAGTTGTTTTCCTCTGGACGGGTAACAAACAAAACAGATGCTGGTACTTCTGAGGGATTACCCCCTCCAGCTGATTGTTCCAAGTTAATCCTCTCTGGGTAAGTGGAGCTGATGTGGCCAAATTTGTTGCAAGCCAAACATCTGCGGGTATCCCCCTGCCCAGATGCAGCACTCGCCCCTCCTTTCCCAGAGGGAATAGGCACAGGAAACAAACGCACAGCAGATTTTGTGAAGGGGGTCATGCAGCAGCTCCTTTCCAGGTGGATCCCCCCTTGGAAAAGGATTTTCTCCCATTCTCTGGTGACCTGTTGGCTGTGTAAAAATCAGCCAGCTCACCAGCTTCCAATGCTGTTATGGGTTTAAGGTCCAAAACCCATTCTTGAACTTCTGCTGGGCACAGCTGCATAAATTGCTCCTTCACTAACAGATCTTCCAGCTCCTCCATAGTGGCAACTTTTAATCCTCTGACCCACTGTTTAAAGGCTGTCCTCAAGTTCCCAACAGCTATAGTATAGCTCTCTGACAAACCTTTCTGCAGAGAACGGAATTTCTTCCTGTACACCTCAGGAGTAAGATTATACCTCCTCTGCAGTGCAGCTTTAATGGAATCATAGTCCTGATCAAACTCTGGGGGTAGTTCAGCAAACGCCTCCAGTGCAGGACCTTTCAGGCCAGGGGTAAGGTACTTGGCCCACTGCTCCCTTGGCAACTGGAACTGTCTCCAAACTTTCTCAAAGCTATGCAGGAATACATCCACATATCCATCTTTCTCCAGAGTGGGAAAATTCTCTGCACGCACTCGGGGAGCAGGTGGGTCTTTAGGTTCACTAACAACAGGTGAGACCATCCCTCTCTCCAACCGTGCAAGCTGTAGCTGATACTCTCTCTCCACGTGTCGTTCAGCAGCCTGTCTTTCAGCTGCCAGAGCCTCTCTGTCAGCTGCCAGAGATGCCTGTCTCTCAGCCACAGCAGCCTGTCGTTCAGCAGCCTGTCTCTCAGCTGCCAGATACGCCTGTCATTCAGCAGCCTGTCTTTCAGCTGCCAGAGACTCTCTCTCATAAAATTTTGTTATCAGTTCCATGCGAAAACTTGCATCCACTGAGCCCATATGTTTAAGAACAGTTTGCAAATAGCAGTCCAATGGATCCCCAGATCCTGATGAATCGCTGCCCCCAGCTGCAGACATCTCTCCTGAGACCTCAACTGGTGTGATTTGGCTGTTATCATATTCCACAAGAGCTTGTATTAGTACCTTTTTGTTCTTTCCACGTGTTGGAATATCATGCTCCTGGCATAAGAGTGCCAACGCTTCTTTAGTCTGTTGTTTGTATGCCTCCATAGCAAAAATAAAATAGAAAAGAAAAACAGAGAATAGGGAAGGGGACTGTTTGCAATGTGTGACTATATAATGCACTGAGTTTTAGCCTTTGGAAATTGTAAGAAACAATTTCTTTTAGTACCGGGATTTTCACACTAGTAAATCCACAAGCACTAAAATCTAATAAAAAAAAATGATCTACACCACTGCCCACCAATTTGTGACGAACCAAGATTATCCAACCCTGCGCCAGTCACTTATTTGGCACAGAAAGGGTTATCAGCCCCCTTTTACTGTCACCAATAGGTCAAAATCTAACCACACCAGGCAAGCTTGTGATTCAGTTTAGTGGGTGCAAGGGTTAACCACACTCCCTAGTCTGTACTAGACGTAAGAGAAATGAAAAAAACTCCCTTTTAATGTCACCCACACTAAACCAACAATACTATAGCTCAGATATTGCCACCACTTAAAATTTATTAAAGGGAAGATCCTAAGAAAAAACCCAGACTTTACACATTAACTCTCTAAATACAATTTAGCAGAAAATAACCTAAATTATACAGTTCTAATATTCCAGTCTCTTTCAGTAACGTGGTTCAATTATTAGACAGAGGCCAAACTTAATAAAGGAATTATTTATTATGCCAAAAATATTATGCACAATGCATTATTAATAAAAAGTTGTTACAAATAAAATTACACATGCAAACAGTGTTTTAAAATAAGAAGGAGAAAAACAGAATTGAATGCTTTCCTAGTTTCAAGATCTGTGCCAGGGGCTGGCATGAAAATGATGGTTCCTTACTTCTGTAGAACAGCTCCCCTTGTAAGAATGATAATCTTATTGTTAAGAAATAAGATTCTTATACCTATTTCCCATAGATCAGGTTGCCTGACAACACCCTCCTGGGCGGGCTAAGGAACCCCCCTGTCTTTATGACCTTCAATAGACTAATTTCTTGCCTGAAATTATACAATCCATTATAATTTCTGCACTTCCATATATACCTATCAGGAATCTCCTATTTTCATTGGGAGAATCAATTTGATACCAGATATGACAGACTTCCCTTCATTTAATGTCATAACAGTTTTAAGCACATATATACATAATATACCAATGTCCTTTTAGTGACCTGGTCAGTTTTTGTGATTGAGGCCCTGTTTTGTATCATGCATTCTATTGACAGCCTAAGCCATAAACTCTATCCTGTGTATCTCTGGAACTAAGAGCTTGAGTGGCTTTATGACTCAATGCATACACAATAACATTTGGTGGAGCTATTTATGAAGCTCCTGGCACTTCAAAGAAAACACAAGTCACAATTCTTCTTGAAAAACAAATAACTGTTTTGAGTTCAAGCTACACAGAATTAACCCCTTCTTAGCTAAATCCTGAGGTTTTCGTGACACCCAGGAATAAACCCATGGAGAGAAGGGTATAGAGGGTTAACATGGGATAGGTTACGTTCCTGGTATGCGGAGGAGAATCACCAGCTCTCAGGTTTAGATCTTGATTTCGAAGATGTGTGATCATTGCAGACCGGAACATGGCGTCTATAGATTCCGTGGCCAGGCTCTCAAGACATCTCAGTTCATAGTCCATACCAAGCACCCCTTTGACCGGCCGCATCTCCGGGGCACTCAGGGCCGGCCTCTTAATTGTATTCTGAGCCTCGATTTCAGGACCGTTCCGTGTCTGAGTCTTCCGATGGCTAGTAGCTGCAAAAACTACTCCATCAACAGCTGACAGAGGATCTGCACTAACCACCTCAGTTAGATCTGTGATACGTTCCCCTCATCAGTCGTGACTAGAGGACTAGCAAGTAGTGGTTCAGTTTCGTAAGCTGTGTCCTCATCTGTCGGCTCTGTTCTCATGCTCTCTACAATAGAAATATACTGAGTGTCCATTTTATGGGATATCCGTTGCAGGAGAGTTAGGATTTCCACCTCCATTGTGATGTAGTTTATAGCTATGATTTCTGCTTACTTCTTAGGCAGTGCTTCAATTTTCTGTTACGAAGTGATCTAAGGATTAGGAAGTTAGGGATACAGCCAACGTGAACCCTTTACCGGCCAGTTTTTGTGATTGAGGCCCTGTTTTGCATCATGCATTCTATTGACAGCCTATGCCATAAACTCTATCCTGTGTATCTCTGGAACTAAGAGCTTGAGTGGCTTTATGACTCAATGCATACACAATAATATTTAGTGGAGCTATTTATGAAGCTCCTGGCACTTCAAAGAAAACACAAGTCACAATTCTTCTTGAAAAACAAATAACTGTTTTGAGTTCAAGCTACACAGAATTAACCCCTTCTTAGCTAAATCCTGAGGTTTTCGTGACACCCAGGAATAAACCCATGGAGAGAAGGGCATAGAGGGTTAACATGGGATAGGTTACGTTCCTGGTATGCGGAGGAGAATCACCAGCTCTCAGGTTTAGATCTTGATTTCGAAGATGTGTGATCATTGCAGACCGGAACATGGCGTCTATAGATTCCGTGGCCAGGCTCTCAAGACATCTCAGTTCATAGTCCATACCAAGCACCCCTTTGACCGGCCGCATCTCCGGGGGGCACTCAGGGCCGGCCTCTTTATTGTATTCTGATCCTCGATTTCAGGACCGTTCCATGTCTGAGTCTTCCGATGGCTAGTAGCTGCAAAAACTACTCCATCAACAGCTGACAAAGGATCTGCACTAACCACCTCAGTTAGATCTGCGATACGTTCCCCTCATCAGTCGTGACTAGAGGACTAGCAAGTAGTGGTTCAGCTTCGTAAGCTGTGTCCTCATCTGTCGGCTCTGTTCTCATGCTCTCTACAATAGAAATATACTGAGTGTCCATTTTATGGGATATCCGTTGCAGGAGAGTTAGGATTTCCACCTCCATTGTGATGTAGTTTATAGCTATGATTTCTGCTTACTTCTTAGGCAGTGCTTCAATTTTCTGTTACAAAGCGATCTAAGGATTAGGAAGTTAGGGATACAGCCAACGTGAACCCTTTACCCGGCTTAGTTACTGTCCGGGGGGGGTTGATATAGATGTATATTAGTATATTAGGCTGCAGACTGTGGTCTCACCCCGTTAGGAGTTTCTGGATGTAAGTAGAAAGAAAAAGTGGTATAACTTGCCTCTAGATCCTTTCTTTGATAGTCAGTTTTATAGAATTGGATGAGAGTTCTTTGAGGAGATAATCTATGGATTATGTAAAGTATAGCTGGAGCTATTGATTTTCATGACCGGCCATGTCTGCGGCTAAGCCCCGCCCCCGGGGGGGGGGCTTTTTATTTTCGTAGGGATTAGGTTTAATTTTTTCATATTGGAGAATTTTGTTTATTATTTTCTGTAATGTTAGACGTTTTTATTTTTTGAAATTTTAGTTTTTTTATTTTAATTGTTTGTAAGTTAGTATTTTTTAATTTAGGTAACTGGGGTTAACTTATGAGGTGTTAGGTTAGGGGGCTTAGTAGTTTAATTAGTTATTTGCGTTGTGTGGGTTTGGGGGTTTAGGGGTTAATAGTTTTAATAGGATTATTGCATTGTGTGGGTTTGGCAGATTAGGGTTAATAGATTTATAAGGTGTGTTGCGATGTGGGTTAATGGCGAATTAGGGGTTAATAGTTTTAATAGGGACTTTGCAATGTGGGATAATGGCGAATTAGGGGTTAATACTTTTACTAGGTAGATTGCAATGTGGGTGAATGCATATTGCGTTGTGGGGGTTGTCGGTTTAGGGGTTCATAGTTTTAATAGGATTAATGCGTTGTGTGGGTTTGGCTGATTAGGGGTTAATAGATTTATAAGGTGTGTTGCGATGTGGGTTAATGGCCAATTAGGGGTTAATAGTTTTAATAGGGACTTTGCAATGTGGGTTAATGGCGGCTTAGGGGTTAATACATCTATTAGGTAGATTGCGATGTATGTGAATGGTGGATTAGAGGGTAATAGTTTACTTAGGCATATTGCATTGTGGGGGTTGTCGGTTTAAGGGTTAATACATTTATTATTAGTTGCGATGTGGGTTTGATGGTGGATATAGGGATTTGACGTGTGAGGTTTATTTTTGGGAGCGGGTTAGACTTTTATGTGAGATTTGACTAATTTTTTTATTTTCTTAGGCGCTGGCAGTTTCTATAGTGCCATAAGTCACTGGCGACTCCAGAAATGTTTATTTACGCTCATTTTTGTACATTGGTTGTTTATCCGACTATATGAACTGCCGTCGGGGTTTATGTAATACCCCGATGTGCAAGGTGGAATTACGGGCGGCGCGGGTTTCAGCGCTTGCACTGAAGCCTGCGCCGTGTATGTAATCTCGCCCCTAGTATGAAGATGTGGAGCTGCAAGGAGTTAAAATAAGAGAATATGTTTTAGGTTTTTTTAATTTTTAAAAGTAAATAATTATATGTTCTGTAGTGTAGCTGCTCCCCACCTCAATACACTACCCACCCTCCCACTCCCAGATCCCTTCCCCAGGACATTTGATCCCACCCTCCCCCTCCCTCTCCCTCCTTTCAATAGAATTAAACCGATTGCTGGTTAAATGTGGCACCCCCCCCCCCACCGCAACCACGTCACATGCGGATCCGGTCACCAACATGATCCGGTCACCAACATCAAACATGGATGTGACCATCGAAGGGCCGCCCACCAGCCTCCCAACGGCAGCTCCCACCCACCAACGATCGGCCCCATCGATGGCTCTCTCTGCATCGGTGGGGTAAAATGGATATTGCAGTGATGCCTGAATATCGATGCATCACTGCAATACCCTGGAAGCAGCAGGAAGCGATCAGGATCGCTTCCAGAGCTTCAAACCTCCAGAGGACGTGCCAGGAACGTCTTTGGTCGTTAAGGGTGTTTTTTTGTAGGACGTTCCTGGTACTTCCTTGGTCGTTAAGGGGTTAAAATTGCATGCTTATCTGAATCAGGAAATGAAAAAAATTAGGTTTCATACCCCTTTAAAAATTACTATAAACATTAACTGACTGTTAAATTCCACACCTGAGAAATATTTAAATGTTTATAAGGTACATTTATAAATTCACTTTTACTTTGTTCTCTTCAGTACCTTTGTTAAAAAGGATATGTACATATCCTCATCAGCAGCAATTCTCTCCTGGGAGCTAGCTGTGGTTGGCTCACCAGATGTGTTCAGCTGGCTCCCAGCAGTGCAGTGCTGCTCTGGAACTCACTTTAACTATGTGTTTAATCACTTTGCAGGGGTTAAAACACTTGATTATATGCAAGCAAGAGTTTAATAATAAACGCTGTAACAAATCAGAGCCTTTTTGCACTGTTACAACCCTTTAATGTAGGTTAAATCATCAAGCACCTCATCACCTCTGTTGTATATGCTAGGTTACAATATTATTTATTATCTCAGCAGTAACCTCCAATTATGTTGATATGTCTTGTAATTATGAATATTAATAATTAATAGCAGTATAAAACTATTGTCAGCGATATCTACAATTGATATAGCAGAACTCTGTCAATACACTATGGTAAGATATTAAATCGGTAGTGTACTCTAAAATATGGCTACTGAGATATCTATAAATTTGACAACAATATTATTATTAAAAAATAATATTTAATCCTTTGTTCTTGATCAGTTATCTTTATAGACACCTTTAATTATATGTATGTAAAAACTAGATTATGAATCAATTATACACGCTTATTCTGTTACAATTTTCTATACAAAACAGATCATAAAATATATCTCTAAAAATTAGCCAACAATTCTTAGTCCAATGCAGAAATATGGACTGCTAACGTAACAGTGCTTAGTTAAAAATATAACAAGATAATTCACACAAAGCTTACTGAATCTCAATAAATCTAAGAGAACTTTCAGAAAAGTATAATTAAACTATTTAGCCCACAAATGGTTCTATATAACTTCAATTCAGAAATTGTATATTATTAATGCAACACCCAATTTATATGCCAATTAATCTGGCCTGAACCAACCTCTTATTTAGCCACAATAAAGCAAATTCTAAAATATATCACAATAGCTACAAATAACTTAATAAATATTAATGCCTTACCCTCTTCTCAATAACAATTGACTTAGCACTATTATATTTATTTCTAGATCATGCAAGACTATGAAATATACATTTAAAATGCAAAATACCCTTTTAAATCATTGGCTACAATTATAGTACTCAACCCCCTATGCCCCTCTTTGCCTTAGCCACTACCTGGTTAACCTTTCTTCTAGATCTGTAACCCACTCTTTGCGTTTCCGTATTCCTCCAAAATAATCTAGAGATTTATTCAACCATATTATCTTTACACCTTGCCATGCTAACGCCAGCTAACTCATTACTTCCTTTTTCTTCTCCTCCAATTCTCTCAATGGATATGATCCAATATCATTACCACCCAAATGAATGATTAACACATCAGGGCGCCCCCATCTCTGCCTTGCCTGTTGTATGTTGCCCACCAACTCGTCCCACTTCATTACCCTCTTACCGATCCACCTAAAACTGGCCTCACTATGTCTAAAGCCTAAATGAGCACCTTGATTTAATGCTGCGGCCCTCATGTGTGCCCAATATACAAAAGAATGTCCTACTACCCACACTCTTAAGGCTCTTACTGCAATGAGAATAGAGAAAACATTGTCAATTAATTATTAAACATCGTCATCGTCAATTACCTTTTTTTTTTTTTTTTTACATGTCATTATTACTCCTAACCAACCTAATACCAACCTAATATAAGATCAGCATGCTGCAGATTTCCATCTACCAATTTTTAAATTTGGTCCACAGAACATCCCCTACTTGCCGCGCTGGTTGCTGCGCCTATTCTAAATGAATGTGGAGGAAAATACGCAACCTTCCAGCCTGATTTCAACAAACTTTCCTGAATTGAAAAATGGTGACACTAGATCCATCCCTATGCCTCAGGAAAGGGCTACCAACTTTTCTTTCTGTTAACAAATACTCTTTTACGCATGCATGATAATCCTTTTGATGCCTTCTTTGACACCCATGCACCTTTACCTGTAAAATCTGTTTTTGATTCTTAATCAAAACCAGTACCACCTTTTCAACCCATCTTATGTCCTTATATCTTAAACCTCTATCTGTATCCTTCTTATTCTTAGACAACAATTCTCCTACCCTTAAAGCCCCGTGAAAAAGCCAATGAGATGGCCACCTTAAATATCAACGCCTCATCTTTGTCAAAACATACCTCCTTAAGCACTGCTATCATATCCTCAAGTCTATCTTCAGTTATAGGTTCCCTTTTATACTTTCATTTCTTTTTGCCTGCCTCCCAGCCATTTACAACATTCTTCAATACAAATCTCTTTGTTAAATCTACCCTGTAACTGGGCGAAATACCACCCTGTTTTAACTCCCATAACCATTCTAAAAACCTGATTTCTTCCCTCTGTCTCATATTCCTTCTAAATTTATTCCACTGCTCCCAATACTTTTTGTATACTGCCCATGTTTTTGGGGCGCCACAGACTTCTCAACCATTTCCCTGATTCCGTCTATTCGCTGTCAATCTGCCAAAGAAAAACAGGGCAGAAATCACCTTCCTTTCTTGCTCCTGGAGCAATCTTCCTAAAAACGTCCCACTTAAAAAAGTGACAATGCATCTGCTACCACATTATGATATCCTGGTATATGCTTTGCTTTGAAACAAATATTGTGTTTAAGACACTTCAAAACTAAATATCTCAAATATTTAATTACTAGACCAGAGGATGATGATAGATTATTCATTACTTCATCTACTGCTTTATTATCAGACCAGCATATTATTCTTTTGTTTTCCAATCTATGACCCCATAGTTCTATTGCTACTATAATAGGGAATAGCTCAGGCAATTTCAAGTTCTTTACCCAACCGTTTTCTTTCCAATCCACTGGCCATGTGCCCACACTGCACCAATACTGCCTGCTGCGTCCGTGTACAATTCTAATTCCCTCCACTGACCACACCTCCTCCCATATCCTGATTCCATTAAAATCGTTAAAAAATGAATCCCACACTCTGATATCTTCTTTCATTTCTGCATTTATCCTAACCATATGCTTGGGCCTCTTAGCCCCCTTCGTTCCCATCTCCAACCTTCTTTTAAATATCCACCCTACTGGGATTACTCTACATGCAAAGTTTAAAACCCCCAGCAGCTTTTGCATCTCCCTGAGCATCACTATCTTTCTCTTTAACATCTCCGTAATCATCTGTCTTGCTTTGTCAATTTTATCGACTGGGAGCTCACACTGTTCTTTCACAGAATCTATAACAATTCCTAGGAAAACCAACCTTGCTCCTGGACCCTCAGATTTTTCCACTGCTACCAGCACCCCCAATTCTTCTAACATTAACACCAACCACTCCTTCAAAACTCTACATTCTTAAGAATCGGCCTTCCCCACTACCAAAAATCATCTAAATAGTGTGCCATGGTCTCACACCTTTCTTGCTTCCTTCTAAACAATCAGTGTAAGAAAGAACAACATTTTTCAAAAATTGAACACGAAACTGAACACCCCATGGGTAAACACTTATCTACATAATAAAAAAATGTCAAATTTGCACCCCATCAAATTAAAACTACCAGGGTTTAAAGGCAACAATCTAAAAGCAGATTCCACATCGATCTTTGCCATCAAAGCGCATTTTCCAACTTGCTGACTATTTGAACAGCACTATCAAATGACTGATTGTAATGCTTATGGCATAGTCCACTACCCAGACTGAACTCAGCCAGTAGTCTTCTCATCCCGGAGTCGAGCTGGAATGATAGGGAATATTCCAGAGCAAGATGAGGTAAGCTGGTACACACTCTAGGCAGGATAGTCCTTTGACGACAACAGGCGGGGAATCAGAGGAAGGTGGTTAAAGGGTAAACCACTAGAATGGTAAGGCAGGCAGGGTTTGGGCAACAGTAAGGCAGTCCAAAGGTAAACCACTAGAAATGGTCAGGGCAGGCAGGTTTCGCAACCGTAAGGCGTCCAAAGGTAAACCACTAGAAGGTCAGGCAGCGTTCGCTAATGGTAAGGCAAGTCCAGTATATTAGTGGGGGGTTAAGCAAGCAGAGTAGTCAGTCAGATTTTATCAACAGTGAGGCAATCCTGTGCTTATGGGGTTAAGCAAGCAGAGTAGTTAGACAGGCAGAGTTCATCAACGTTATGGCAAGTCCAGTATATAGTAATAAGAGTCACAACCAGGAGCACACAAAGAAACACCTAAACTTGGGCAGTGAAGGTAGAAAAGTGAGCATTTTACATAGGCGCAGGATTCACAACACAGGAGATCCTGACAGGCTTCAGAGTGAGAGGAGCATGCGGCAATGACGTCACTTACGCACGCAACAGGAGCCGACACAGGCCCTTGACAGACGAGCAGGGAAGCAAGCGCTGCGCCCCAGCAACGGCTAGAGTGGTGCAGCGTGACACTGATACTGCACTGAAGCATCCTACTTATCATATTGCGTCATTGACTAAATTTCCCCTGGGATATGACAGGTGCTGTATCTTTCTGTATTTACCTTTTTCTTTTTTAGGTACTACCCCCAAGAGGAAACACAACCAAATCCACAAAAGGCTTTTCTCTAAATGGGGCCCTGTCATTCTAGCCTCAGTTTAACCTCTTTATCTAACGTTTCAGCCAATACTTGCAGGAAACTCTGATCCTGATTTCAAGTGTCTAGCCTGTACAGAACCCTTAATCACAGGAACAAACAAAACCTTGACACAAAACAATTGTCAATAAAACTTTTTCTTAGTCCAAAGGATATCACATCCAATTGCTCTACAAGCCTATCTACTTTCAGTGTAGTTTTTGGCCATTTTTCACTGTTGCTCCACTCCCATTGTTATTGTGCCCACGAAAGGAAAATTTTACTGACATTGTCCATTATTATTCTTTCTGCAATCCATGCCTGGGTGGGCTCCACTACAATATCTACATGTGTGCTTGGTATTTTATATGCCTATCCCCTATATCATATTTTGTCATTAGAAAGGCCCAAAACTCTTTGCCTGTGTCCTAATCGACTGACCCATTGGTTTATGCTTTGAGCATCCGTACACTTCATCAATCTAGTCCACATATCTAATATTTTTAGGCCAAAATCCCTAGTTCCCTTATCCCCCAATTGCTAATTTCCCCTTCTAAATTCCCCATCATAGTCCTTCCAGGCGAAACCCCTGTAATGGTCGTATAACATTCAGCTATCAGATGAATATACTCAATACCCCTTTTGCTGTATCAGGTTAACGGATATAAAACACTCCGCATATATCAATATTCCCTTAACCCATGTGGGAAACGTTTGGCGTTGTTTCCTACCCTTAATATCTTCACTCCTGATTTTAATGCTACTGCATCCCTAGTAATTTCAAAAACATTCACATATCTGCCTCTCTGAGCCCTCTATTACTTTGCTTTTAAGTGAGTGGGTTAACGGCAAAAGGCTTAATGCCCGCCACCTCATTATTCAAATTTGCCTCATTTCCACTGCTATCTGCATCCTCCAACACTTCCCGCTCTACCCCTCCTTTGCCTTGTTTTGCATATATCTTTCTAACAATTTTTAAGATTTTTCTATGGGCCACTCCCATTACGCTTATCCTCCACAGAGGTCATAGCACAGATAGAGTAGTCCCTGAAGTAATACTTAGTACCCCTAAACTAATTCTTTTTCTACCTTGTTTCTGTTGTTGCTATGGTTCCACATTTTGTCCTTCCTCGTCCCTTGCTGCCACCTCTTTGTACTTGCTGCCCTGATCCATGCTCCTGCAATTGCCCCTCAGACTGTCTCTGAAAAATATGAATATCTCTATTAGTAACTTCCCCCCTCTACCATTGAAAATAAACCCAGGCTGCTGCCCAACTTTTTCCATGCCCAGCCTCTTATCCTTTTGATGTTCCACTTCTTTCCAAACCCCTGCTTCTACGGTGTCTAACATCCTGTATATGTTTCTCTCGACATCCCTAATTATCCTACGGTGTTCAGTCCTAACCCCTTCCTGCCTCACTCTCTTGCTAGGTCTTGGGTCATTTATCTCCCTACCAAATACCTCTAAAAAACTTGGGTCCCCCCTCCTTTGACTCCTTGCATCCCCCCCCTTTATGACACCGGGAAGAATGATTTAAACTGCCGGGTCCACTACCAAATCCTTCCTCCCAATGCTGTTCCTCATATCCTCCCCTATGTTCCTCCTACCCTGTTGCTGAATCCTGTAACCAAAACTACCTGTCCGCTATGTTGCCTGTCCTCATAACACAGGCCTGCGTTTTCCCGGATGCTCCCGCCCCCTATGCACCCTGATGATGTCATCAGCGTGCAGACGCCCTGCGTGTGCATCACCTTGTGTGACTAGTTGAATAGGAGGGGCAACGGTATCTCTACGCTCCCTATTATGCCTGGATCTACCACCATCTTTAAAATGACAAACCCTGCCCCTACTGCCAACCTCTGTGTCTCTAACAACAGAGGGAACCGCACTGCGCAATCCCCTACCTGCCGCTTTCCCCCTATTGCCCGAAACAGCCTTCCCTGCTTTAGCAGCCGATGTCACCGTCGCATCCCCCAGTTGCCTATAATGACTCCCTTGTCCTAATGGGATTTCAGGGCTAGATGAGCAATCCGTATCGCTAAAAAAAGCTAATTCACCCATACTCACACATGAAGCATCAAAATGTGCCCCCTCTTCCTCCTCCACCTCAACCCTATTGATACTTACTGCTCCATGGATCGATTCAACCTGTGTAAGCGGTACCCCCGGCTCCACACTGCCCGGTAATGCTTCTTGAGGAATCTGACTCTCCTGTTTTTTCTCCAGCTGCTTCAGCCTCCTCTGCGCCCGGATCGCTCTTGTCCTCCAGATGGTTTCATCGTCTGTCAAGAACCGCTTAGGAATCTTCCTCATCCTGGTCGACATTTTTCAACAACCTCTGCTACTCAGCTAAAACTGCACCTGGAAACAAAAAAGGTTAGTAATGATGCACTTCCTGTTTTACTTTGTTTATATACCTCTACCCCACCTCCTAACCAGCAATCTTTGTAATCCCACACCACACTCCTTATCAATATATCCCTCCTCTATTCTTAACAAAAATCTACCCCCTTTCTCCCAACTATTCCAGCTTAGGAGCCCATATCTTATAACTCTCTGGTCATATTCATTATCTCTGCTTGTTTTACTATTATTTTGCACATTACTAGCCTTACTAAGCAGTGCCGTTCCCTCAAATTATAGCTATTAGGGTTAGCTTTACTTTTTGCCATTTGTAGCTCATTACCAACTATTACCTACCTGACCCCCTACTACCTAATATTACCTAGCCGACCCCCCCCCCCCCATGTCCTGGTTTTGTAGAAGAGAATTATGGCAACCCTATACATGTGGCAAATTAAACATGTTTAAAACTATGCAACACTATTGAGCTGCCTAGCTTCATCAACCCTTATCTCCTACCCTTCCTGGTATAATAGAACATATATTATGGCTTTTACTTACCTGACCCCTGACCGCTCCATTTGCACTGTACTGATCGCTTTTTTGAATATCTGTGTTGCTCTGTACTGAAAACATTTTTGAAAATCTTTTTTTACACTGTATCAAGTGTGGGACAGACACAATTTTATAGCAAGACAGGAGGCTTCATATTTTGTATCACATCTTTACTGAATTCCAAACAGCAGCAAAGAAAACTGAACAGAACATTTGCATAAAAGTTGCGACAGTGCCGCACACATCAGCAAACAGATAATGTAAAAGAGTCCTAACACATCACAGGAACTTCCTTTTTACTTTGCTGCTTCCAGACAGCAGGTCACGTATATATTTTCTCTCCATTAATCTATTGCTAATAGATATTAATTTCAATATTTATTTTATAATTTTTGTTTTATTTTATATATAACTGTTATTCTTAGCCTTTATTCTGATCTAAGATCATTTTTATAACCATTTATTTTTCTTTTAAATACTTTCTTAACCTTTATACTGATCTCTAAATCAGTTATATTGCCGTATTATTTTTCTTTTAATTTAATTTAACTGCTCAGTTTTAGTTTTGTTTACTTAGACTGAATTAGACATGTAATTCATTGGTTGCAGTGGCGTCTTACCTGTAGTGATCGAGCGCTATTAGCTTGCTGCGCCAATCACTTTCTGCTTCTGGTTCTCATGGTCACAGAAAGGACCGCCCCTCCCACCTCCGTACATTGCGCGGTTACTCCAGAGCCGGGTTGAGCCCTAGGCGGACATTCCTCTGACCAGCTCTTCATGCCGGTTAGCTGAGCGAGTGGCTTCTCAACACAGCCCTGGAGGGCAGCACGGCAGTGTATTTCTATTGTTTTTGAAAATATTATATATAAGATAAGCTCTCATCAGGCATTTTAGTTTTCCCATCACTATGTCTGTTAATGTTTTGTATCCACTTTGGGCCTCCTCCTCCTCCTTCCCCAGGACAAAATAGACAGAATCAAATTGGAGATTCAAGGAGCCCTTTCTTCCCCCATGGTGTCTGTGACGAGAGTCAACCAACCCTGCGCCAGTAACTTGTAACTTGTTTGGCACATAAAGGGTTAACAGACCCTTTCTACTTTCACTAATCTGTCACAGTCCAAATTCCCCTTTTACTGCTACCAAACTAAACTAAAACTATATGCGCAATCTTGTATCCGCTGAGCCCATATGTTTTAGAACGGTTTGCAAATAACAGTCCAAGAGATCTTCAGAGCTTAATGAATCACTACCCACAGCTGCAGACACCTCTCCTGAGGCTTCAGCTTGTGCCCCACTGGGTGCCATCATCGTCCAAAAGAGCTTGTATTAATCCATCTTTCATTTTCTCAGGGGAGAGAATAACAGTGCCATCATTTCCTTGGCCTGCTGCTGGTATGCCTCCATAGTAAAAAATAAAAATAGAAAAACAGAGAATAGGGAAGGGAACTGTTTGCAATGTGTAACTATAAAATGCACTGAGTTTAAGCCTTTGGAAATTATGAGAGTCACAATTTCTTTTAGTACTGGGATTTTCACACTAGCAAATCCAAAAAGCACTAAAATCTAATAAAACATATCTACACCACTGCCCACCAATTTGTGATGACCAGAGTCAACCAACCCAGCACCAGACACTTGTTTGGCACATAAAGGGTTAACAGACACTTTCTACTTTCACTAATCTGTCACAGTCTAGCCACTCCAGGCAAGCCTGTGACTTAGTTCAGTGGATGCAAGGGTTAACAACACTCTCTAGTCAGTCCAAGACTCAGAAAAAAAGCCCAAATTCCCCTTTTACTGATACCCAAACTAAACTAAAACTATATCTAAGCTGCCACCACTTATGATTTATTGATGGGGAAATCCTAAGGAAAAACCCAGACTTACACATTAACTCTCAGAATACAATTTAGCAAAAATAATCTAAAAACCCAGTCTTAATACTACCAGTCTCTTTCCAGTAACGTGGTTCAAATATTAGACAAAGGCAAAATCTTAATAAAGAAATTATTTATTATGCGAAAAAATTATGCACAGTGTATTATTAATAAAAAGATGTTAACAAGTAGAATCATACACAAGCAAACAGTTTTAAAATAAAAAGGAGAAATAACAGAAACCTTAAACTTTACTAGCTTTGGTATCTTCCCCAGGAAGATGGATCAGAAAGATGGTCACTCACTCTGTAGTATACTGCCTCCCATGAAGAATGAGCAACTTGTAATGTTAAAACATCTAAATCATGAGTTATTCATGACAGTTTCCATTCGACAACTGTCCAGGATCATTGGTCTCTTGTCCTCTTCCATTCAAGCGATCTTTCCCACTTCTCTTCACTACCAGGCTATGCAAAGCCTGAAGATTCAGTCTTTCCAGGAATCCAGGTCTTACCACCAAATGATTTTCCTGAAAAAGTGAGAGCAAAAATGTCCTGGTGGTTGCTCCACATGGAATCATGCAACAACAAAGCTATATTTGGCTCCGGTCCGGATTTTGTTCTATCCTCTGATACCAGTCTCCTGGGACTGGGGGCTTCCTGCGGGGATCTGGCTTCTGGAGGCTCTTGGACCTTATGAGAAAGCTCTCTCCACATCAACTGTCTAATGCTGTTAGCAGGATCCTTTGAGATCTGATGTTTTTCAAAACAATTTACAGACTGTTGCATCCTTCTTCGGATCCACAACATCTCAGCCATTGAGTACATCAATCGCCTGGGCGGCACCATGTCCAGAACCCTATCAGATTTGGCCTCCGACCTGTTTCAGTTTTGCATTTCCCGCAACATCTCTCTCCAGACGCAATACATTCCTGGCATCAACAACAAGGTGGCGGATTGGTTTTCTCGCTTCTGGAGAGAATTGCAACGATTGGCGAGCTTCTTCACCCAATTTTTCTATCTATCTAGAAATCCTTCGGGCCCTTTTTCCAGGATCTGTTTGCCTCCCGTACCAACCATCAACCTTGGTCTCTCACTGGAGCTTACGCTTTTCCCCCTTTTGCTCTCATTCTGAGAACCCTTGGATGGTCCGGAAAAACTGATGTTGCCTGACCCTTGTCACCCTCCTTTTGGCGATGCAACTCTAGTTTCCTCTCCTCTTGGAGATGACCGTTGCCCCTCCTCTCCTGCGTTCCCAGAACCCGGACCTTCTGTTAGACCCGAGAGGACTCTCACCCGTTGATCCTTCAGGATTTAGCGGGATCCTGGGCATCTGAGTGCCTTTCTAGAGATGGTTAGTTGCTCCTCAGAGCCTTGGGCTCCAGGTACTCGGAAATATTATTCTTCAGCCTGGTCATCATGGGTTCCTTGGCACGATAGCAGGCAAGCAGATCCCTTTTCAGCTTCTCCTAATTTAATCATGAATCTCTTGACTGAGCTTTTCTGTCAAGAGAAAGCTTATCGCTCTGTCAATGTTGTTCGCTCAGTCATCTCTGCAGGACACCTTCCAATTGATGGTAGTCCTGTGTGCAAACACCCGTTGGTGTGTCACATTCTGAAAGTCATTCGTTTAAAATGTCCTCCTTTGCCTCAATATTCACAGCTTTGGGATAATTCTTCGCTCCTCAATTTGCTTTGCTCCTGGCCTACTAATGAGCTTTTCTGTCAAGAGAAAGCTTATCGCTCTGTCAATGTTGTTCGCTCAGTCATCTCTGCAGGACACCTTCCAATTGATGGTAGTCCTGTGTGCAAACACCCGTTGGTGTGTCACATTCTGAAAGTCATTCGTTTAAAATGTCCTCCTTTGCCTCAATATTCACAGCTTTGGGATAATTCTTCGCTCCTCAATTTGCTTTGCTCCTGGCCTACTAATGAGGCTCTCTCTCTGAAACAACTGTCTGGCAAATTGGCCATGCTTTATGCTTAGTTTCTTTTCGGAGAATCTCATATATTCGAGCCTTAGACATCGAAGCTCTCTCCTTTACTCTGGAGGGTGTTTCTTTTGTAGTCTCTCGGCATACCAAAAGTGCCTCATTCTCCATATTTTATCAGTATTTCCCTGAGGACCCTAATCTCAGTGTGGCACTTTGCCTTAAAGAGTATTTAGCAAGAACCTCTCCTTCTCGCTCGTCACAACGGGGTCAGATTCTCATTTCTTACGTCCCTCTGTTCAAAAAAGTTTCTTATCCTACTCTGGCCAAATGGGTTTGTTGGCTTATGTCCTTGGCTGGCATTGATTTGTCTTTTGGAACCCATTCATTTAGAGGAGCGGCGGCTTCCAGAGCCCTTTTGGCCGTTAGTCAACTTCAAGATATTTTGAAGGCCGCAGACTGGTCCTCGGCTTCTACTTTTTCCTATTTTTATTTTAAACCTATCCCTCATGTAGCTAACTTTCTTATTTCTGTGCATTAAAAATGCAAAATATAAAGGCTTGGTGAATAAATAATTTAGATTCTATTAAAGACAGGAGGCGAATATTTTCCCTTCCCTTGTATTTTCCCTCCCTAAAAAAAAGGGTTTCTATATATATGTACTGTATGTTTCTTCCATGTCTATAAGAATGAAATAGGGAGCAGTGGCTATTTGCATTCTCTTTTATTTTACAGTGTTCATATTGATGGTTCTTCCCCCTGGCTTCCTTCCTCAGCTGTCATTTGTGGTTGATCATTGATTGTTCTGGTTCATTAGTTTCTGTGTCTTCATCTCAAAGAAAAGAGGAAGTCCCTGTTATGTGTTAGTACTCTTATACATTATCTGTGTAGTGATCGGTGCTGCACTGTTGCTACTTTTATGCAAATTTTCTGTTCAGTTTTCTTTGCTGCTGTTTGGAATTCAGTAAAGATTTGATGCAAAATATTCGCCTCCTGTCTTTAACAAAATTTAGATTATTTATACACCAAGGCTATAATAATCTGAGTTTTACACAAAAGCAAGCAAGGTGTTCAGTTTTCTTTTAAAGAGATACAAAAGTCAGAACTATGCTGGAGATTACTATGTAAATTGTGCTTTTTTAACATTATATCATCACCACTAAAATACACCCAGTTGCCCACCTGAGAATTGAATTAGCTATTGATTGGTATGTTCTGGTACAGTAGCTTGATTGTCAGGAAAGATATACACCAATCAGCAACCCTGTAAGCTTCTGGATAGATAGATTGTTGTGTGCACATAGTGTTCTTTTCTGGGTTAAATTGCAGCATGTTTTAACACATAGGCCTAGATTACAAGTGGACTACAATCAATAGCGCAGGGTGCCTTATCTTACACTCGGCCTTGTGTAACCTGGTATTACAAGTGAATGGTTAAAAATATGGTGTCTCAAATACATAATGATTTTTAGTGCAGAAACAAATTAAATAAGATAAATATACTTATAAGGCTTGTACACACTAATTTTCAAGGTAGACAGCATTGCTGCCGAGCATTCAGTATGATTTATGTGTGAGGGCCAATGATCATTAATGCCAACGTGTACTTCTACATGTTAGAGTACTGTACTTTGAACATCTTTTTATGATGAAAAAAACATTTTGAAAAAAAAAAAAAGTTGCATCCCAGTAAAACATAAGGCAGAATAGACTTTAAATTAGAAGCTTCGCATATTTTTTTGTTCGTCTAACCTTTTTTTAACTACCTGCCTGTCAGTAAATTGTCTTTTTTTTGACAGGTAGTATCCCTGTTACCCCGGCACTACTGACTACTTGCTGCTTCAATTTCAAACACTATCACCAAGTGAAGCACAAAAATGACTCAAGCACAATCCATACTGCTTCCATTCTTGTGCTCCTATGACAATAGCAAAACCTACTTTTATTGATCAAGTGATAATGTGCACTAACATTTACATTTTGGATAGTACAGGTGCATTAAATCCTTTACATAATACACTTCTATGGGGGAATGCAGTAAAAATTATGTTGGATATTGCTTGAGATCTAAGCAAAAAAAAAAAATGTTAATAATGTATTTTTTGCAATTAATTAAATGCAAAGTGAGTGAACAGAAGAAAAATCTAAACCATAACAATTTTGGTGTGAAACACCTTTTGCCATTAAAACAGTATCAATTCTTCTAGTACATTTCTAGGAACTCGGCAAAGTAGGTTGTTCCAAACATCTTGTAGAACCAACCACAGTTCTTCTGTGGATTTAGCATCCTCAGTTGCTTCTGTCCCCGTCATGTATCCCTGACAGGCTCAATGAAGAACACCATCACTTCCAGGTCTCCTTGTATCTAGGGGGTTGTTGTCATGCTGCAGAATATATTTGAGGCTAATCAGATGCCTCCCTATGGTATTGCATGATGGATAATTATCTGCCTGGTACTTCTTCAGCATTGAGACCATTAAATATATTCAAATCTCAAGTCCATTTGCTTACACAGCAAACACCCATTCTTGTACTGATCAGCCCCGGAGCACCTACTGACATTTTTTGCACCCCAGTTTCTGGTTTTGCATGCATAGTTGAGTTGCTTTGGTTTTTGTTTTCATGTTGGAAACATGTCTTTTAGGCTGTAAGTCTTCCATGAAGACCACTTCTGACCCCGAATTACAGTAGATGAGTGTACCGGGGGTCCCATTTGTTTCTGCCTATTCTGAGCTGATGGCACTGCTGGAAAGTAAGCATGATGTGTCTTTCATCTGCTGTGTCTTTCGCTGGCCTACCACTGTGTCTATGGTCCTCAACCATTTTCAGTTCTTTGTTTGCTTTTTTAGAAGAGCTTGGACAGCACATCTGAAAACCCTGTCTGCCTGAGAGAAACCTTGCTGATGCCAGCATAACTACTTTGTGTGTTGTTG
This sequence comes from Bombina bombina, assembly GCF_027579735.1. Classification (NCBI taxonomy): domain Eukaryota; kingdom Metazoa; phylum Chordata; class Amphibia; order Anura; family Bombinatoridae; genus Bombina; species Bombina bombina. The sequence continues at coordinate 79,249,517 of NC_069502.1, forward strand.
TCGGTGCTCAGTCTTGCCAATATCAATATCCTTTAACTAAATCAAATATGTAGGTACAACTTACAGCATGTACTGGAATACAGAGGCAGGTGATATGTGTTGTGGCTGGAGCACTTACAGCTGCAGCATGATCTGCCTTTCAGAGGGCAGGTGATGTGTGTTTGGGCTGAAGCATTTACAGATAACGCATGTTCTGGTGAAGCAGAGGCAGGTGGGTATGTGTTTGGGCTGAAGCATTTTACAGATGAAGCATGTGCTGGGCAAACAGAGGCAGGGGATAGGTGTTTGGGGCTGGAGCACTTACAGCAACAGCATGATCTGACTTACAGAGGCAGGTGGTATGTGTGTAGGATAGAGCATTTACAGATGTAGCATGTGCTGGGTGCAGAGGCAGGTGAATGTATTTGGGCTGGAGCACTTAGAGCCATAGCATGGGTTGGCATTAGCATATACCTCCCAACATTTCAAAATTCAAAAGAGGGGACACACACCCCCTTCCCCCCGCGGCAAACAAATTTGAAATGTGGTGGGACGGGGCTTAGAAAAAAAACTCATAAGATTAAAGTAATATAAATAAAATTCTAATAAAGTCATATATTCTAATACACTTAGGCCAGCAAATCAAACACAAGCTCAAACCACTGGTATGGCTATGATGAGCTATGTATTTAATTAGCCTTTGCAAAGACATTTGCTAATTTTTTTATCTTAATTATACATTTAATAATAAATTCTTTAAAACTGCTCTGCGGCATTCCCCATTAATATTTTAGATTCTTGGCCTTTAAAGTCAGCAAAAAAGCACAGGTACACTCTACATAAGCATACACATTGACACATGCATATTACACACACACTACATAGCATACACTTATACATGCAGATACTCACACACCACTACATAGCATACACTTTAGCATACACTTACACATGCATATACACACACACTACATAGCATACACTTATACATGCAGATACACACACACTACATAACATACACTTATACATGCAGATACAAACACACACACTACATAGCATACACTTACACATGCAGACACACACACACACACTACATAGCATACACTTATACATGCAGATACTCACAAACACTACATAGCATACACTTACACATGCATATACACACACACTACATAGCATACATTTATACATGCAGATACACACACACTACATAGCATACACTTATACATGCAGATACAAACACACCACACCTACATAGCATACACTTACACATGCAGATACACACACACACACTACATAGCATACACTTATACATGCAGATACACACACACTACATAGCATACACTTATACATGCAGATACAAACACACACACTACATAGCATACACTTACACATGCAGATACACACACACACTACATAGCATACACTTATACATGCAGATACACACACACGACATAGCATACACTTATACATGCAGATACACACACACTACATAGCATACACTTATACATGCAGATACACACACACTTCATAGCATACACTTATACATGCAGATACACACACACTACATAGCATACACTTACACATGCAGATACACACACACTACATAGCATACACTTATACATGCAGATACACACACACACTACATAGCATACACTTATACATGCAGATACACACACACACACTACATAGCATATACTTATACATGCAGATACTCATACACACTACATAGCATACACTTACACATGCAGATACACACACACTACATAGCATACACTTATACATGCAGATACTCACACACACTACATAGCATACACTTACACATGCAGATACACACATACTACATAGCATACACTTATACATGCAGATACACACACACTACATAGCATACACTTATACATGCAGATACACACACACACTAATTAGCATACACTTACACATGCAGATACACAAACACTACATAGCATACACTTATACATGCAGATACACACACACTACATAGCATACACTTATACATGCAGATACACACACACTACATAGCATACACTATACATGCAGATACACACACACTACATAGCATACACTTATACATGCAGATACAAACACACACACTACATAGCATACACTTACACATGCAGATACACACACACTACATAGCATACACTTATACATGCAGATACACACACACACTACATAGCATACACTTATACATGCAGATACACACACACACTACATAGTATATACTTATACATGCAGATACTCATACACACTACATAGCATACACTTACACATGCAGATACACACACACTACATAGCATACACTTATACATGCTGATACTCACACACACTACATAGCATACACTTACTCATGCAGATACACACACACTACATAGCATACACTTATACATGCAGATACACACACACTACATAGCATACACTTATACATGCAGATACACACACACACTAATTAGCATACACTTACACATGCAGATACACAAACACTACATAGCATACACTTATACATGCAGATACACACACACTACATAGCATACACTTATACATGCAGATACACACACACTACATAGCATACACTTATAGAGGCAGATACACAGACACTACATAGTATACACTTATATATGCAGATACACACACACACATTACATAGCATACACTTATACATGCAGCATACACTTATACATACAGATACACAGACACTACATAGCATACACTTATACATGCAGACACACACACCACACTACATAGCATACACTTATACATGCAGATACACATACACACACTACATAGCTTACATTTATACATGCAGACACACACACACTACATAGCATAAACTTATACATACAGATACACACACACAGTTATGGATACAGATAGACACACACACTACATCATATATGGGTATCTGTAATTCATTGTATGGGGTCCTGGGGTTGGCAAGCACATTAGCTGGCAGTCTTCAGCTGCCACTGTTCGTTACCCTGGTATTAGCACTGCCCCTTTTTATAAAACTGAAGGCATGCTAGTATTATCACCAGGGGTTAGACATCATTACCCGTGGTCAGAGTGTATACAGCCTTCTTACTCCTGCTTAACCCACACACCATAACTTTTCCATGGGGAATCTAAAAGGTATCTAACCCTGTGAGAGCAAAGCCAACTGCTTCTGAGTATGGGCCCAATAGAATTTTTTTTTTTTAATGCATGGGGCAAACGGGACAGATGGCTAGCAACCCGGGACAGGGGGACAGACCCCTAAAATCGGGACTGTCCGCAAAAATCGGGACAGTTGGGGGGTATGCATTAGGGTTGCCACCTTGGCCATGTTTTACTGGACACTTATGAGTTACACATGCTACAGGGTGTGCAGGGAGGATCATGGATAGTGCCCCTGGACAGCAGTATCCATGTTCCTCCCTGCATACCCTGTAGCATGTGTAACTCATAAGTGTCCAGGAAAACATGGCTGAGGTGGCAACCCTAGTTGGCATACAGGGACAGATGACAATCAATCATAACTGGAAAAAGTTATGGCACTGAAAGGGTATATTCCCTCATGAATTGCATAGTGACAAGTGACAAAACTCATCTTGGTGTGGACACTGAAGGCAATTTTAGTGACTAAGTAAACTGGTGCTTAATTTTTGGATACTTCTGATGAAGAAAGAACTCCTGAGTTATTTCACAGCTCTGGAAAATACAGCAGCTGTTTTTTGCTTTAAAGGAAAGATATCAACAGTTTTACCTTAGTAATAGTTTTTACTATTGGCTTTCGTTATAGGTAAACTATTTTCATATGTCTGTATAAATATAACATTTTCAACAGTTTTTTAACACCTCCTCAGCATTTATAAATTGTCACAAATTTGGGTTTGAGGGGTCCTGAATTGGGGTCTGAAAAATCTGGTCACCTTATCAATCTAGGGATTGTGGAGAAGCAACATTTTACACAAAAGAAAGAGGTATTTACTGTTCATTCACAAATATATAAAATAATGTGGCTGATACCATTAGCACATTAGAGCTTAAAAATACATAAAACCCAAATTTGTTCTTTAATGAATTAGACAGAGCATACAATTTTAAACAACTTTCCAATTTACTTCTATTATTCAATTTGCTTCCTTCTCTTGTTATCCGTTGCTGAAAGGTTTATCTGGTTAAGCTCAGGAGCCTAGGTTCTAGCTGCTGATTGGTTGCTGCATATATATATACCGATTGTCTTTGGCTTAGTTAGAAACCAATAGTGCATTGCTGCTCCTTCAACAAATGATACCAAAAGAATAAAGCAAATTTGATAATAGAAGAAAATTGGAAAATTGTTTAAAATGACATATTCTACCTATATCATGAAATAATTTTTTTGGGTTGCATGTCCCTTTAAACATCAAACAGTTACAGATATATGTTAAAGACAAATAAACACAGGTAAACCTGTGTACATGAAAGTTAATATAGTGAAAAATGAAAAAAATAAAAACATATATGCAGCGTCCATTTTAAAAATGTGATTATATTTTCAGCAGCAGAAGAGTTGAATCTGTAAATTGAAAACAAAAAGGAAAGTCCTGACTTGCCTGCTTTGTGTGTTTGTATATACAAGCTAGGCCATAAGGAAGGAAATGAAACACTAAACAGCTGACAACTGGCCACAGACATCCCAGTATTGGCAGCTAAGTCCTGCTAAAGCCCTAGTGTATTAATAGCAAAGACATGTTTAGTGGATTATCTATTTTTAATTAGCTTGTTAACACTGGTGTTTTAGCAAATGATGTTTACGTTTAATTGTTTATTGCTCGTTAACTAATGTCTGTACAGGGAATACTTAAAGGAGCCAAAAGTCCCTTAAAAGGCCATTACAGTTAAAATTGTCTTTCCACGTTTTACAAGCAAGCACACACATATGTATATATACCTAGGGTGTGATTGTACAGGTTAGTAGAAGAGCACCCATGGGGGAGGTATAAAAAGGCATTTAAAATTAAATCTCTCATTCTGTGTACTGCAGTGTTACACAACTGTGCCTTTAAGTGGCTCTGAAACCACAATCTTCCTTCCTTTCTCACACAAGAGTGAGAATCTAAATTTTGTCAATAATTACATTTTTTGCCACATACGTTCACCATTGTTATGTATGTATGTATGATATTTATATATATATAAAATATAGGGTGACCATATTGCTGCTTTAAAAGGGACATATATGAAAAATACATATGTCAGGGTTATTATACAAACCATTTCTTTAAACAGCCCTGATATGTATTTTTCATATGTGTGTGCAAAAAGTGGTATTGGTTACTGCGCTGTGAAACACTATTAAGCCTATGAAAAACAAGAGGACGCCCCAGCTTCTAAATAAAAAAGTAGTGGTGTATAAGAGAAATTTGGCCGCAAAAAAGAGAACCAAATAAATCTTAGAATATAGGTGCTAATAAAAGCTTAAAATAGATAGTGAATAGTAAATAGTGCTGGGTAAATGAATATATAAGTGCACAAATATAAAAATAATAATAGTGAACCTTATGGTGTGAATAGCCAATCTAGGCAAAATAGTGATCCAAAAAAATGTGCAAAATCTGCATAAATGTATTACAATAATAAAAAATATGAAATAAAATAAGCAATACAGATATACAAAATAAACAAAATATCATATGCGTTGATCAGGCGCAATGAATAGTGTAGTATACATTAGATATTAAAATTTGCAACAATGAGAAATATTTCCAATAATGGAGTGTATTAGAACAATACAATGTAGCTAATTTTTAAAAGTAGCAATGTTAACAACAGAGGCAAACATAAAGCAGAGGATATCTAAGCAAAAAAATAAAAAACAACAGTATTGAAGCGAGATAAATCCAAACGATGATACAATGATGTTAGTCGAGATGCCAAACGATCAATAGTCACATGAAGAGGACTGGAATAATAACAAAACCGAATCAAACGGCAGAAGAGATACCAGATAAAGGTTTTCACTTTTACTTACACTGGAATCAGTGTCGAGGCGTCGATTCTCCTCTCTGTGGCGGCTCCTCCGAAAGCAGCAGCAGCCCTTTAGGTATGGCGTTCCAATATGGCGACGGAGTATGAACGTAATATTCGTCCGTATGGCTTTTCTTGCCGATGGGTAGCTGGAGTCAATCTGTACGGAAGCCTTAGAGGGACAAAACACTTCAAGTATTAATCCTTGAAGTGTTTTGTCCCTCTAAGTCACCATCGATAAAGCTACGGCAAAACGCGTCTGGTGACGCGCCTAAGGGGGTCAGAGGTACTTCAACTGTTATATGCACCAACAACACAAAGGTCTGTGAACTTTTATCTCACTTTGTATCCAATAAAGTCTAAGTTTTATTACTATAAGAACGGAGTGATTGAACGTTTCATTGTGACAAGTTGGTTCAAACTACTCACAGGTAATCATATGATAGTTAAGGAGAGTGAGTTTGCAACACATATAATATATATTGGAAGATTTACTGCCTAAATAATTGTTTTTTACACTATTCATTGCGCCTGATCAACGCATATGATATTTTGTTTATTTTGTATATCTGTATTGCTTATTTTATTTTATTTCATATTTTTTATTATTGTTATAAATTTATGCAGATTTTGCACATTTTTTGGATCACTATTTTGCCTAGATTGGCTATTCACACCATAAGGTTCACTATTATTATTTTTATATTTGTGCAATTATATATTCATTTACCCAGCACTATTTACTATTCACTATCTATTTTAAGCTTTTATTAGCGCCAATATTCTAAGATTTATTTGGTTCTCTTTTTTTGCGGCCAAATTTCTCTTATACACCACCACTTATATTTTTCATATGGTCACCCTATATATATATATATATATATATATATATATATATATATATAATATATATATATAAAATCACCCTAATCCCTTATTGAATAATGTGTTGCAGCCAAGGCTTAAAAGGATACTAAACACAATTTCTTTCCTAAGATATGGAGAGTCCACAATATCATCAATTTCTATTGGGAATATCACTCCTGGCAAGCAGGATGAGACAAAGAGCACCACAGCAATGCTTTTAAGTGTCAATCCCCAGTCATTCTCTTTGCCTCTGTCAATGGAGGAGGTGAAGTTTTGGTGTCTGAAGAAAATTGGATTTCTTTCACTGCAAGCAAGATTTTTTTGGGTCTAGCCGTAGTCCACGTTAATCTCTTCAGTAGGGTAGTGATGGCTTTAAAGCAGTTAGGAACTTGTGAGGTGGGCCTTGCTGTGTTTTCCTAACATGTTGCTGCCCTAGTATAGAAAGCCAGAGTAGGTTTACTCTGTTCTTTCTTTTCTACAGGTCTCTGTGAGATGTGTCCTTTCATGCCTTGTAAGCTGTCCTCCTGCCGGATGGCTAGACTGCAGGTAAGTGCTTTTGTCTTCTAGGTTTGGAGACTTGCACTAGGAAGATTTTGCCTGTAATATTTATTGGGACAGATTATTCTTTTGGGAAATGATTTTCCTTGGCAGTGGCAGGCACTTATTATATGTGTGAGACATGTGGGGGTTATTCCTTGTGTTGTGGGAATATTTCCCTGAGGCTGTGGTTTTTGTTAGGAAGAAGTGTCATTGTTTGCACTTTCATTTTCCCTTTATATCTCTACACTGCAGTTATGTGAATCCCACTGTAGTACAGTGGTATATTATCTGTTTGGGAAGTAGGTCTCATTGTATCTAGAGACTTGGTTAGTGAACCGGAACTCACTGGGTGAGTCTTTTACTTGTCAAATAAGTTTGGTGGTTGTGAATTTAGCGCACCATTAATTTTAGCTGCACACTTTCCTGGCTGTTTTTATGGCTCCGCCTCCTTCTCCGACTGAGAATGGAGCAGTGCCATTTTCGGCTGATTTCTGGGATCGCTCACGTGACCCCGCCTCCTTCTCCGACTGAGAACGGAGTGGCAGTTTTGTCTACTGTCTCAGTGTGTTTATAGACTGTTTTTTAGTGGTGCATACTATGCTCTCTGTCATAGAGGAATGACTGCTATTTGTTTTACTGTGTAAAATGCTCACAAACAGGCGCTCACAAATTGGCAATCTTTACTATCAGAGATTATTTAAAGTGATAGTACATGTTAATTAAACGTCCCAAAAAGACTTTTATATATAAGTTACGTAAATTGGGGTAATTTTTTCATTGGCAATTCTGTTCTTCATGTTTAGTATAGATTGGAACAGGGGTATGTTCCTATAAATATATGCTTATCATGTCTTAAGGGAAGTCTGTATACAATGAAAGTGACAGCGCACTCTTTAAAGTATTTTATTTTTTGCATTTTTTTCTGTTTGTTTGTTCATAGAGATAGAGTTCTGCTCCTATGTACAAGTGTCTGTTTTGCCTTAAATCATAATTGTGTTAATGCAATTTTGTTCCTTCTGTTTGGAAACGACTTTGAAATTTAAAGAAAAAAATGTTTTGTTAGCCTCATGTCTCTCAGGATGATGCTGTTTAGGCATTGCACAGCTTTCTCCTCAAACGTCCCAAGTCTGAAAGGCCACACATATAGTGTCCTGCATTTCTTCTCAGTCTCCTGGAGAAGTTTATTTGCCTGCAGAAATTGTTGCACAGGTATCTTCTGCGGTATCTGTGACATTATCTGCTTTTCCTATGTTAAAGGGAAAACGCATGAGGAAAATTAGATACTCAAATAGTAAGGTTTCTGTTCCATCTCCTGTTACACAGGTTGCCCTTCCTCATAAGTCTGATGAGGGGGATACGTTGGTAGCCTCTGAAGGTGAAATCTCAGATTTGGACAGTATAATTCCTACATCTGATGCTGAAGAAGTGACCTTCAGATTTAAGCTTGTTCACCGTCTGTATTGTTAAAGGAAGTTTTGGCTACTTTGGCTGACTCCGATATTCCTGTCGTTGTCAACCCTAGGAAGTCTAGTAAATTGAATTAATACTATGATGTTCCTTCCTCCATGGAAGTGTTTCTAGACCGTGCTATGGAGATTATTGGTAGAAGCCAGGGATAACTTTCTCTCCATCTCCCATCTTTAAATAGATGTTTTCTGTCGCTGACTCCATTTAAGATTCAGGGTGCACGGTGCTAAAGTAGTAGGAGCCATTTCTACTCTGGCTAAGAGAACTACAATCCCTATAGAGGATAGCTGCCCCTCTAAGAACCATAAAATATTCCCAATCTATGAAAATTGTTCTGACAGAGGTCAGAAAATCAAAGATTCTTGCCTCTCTCTGCTGTCTACTGTTCGGCCATCAGTGGCTCAATGTATGGATGTAATTGGTCTGATGGTCGCTTCCACAGACATCATTCCCTTTGTTCGATTCCATTTGAGCACTCTGCGGTTATGCATACTCAGACAATGGAACGGGGACCATTCAGATCTGTCTCAGAGGAGGGATCTAGATCAGTCGACAGGAGACACTCTTCAGTGGTGGCTTTCTCAGGAGCCCCTGTCTCAGGGCACATGCTTCCGGAGACCTTCCTGGGTGATTTTGACCACCAACGCCAGCCTGCTGGGCTGGGGAGCAGTCTGGGACTCATTAAAAGCGCAGGGACTATGGGCTGTGGAGGAGTCTGCTCTCCCCATAAACATCTTGGAGTTGAGAGCGAATTACAATGCTCTGATGGCTAGGCCTCAATTGTCCTTAGCCCGGTCTTTCAGGTTTGGATAATATCACCTTAGTGGCTTACATCTACCACCAGAGAGGAACTCAGAGTATCTTAGCCATGAAGGAGGTGCCTCGAATTGTTCAGTGGGCAAAAGCTAACAATTGCTGTCTTTCTGCCAGCCTCATTCCAGGTGTGGACAACTGGGAAGTGGACTTCCTGAGCAGACAGACATTTCATCCCAGGGAGTGGGCACTCCATACGGAGGTGCTCTCCAGGTTAACCCTCAAGTGGGGGATGCCGGAGTTGGTTCTGATGGCATCTTGGCAGAGCGCCAAGCTTCCAAGGAATGGTTAAAGGTCAAGAGATCCACAGGCCGCCCTGATAGATGCTCTGGCGGTTACTTGGGATTTCAGTTGTTAAATCCTTTTGTCAGGTCTTGGTCAGAATCAAGCCTGTGTTTTAGTCTGTTGCTCCTCGTTGGAGCTCTAACCTTGTTCTTAAAGTTTTGCAGCAGGCTCCGTTTGAGCCATTGTATACCATAAATATTAAGTTGTTATCTTGGAAGGTTTTGTTTCTTTTTGCTATCTCCTCTGCTCGGAGAACCTCTCGGAACTCTCGGCTTTGCAGTGTGATACGCCTTACCTTATCTTTACATGCTGATAAGGCGGTTCTTCATACTAAGTTGGGTTTTCTTCCTAAAATGGTTTCTGATGAAATATTAATCAGGAAATTGTTGTTCCTTCTTTATGTCCTAATCCTTCTTCTCATAAGAAATGTTTGTTGCAAAACTTGGATGTTGTGCATGCTCTAAAATTCTATCTACAGGTGATTAAAGATTTTCGCCAGTCCTCTGCCCTGTTTGTTTGTTTCACTGGAAAGTGTAATGGTCAGAAAACTACTGCTACTTCTCTTTCTCTCTGGTTGAGAAGTATAATTTGTTTTGCTTATGAGACTGCTGGTCAGCAGCCTCCTGAGAAAATCACGGCGCATTCCACGAGGGCTGTCTCCTCTTCTTGGGCTTTCAAAAATGAAGCTTCTGTGGAACAGATTTGCAAGGCTGCAACTTGGTCCTATCTGCATACTTTTTTCCAAATTTTTCAAATTTGACACTTTTGACTCGGCTGAGGCTTCCTTTGGGAGAAAGGTTCATCAAGCGGTGGTGCCTTCTGTTTAGGTCTGCCTGTCTTGTTCTCCCTCCCTAGTCATCTGTGTCCTCTAGCTTGGGTATTGGTTCCCACTAGTAATTGATAACGTCATGGACTCTCCATATCTTAGGAAAGAAAACAAAATGTATGCTTACCTGATAAATGTATTTATTTCCGGATATGGAGAGTCCGCGACCCCACCCTTAATTTAAGATACTTATTTTTTACTAAACCTCAGGCACCTCTACACCTTTGGGTTATTCCTTTTTCCATTTCCCTTCGGTCGAATGACTGGGGATTGTGGGTAGGGGAGTGACACTTAACAGCATTGCTGTGGTGCTCTTTGCCTCCTCCTGCTGGCCAGGAGTGATATTCCCACTAGTAATTGTTGATGTCGTGGACTCTCCATATTTTTCTTTAAAGATTCAGATGAAACATGCAATTTTGAGGAACTTTCTAATTTACTCCTATTATCACTTTTTCTTCATTCTCTTGCTATCTTTATTTTAAAAGCAGGAATGTAAAGCTTAGGAGCTGGCCCATTTAGGTTCAGAACCTGGGTTACGCTTGCTTATTGGTGGCTAAATGTACAAGCACACATATATATATTTTCATTAGGGTCTTAAGCTTCATTTATTTAATTTTTTAAATTGATTCAGCTGTAGACATAATAAAAAAATTAAATAAAAAAAATTAAAGTAAAAATTAAACTGTTATGATTTAGATAAAGCATACAATAAAAAAAAGCTTTCAAATTTACTTTTTATATACACACTTTATGTGATCACATTGTATACATATATGAGTATGTGATTGGCTGATGGCTGTCACATGATACATGGGATAGAAAAATGAGGGCAACATTTTGATATTTTCCAAAAAAAAACACAATTTATGCTTACCTGATAAATTTATTTCTCTTGTGGTGTATCCAGTCCATGGATCATCCATTACTTGTGGGATATTCTCATTCCCAACAGGAAGTTGCAAGAGGACACCCACAGCAGAGCTGTAATATAGCTCCTCCCCTAACTGTCATAGCCAGTCATTCGACCGAAAACAAGTCGAGAAAGGAGGAACCATAGGGTGCAGTGGTTACTGGTTTAAATTTAAAAATTACCTGCCTTAAAATGACAGGGCGGGCCGTGGACTGGATACACCACAAGAGAAATAAATTTATCAGGTAAGCATAAATTGTGTTTTCTCTTGTAAGGTGTATCCAGTCCACGGATCATCCATTACTTGTGGGATACCAATACCAAAGCTAAAGTACACGGATGAAGGGAGGGACAAGGCAGGAACTTAAATGGAAGGAACCACTGTCCGTAAAACCTTTCTCCCAAATATAGCCTCCAAGAAGCAAAAGTATCAAATTTGTAAAATTTAAAAAAAATATGAAGCGAAGACCAAGTCGTCGCCTTGCAAATCTGATCAAAAGAAGCCTCATTTTTAAAGGCCCAAGTGGAAGCCACAGCTCTAGTGGAATGAGCTGTAATCCTTTCAGGAGGTTGCTGTCCAGCAGTCTCATAGGCTAAGCGGATTAAGCTTCTTAGCCAAAAAGAAAAAGAGGTTGCCGAAGCCTTTTGACCTCTCCTCTGTCCAGAGTAGACAACAAACAAAGCAGATGTTTGACGAAAATCTTTAGTAGCTTGTAAGTAAAACTTTAAAGCACGGACCACGTCCAAATTGTGTAACGCAAGGATGGAACAACAATCTCTTGATTGATATTCTTGTTAGATACCACCTTAGGTAAGAACCCAGGTTTGGTACGCAGGACTACCTTATCCGTATGAAAAATCAGATAAGGAAAATCACATTGTAAGGCAGATAGCTCAGAGACTCTACGAGCCGAGGAAATAGCTACCAAAAAAAAGAACTTTCCAAGATAAAAGCTTGATATCTATGGAATGAAGAGGTTCAAACGGAACTCCTTGAAGAACCTTAAGAACCAAGTTTAAGCTCCATGGTGGAGCAACAGGTTTAAACACAGGCTTGATTCTAACTAAAGCCTGACAAAATGCCTAAACGTCTGGAACATCTGCCAGACGCTTAACTAGCTGACAACCCTTTTTCCAAACCTTCTTGGAGAAAAGATATATCCTAGCAATCCTGACCTTACTCCATGAGTAACCCTTGGATTCACACCAATAAAGATATCTACGCCATACCTTATGGTAAATTTTCCTGGTGACAGGCTTTCGTGCCTGTCTTAAGGTATCAATAACTGACTCGGAGAAGCCACGCTTTGATAAAATCAAGCGTTCAATCTCCAGGCAGTCAGCCTCAGAGAAATTAGATTTGGATGGTTGAAAGGACCCTGAAGTAGAAGGTCCTGTTTCAGAGGCAGAGACCATGGTGGAAAGGATGACATGTCCACTAGATCTGCATACCAGGGTCCTGCATGGCCACGCAGGTGCTATCAGAATCACCGATGCTCTCTCCTGCTTGATCTTGGCAATCAGTCGAGGGAGCAGAGGAAACGGTGGAAACACATAAGCCAGGTTGAAAGACCAGGGCGCTGCTAGAGCATCTATCAGTGTCGCCTTGGGATCCCTGGACCTGGATCCGTAACACGGAAGCTTGGCGTTCTGATGAGACGCCATGAGATCCAGTTCTGGTTTGCCCCAACGATGAATCAGTTGTGCAATGCCTCCGGATGGAGTTCCCACTCTCCCAGATGAAAAGTCTGACGACTTAGAAAATCCGCCTCCCAGTGCTCTACACCTGGGATATGGATAGCTGATAGGTGACAAGAGTGAATCTCTGCCCAGCGAATTATTTTTGAAACTTCTAACATCTCTAGGGAACTTCTCGTTCCCCCTTGATGGTTGATGTAAGCTACAGTCGTGATGTTGTCCGACTGAAATCTGATGTACCTCAGAGTTGCTAACTGAGGCCAAGCCTGAAGAGCCTTGAATATCGCTCTTAGTTCCAGAATATTTAATGGAAGGATTGACTCCTCCTGAGTCCGCGATCCCTGAGCCTTCAGGGAGTTCCAGACTGCACCCCAACCTAGAAGGCTGGCATCTGTCGTAACAATTGTCCAATCTGGCCTGCGAAAGGTCATACCTTTGGACAGATGGACCCGAGATAGCCACCAGAGAAGAGAATCCCTGGTCTCTTGGTCCAGATTCAGTTGAGGGGACAAATCTGTGTAATCCCCGCTCCACTGACTGAGCATGCATAGTTGCAGCGGTCTGAGATGTAAGCGTGCAAACGGCACTATGTCCATTGCCGCTACCATTAAGCCGATTACTTCCATGGAATGAAGAACCCGGCAGGAATTTAGAAGCTTTGATAACCTGGACGCCGTCAGGTGAATTTTCATTTCTACAGAATCTATCAGAGTCCCTAGAAAGGAAACTCTTGTGAGTGGGGATAGAGAACTCTTTTCCTCGTTCACTTTCCACCCATGCGACCACAGAAATGCCAGTACTACGTCCGTATGAGACTTGGCAATTTGGAAGTTTGACGCCTGTATCAGGATGTCGTCTAAATAAGGGGCTACTGCTATGCCCCGCGGCCTTAGGACCGCCATAAGTGACCCTAGAACCTTTGTAAAGATTCTTGGGCCTGTAGCTAATCCCAAGGGAAGAGCTACAACTGGTAATGCCTGTCTTAAAAGGCAAACCTGAGAAACCGATGATGATCTTTGTGTATCGGAATGTGAAGATAAGCATCCTTTAGATCCACTGTAGTCATATATTGACCCTCCTGGATCAGTGGTAGGATGGTACGAATAGTTTCCATATTGAACGACGGAACTTTGAGGAATTTGTTTAAGATCTTTAGATCCAAAATTGGTCTGAAGGTTCCCTCTTTTTTGGGAACCACAAACAGATTTGAGTAAAAACCCTGTCCCTGTTCCTCCTTTGGAACTGGATGGATCACTCCCATAACTAGGAGGACTCGTACACAGTGTAAGAATGCCTCTCTCTTTATCTGGTGTGCAGATAATTGTGAAAAGTGAAATATCCCTTTTGGGGGGGGAATCTTTGAAGTCCAGAAGATATCCCTGGGATATAATTTCCAACGCCCAGGGATCCTGAACATCTCTTGCCCACGCCTGGGCAAAGAGTGAAAGTCTGCCCCCTACTAGATCCGTTCCCGGATAGGAGGCCGTTCCTTCATGCTGTCTTAGAGGCAGCAGCAGGCTTTTTTACCTGCTTACCTTTTTTCCATGTCAGGTTTGGTCTCCAAACCGTCTTGGATTGAGCAAAAGTTCCCTCTTGTTTATTATTAGAGGAAGTTGATGCCGCACCTGCCTTGAAGTTTTGAAAGGCACGAAAATTAGACTGTTTGGCCCTAGATTTGGACCTGTCCTGAGGAAGGGCATGACCTTTTCCTCCAGTGATATCAGCAATAATCTCCTTCAACCAGGCCCGAATAGGGTCTGCCCCTTGAAGGGAATGTTAAGTAGCTTAGATTTTGAAGTCACGTCAGCTGACCATGATCTAAGCCATAGCGCTCTGCGCGCCTGTATAGCAAAACCAGAATTCTTAGCCGTTAGTTTAGTCAAATGAACAATGGCATCAGAATAAAAGAATTGGCTAGCTTAAGTGCTCTAAGTTTGCCAAGTATGTCATCCAATGGAGTCGCTACCTGTAAAGCCTCTTCCAGAGACTCAAACCAGTACGCCGCAGCAGCAGTGACAGGGGCAATGCATGCAAGGGGCTGTAGGATAAAACCTTGTTGAATAAATATTTTCTTAAGGTAACCTCTAATTTTTTAGACAGGGATAGTAGTACGCTTTACTAGAGTAGAAACTGCTCCCTCCACCTTAGGGACTGTCTGCCATAAGTCCCATGTGGTGGCATCTATTGGAAAAAATTTTCTTAAAATAGGAGGGGAAGAGAACGGCACACCTGGTCTATCCCATTCCTTATTAATAATTTCTGTAAACCTTTTAGGTATTTGGAAAAACATCAGTACACACCGGCACTGCAAAGTATTTATCCAGTCTACACAATTTCTCTGGCACTGCAATGGTATCACAGTCATTCAGAGCAGCTAAAACCTCCCTAAGCAACACGCGGAGGTGTTCAAGCTTAAATTTAAATGTAGAAATATTAGAATCAGGTATCTTTCCTGAGTCATTAACATCACCCACTGACTGAAGCTCTCTTTCCTCAGCTTCTGCATATTGTGAGGCAGTATCAGACATGGTTCTTAAAGCGTCAGTATGCTCTGCATTTTGTCTCACCCCAGAGCTATCTCGCTTACCTCTAAGTTCAGATAGTCTGGCTAATACCGCTGACAGTGTATTATCCATGACTGCCGCCATGTCTTGTAAAGTAAACGCTATGAACGCCCTAGATGTACTTGGCGCCATTTGAGCATGAGTCCCTTAAGCGGGAGTCAAAGGGTCTGACACGTGGGGAAAGTTAGTCGGCATAACTTCCCCCTCGTCAGATTCCTCTGGTGATACATTTTTTAAAGACAGAAAATGATCTTTATTGCATAAAATGAAATCAGTACATTTGGTACACATTCTAAGAGGGGGTTCCACCATGGCTTTTAAACATAATAAACAAGGAGTTTCTTCTATGTCAGACATGTTTATACAGACTAGCAATGAGACTAGCAAGCTTGGAAAACACTTTAAATCAAGTTAACAAGCAAATATAAAAAACAGTACTGTGCCTTTAAGAGAAACAAATTTTGTCAGAATTTGAAAAACAGTGAAAAAAGGCAGTAAATCAAATGAAATTTTTACAGTGTGTATAATAGGCTAACAGAGCATTGCACCCACTTGCAAATGGATGATTAACCCCTTAGTTCAAGAAAAGGATAAAAAAAAACGAAATAGACGTTTTTTAACAGTCACAACCAACTGCCACAGCAAGCTGTGGCCCTACCTTCCCCAATAAACGACTTTGGAAAGCCTTTGGGCCCTTTAGAGATGTCCTATAGCATTCAGAGGGCCTTTGAGGGAAGCTGGATGTCACAGTTTGTAATTTTAACTGCACCAACTGTAACTTTTATACTACAACAGTGGAAATTGTTTCTAGTCAAAATTTAAGCCAGCCATGTGGAAAAAAACTAGGCCCCAATAAAGTTTTATCACCAAAGCATATATAAAAACGATTAAACATGCCAGCAAACGTTTTATATTGTAAATATCATAAGGGTATTACCCCTGGGAGTAAGCATGATACCAGTCATTATTAAATCACTGTATTCAGGCTTAACTTACATTAATCCGGTATCAGCAGCATTTTCTAGTGTTTTCCATCTCTAGAAAAAATTATAACTGCACATACCTGATAGCAGAAGAAACTGCACGCCATTCTCTCGCTGAAGTTACCTCATCTGTGTAATCCCCTCAGACATATGTGAGAATAGCAATGGATCTTAGTTACAACCTGCTAAGATCATAGAAACCTCAGGCAGATTCTTCTTCTATTTACTGCCTGAGATAAAATAGCACAACTCCGGTACTATTTAAAAATAACAAACTTTTGATTGAAGAAAATAAACTAGCTATATTTAACCACTCTCTCCTACAACGTCCTAGCTTGTTGAGAGTTGCAAGAGAATGACTGGGTATGACAGTTAGGGGAGGAGCTATATTACAGCTCTGCTGTGGGTGTCCTCTTGCAACTTCCTGTTGGGAATGAGAATATCCCACAAGTAATGGATGATCCGTGGACTGGATACACCTTACAAGAGAAAAAAATAACAATGCCATAACACTTTTAATTTCAAATGAGCAGTACAAGTGCTATTTTTTTTTATTATGCATATATAAACATCTACTGTATTTATTGGCAATTTTAATGTCCATAAACCTCTAAAACCTTTTGTCGAGCATAAGAAAGTACACTATTTAAACATCTTAAAATATTTTTTTTTTCATGAATTAAGATTAAATTATAGGCACACGAAACCCAAAAAAATTCTTTCATGATTTAGACAGTGAATACAATTTTAAACAACATTCCAATTTACTTATTTAATTGCCTAATTCTTCAGATATCCTTTGTTGAAGAAATAGCAATGCATATGGGTGACCCAACTACACAAGGCATCCATGTGCGGCCATCAATTAGCAGCTACTGAGCCTATTTAGATACGTTCTTTCTAAATCATGAAATAAACTATTTGGGTTTCATGTCCCTTTAAAGGTGTTAATTGTAAGTATCAAACTAACAGAATGTAACTGGTAATAATGGTAATTGCCGGGTGTCCATTATTTTAGCAGGCTGTTCAGTAAAATCTATATATAAATTTTGGACATTTTAATGTCAAAGAGATAGAATTGATTTGTATGTTGCTGATAGCCAAGGAGATAAAATCACTGTTTAATTATGACAAATATATACAGTGAGGTCTAGGAGCTTTGATGAGGGGTCACTATGTAACTCCACCTACCACCTGTGCCAAGTTACCTACAGGTGTCCAATATTCTGTGGAGAATTGCTGACAATGCTAAATACAGAGAAAACTGTAATATGTAATATGGCACTAGCTGGGTCAGGTGGCAAACTAATTAATCGTACTTATGTTTTCACAATATACATAGTTACAAGCACTCTGGGGACCTACTCAATTTGGGCACTAGCTGGGTGGCAGACAAATGGATTGTACCTATTTTACATAATATCAATATTTACAAACACTCTGGGGGACATCTAAGTACCGCACTGGCCAAAAAAGGAGTACATTAGTGAACGTTTTACATCAAATACAAAAAATATTAATAATTACAAACATTCCCTTTCATGATGAAGAGTGTTTGTAAATATTGATATTATGTAAAATAGGATACAATACATTTGTCTGCCACCCAGCTAGTGCCAAATTTATTAGGTCCCCAGAGTGCTTGTAACTATGTATATTGGGAAAACATAAGTACGATCAATAAGTATGTCACCTGACCCAGCTAGTGCCAAAACTGTGTTTGACCCCTTCTGTAATATTTGCCGACTGTGGCATGGGCGCATGCGTGCTAGTTAGTGTAAATTTTTTACTTTCTTGTTGCAATGCTGCAGTGAGCGCATGCGTCAACAACAGGATTTGTAAGAATTTGGTAGGCGTGGCCGGAGGTAGAGGAATGTAAAAAAGTCGGCAAATATTACAGAACACCGGCCCTGGTTGGCCACTCAAATAATAACCCCTTAACCAGAATAACATCAAGGTTGTCATAACATATTTGTTGCCACTGTTTACTTTTGGATGGGAGCATTCTACTATGTGGATGCATTATATTCATTGCTTTCTCTTTTAAACAACATGTAAACATGAAGCTCTTGAACTAACAAGGCAATGGACCAAAAAGATTTGAACAGTGGTTTGTACCCCATAGGGCTGAGCATTTAAAAAAACACAACTGCTATGAAATTAAATAAATCACACCAGGTTTATATATAAACTGACATCACATAAGGAATGATTTAACTAGATACAAAGTATTGCTTCAGCCTTTACAAGTGCCAATAGCCAACCAATAACCAACTGGCATGGTGGTAATTTTTTTTGAACAGCTACAAAATAAAGAATTCCCTATTTATTTATACAGCCTACATATATTTTATTTCTGCCATAGCATATTCTTTTTATCCAGTACACATTTTCTGCTGCTAAATTGTCTTATTAAAGGGATATCCTAGTTGTAAACATAAAATAGTCAATTTTGCTAGAACATTAACTCCTGCAAATGTCATAGTAAAATGTGTGCTTCTATGGCTCTCCAGATGTGGATACACCTGGGGAGCTAATAACACACATATATATGTGTATGCTCCAATAACTGGCTATATACTCACTTGAATCAGAATAAAGGTGTTCCAGGAGTTTGTTAAACACATAGTAAAATAAGGGAATGTGCTTAAGATAATGAAATTATGTAATTAAGTAGAGTATTTAGTTTGTACACTAGAATGCAAATTTAAAATATAAGCACTGTAAAGCCTCTTCGGGGCAATCAGACATGACGTTAGAGGACCGTTAAATACAGCAGAATTGCATAATAAACAAATGCATTATAAAAAGACAATGCAATAACATTTTTTTCTGACAAATTTCAGTTATATCCATTTTCCCTGTATCATGTGATAGCCATCAACCAATCACAAAACACAATCCTGCATATACTATGAACCCTTGCACATGCTTAGTGGGATCTGTAGCATCAGAAAATGTGCATATAAAATATTGTGCACATTTTGATAATAGACTTTAATTGGATTTTTTTTTCTTAAATAAACATCATGCTCTGTCTGTATCATGAAAATTTAATTTGTACATTTGTGTCCCTTTATTGCCCGTCCAGATTGAGACCCAGAGACTGACAACTGGTATCATAGACACTTCTCAACTCAATATTTTGTAGGGGTCTAAGTCACAGTCATGGGAAATATAATAAAAGAATTGGGTCCAGAAGGGTAGTCTAGTTCAGGCACAGGTCAACAACACACAGGCAGTCACAAAGTCTTCAGGCAGGAGAATAGTCTAGGATCGACCAGAGTCAATAGCAATAGGATAACATGTAGTACCGCACACCCAGAAACAAACACCAATAAACTGCAAATACGATAACTTGGGTCAAGAAGGGTAGTCTAGTCCAAGCAGAGGTCAACAACACACAAGCAGTCACAAAGTCTTCAGGCAGGACAATGGTCTAGGATTGACCATAGCCAATAGCAATAGGACAACATGTAGTACTGCACACCCAGAAACAAACACCAATAAACGGCAAATGTGGTAACTGTTACAGTTATTACATAACGATGGGAAAACCTCACCCAAACAATGCAAGCTTGACGCAGCACCAGTAAAAGCATTCATTTCATAATTCAAAATAAAATCTGAAATTTCACAATACAAAGTAAAAATTGTAATGTCACAATATAAAGTAAAAATCAAATTATAAACTTTGTCTTGAATTCTCAGTGATTGGGCTGTACATGAGCATTCCTTGGGTGTGTCTAAAATGATCTCACAGTTGCCATGGTATTCTGTAAGCATTTTAACCTTGCAGGTCTCACTGGCTTTACTTGCCAAATCTAAGCTGAGGAGTTTGTCTCAAATTATGCAACAAACTTATTAAGCTGTTGGAAAAAATGCATATGTGTGAACTAGAAGCAAATACAAGGTAAAGCACACTGAAAACAGTGCAATTTGATTTGTATTTTCTTCGAAAAATGTTCATGTGTGCTGTCCCCTTTAAGATTCTCCTTTTATCGGAGAAAGCTAACCACTAACCAGACTTCCAGGTTCAGCCCCTCTTTTTCACTGAAAGAGGTCTGCCCCTGTAAGTGTTGGTATGACATTTCACTCCATCCCAGTGAAAATTGGAGAGTTCTTTCTAGTTGTAGAACAAGCAACAGTACTATCTATTTAAGGCTCGGATTTCATTTTTTTAATTGAAATCATAATTCTCAGTTTGGTTAGTTCTGGTTTTCTTTCAGTACATGTAAAGTGCTTGTACTTAACTTTGTCCAGTGTCTGATGCTCAGTGTGTGAAAACACAGGAAAATCTAGAAGTAAAAACAAAATTTATGCTTACCTGATAAATTCCTTTCTCCTGTAGTGTGGTCAGTCCACGGGTCATCATTACTTCTGGGATATTATCTCCTCCCCTACAGGAAGTGCAAGAGGATTCACCCAGCAGAGCTGCTATATAGCTCCTCCCCTCTACGTCACCTCCAGTCATTCGACCAAAGGACCAACGAGAAAGGAGAAGCCCAAGGGTGTAGTGGTGACTGGAGTATAATCCAAAAAAATCTTTAGCCTGCCATAAAAAACAGGGCGGGCCGTGGACTGACCACACTACAGGAGAAAGGAATTTATCAGGTAAGCATAAATTTTGTTTTCTCCTGTTAAGGGTGGTCAGTCCACGGGTCATCATTACTTCTGGGATACCAATACCAAAGCAAAAGTACACGGATGACGGGAGGGACAGGCAGGCTCTTTATATGGAGGGAACCACTGCCTGAAGAACCTTTCTCCCAAAAACAGCCTCCGAAGAAGCAAAAGTGTCAAATTTGTAAAATTTGGAAAAAGTATGAAGAGAAGACCAAGTTGCAGCCTTGCAAATCTGTTCAACAGAAGCCTCATTCTTAAAGGCCCAAGTGGAAGCCACAGCTCTAGTAGAATGAGCTGTAATTCTTTCAGGAGGCTGCTGTCCAGCAGTCTCATAGGCTAATCGTATTATGCTACGAAGCCAAAACGAGAGAGAGGTAGCCGAAGCTTTTTGACCTCTCCTCTGGCCAGAATAAACGACAAACAGGGAAGACGTTTGCCGAAACTCCTTAGTTGCCTGTAGATAAAATTTCAGGGCACGGACTACATCTAGATTGTGTAGCAGACGTTCCTTCTTCGAGGAAGGATTAGGACACAAGGATGGAACAACAATCTCTTGATTGATATTCCTGTTAGTGACCACCTTAGGTAGGAACCCAGGTTTAGTACGCAGAACTACCTTGTCTGAATGAAAAATCAGATAAGGAGAATCACAATGTAAGGCAGATAACTCAGAGACTCTTCGAGCTGAGGAAATAGCCATTAAAAACAGAACTTTCCAAGATAACAACTTGATATCAATGGAATGAAGGGGTTCAAACGGAACACCCTGTAAAACATTAAGAACTAAGTTCAAACTCCATGGTGGAGCAACAGTTTTAAACACAGGCTTGATCCTAGCTAAAGCCTGACAAAAAGCTTGAACGTCCGGAACTTCTGACAGACGTTTGTGCAAAAGAATGGACAGAGCTGAAATCTGTCCCTTTAAAGAACTAGCGGATAACACCTTTTCTAAACCTTCTTGTAGAAAAGACAATATCCTTGGAATCCTAACCTTACTCCATGAGTAACTCTTGGATTCGCACCAATATAAGTATTTACGCCATATTTTATGGTAAATCCTTCTGGTAACAGGCTTCCTAGCCTGTATTAAGGTATCAATAACTGGCTCAGAAAACCCACGTTTTGATAAAATCAAGCGTTCAATTTCCAAGCAGTCAGCTTCAGAGAAGTTAGATTTTGATGTTTGAATGGACCCTGAATCAGAAGGTCCTGTTTCAGAGGTAAAGACCAAGGCGGACAGGATGACATGTCCACTAGATCTGCATACCAAGTCCTGCGTGGCCATGCAGGTGCTATTAGAATCACTGATGCTCTCTCCTGCTTGATTCTGGCAATCAATCGAGGAAGCATCGGGAAGGGTGGAAACACATAAGCCATCCCGAAGGTCCAAGGTGCTGTCAAAGCATCTATCATAACCGCTCCCGGATCCCTGGATCTGGACCCGTAGCGAGGAAGCTTGGCGTTCTGACGAGACGCCATGAGATCTATCTCTGGTTTGCCCCAACGTCGAAGTATCTGGGCAAAGACCTCCGGATGAAGTTCCCACTCCCCCGGATGAAAAGTCTGACGACTTAAGAAATCCACCTCCCAGTTCTCCACTCCCGGGATGTGGATTGCAGACAGATGGCAAGAGTGAGACTCTGCCCAGCGAATTATCTTCGATACTTCCATCATTGCTAGGGAGCTTCTTGTCCCTCCCTGATGGTTGATGTAAGCTACAGTCGTGATGTTGTCCGACTGAAACCTGATGAACCCCCGAGTTGTTAACTGGGGCCAAGCCAGAAGGGCATTGAGAACTGCTCTCAATTCCAGAATGTTTATTGGAAGGAGACTCTCCTCCTGATTCCATAGTCCCTGAGCCTTCAGAGAATTCCAGACAGCGCCCCAACCTAGTAGGCTGGCGTCTGTTGTTACAATTGACCAGTCTGGCCTGCTGAATGGCATCCCCCTGGACAGGTGTGGCCGATAAAGCCACCATAGAAGAGAGTTTCTGGTCTCTTGATTCAGATTCAGAGTGGGGGACAAATCTGAGTAATCCCCATTCCACTGACTTAGCATGCACAATTGCAGCGGTCTGAGATGTAGGCGTGCAAAAGGAACTACGTCCATTGCCGCTACCATTAAGCCGATCACCTCCATGCATTGAGCTACTGACGGGTGTTGAATGGAATGAAGAACCCGGCATGCATTTTGAAGCTTTGTTAACCTGTCTTCTGTCAGGTAAATCTTCATTTCTACAGGGAACTCTTGTGAGTGGAAAGAGAGAACTCTTCTTTTCGTTCACCTTCCATCCATGCGACCTTAGAAATGCCAGTACTAACTCTGTATGAGACTTGGCAGTTTGAAAGCTTGAAGCTTGTATCAGAATGTCGTCTAGGTACGGAGCTACCGAAATTCCTCGCGGTCTTAGTACCGCCAGAAGAGTACCCAGAACCTTTGTGAAGATTCTTGGAGCCGTAGCCAGTCCGAATGGAAGAGCTACAAACTGGTAATGCCTGTCTAGAAAGGCAAACCTTAGATACCGGTAATGATCTCTGTGAATCGGTATGTAAAGGTAAGCATCCTTTAAATCCACTGTGGTCATGTACTGACCCTCTTGGATCATGGGCAGAATTGTTCGAATCGTTTCCATCTTGAACGATGGAACTCTTAGGAATTTGTTTAGGATCTTTAAATCCAAGATTGGCCTGAAAGTTCCCTCTTTTTTGGGAACTACAAACAGATTTGAGTAAAACCCTTGTCCTTGTTCCGACCGCGGAACTGGATGGATCACTCCCATTAATAAAAGATCTTGTACGCAGCGTAGGAACGCTGCTTTCTTTATTTGGTTTGTTGATAACCTTGACAGATGAAATCTCCCTCTTGGGGGAGAGGATTTGAAGTCCAGAAGGTATCCCTGAGATATGATCTCTAACGCCCAGGGATCCTGAACATCTCTTGCCCAAGCCTGGGCGAAGAGAGAAAGTCTGCCCCCTACTAGATCCGGTCCCGGATCGGGGGCCCTCGATTCATGCTGTCTTAGGGGCAGCAGCAGGTTTCCTGGCCTGCTTGCCCTTGTTCCAGGACTGGTTAGGTTTCCAGCCTTGTCTGTAGCAAGCAACAGCTCCTTCCTGTTTTGGTGCAGAGGAGGTTGATGCTGTTCCTGCTTTGAAATTACGAAAGGAACGAAAATTAGACTGTCTAGCCCTAGGTTTGGCTTTGTCCTGAGGCAGGGCATGGCCTTTACCTCCTGTAATGTCAGCGATAATCTCCTTCAACCCGGGCCCGAACAAGGTTTGCCCTTTGAAGATTATATTAAGCAATTTAGATTTGGAAGTAACATCAGCTGACCAGGATTTTAGCCACAGTGCTCTGCGTGCCTGAATGGCAAATCCGGAATTCTTAGCCGTAAGTTTAGTTAAATGTACTACGGCATCTGAAATAAATGAGTTAGCTAACTTAAGGGTTCTAAGTTTGTCTGTAATCTCATCTAGTGTAGATGATTGAAGTGTCTCTTCCAGAGACTCAAACCAAAATGCTGCTGCAGCCGTGACAGGCGCAATACATGCAAGAGGTTGCAATATAAAACCTTGTTGAACAAACATTTTCTTAAGGTAACCCTCTAATTTTTTATCCATTGGATCAGAAAAGGCACAGCTATCCTCCACCGGGATAGTGGTACGCTTAGCTAAAGTAGAAACTGCTCCCTCCACCTTAGGGACCGTTTGCCATAAGTCCCGTGTGGTGGCGTCTATTGGAAACATTTTTCTAAATATCGGAGGGGGTGAGAACGGTACACCGGGCCTATCCCACTCCTTAGTAACAATTTCAGTAAGTCTCTTAGGTATAGGAAAAACATCAGTACTCGCCGGTACCGCAAAATATTTATCCAACCTACACATTTTCTCTGGTATTGCAACTGTGTTACAATCATTCAGAGCCGCTAACACCTCCCCTAGTAATACACGGAGGTTTTCCAGCTTAAATTTAAAGTTTGAAATATCTGAATCCAATCTATTTGGATCAGAACCGTCACCCACAGAATGAAGTTCTCCGTCCTCATGTTCTGCCGCCTGTGATGCAGTGTCTGACATGGCCCTAATATTATCAGCGCACTCTGTTCTCACCCCAGAGTGATCACGCTTGCCTCTAAGTTCTGGTAATTTAGCCAAAACTTCAGTCATAACAGTAGCCATATCCTGTAATGTGATTTGAAATGGCCGCCCAGATGTACTCGGCGCTACAATATCACGCACCTCCCGAGCGGGAGATGTAGGTACTGACACGTGAGGCGAGTTAGTCGGCATAACTCTCCCCTCGTTGTCTGGTGAAATATGTTCAATTTGTACAGATTGACTCTTATTTAAAGTAGCATCAATACAGTTAGTACATAAATTTCGATTGGGCTCCACTTTGGCATTAGCACATATAGCACATGTATCTTCCTCTGAATCAGACATGTTTAACACACTAGCAATTAACTAGCAACTTGGAAATGCTTTTTAAGTAATTTACAATAATATGAAAACGAACTGTGCTTATAAGAAGCACAGAAAAAATTATGACAGTTGAAAATAACTAAGTTATAGCATCAAATCTTTGTAAGAAATAAACAATTTTAGCAAAGGATTGTTCCCATTAGCAAGGATAACTAACCCTGGCAGCAGAAAAAATACACAAAAAAACGTTTTTTATCACAGTAAACTACACTCTTCACAGCTCTGCTGTGATGATTACCTCCCTCAAACAAGGCTTTGGAGATCCCTGAGTTCTGTAAGATGAACCGGATCATGCAGGAAGAAAATGAACCTCTGACTGAGATTTTTTAATGCGTAGTAAAAGCGCCAAAAATGGCCCCTCCCCCTCACACATAACAGTGAGAGAGATCAGTGAACTGCTTTAAATTAAACAAAACTATTGCCAAGTGGAGAAAATAGTGCCCAAAACATTTTTTCACCCAGTACCTCAGAGAAATAAACGTTTTTACATGCCAGCAAAAAAAACGTTTAACCTCAATAAATTAATTGTTATTTAAAACCTATTGCAAGTCCCTGCAAATTAGGTTAAGTCTATGCATACAGTATAATCCAGTGAAGTACCATCCCCCAGAATACTGAAGTGTAAAATATACATACATGACAGCCTGATACCAGCTACATCTACTGCATTTAAGGCTGAGTTTACATTATAACGGTATGGCAGGATTTTCTCATCAATTCCATGTCAGAAAATAACAAACTGCTACATACCTCTTTGCAGATTAATCTGCCCGCTGTCCCCTGATCTGAAGTTTACCTCTCCTCAGATGGCCGAGAAACAGCAATATGATCTTAACTACTCCGGCTAAAATCATAGAAAAAAACTCAGGTAGATTCTTCTTCAAATTCTACCAGAGAATGAATAACACACTCCGGTGCTATTATAAAATAACAAACTTTTGATTGAAGGTAATAAACTAATTAAATCACCACAGTCCTCTCACACATCCTATCTATTCATTGGGTGCAAGAGAATGACTGGAGGTGACGTAGAGGGGAGGAGCTATATAGCAGCTCTGCTGGGTGAATCCTCTTGCACTTCCTGTAGGGGAGGAGATAATATCCCAGAAGTAATGATGACCCGTGGACTGACCACACTTAACAGGAGAAACAGTAATTTTCATATTTAAATTACAAAAACTGGAAAAAATAATGAATGTGTGGTACAAAGTTTTTTTTTCACTATGTATAATTAAAACATTTATTTGGAATTAATTTTAGTGTTTTTTTTTTTTTTTTCTTTTTCACTTTGATAAGAAAACGTGCAATCATTTAAGGATATCTAGAAACTGTATAAATAGGGGCCAAGTATTCTCAAAGTAAAATACAGATACATTAAGGAAAACACTAAATAATCTGTTGAATTAACATGCATTAACACATACAGTGCCAAAATAAACAAAATAAATGCTGCCCAATATGGCTCAGCAAAAAGGCAATAAGAGAGATAAGCCCCCAGTTATATAAGGAATGTACCAACGTTTGAAATAAGATAATTGGATTAATCTAGAAAATGAAAAGTGAGTTGCAAGACTAATACTAAAATATTATTTTTCAATTTATAAAAAGCAAAATATCTAACAAGATACAAGAAATGTATGGGAGTAGTAAGATACTGTGGGCTAGATTACAAGTGAGGCGCAAACGTTTTTGCGCAAGCGATATCGTGTTTTAGCAGTCTGTTTTAATTGCACTTATTTTACAAGTTGAGCATAATTGTGATTTATACTACAATTATTACCGTGATCTGAGGGCTTTGGATAACTGTTTGCAAAACTAAAAAGTTGCATAAAACACTTCAAAAATACATTACAAAGCATTGTTATACTCATAATAACGCTAGCTAATAAAATATATTCCAAAAAAAATATTGCACAAAAAAAGTTATAAGGGCTCAAAGATATGAGATCCCGGCTGTTAAAAAAAAAAGTAACACAAAGGGCTCTAACATAAAAATTCATACAGATACATCTCTAAATATGTATATGTATTTTTATTTTTATATATATATATATATATATATATATATATATATATATATATATATATATATATATACAGTGGGGCAAAAAAGTATTTAGTCAGCCACCAATTGTGCAAGTTCTCCCACTTAAGAAGATGACAGAGGCCTGTAATTTTCATCATAGGTATACCTCAACTATGAGAGACAAAATGTGGAAACAAATCCAGACAATCACATTGTCTGATTTGGAAATAATTTATTTGCATATTATGGTGGAATATAAGTATTTGGTCACCTACAAACAAGCAAGATTTCTGGCTCTCACAGACCTGTATCTTCTTCTTTAAGAGGCTCCTCTGTCCTCCACTCATTACCTGTATTAATGGCACCTGTTTGAACTTGTTATCAGTAAAAAAGACACCTGTCCACAACCTCAAACAGTCACACTCCAAACTCCACTATGGTGAAGACCAAAGAGCTGTCGAAGGACACCAGAAACAAAATTGTAGACCTGCACCAGGCTGGGAAGACTGAATCTGCAATAGGCAAGCAGCTTGGTGTGAAGAAATCAACTGTGGGAGCAATAATTAGAAAATGGAAGACATACAAGACCACTGATAATCTCCCTCGATCTGGGGCTCCACGCAAGATCTCACCCCATGGGGTCAAAATGATCACAAGAACGGTGAGCAAACATCCCAGAACCACATGGGGGGACCTAGCGAATGACGTGCAGAGAGCTTGGACTAACGTAACAAAGGCTACCATCAGTAACACACTACGCCGCCAGGGACTCAGATCCTGAAGTGCCAGACGTGTCCCCCTGCTTAAGCCAGTACATGTCCGGGCTCCTCTAAAGTATGCTAGAGAGCATTTGGATGATCCAGAAGTGGATTGGGAGAATGTCATATGGTCAGATGAAACCAAAGTAGAACTGTTTGGTAGAAACACAACTCGTCGTGTTTGGAGGAGAGAGAATGCTGAGTTGCAACCAAAGAACACCATACCTACTGTGAAGCAAAGGGAACAGGACGACTGATCCGTGTACATGAAAGAATGAATGGGGTCATGTATCGTGAGATTTTGAGTGCAAACCTCCTTCCATCAGCAAGGGCATTGAAGATGAAACGTGGCTGGGTCTTTCAGCATGACAATGATCCCAAACACACCACCCGGGCAACGAAGGAGTGGCTTCATAAGAAGCATTTCAAGGTCCTGGAGTGGCCTAGCCAGTCTCCAGATCTCAACCCCATAGAAAAGGGAGGGAGTTGAAAGTCTGTGTTGCCCAGCGACAGCCCCAAAACATCACTGCTATAGAGGAGATCTGCATGCAGGAATGGGCCAACATACCAGCAACAGTGTGTGACAACCTTGTGAAGACTTACAGAAAACGTTTGACCTCTGTCATTGCCAACAAAGGATATATAACAAAGTATTGAGATGAACTTTTAATATTGACCAAATACTTCTTTTCCACCATAATTTGCAAATAAATTCTTTTGAAATCAGACAATGTAATTGTCTGGATTTGTTTCCGCATTTTGTCTCTCATAGTTGAGGTATACCTATGAAGAAAATTACAGGCCTCTCTCATCTTCTTAAGTGGGAGAACTTGCACAATTGGTGGCTGACTAAATACTTTTTTGCCCCACTGTGTATATATATATATTTATAAATATATATATTTACTGTAAATATTTCACATTCCAATGTTCTGCACATAGCAGAATATGTTCTAAGTATTTGTAAATAGATACTCCTATATATATCTGTATATATCTATACGTATATATAATAATATATCTATCTATATATATATATATATATATATATATATATATATATATATATATATATATATATATATATATATATAGGTATAAATATGTATTGTACCAAAAAAATATCATATATATGTAGAAATATTTATTTATGAATAAATAGAACATATTCCGTTATGTTAAGAACACTGGAATAATCATGTTTGCATGATAGTCAGGTATTTTTTTCCACTTTTTTTCTCTCCACTGACTTCTATGAGGGAATACATGAATGCGCACGCAATATTTGATGTTTAGATTTTTTGCGCTATCCAAGATACTGCTTGTGCAAAATACGTTTTTTTGCTAACTTGTAATACAAGCGCAACCCGACTAGCGCAAAAAGCTTAACTCTAGCGGAGTTTTCGCGATCACGAAAACAAAATATACCGCACCACTTGTAATGTAGCCCTGTATGTGGTGGGTAGGATGACCACGGTGACTCTCTGTACACCAGGAAGGAACCAATGAAAGAGATAAAACTGTAAGGCAGAAATCCCATCCCTTTGCCAATTACATGGCTGACTCAAAAAGAGGCTTGATTTTATAAAGGTAATGAAAGCTCCAGGTTCAGATGAAATACATACAATGTTACCAATGACTTCTTATACTAGTTGCAAAGTATTAAGGAAGCAATCTCCAATATATTTAATTATATGTAGCTGGTATAATAAGTAATTTAGAAAACCTTAAAGTAATGTTAAAGGGACAGTCCACACCTGAATTGTTATTGTTTTAAAAGATAGATAATCCCTTTATTATCCATTCCTTAGTTTTGCATAACCAACACAGTTATATTAATAAACTTTTTAACTCTGTGATTATCTTGCATCTAATACTCTGCTCCCTTATTTCAGTTATTTTGACAGACTTGCATTTTAGTCAATCACTGCTGGCTCCTAGGTAACTCCACGTGCATGAGCACAGTGTTATCTTTATGACACACATGAACTAACACCCTCTAGTGGTGAAAACCTGTCAAAATGCATTCAGAAAAGAGACAGTCTTCAAGGTCTAAAAAATTAGCATATGAACCCCCAAGGTTTAGCTTCCAACTAAGAATATCAAGAGAACAAAGCAAAATTGGTGATAAAAGTAAATTGGAAAACTGTTTAAAATTGCACGTCCTATCTGAATCATGAAAGTTTAATTTGGACTAGACTGTCCATTTAAATCCTAGCATTTTTGAAACGCTAAGATTTACCAGTGCTATAACTAAAGAGGACTTTCAGTCATAAAGTTCCTTTATTTACAGAGAGTTTATGCTGAACTGAGTGCCTCCAGCCACCCACGGCAAAATGCTATTTTTTCAATGAGGTGACTGTGACGGACATCGGCTACTCCGACTGGGTAGCTTTGCCAGAAGGGTCTTTCCTATACCTGGAACATGCCGCTATGTAGCGGAGCAAAGTGATTATAGTGGAGCCCATCCAAATAACCAGACAGAACCAGTATTCGGGTGAAACAAAGAACAACTTTATTGTGGAAACACACTACTTTTATACACCAACTCATCTTAATAAGGAGTCTTATCAGACCCCCAGATCTCCCGCTTCTCCAGACAGGCTGGCACCCCCCATAGTGTCCATTGTCTTATAGAGTCCCAGTGGTACAGAGGTGGCTATTCTGGGGTGATCCCAAGGGAGCCGTTGGAAAGCTCTCGGTCCCAAGATGCCACAGTCCAAAAACCGAGATGATCAGTGGCTAGGGGCCGGAGCTACCGGTGATCAAACATACACGAGAAGGCCAAGGGAAAGTAGGAGTTGTAGGGGGTCTGAAACCCCCAGTTCTCAAGGGAGCTCTCTTCCGGCAATCACCCCACCTCTTGTCCTCCCAGGAGCCGGCCAGAGAAGGGCTGGGTGGTCAGAGATCAGCTCTTCAATTAGGATGTACAGAACACAAAACAAATAAAACCAAACATCTGGGAGATTGCGAATGCTCTGAAAAGTCCAAATCGGGTGAGAAATTGGAGGGGGCTAGGTAGTAGGGAGTGGAGGTTTAACCTTGGTAGCCTGGTATCCGTGACAGTGACGTTTCTATCACTTAGCCAATAGCCTTGTGTGCTCTTTAGCTATTGGCTAAGAGGTTGAAACACCACCTCATTGAAAAAATAGCGTTTTGTTATGTGCGGACAGAGGCGCTCAGCTCAGCATAAACTGCAGGCAAATAAAGGATCTTTCATCATTAAAGGGACAGTGAACACCAATTTTCAAATAGCTGCATGTAATAGAGACTACTATAAAGAAGAATATGCACAGATACTGATAAAAAAAAATCCAGTATAAAACCTTTTAAATACTTACTTAGAAGCTCACAGCTTAGCACTGATTAAGTTAGCCTGGGACACCCACTGAAAAGGGCTGAGAAAGCAGGTAGAGCAGACCCCCCTCCCCTGCATATAAGAAGACACATTATACAAACAAGAGCAAGCAGGAATCTGTAGATTTCAGTCTACATCTGATACTTTAGGCTTGGTTAGGAGTCTGAAAACCAGCACATTTCTAAAAAAATAAGCAAAACTATAAATTGTTACAAAAACACTCCCTGATGGGCTATATAAATGGAACATCTACAAAAAATCTATGCAAACAAAAATCTAGTGTACAATGTCCCTTTAAGTTTTTTTACAATTTATGACTGAGTGTCCCCTTTATTTATAGATCCAATCCTGAAAACATCAGAAAGAAATGCACCACATGTGCATGTGAAATGATAACGACAAAATATTGTGACATAAATTCATCAGGGTACTCATATTTTTAAGAAGCACACTAATGTGCTGTTAGGAGCCTGCTGGTATCTTGCCGTGTACCAGCTCACCAATCACCAGTATCAGGAACTCCAAACGGTTAAAACTTGCGTCACCTTAGGAGTCTCAATGTATTTTGTTGTATTCTGTTTGTTGTTTTTACAACCTCTGCATCAAATTATGTATTGACTTTGATATCTGTTATTTGCTGATTGCCCATACCACCTTGTCAAATATTATATATACCTGTATGTCGCTTGAGTATTTAGACACTTAGAGTTGTTGACAGCGTATTTCAGCCTTTATAGCACTGGTAAATCCTAGCATTTCAAAAAATGCTAGGATTTGCCATCAATTTAAGGATAAACATCAAGCATCTCTTTAATTCTCTAAGACTTGATCTCCTCATGTTACCACAGGACTGGCATAAAGCTGATGTGCCTCTGTTAATTAAAAGGGCAACCAGAGCTCATTTAGGGAGATAAGGACCAGTACATTAGTAGTGGGGAAGATAATATGTAAAAAAAAATAGTTTCTATTTGGAAAATAAGATCAGAAATATGAGTCAGTACTAGGATGAGTAGTTGGTCATGTTAAACTAATACATTTCTTTGAGTATCTAAGTAGGAACACAGATAATAGTAATTCAGTTCAGTTATCTATTTATATTCCATAAAGACATTCATGCAAAGCCATGTGAGAAAGAACTGTACAAAATGAAGGATTTGTGAATATCTGAACATTTTATCTCATAGATGAATAGCCAAAATTATGGAACAAAACAATGTAGTTAATGGATCGTATTCTAATTAGGTTAAAGTGATAAGTGGGTTGTTATTGTCCACAGTTCAGTTCTAGAGGAGAGATTAGGAAGAGTAGACTGTACTTATTAGTGTAAGGCAATTACATCAGAGTACAATTACATTTACTGTGTGGAAGACAGCAACTTCAAAGAAGACCCTGTCACCTAAACAAAGTATACAACACATACAGACCACCCCTCATATGAAAGATGTGATTAATCATTATGGTTTGTGACCTTCTAGGTTGCAGGTGATTGTCAAAGAAATTTCAAATCAATGATCATCTAGGTTCTACTCAGTAAAGGTTTTGTTGCTCTGTGCTTTAAAAGATACTGTGTTATCCAGTAAAATGATAGGAGTAAATTAGTATTGCATGCTTTGTCCGAAACATGATAGAAAATAATTGGGTTTAGTATCCCTTTAATAATCCCCAATTATATTTCAAGATACAGTATTTGATGATATAAATTATACCAAGGTTACTGAATTAAAGGAGCAATTATTGTAAGATAACTTAATTTGATTACACTTTCTGAAGTTTTTTTCTAGTTGTAATAACACAAAGGTTTTATGCCCTTCACAACAGAAATCTTTCATTCTAATGTTTTTCTAGCAGTTTTTGTCCTGAGTATTTAGCTGCAAACCCATTCTGTGCACAGCATTCAGGGACAAGCTAGCTACAGGGATATGTAATATTAGACCGCACTACCCATGAACAAGCTAACAGAAGCTTGGCTGCTTTAATATGTTATTTTGTCAAGAGTTACAAATCAAATGCTGGATTTTATGGTTATGGGGAATTAAATGCCACTCGGGAATTGCTAAATGTAAATGCAAAGAACAGAATGTCCATATATCTCTATCTCCTACACAAATAAGCAGGGTATCTGCCAAACATGATCTCCCTTCTTGTGAAAACCATTTTTTTTAACTCTACTTTGAGATTTAAGCTTTCTCTGACTCCCTCAGGCTAACTACTAAAAATATCTGCTGTTCTTTAGACACCATTAATACTTCAATGCACTGTTCAGAAATGGCTTTATTGTATTTAAAAGGACAGTCTACCTGCAAATTCTTATTGTTTAAAAAGATAGATAATCGCTTTATTACCAATTCCCCAGTTTTGTATAACCACAACACTGTTATATTAATTTACTTTTTACCACTGCAGACTGCCCCTTACCTCAGTGGTTTTTACAAATTTGCATTTCAGCCAATTAGTGCAGACTTATGCATAACTCCATGGGAGTGAACACAATGTTATCGTTATGGTACAAATGAACTAGCACTGTCTTACTGTGAAAAGCTTATACAATGTAATGAGAAACAAGGTGGCCTGCAGGGGCTTAGAAATCAGCCTATGAGCCTACTTAAGTTTAGCCTTCAGCAAAGAATACAAGAGAACAAAGCAAATTTGATGATAAAAGTAAATTGGAAAGTTGTTAAAAATGTCATGCTTTATCTGAATCACGAAAGTTTAATTTTGACTTTACTGTCCCTTTAAGGTAGAATCAGAGTTTCTAATGTGCTACTAAGAAATTATTTAAAGGGCAGTCTAGTCAAAATGAATCTTACATGATTCAGATAGGGCATGTAATTTTAAACAAATTTCCAATTTACTTTTATCATCAAATTTGCTTTGTCCTCTTGTTATTCTTTGTTGAAAGTTATATGCTAATGTATAAGTCCTTGAAGGACACCTCTTATCTCAGAGCATTTTGAAAATGTTTCACAACTAGACAGCGCTAGTTCGTGTGTGCCATATAGGCAACATTGCGCTCACTTCTGTGGAGCTATTTATGAGTCAGCACTAATTAGCTAAAATGAAAGTCTGTAAAAAAAAAACCGGAAATAAGGGGCAGTCGGCAGTGGCTTAGATACAAGTTAATCACAGAGTAAAAAGTATATTAATATAATGTGTAGGTTAAGCAAAACTGGGAATAGGTAATAAAGGAATTATCTATCTTTATAAACAATAACAATTATAGTGTAGACTGTCCCTTTAACGAATATAAAAAGATAAAAAGTGTGCACTTGCTGTAGCACACAATAAAACCAAAAAGGACAACATTGAGCTATTAATAAGCCTCAGCTTGGACACATCGCCTGCTGCAAAAAGTTTTTAAACACATGATTTATACCTACAAGTTTCCTTAAATTTAAAGTAGATTCATGTCTGTTCTGTTGGTTAGATGTCCTCAATACTAGGTAGAAACAACACTTAAAAGTCTGCTGTGGTAGAACCTCCCACCCCTTTATATACCTCCCCGCTACTGTTTGAGTCAGTTTACACAGAGTCCGGCAAACGTCTATTTCGAAAGAGATCAAGAGAAGCACATGTCCAAAGCGCCAAGAAGGACGAGTTCTCATATTGTTCTACATTGAATAACAGTGAAGAAATTGCTGTAGTAAAATTACAAATATCAAATTTTCAACAATACATTTATGCTCAATGATAAGTGCTACTAGAAGAAAGAATTAGCTGGTCACTTAAATCTCAACTGTTATTGGAACCCTCAAATCTTTTTCAGTCTGACAAGATTTTTTTATCAAGTAACCTTTGGTTTCCTTCTATCTTAGAAAATGATTCACAATAAAAGTAAAAAACAAAACAAAACAAGATTAAGATTCTATTTCCCATTGGGAGCCAGTCTTAGACACCTTAAAGGGACAGTCTACACCAGAATTGTTATTGTTTTAAAAGATAGATAATCCCTTGTTTACCCATTCCCTAGTTTTGCATAACCAACACAGTTATATTTATATATTTTTTACCCCTGTGATTATCTTGTATCTAAGCCTCTGCAGACTGCCCCTTTATTTGTTCTTTTGACAGACTTGCAGTTTAGCCAATCAGTGATGGCTCCCAGGTAACTTCACGTGCACGAGCACAGTGTTATCTATATGAAAAACATGAACTAACACCCTCTAGTGGTGAAAAACCTGTTAAAATGCATTCTTAAGAGGCGGCCTTCAAGGTCTAAGAAATTAGCATATGAATCTCCTAAGTTAAGCTTTCAACTAAGAATACCAAGAGAACAAAGAAAAAACACAATTTATGCTTACCTGATAAATTTATTTCTCTTGTGGTGTATCCAGTCCACGGATCATCCATTACTTGTGGGATATTCTCATTCCCAACAGGAAGTTGCAAGAGGACACCCACAGCAGAGCTGTAATATAGCTCCTCCCCTAACTGTCATAGCCAGTCATTCGACCGAAAACAAGCCAAGAAAGGAGGAACCATAGGGTGCAGTGGTTACTGTAGTTTAAATTTAAAAATTACCTGCCTTAAAATGACAGGGCGGGCCATGGACTGGATACACCACAAGAGAAATAAATTTATCAGGTAAGCATAAATTGTGTTTTCTCTTGTAAGGTGTATCCAGTCCACGGATCATCCATTACTTGTGGGATACCAATACCAAAGCTAAAGTACACAGATGAAGGGAGGGACAAGGCAGGAACTTAAATGGAAGGAACCACTGCCCGTAAAACCTTTCTCCCAAATATAGCCTCCGAAGAAGCAAAAGTATCAAATTTGTAAAATTTTGAAAAAATATGAAGCGAAGACCAAGTCGTCGCCTTGCAAATCTGATCAAAAGAAGCCTAATTTTTAAAGGCCCAAGTGGAAGCCACAGCTCTAGTGGAATGAGCTGTAATCCTTTCAGGAGGTTGCTGTCCAGCAGTCTCATTCATAGGCTAAGCGGATTAAGCTTCTTAGTCAAAAAGAAAAAGAGGTTGCCGAAGCCTTTTGACCTCTCCTCTGTCCAGAGTAGACAACAAACAAAGCAGATGTTTGACGAAAATCATTAGTAGCTTGTAAGTAAAACTTTAAAGCACGGACCACGTCCAAATTGTGTAACACAAGGATGGAACAACAATCTCTTGATTGATATTCTTGTTAGATACCACCTTAGGTAAGAACCCAGGTTTGGTACGCAGGACTACCTTATCCGTATGAAAAATCAGATAAGGAGAATTACATTGTAAGGCAGATAGCTCAGAGACTCTACGAGCCGAGGAAATAGCTGCCAAAAAAAGAACTTTCCAAGATAAAAGCTTGATATCTATGGAATGAAGAGGTTCAAACGGAACTCCTTGAAGAACCTTAAGAACCAAGTTTAAGCTCCATGGTGGAGCAACAGGTTTAAACACAGGCTTGATTCTAACTAAAGCCTGACAAAATGCCTGAACGTCTGGAACATCTGCCAGACGCTTAACTAGCTGACAATCCTTTTTCCAAACCTTCTTGGAGAAAAGATAATATCCTAGCAATCCTGACCTTACTCCATGAGTAACCCTTGGATTCACACCAATAAAGATATCTACGCCATACCTTATGGTAAATTTTCCTGGTGACAGGCTTTCGTGCCTGTCTTAAGGTATCAATAACTGACTCGGAGAAGCCACACTTTGATAAAATCAAGCGTTCAATCTCCAGGCAGTCAGCCTCAGAGAAATTAGATTTGGATGGTTGAAAGGACCCTGAAGTAGAAGGTCCTGTTTCAGAGGCAGAGACCATGGTGGAAAGGATGACATGTCCACTAGATCTGCATACCAGGTCCTGCGTGGCCACGCAGGTGCTATCAGAATCACCGATGCTCTCTCCTGCTTGATCTTGGCAATCAGTCGAGGGAGCAGAGGAAACGGTGGAAACACATAAGCCAGGTTGAAAGACCAGGGCGCTGCTAGAGCATCTATCAGTGTCGCCTTGGGATCCCTGGACCTGGATCCGTAACACGGAAGCTTGGCATTCTGGCGAGAGGCCATGAGATCCAGTTCTGGTTTGCCCCAACGATGAATCAGTTGTGCAAATGCCTCCGGATGGAGTTCCCACTCTCCCAGATGAAAAGTCTGACGACTTAGAAAATCCGCCTCCCAGTGCTCTACACCTGGGATATGGATAGCTGATAGGTGGCAAGAGTGAATCTCTGCCCAGCGAATTATTTTTTAAACTTCTAACATCTCTAGGGAACTTCTCGTTCCCCCTTGATGGTTGATGTAAGCTACAGTCGTGATGTTGTCCGACTGAAATCTGATGTACCTCAGAGTTGCTAACTGAGGCCAAGCCTGAAGAGCCTTGAATATCGCTCTTAGTTCCAGAATATTTAATGGAAGGAGAGACTCCTCCTGAGTCCACGATCCCTGAGCCTTCAGGGAGTTCCAGACTGCACCCCAACCTAGAAGGCTGGCATCTGTCGTAACAATTGTCCAATCTGGCCTGCGAAAGGTCATACCTTTGGACAGATGGACCCGAGATAGCCACCAGAGAAGAGAATCCCTGGTCTCTTGGTCCAGATTCAGTTGAGGGGAAAAATCTGTGTAATCCCCGCTCCACTGACTGAGCATGCATAGTTGCAGCGGTCTGAGATGTAAGCATGCAAACGGCACTATGTCCATTGCCGCTACCATTAAGCCGATTACTTCCATACACTGAACAACCGAAGGGCACGGAATGGAATGAAGAACCCGGCAGGAATTTAGAAGCTTTGATAACCTTTACTCCGTCAGGTGTATTTTCATTTCTACAGAATCTATCAGAGTCCCTAGAAAGGAAAATCTTGTGAGTGGGGATAGAGAACTCTTTTCCTCATTCACTTTCCACCCATGCGACCACAGAAATGCCAGTACTACGTCCGTATGAGACTTGGCAATTTGGAAGTTTGACGCCTGTATCAGGATGTCGTCTAAATAAGGGGCTACTGCTATGCCCCGTGGCCTTAGGACCGCCATAAGTGACCCTAGAACCTTTGTAAAGATTCTTGGGGCTGTAGCTAATCCCAAGGGAAGAGCTACAACTGGTAATGCCTGTCTTAAAAGCCAAACCTGAGAAACCGATGATGATCTTTGTGTATCGGAATGTGAAGATAAGCATCCTTTAGATCCACTGTAGTTATATATTGACCCTCCTGGATCAGTGGTAGGATGGTACGAATAGTTTCCATCTTGAACGATGGAACTTTGAGGAATTTGTTTAAGATCTTTAGATCCAAAATTGGTCTGAAGGTTCCCTCTTTTTTGGGAACCACAAACAGATTTGAGTAAAAACCCTGTCCCTGTTCCTCCTTTGGAACTGGATGGATCACTCCCATAACTAGGAGGACTCGTACACAGTGTAAGAATGCCTCTCTCTTTATCTGGTGTGCAGATAATTGTGAAAGGTGAAATCACCACTCTTTATCTGGTGTGCAGATAATTGTGAAAGGTGAAATCTCCCTTTTGGGGGGGAAGCTTTGAAGTCCAGAAGATATCCCTCGGATATAATTTCCAACGCCCAGGGATCCTGAACATCTCTTGCCCACGCCTGGGCAAAGAGTGAAAGTCTGCCCCCTACTAGATCCGTTCCCGGATAGGGGACAGTTCCTTCATGCTGTCTTAGAGGCAGCAGCAGGCTTTTTTACCTGCTTACCTTTTTTCCATGTCAGGTTTGGTCTCCAGACCGTCTTGGATTGAGCAAAAGTTCCCTCTTGTTTATTATTAGAGGAAGTTGATGCCGCACCTGCCTTGAAGTTTTGAAAGGCACGAAAATTAGACTGTTTGGCCCTAGATTTGGACCTGTCCTGAGGAAGGGCATGACCTTTTCCTCCAGTTATATCATCAATAACCTCCTTCAAACAGGCCCGAATAGGGTCTGCCTCTTGAAGGGAATGTTAAGTAGCTTAGATTTTGAAGTCATGTCAGCTGACCATGATCTAAGCCATAGCGCTCTGCGCGCCTGTATAGCAAAACCAGAATTCTTAGCCGTTAGTTTAGTCAAATGAACAATGGCATCAGAATAAAAGAATTGGCTAGCTTAAGTGCTCTAAGTTTGCCAAGTATGTCATCCAATGGAGTCGCTACCTGTAAAGCCTCTTCCAGAGACTCAAACCAGTACGCCGCAGCAGCAGTGACTGGGGCAATGCATGCAAGGGGCTGTAGGATAAAACCTTGTTGAATAAATATTTTCTTAAGGTAACCTCTAATTTTTTATCCATTGGATCTAAAAAAAAAAAAAAAAGCACAACTGTCCTCGACAGGGATAGTAGTACGCTT
Source organism: Bombina bombina (assembly GCF_027579735.1). Classification (NCBI taxonomy): domain Eukaryota; kingdom Metazoa; phylum Chordata; class Amphibia; order Anura; family Bombinatoridae; genus Bombina; species Bombina bombina. The sequence continues at coordinate 79,289,968 of NC_069502.1, forward strand.
TACTAGAGTAGAAACTGCTCCCTCCACCTTAGGGACTGTCTGCCATAAGTCCCATGTGGTGGCGTCTATTGGAAACATTTTTCTAAAAATATGAGGGGAAGAGAACGGCACACCTGGTCTATCCCATTCCTTATTAATAATTTCTGTAAACCTTTTAGGTATTTGGAAAAACATCAGTACACACCGGCACTGCAAAGTATTTATCCAGTCTACACAATTTCTCTGGCACTGCAATGGTATCACAGTCATTCAGAGCAGCTAAAACCTCCCTAAGCAACACGCGGAGGTGTTCAAGTTTAAATTTAAATGTAGAAATATTAGAATCAGGTATCTTTCCTGAGTCATTAACATCACCCACTGACTGAAGCTCTCTTTCCTCAGCTTCTGCATATTGTGAGGCAGTATCAGACATGGTTCTTAAAGCGTCAGTATGCTCTGCATTTTGTCTCACCCCAGAGCTATCTCGCTTACCTCTAAGTTCAGGTAGTCTGGCTAATACCGCTGACAGTGTATTATCCATGACTGCCGCCATGTCTTGTAAAGTAAACGCTATGGGCGCCTTAGATGTACTTGACGCCATTTGAGCGTGAGTCCCTTAAGTGGGAGTCAAAGGGTCTGACACGTGGGGAAAGTTAGTCGGCATAACTTCCCCCTCGTCAGATTCCTCTGGTGATACATTTTTTAAAGACAGAAAATGATCTTTATTGCATAAAATGAAATCAGTACATTTGGTACACATTCTAAGAGGGGGTTCCACCATGGCTTTTAAACATAATAAACAAGGAGTTTCTTCTATGTCAGACATGTTTATACAGAATAGCAATGAGACTAGCAAGCTTGGAAAACACTTTAAATCAAGTTAACAAGCAAATATAAAAAACGGTACTGTGCCTTTAAGAGAAACAAATTTTGTCAGAATTTGAAAAACAGTGAAAAAATGCAGTAAATCAAACAACATTTTTACAGTGTGTATAATAGGCTAACAGAGCATTGCACCCACTTGCAAATGGATGATTAACCCCTTAGTTCAAAAAACGGATCAAAAAAACGAAATAGACGTTTTTTAACAGTCACAACCAACTGCCACAGCAAGCTGTGGCCCTACCTTCCCCAATAAACGACTTTGGAAAGCCTTTGGGCCCTTTAGAGATGTCCTATAGCATTCAGAGGGCCTTTGAGGGAAGCTGGATGTCACAGTTTGTAATTTTAACTGCACCAACTGTAACTTTTATACTACAACAGTGGAAATTGTTTCTAGTCAAAATTTAAGCCAGCCATGTGGAAAAAACTAGGCCCCAATAAAGTTTTATCACCAAAGCATATATAAAAACGATTAAACATGCCAGCAAACGTTTTATATTGTAAATATCATAAGGGTATTACCCCTGGGAGTAAGCATGATACCAGTCATTATTAAATCACTGTATTCAGGCTTAACTTACATTAATCCGGTATCAGCAGCATTTTCTAGTGTTTTCCATCTCTAGAAAAAATTATAACTGCACATACCTGATAGCAGAATAAACTGCACGCCATTCTCTCGCTGAAGTTACCTCATCTGTGTAATCCCCTCAGACATATGTGAGAATAGCAATGGATCTTAGTTACAACCTGCTAAGATCATAGAAACCTCAGGCAGATTCTTCTTCTATTTACTGCCTGAGATAAAATAGCACAACTCCGGTACTATTTAAAAATAACAAACTTTTGATTGAAGAAAATAAACTAGCTATATTTAACCACTCTCTCCTACAACGTCCTTGCTTGTTGAGAGTTGCAAGAGAATGATTGGCTATGACAGTTAGGGGAGGAGCTATATTACAGCTCTGCTGTGGGTGTCCTCTTGCAACTTCCTGTTGGGAATGAGAATATCCCACAAGTAATGGATGATCCGTGGACTGGATACACCTTACAAGAGAAATTGGTGATAAAAGTAAATTGGAAAATTGTTTAAAATTACATGCTCTATCTGAGTCATGCAAATTTTTTTAGACTAGACTGTCCCTTTAACACAGACAATAAGTGATCTAACAATAGAAGGTCAGCAAGAGAAGACCAGGTATAGAAAGGGCAACTTCTGGACTCAAATTATTAAAATGACTTTAAACTGTTATCATCAAAATTGGTCTTTTGAGTGAGTCTTTGATAAATGTAGCCACCAATCAGCAGGCACTACCCAGGCGCTGAACCAAAGATAGGCCGGCTCGTAAGCTTACATTCCTGCTTTTTCAAATAAAGATACCAAGAGAACTAAGAAAAATTGATAATATGAATAAATTAGAAAATTACTTAAAATTGCTGCTGCTCTATCTGAATCATGAAAGAAAATATTTGGGTTTCGTATCCCCTTAATACATGCAATATTGAGGCGCTTACTATTACAGTCTGTATATGCCTGAAGTCTTATACAGATTGGGGTAGTGAGTAAAATGTGGTGCTACTGCAACTGACCTCATGTAGTGTAGTGCTCCAGACACTTTTTCATTACCACTTAGCTGAAACATGGCCCCATACGTAACACGTGACAGTCCTGTTTTTCTGATTACAATTCAAATTGTCAATAATGTGCAACATACTCACAGGGTCACAGAAAATATATACAGGAGCTTGTTTATATCTGTCCCTAGTTAGCAAGAGAAATTATGTAAAATAAACAACATTAAAGGGGAAAACAATGAACATTTTTCATGAAGCTCGCGGTAGCAATTAGCGCTCAGAAAATTAACCAGAGAACGATCTCTGGTTAATTTTCTAACAGTGCCCCAAATGCCCTCAAAATAGAAGGTATTATAGTTTTTTATTTAAAAAAAATTAGCATTTTTTAAAATAATAAATAAAAAAACAAGCTACACAGGCAGTTTTTGGGGTCTAAAGTTGGTGGGAGCAAAAAAAATCAGCACTGAAAAATGCCTTTCCATTGCGTTCCCAGTAAATATATATGTATATGACTATATACATATATATTTAAGTGTTAATATGTGTATATGCTGCCATCCCTGTGCTACTTACCCCCTTTGCTGCGTTTAGGTTCTGATGCCGTCTCTAACGGCTTGAGAACGAAGCTCCCATTGGAGCCTATAGAAGTGCGCTTTTGTGAGTGCGATGCTTCCAAGCAATGCAAATGTGAGCTTGCGTTCGCATTGCTGTTAACTTGTAATACCAGCGTGCACTGGTATTACTCAGTGAAGTGCAAATATCGCTTTCATGAACGTGATATTTAGCACTCCACTTGTAATCTGGCCCTTATTAAGCATAAAGATCTTTTGTAATGCTGTGAATAATTTCTGATGTATGAATAAAAAAAATACTTTAATACTTTTAAGATACCTTATCCAGTAGACCTCTCTTTTGCTAAGTAATCTGTCACCGTATCTTTTCCAAGTAAATACTATGTCTATAGTAAATGAAATAAATGTTTGTTTCCCATGAGCTAACATGACTAGAGCACAATACATAGTGCTCTTAATTTTACTTCCATATTAAAACTGGAAAGTAAAATGTCAGTGCCTGAGGCGCGCTAACATCTGGAGCTTGGATAGCGCGGCCACACTAATATATAGGGGGCTTGAGCGCTAGCCTGAAGGTGTGCTAAAAAAAGAAAAGAGAGATGTTATGTATGAATAAAAGTGTTCTGACAGTGAAATTAAAAGGATATGTTATATGACATGGTGTTAGACTGGGAAGGGCTGAAAGGTGTGTCTGTATTTATATATATTCATCTGTGTGTGTGTAATTATATATATCAAAACCACACACACATAGGGGCCTATTTAAGATGGTGCAAGTGGACATGATCCGACACAGCAGATCATGTCCACTGTACATCGATAAATGCCGACAGCATGCGCTCTTGGCATTTATCATCTGCACCAGCAGTTCTTGTGAACTGCTGGTGCAATACCGCTCCCTGCAAGATTTGCGGCCAAGTCGGACGCTAGCAGGGGGTGTCAATCAACCCGATCGTATTCGATTGGGTTGATTTTTGGCGATTTCTGTCCGCCGCCTCAGAGCAGGTTAAGGAGCAGCGGTCTTTAGGCTTGCCGAAAACACGGGGCAATAAGCCTCCATAACGGAGCTTGATAAATATGCCCCAATAGTGTTCTGATAGTCAATTAAAAGCAGGACTGTTTCTAGGGGCGGGCAAACTGGGCAGTGGCCCGGGGCGCATTAGGGAGCACTTTAACATTTTTTTTTTATTTGTGTTAAAGTGGCAGTGCTTGCTTGATAAACTACTGGTATAGCAAAGGTTAAAATACACAGATCACAAGTATATACATTTTTGAAAGGAAGCTGTTATGTTAATTGGCTGCATTGGATGTCAATCATACTAATGAAGCAACAAGATCACAAAGGGGGCGTGCTAAGACCAGATAACTACTTAGAGCTAAAATTGAAAGTAAAAAGGAGAGGAATCACCCTGAGGAAAGTAGACTATCTCACTGATCTCTGTCACTAAAGAGGTGATGCTTTATGCATATAACAAATTATTCATGGTCTTTACATAATGATATGTACATATATTTTCGTTTTACTGAGCTTATTTAAAAAGGTACAAGAAAGAAGAGAAAGAATACACTTATAGCACTCCCAGGTCAAATTATAATAGTCTGGATAATTATCACTAGCTATTCACTAAGGAATAGATGAAGGAGAGACAAAACGAAATCAACTAAATTTAAAATATAACTTTTTATTGGGGTCAAAATAAAAATAGGATGATAAATTAAAAACACTCTTAGGTACCGACTGTAGTAGGTATATACATGTGTAGGATATTACCTATTATATAATGCACGTACACCGAGGATCAATATGTGTCGATACTGTAAATGTCAAATAGATGGATTAGAAAAAAGTATCCAGAAATGATACCAACAAGTGTGTGAGTGTAGTTTACACTAAAGAGTGTTGCAATTGCTCTAAGTTAATTATAGCAGCTGTAATACCAGTGTTGTCATCACTTTAATAGGTTATTCATACCAACAAATATATAAGATCCTAATAATTAAATAGTATTAGAACCGGGTATTACTCCTAATATAACAAGTAGTGCCATTGTTATTCTCCTAATATTATATAATTTAAAAAGGTGCTTTATAAAAACTGGGTTTCCACATACTAAGGAACTGGTTTTCTGTTAAGGACTGATAAATAAAAAATCTTTTTGACATTATATGCCTTTTTTTGTCAATTTATTTACTTATTGTATACAAATGCTTAATAATGATGGGTGTGTGTACTTATCCTCCTTGATCTGTCCGCAGCCTTTGACACTGTTGACCACTGTGACAAAACCAATCTCGCCACTGTACATTGGAGGGCCTGTTATGGAACATTCTTTGGGCTGGAGGTACATGGGCTTAAGGATACCCAGAGACTGCATGGAAATATGGAATTTTATATGCTGGACACCCCATGTACTTTCATACCTCTGTCTTATGTCTATGTCACCCTGTATCCATAAATACAGGATGGGGTACAGGGTGTGAGTGCCCCTTGTGGGAGCAATTGTGACTCTATAAGCAAAGTGGGCATAAAAGACTTTATAGCTAATAAGAACTGTTCCTATATTCTCTAATAAGATGTATTCTATGTATGTTTAAGATCTGATTGTGTCTCAGGAGTCTGTCTGGGTAAACTGATTGTGTCCTTGTGTGATTATGTTAACTAGACTGCCCAACATCAGATTGTCTGAGTAAACGTTCTTCCCTAGTTAATTAACTTAATATGTTAATCTGTTTTACCTGTGAATAGACAATTGTTTGATGCATTGTTCATATGTTTGCTTTACTGTTAAACCAATGCCCTTTGTAACCTGAAGCGAGGGTGTATAAATCTGTGTGCTGCCTTCAAATAAAGCAGATATTCTGTTTAAACCTGAAAACTGGCTGGTTTGTGAATTGCTGATTCCCTATGCAGGACGTTGTTCCCGGGTATTAACCCTTGGTACACTGTTGGTACCGTAACATTGGTGGCAGCGACGGGATGAACCTTATCGCCCAGAACTACACAAGCCAGTAACCTCAGGAAGAGGGGGATTAATTACAATACTGACTAAGATGGAAAAGAGAAAGTAAATTTTGCAGCTTTTAAAAACTTCCTGGAAAACAGAAGGAGAGATTGATGGGTACCTTGCGGATTTTGAGAGGCAATGTGCACTACACAAGGTACCCGCAGAGGACTGGGTCACGATATTATCTGGAAAATTATCCGGCCGGGCCAGAGAGGCTTTTCGGGCCATTCCAGATGAGGAAGTCAGGGATTATAATACTGTAAAAGAGGCTCTGCTCTCCAGGTATGCAGTTACACCGGAGGCATACCGGAGACGGTTCAGAGACACTGTTAAATTAGCTGGAGATTCCTACCTTGAGTGGGCATGTAAGGTGCACCGCACAGCAGCTCACTGGATAGCGGGGTGCCAAGCCATATCTGGAGAAGAGGTGCTGCAGCTATTCCTGTTGGAACATTGCTTCGACAAATTACCCGCAGGAGTTCGAGAGTGGGTTCGGGACCGTAAACCCTCCACCCTGCAGGAAGCGGCTCGCTTGGCAGATGAGTATACGGATGCCCGCAAACTGGACATTGCTACCACTAAGCCCCCTGCTAGAGTGGAGTACAGACCCCCAGTCACCCCAGCAGCTGCCAGTTACCAACCCCCGGCGCACCGCTATACCACACGGCCTCCGGCCACGAACTACCCTCAGAGAGCCCTGTTCAATTCGCGGGGCTACTCACAACCTATTCGGTGCTTTAGATGTAAGCAACTAGGGCACAAAAGACCAGAGTGTCCCCTAAACGCAGCGAACCAAGCGCAGTCCTGGAGAAGACCCGCCGGCGGAATCCCACGTAATCCTCAGCCTGCGGCCCGCTACGTAGAGGCGCAAGAATGCTGGAGCATCCTACATGAGACAGACCTTGTGCAAGCTGCCCCACCGGAATAACCGGCAACTGGTTAAAGTGAATGGGAAGAAGGTCAGTGGTCTACGGGATACTGTGCTACCATGACCTTGCTTCAAAAGAACTTGGTGTCTGAGAAACAGTACACTGGAGGACACTGTGGCTGTGAGGGTAGCCAGGGGGCGATGTGTTCAGCCTACCTGTTGCCAGGGTACATTTGGATTGGGGAGTGGGCGCTAGACCTGTGAATGTGGGGGTCAAGAAGGACTTACCTTGCTGATGTTCTTCTTGAAATGACTTGGCCCCCTTGTTTCTGCCTACGCTCCTATGGGTCCCGCTGATGTTAACTCTGTGACTAACCGTGCCCAGATCCGTGCAGCAGAGACTGACCCACCTGCTGCTAAGCCCCAGGACGCTGAGCTCAGTAAATCTCTATCCGCTATTGATATGTGGAGGGTCCCGTTACAATGCGCTGATGAAGGAGAAGAGGAGCGCAGAGGAAAAAGCACGTTTAGAACAGGAATCTCTGCTAGACAAGCTGCACCGACAGACTGCAGAAAACACCAGCTTGAGAGTGGAACATGAAACATTAAAAGACAAACTTAGTGACACTGGAGGAGAAGCTGACGCTGGCTCATAGTGAGGTGCAGCAACTCAAGGGCACCCTATGTCAGTATGAAGGGATTGTGGATACCTATAAAGAGCAGGTACAGAAAACTCGTAAAGAAGCTGATGGGATTTTGAAGGACTGTTTGGCCCTGGTCTGGGCACTGAGGAATTTGAACCCTTGTTTGTATGGACAGGAATTCTCTCTCATAACGGGAATACAGATGGATTGTCCCAGCAAACTGACATGCCTACCAGGCGCTCTGGTGGTATATTGCCACAGTATATACCCTGGACAGCCGAGCATGACAAACCAGAGGGAGAGGAGTTTGATGGTCCTGTCCCCCAGCAACACGGCTGTTTAGCCAAAGGGGAGACGATTGGTCTCCCCCCTCCAGCAGGCACAGCCTATGTATCCGAAGGGGAGACAGTCGGTCCTTCCCCTCCAGCAACCAGGCTCCCACCAGGCTACTTCCATGGTAGTGCTGGTGCCCGGGCAGAGTACAGCTGGTCTCTGCCCACCTCGCAACCCACCAATTCAGCGTACCAGTCCCCCACACAGCTGTGGTGAGCGCACCTGGACATGGACAAGTTTTCCCCGTACTCAGGTGTAGTAACCATTTATTGTGGGTGGGCTGTACTACTAATTGTGTTTTATGGGTGGGTTGCTGGACTAACCAGGGCACTGACCGGCAGGAGGTCAGATACCCTGTTAGTCTGTTTGGAAAAGGGGAGAGATGTGACAAAACCAATCTCGCCACTGTACATTGGAGGGCCTGTTATGGAACATTCTTTGGGCTGGAGGTACATGGGCTTAAGGATACCCAGAGACTGCAATGGAAATATGGAATTTTATATGCTGGACACCCCATGTACTTTCATACCTCTGTCTTATGTCTATGTCACCCTGTATCCATAAATACAGGATGGGTACAGGGTGTGAGTGCCCCTTGTGGGAGCAATTGTGACTCTATAAGCAAAGTGGGCATTGAAAGACTTTATAGAACTAATAAGAACTGTTCCTATATTCTTAATAAGATGTATTCTATGTATGTTTAAGATCTGATTGTGTCTCAGGAGTCTGTCTGGGTAAACTGATTGTGTCCTGGTGTGATTATGTTAACTAGAACTGCCCAACATCAGATTGTCTGAGTAAACGTTCTTTCCCTAGTTAATTAACTTAATATGTTAATCTGTTTTACCCTGTGAATAGACAATTGTTTGATGCATTGTTCATATGTTTGCTTTACTGTTAAACCAATGCCCTTTGTAACCTGAAGCGAGGGTGTATAAATCTGTGTGCTGCCTTCAATAAAGGCAGATATTCTGTTTAAACCTGAAAACCTGGCTGGTTTGTGAATTGCTGATTCCCTATGCAGGACGTTGTTCCCGGGTATTAACCCTTGGTACACTGTGGTACCGTAACAACCACCTCTTTTGCTCGAAACCCTCCGATCCTTCAGCATCTGTGACACAGCCCTTTTGTGGTTCTCTTCCTACCTGTCAAACCATACCTTTAGTGTAGCCTTCTCTGGGGCCTCCTCTGCCCCGTCACCACTTTCTGTCGGAGTACCGCAAGGCTCTATCCTCGGTCCCCTTCTGTTCTCAATCTACACATCATCACTAGGTTCCCTAATAAAGTCCCACGGTTTCCAATATCAAATCTACATCTCTGCACCAGACATATCTCCTTCCTTGCTAACCCGTGTCACTAACTGTCTTTCTCACATCTCTTCCTGGATGTCCTCTCACTACCTCAAGCTAAATCTCTCCAAAACTGAGCTCCTCATTTTCCCGCCTTCTTCAAAAATCTCCACCCCTAATCTCTCTATAACTGTCGACAACTCCATCATTACCCCTACCCCACATGCCGATGTCTCAGGGTCACATTTGACTCAGATCTTTCTTTCACTCCTTACATTCAGTCCATGGCTAAAGCCTGCCGCTTCCACCTTAAAAATATCTCTAAAATTAGACACTTCCTTACACAAGACACAACTAAGATTTTAATCCACTCTCACATTCTTTCCCGCCTCGATTACTGCAACTCTGTCCTCTCTGGTCTCCCCACCTGCCGCCTAGCTCCTTTACAATCCATAATGAATGCCTCTGCCAGACTCATCTTCCTTACACGTCACTCTTCATCTGCTGCTCCTCTCTGCTAATCCCTTCACTGGATTCCTCTTGCCTCTAGGATCAAACACAGCTTCGCCCCACAAGACTCTCCCCTAGTTTTGAAAGCTTCAAGCACTCTCTAAAGACTCTACTGTTTAGGGATGCATACAACCTATGCTAACATTACTTTATACCAGTTCCACTCCTCCATTGCTATCCCCTGAACACCCTTAGCATGTAAGTCTAAGAGTCCAGCTGTTTGTAGATCACCTTCTTAAGAGCTGACTACAACAGTGCAACTCTTGGTAGGGCCCTCTACCCATTTGATCCCTATAATTGTTTTGTTGTACTCCCCTTTGTTTATAGTGCTGCGGAATCTGTTGGCACTCTACAAATAACTAATAATAATAATAATGTGTCATTTACTCCATAATGACAATGGCAAGTTTTCACAAACTCACATGTGAGTGCTTGTGTCTGCTATTACTGCCTGAGTGTGCCTATCTATCCCTGCCTGTGTGTGTGTATCTGCCTATTACTGCCTGAGTGTGTGTGTGCCTATCTATCCCTGCCTGTGTGTGTGCCTGCTATTACTGCCTGTGTGTGTATGCCTATCTATCCCTGCCTGTGTGTGCATGTCTCTCTCTATTACTGCCTGTGTGTGCATGTCTCTGTCTATTACTGCCTGAGTGTGTGTGTGTGTGTGTGTGTATGTCTATCTATCCCTGCCTGTCACTGTGTGTGCATGTCTCTGTCTTTTACTTCCGGTGTGTGCATGTCTCTGTCTATTACTGCTGGTGTGTGCATGTCTCTGTCTATTACTGCCTGTGTGTGCATGTCTCTGTCTATTACTGCCTGTGTGTGAATGTCTTTGTCTATTACTGCCTGTGTGTGAATGTCTGTCTATTACTGTCTGTGAGTGCAAGTCTCTGTCTGTTACTGCCTGTGAGTGTACGTCTCTGTCTGTTACTGCCTGTGTGTGCATGTCTCTGTCTATTACTGCCTGTGTGTATAGTATATTTGAAAAATAAACAGCTATTACGGTTCTTTATAAAAATATTTATATGCAAAAATCTCATAGACTTTAATAGTGAATTTTGTAAAAAAAAAATAATTGTTATATATTTTCTAAATAATTGTAATAGACCCCTAAATATGTTACAAATTCACCCAGTGCGATATTGCAATCCTTTAGAAAATCTTAGCTGTTTACTTTTTTGCAAAGTTCAACTTTAAAGTCTATTGAAAGTTTTGTAGATACATTTTGGATAATAATTTAAAGAGATTGATATGCATTAAACAAATAAATATGCATAGCTATAAGTAACGTATCAATATAATGGCAATTAGTAAAAGATATAAAGATATTTCTCTTATAAGGTGTATCCAGTCCACGGATCATCCATTACTTGTGGGATATTCTCCTTCCCAACAGGAAGTTGCAAGAGGATCACCCACAGCAGAGCTGCTATATAGCTCCTCCCCTAACTGCCACATCCAGTCATTCTCTTGCAACTCTCAACAAGCATGGAGGTAGTAAGAGGAAAGTGGTGAAATGTAGCTGTTATCCTTGCTTCAATTCAAAAGTTTGTTATTTTTAAATGGTACCGGAGTTGTACTATTTTGTCCCAGGCAGAAAAATAGAAGAATCTGCCTGTGATTTCTATGATCTTAGCAGGTTGTAACTAAGATCCATTGCTGTTCTCACACATGACTGAAGAGAGAGGTAACTTCAGCGGGGGGAATGGCGTGCAGGTTATCCTGCTATGAGGTATGTGCAGTTAAGATTTTTTCTAGAAGATGTGAATGCTAGAAAATGCTGCTGATACCAAATTATGTAAGGTAAGCCTTGAATACAGTGATTTAATAGCGACTGGTATCATGCTTACTTTCTTAGGTAATACTCTTTTATATTTACAAAATAAAACGTTTGCTGGCATGTTTAAATGTTTTTATATATACTTTGGTGATAAAACTTTATTGGGGCCTAGTTTTTTCCACATGGCTGGCTTAAATTTGCCTAGAAACAATTTCCTGAGGCTTTCCACTGTGTTACTATGAGTGGGAGGGGCCTAATTTAGAGCTTTTTTACGCAGTAACTTTTAATAACTAATAATAATAATAATGTGTCATTTACTCCATAATGACAATGGCAAGTTTTCACAAACTCACATGTGAGTGCTTGTGTCTGCTATTACTGCCTGAGTGTGCCTATCTATCCCTGCCTGTGTGTGTGTATCTGCCTATTACTGCCTGAGTGTGTGTGTGTGCCTATCTATCCCTGCCTGTGTGTGTGCCTGCTATAACTGCCTGTGTGTGCATGCCTATCTATCCCTGCCTGTGTGTGCATGTCTCTCTCTATTACTGCCTGTGTGTGCATGTCTCTGTCTATTACTGCCTGGGTGTGTGTGTGTATGTCTATCTATCCCTGCCTGTCACTGTGTGTGCATGTCTCTGTCTTTTACTTCCGGTGTGTGCATGTCTCTGTCTATTACTGCCGGTGTGTGCATGTCTCTGTCTATTACTGCCGGTGTGTGCATGTCTCTGTCTATTACTGCCTGTGTGTGCATTTCTCTGTCTATTACTGCCTGTGTGTGAATGTCTTTGTCTATTACTGACTGTGTGTGAATGTCTGTCTATTACTGTCTGTGAGTGCACGCCTCTGTCTGTTACTGCCTGTGAGTGTACGTCTCTGTCTGTTACTGCCTGTGTGTGCATGTCTCTGTCTATTACTGCCTGTGTGTATAGTATATTTGAAAAATAAACAGCTATTACGGTTCTTTATAAAAATATTTATATGCAAAAATCTCATAGACTTTAATAGTGAATTTTGTAAAAAAAAAAAAAATGTTATATATTTTCTAAATAATTGTAATAGACCCCTAAATATGTTACAAATTCACCCAGTGAGATATTGCAATCCTTTAGAAAATCTTAGCTGTTTACTTTTTTGCAAAGTTCAACTTTAAAGTCTATTGAAAGTTTTGTAGATACATTTTGGATAATAATTTAAAGAGATTGATATGCATTAAACAAATAAATATGCATAGCTATAAGTAACGTATCAATATAATGGCAATTAGTAAAAGATATAAAGATATTTATCTTATAAGGTGTATCCAGTCCACGGATCATCCATTACTTGTGGGATATTATCCTTCCCAACAGGAAGTTGCAAGAGGATCACCCACAGCAGAGCTGCTATATAGCTCCTCCCCTAACTGCCATATCCAGTCATTCTCTTGCAACTCTCAACAAGCATGGAGGTAGTAAGAGGAAAGTGGTGAAATGTAGCTGAAGAATCTGCCTGTGATTTCTATGATCTTAGCAGGTTGTAACTAAGATCCATTGCTGTTCTCACACATGACTGAAGAGAGAGGTAACTTCAGCGGGGGAATGGCGTGCAGGTTATCCTGCTATGAGGTATGTGCAGTTAAGATTTTTTCTAGAAGATGTAAATGCTAGAAAATGCTGCTGATACCAAATTTATCTAAGTTAAGCCTGAATACAGTGATTTAATAGCGACTGGTATCATGCTTACTTTCTGAGGTAATACTCTTTTATATTTACAATATAAAACGTTTGCTGGCATGTTTAAACGTTTTTATACATACTTTGGTGAAAAAACTTTATTGGGGCCTATTTTTTTTCCACATGGCTGGCTTAAATTTGCCTAGAAACAGTCCTTAGGGACGGGCCTAATTTAGCGCTTTTTTACGCAGTAACTTTTACAGACTGAGACATCGAGCTTCCTCCAGGAGTCCCCTGAATGCTATAGGACATCTCTAAAGGGCTCTTAGGCTTTCCAAAATCATTTGTTGGGGAAGGTAGGCCAACAGCAAGGCTGTGGCAGTTTGGTGTGACTGTTAAAAAACGTCTATATCGTTTTTTTATCCGTTTTTTGAACTAAGGGGTTAATCATCCATTTGCAAGTGGGTACAATGCTCTGTTAGCTTATTATACACACTGTAAAAAAATTTTCACTGTTTTTCAAATTCTGACAAAATTTGTTTCTCTTAAAGGCACAGTACCGTTTCTTATATTTGCTTTAAAGTGTTTTCCAAGCTTGCTAGTCTCATTGCTAGTCTGTACAAACATGTCTGACATAGAGGAAACTCCTTGTTCATTATGTTTAAAAGCCATTGTGGAACCCCCTCTTAGAATGTGTACCAAATGTACTGATTTCACTTTAAGCAATAAAGATCATATTCTGTCTTTAAAAAATTTATCACCAGAGGAATCTGACGAGGGGGAAGTTATGCCAACTAACTCTCCCCACGTCTCAGATCCTTTGACTCCCGCTCAAGGGACTCACGCTCAAATGGCGCCAAGTACATCTAGGGCGCCCATAGCGATTACTTTACAAGACATGGCGGCAGTCATGGATAATACACTGTCAGCGGTATTAGCCAGACTACCTGAATTTAGAGGAAAGCGAGATAGCTCTGGAGTTAGACGAAATACAGAGCATACTGACGCTTTAAGAGCTATGTCTGATATTGCCTCACAATATGCAGAAGCTTCTTTCTTTCTGTGGGTGATGTTTCTGACTCAGGGAAGATGATGCAACCTGATTCTGATATCTCTACATTTAAATTTAAGCTTGAACACCTCCGCGTGTTACTCAGGGAGGTTTTAGCTGCTCTGAATGACTGTGATACAATTGCAGTGCCAGAGAAATTGTGTAGACTGGATAAATACTATGCAGTGCCGATGTGCACTGATGTTTTTCCAATACCAAAAAGGTTTACAGAAATTATTACTAAGGAATGGGATAGACCAGGTGTGCCGTTCTCTCCCCTCCTATTTTTAGAAAAATGTTTCCAATAGACGCCACCACACGGGACTTATGGCAGACAGTTCCTAAGGTGGAGGGAGCAGTTTCTACTCTAGCAAAGCGTACTGCTATCCCTGTCGAGGACAGTTGTGCTTTCTTAGATCCAATGGATAAAAAGTTAGAGGGTTACCTTAAGAAAATGTTTATTCAACAAGGTTTTATCCTACAGCCCCTTGCATGCATTGCTCCTGTCACTGCTGCTGCGACGTTCTGGTTTGAGTCTCTGGAAGAGGCTTTACAGGTAGCAACTCCATTGGATGACATACTTGACAAGCTTAGAGCACTTAAGCTAGCCAATTCTTTTGTTTCTGATGCCATTGTTCATTTGACTAAACTAACGGCTAAGAATTCTGGTTTTGCTATCCAGGCGCGCAGAGAGCTATGGCTTAAATCATGGTCAGCTGACGTTACTTCAAAGTCTAAGCTGCTTAACATTCCCTTCAAGGGGTAGACCCTATTCGGGCCTGGTTTGTAGGAGATTATTGCTGATATCACTGGAGTCAAAGGTCATGCCCTTCCTCAGGATAGGTCCAAATCAAGGGCCAAACAGTCTAATTTTCGTGCCTTTCAAAACTTCAAGGCAAGTGCGGCATCAACTTCCTCTAAGGCAAAACAAGAGGGAACTTTTGCTCAGTCCAAGACGGTCTGGAGACCTAACCAGACCTGGAACAAGGGTAAGCAGGCCAAAAAGCCTGCTGCTGCCTCTAAGACAGCATGAAGGAACGGCCCCATATCCGGTAACGGATCTAGTAGGGGGCAGACTTTCGCTCTTCGCCCAGGCGTGGGCAAGAGATATCCAGGATCCCTGGGCGTTGGAAATTATATCCCGGGGATATCTTCTGGACTTCAAGGCTTCCCCCCCAAAAGGGAGATTTCACCTTTCTCAATTATCTGCAGACCAGATAAAGAGAGAGGCATTCTTACACTGTGTACAAGACCTCCTAGTTATGGGAGTGATCCCTCCAGTTCCAAAGGAGGAACAGGGACAGGGATTTTACTCAAATCTGTTTGTGGTTCCCAAAAAAGAGGGAACCTTCAGACCAATTTTGGATCTAAAGATCTTAAACAAATTCCTCAGAGTTCCATCATTCAAGATGGAGACTATTCGTACCATCCTACCTATGATCCAGGAGGGTCAATACATGACTACAGTGGATTTAAAGGATGCTTATCTTCACATTCCGATACACAAAGATCATCATCGGTTTCTCAGGTTTGCCTTCCTAGACAGGCATTACCAGTTTGTAGCTCTTCCCTTTGGGTTAGCTACAGCCCCAAGAATTTTTACGAAGGTTCTGGGGTCGCTTCTGGCTGTCCTAAGGCCGCGTGGCATAGCAGTGGCCCCTTATTTAGACGACATCCTGATTCAGGCGTCAAACTTCCAAGTTCCCAAGTCTCATACGGACATAGTGTTGACATTTCTGAGGTTGCATGGGTGGAAGGTGAACGAGGAAAAGAGTTCTCTATCCCCCCTCACAAGAGTTTCCTTCCTAGGGACTCTGATAGATTCTGTAGAAATGAAAATTTACCTGACGGAGTCCAGGTTATCAAAACTTCTAAATTCCTGCCGTGTTCTTTATTCCATTCCTCGCCCTTCGGTGGCTCAGTGCATGGAAGTAATCGGCTTAATGGTAGCGGCAATGGACATAGTGCCGTTTGCATGCCTACATCTCAGACCGCTGCAACACTGCATGCTCAGTCAGTGGAATGGGGATTACACAGATTTGTCCCCTCTTCTAAATCTGGATCAAGAGATCAGGGATTCTCTTCTCTGGTGGCTATCTCGGGTCCATCTGTCCAAAGGTATGACCTTTCGCAGGCCAGATTGGACAATTGTAACGACAGATGCCAGCCTTCTAGGTTGGGGTGCAGTCTGGAACTCCCTGAAGGCTCAGGGATTGTGGACTCAGGAGGAGACACTCCTTCCAATAAACATTCTGGAACTAAGAGCAATATTCAATGCTCTTCAGGCTTGGCCTCAGCTAGCGACAATGAGGTTCATCAGATTTTAGTCGGACAACATCACGACTGTGGCTTACATCAACCATCAAGGGGGAACAAGGAGTTCCCTAGCGATGTTAGAAGTCTCAAAGATAATTCGCTGGGCGAAGATTCACTCTTGCCACCTATCAGCTATCCATATCCCAGGTGTAGAGAACTGGGAGGCGGATTTTTCATCCGGGGGAGTGGGAACTCCATCCGGAGGTGTTTGCACAATTGGTTCATCGTTGGGGCAAACCAGAACTGGATCTCAGGGCGTCTCGCCAGAACGCCAAGCTTCCTTGTTACGGATCCAGGTCCAGGGACCCCAAGGCAACGCTGATAGATGCTATAGCAGCGCCTTGGTCCTTCAACCTGGCTTATGTGTTTCCACCATTTCCTCTGCTCCCTCGTCTGATTGCCAAAATCAAGCAGGAGAGACCATCGGTGATCTTGATAGCGCCTGCGTGGCCACGCAGGACTTGGTATGCAGATCTGGTGGACATGTCATCCTTTCCACCATGGACTCTGCCACTGAGACAGGACCTTCTACTTCACGGTCCTTTCAACCATCCAAATCTAATTTCTCTGAGGCTGACTGCCTGGAGATTGAACGCTTGATTTTATCAAAGCGTGGTTTCTCCGAGTCAGTCATTGATACCTTAATTCAGGCATGAAAGCCTGTCACCAGGAAAATCTATCATAAGATATGGTGTAAATATCTTTATTGGTGTGAATCCAAGGTCTACTCATGGAGTAAGGTCAGGATTCCCAGGATATTATCTTTTCTCCAAGAAGGATTGGAGAAAAGATTGTCAGCTAGTTCCTTAAAGGGACAGATTTCTGCACTATCTATTCTTTTGCACAAGCGTCTGGTGGATGTCCCAGATGTTCAGGCATTTTGTCAGGCTTTAGTTAGAATCAAGCCTGTGTTTAAACCTGTTGCTCCACCTTGGAGTTTAAATTTGGTTCTTAAAGTTCTTTTTTTGGTAGCTATTTCCTCGGCTCGTAGAGTTTCCGAGTTATCTGCCTTACAATGTGATTCTCCTTATCTGATCTCCCATGCAGATAAGGTAGTTCTGCGTACCAAACCTGGGTTTTTACCTAAGGTGGTATCTAATAAGAATATCAATCAAGAGATTGTTGTTCCGTCTTTGTGTCCTAATCCTTCTTCAAAGAAGGAACGTCTATTACACAATCTGGACGTGGTTCGTGCTTTAAAGTTTTATTTACAAGCTACTAAATATTTTTGTCAAACATCTGCTTTGTTTGTTGTCTACTCTGGACAGAGGAGAGGTCAAAAGGCTTCGGCAACCTCTCTTTCTTTTTGGCTAAGAAGCATAATCCGCTTAGCCTATGAGACTGCTGGCCAGCAGCCTCCAGAAAGGATTACAGCTCATTCTACTAGAGCTGTGGCTTCCACATGGGCCTTTAAAAATGAGGCTTCTGTTGAACAGATTTACAAGGCGGCGACTTGGTCTTTGCTTCATACTTTTTCAAAATTCTACAAATTTGATACTTTTGCTTCTTCTGAGGCTATTTTTAGGAGAAAGGTTTTACAGGCAGTGGTACCTTCCGTTTAAGTACCTGCCTTGTCCCTCCCTTCATCCGTGTACTTTAGCTTTGGTATTGGTATCCCACAAGTAATGGATGATCCGTGGACTGGATACACCTTACAAGAGAAAACATAATTTATGCTTACCTGATAAATTTATTTCTCTTGTGGTGTATCCAGTCCACGGCACGCCCTGTCATTTTAAGGCAGGTATTTTTTAATTTTAAACTACAGTCATCACTGCACCCTATGGTCCTTTCTCTGCTTGTTTTCGGTCGAATGACTGGATATGGCAGTTAGGGGAGGAGCTATATAGCAGCTCTGCTGTGGGTGATCCTCTTGCAACTTCCTGTTGGGAAGGAGAGTATCCCACAAGTAATGGATGATCCGTGGACTGGATATACCACAAGAGAAATAAATTTATCAGGTAAGCATAAATTATGTTTTTTAGATAATATCAATATATTTGGAAAAAACATTGTAGTAGAAAAAGGACATATTTAAAGGGATAGAAAAGTAAAAATTAAACTTTTATAATTCCGGATAAACCAAAAAAATTTAAGACAATTCTAATATTCTTGTTTTCTTGGTATCCATTGTTGAAAAGCATATGTACAGTACATATCCTTAGCAGCACCAATGCACTACTAGGATCTAACTGGTGGTTGCCCGCAACACACATTTGTCTCTTGTCATTTGCTCACCAGGTGTCTTCAGCTAGGTCCCAGTAGTGCACTGCTGCTTTGGAGCTGACCTCTAAATGACAGTGACATGCAAGGTCTAGGAGGGGGACTTTAGAATCTGTGAGGGGGGCGCATTTTGGAATTTTGCCCTGGGAGCCAGATTCTCTAGAAACGGCCCTGATTAAAACGATATGTTATATGACATGGTGTTGGACTGGGAAGGGCAGAAAGGTGTATCTGTATTTATATATATTCATATGTGTGTGTATTTATATATACTGTATATATAAATATATATGTGTGTGTGGATTTGTATATGTATGTTTATGTGCATATGTATGTATCCCAGTCCAACACCTTGTCATATCCAATATCACTTTAAATTACTGTTATAACACTCTTATTATTAAAAAAACATATATTGTAATATATTATACTATATATAATGTATAGTACTTTATTCTAGCTTTAACACTTTATTTAAGGTCCTCAGACAAGCTGAACAAGTGCTAGTATGTGCTGCACTCGCCCACTACACATAACTCACCATTTATAATATGAGCGAAGTTAGCACGACCCGCACTGTCCATACGGAAAGTATAGTGTGGGCTAAAAGATGTTGGCTATGCAAACATTCTCTGGTTAATATATTTAACCATTGACTTCTAATATAAGATAGTGCAGGGTCACGATATGGATATCACACTGTGCGCTACAATAAAGCTCCACTTTTAATCTTAGCTTAAAGTGTTTATGCTTATACGCATATAATGTAATGTTGTAATAATGTCAGTTCTTTTTTCACTCTTTGGAACTTTGCGTTGATTTAATACATTTTGTGAACAAATAAGTGTTGGAAAGGCATTCTCTCATTATATATTGAGTTATTTTAATAATAGAACAATCATACACCGTTCCCTTCTAAAATATTTATTTGAAGGTATTGATATTTATAGGAAGAGATAGACAGATGGATGGGTAGACTGATAGACAGACAGATTTCATATTTCAATCCGCTGCTTCAACTTTTGTAAGACCAATGTTTAAATAAACTTTATAGATCCCCTTCGTATACATGCTAAAGTGTACAAAAGGTTTGTACCTTGTTTTTTTGCCCTGTACCTTAAAGTGAAGTAGCTAATGACTGAAAATGTAATTATACACAGGTTTCCCAGGTAACTAATGTTTACACTTGAAGCAAGACATTCAGAATGTTTAGCCAATTACTGCAATGTCCTCAGCTTTTAATGAGGCTCCAATTAATAATGCTTTGGTCACCAGGGTCAAAGCCTGTTACATTTTTATGAGTTAGTTAAGCTTGATAATTAAGAACAGCAAATATGAACTAAATACAACATTCTGTTAGCGCAGTTTTGGGCCAAATTGTGGAAATTTCTTATGTATGGTGCTTATAATTAATATTTTGATTTTAGTAATAGACTTGAAAGGCTATTCTCCTGTTTAATATATGGAGGGTGTATGTATATATTTTCTTCATTCTTTAGATATCCTTTGCTGAAGAAATAGCCATGCACATGGGTGAGCCAATCACACAAGGCATTTATGTACAGCCACCAATCATCAGCTACTAAGCCTATCTAGATATGCTTTTCATCAAAGGATATCAAGAGAATGAAGCAAAATAGATAATATAATTAAATTAGAAAGTTGTTTAAAATTGCAAGCTCTTTCTAAATCATGAAAGAAAAAAAATTGTGTTTCATGTCCCTTTAAAGTTGAAATTCGCATTGCCCCATAGAAGTCAATGGAGAAAAAAAGTTGATGGAAAAAAAAACACCCACTCTCTCGTGCAAACACTATGACATATTCTCATCAGTGCAAACCTGACATGAAAGTATGAATATTTCATATTTCAATGTTCTTTACGTAACGGAAAATGTTCTATTTATTCATAATTAAATATTTCTACATATATCTGATGGTTTTTAAACAAATATATATAGATGATTATATATAGATATATGTATATATATATATAGAAATATCTATTTATAAATATATAGAACATATTCTGCTATGTGCAGAACAATGGAATGTGAAATATTTATAGTAAATACATAGCTAAAACCTTTATTAAATATGAATATTGCATATTATTTTACGTTTTTATCTACGGGAAAAGACTCCAATGCACTTCTCTCTCTCTCTCTCTCTCTCTCTCTCTCTCTCTCTCTCTCTCTCTCTTTATATATATATATATAAATGTAATAATGTATCTATATATATATATTGTTTTTATATGTGTATATGTATGTAAATACATATATACACATATAAATATATTAATACATATGTACATATACATAAATAAACATAATTAGACTTGTATATGTCTGTATCTCAATGTTAAATTCCAAATCAATGTTAAGCCCTTATAACTTTTTAATGCAATATTTTTTTCAAATAATTTTTATTAGACAGTGTTAATGTGAGTGCAAGTGCACTTTGTAATGTATTTTCCATTTAGAATTGTAACATAAATGCTTAATTTTATAGGAAGACAGCAGGTTTCATATTTTGCATCAAATCTTTACTGGATTCCAAACAGCAGCAAAGAAAACAAAGTAAAAAACCTTGTATTAAAAAAAAAATCACAAGGAATAACAAGCTTTCTATGGACATGAAACCCAAAATGATTCTTTCATGATTCAGATAGAGCGTTCAATTTTAACCCCTTAATGACCACAGCACTTTTCCATTTTCTGTCCGTTTGGGACCAAGGCTATTTTTACATTTTTGCGGTGTTTGTGTTTAGCTGTAATTTTCCCGTTACTTATTTACTGTACCCACACATATTATATACCGTTTTTCTCGCCACTAAATGGACTTTCTAAAGATACCATTATTTTCATCATATCTTATAATTTACTATAAAAAAATTATAAAATATGAGGAAAAATGAAAAAAAAAAACACTTTTTCTAACTTTGACCCCCAAAATCTGTTACATATCTACAACCACCAAAAAACACCCATGCTAAATAGTTTCTAAATTTTGTCCTGAGTTTAGAAATACCCAATGTTTACATGTTCTTTGCTTTTTGTGCAAGTTATAGGGCCATAAATACAAGTAGCACTTTGCTATTTCCAAACCACTTTTTTCCAAAATTAGCGCTAGTTACATTAGAACACTAATATCTTTCAGGAATCCCTGAATATCCCTTGACATGTATATATTTTTTTTTAGTAGACATCCCAAAGTATTGATCTAGGCCAATTTTGGTATATTTCATACCACCATTTCACCGCCAAATGCGATCAAATACAAAAAATCGTTCACTTTTTCACAAATTTTTTCACAAACTTTCGGTTTCTCACTAAAATTATTTACAAACAACTTGTGCAATTATGGAATAATTGGTTGTAAATTCTTCTCTGAGATCCCCTTTGTTCAGAAATAGCAGACATATATGGCTTTGGTGTTGCTTTTTGGTAATTAGAAGGCCGCTAAATGCCACTGCGCACCACAAGTGTATTATGCCCAGCAGTTAAGGGGTTAATTAGGGAGCTTTTAGGGAGCTTGCAGGGTTAATTTTAGCTTTAGTGTAGAGATCAGCCTCCCACCTGACACATCCCACCCCCTGATCCCTCCCAAACAGCTCCCTTCCCTCCCCCACCCCACAATTGTCCCCGCCATCTTAAGTACTGGCAGAAAGTCTGCCAGTACTAAAATAAAAGGGTTTTTTAAAAAAAAATAAAAAAATTTTTTAGCATATTTACATATGCTACTGTGTAGGATCCCCCTTAGCAACCAACCTCCCTGATACCCCCCAAAACCGCTCTCTAACCCTCCCCTCTGCCTTATTGGGGGCCATCTTGGGTATTGGCAGCTGTCTGCCAGTACCAAGTTTGCAAAAAAAAGTGCTTTTTTTTGTTTGTTTGGTTTTTTTCTGTAGTGTAGCTTCCCCCCCCCTACACAGACAAACCCCCACCTTGCTGATCGTTTTTTTTTTTTTAACATTTTTTATTATAGCATTTTCTGTAGCGTAGCGGTTCCCACCCGCTCCCTCCCCGTGCATGCGCCCGCGCGCGCACGTCCGTGCGCACCTCCAGCCATCCCCACCCACGATCCCGCCCCCCTCCACATCACCAGGGCCATCGATGGCCGCCACCCGCCTCCCGGTCCGGCTCCCACCCACCAACGCAGTGAGCCACCGATCTCCGGTGCAGAGAGGGCCACAGAGTGGCTCTCTCTGCACCGGATGGCTTAAAAAGGTTATTGCAGGAAGCCTCCATATCGAGGCATCACTGCAATAACCGGAAAGCAGCTGGAAGCGAGCAGGATCGCTTCCAGCTGCTTTCCACACTGAGGACGTGCAGGGTACGTCCTCAGGCATTAACTGCCTTTTTTTTGAGGACGTACCCTGCACGTCCTCAGTCGTTAAGGGGTTAAATAACTTTTTAATTTACTTCTGTTATTTAATTTGCTTTATTTTCTTGGTGTTCTTTGTTGAAAAACATACCTAGGTAGGCTCAAGAGCAGCAATGCATTACTGGGAGCTAGTTTCTTATTGGTGGCTGCACATATATGCCTCTTGTTATTGGCTCTTGTGTTCAGCTAGACCCCAGTAATGCATTGCTGCTCCTTCATCAAAGAATACTAAAAGAATGACGCACATTTAATAATAGAAGTAAATATGAAAGTGGTTTAAAATTGCATGCTCTATCTAAATCCCAAATTAAAAATTTTGGATTTCATGTCCCTTTTTAACACAGAATCTTCTTCCTTTTTTGTTTGCTGCATTCCAGACAGCAGGTCATGTATAATAT
Source organism: Bombina bombina (assembly GCF_027579735.1). Lineage (NCBI taxonomy): Eukaryota > Metazoa > Chordata > Amphibia > Anura > Bombinatoridae > Bombina > Bombina bombina. Next base: position 79,313,431 of record NC_069502.1, read on the forward strand.
TCTCATTATTTTTTTGTGAGAAAGTGGCTTTATATCTGATTATTTTGCGTTTATTCTTTTTTTTCCTTATCAGTCACATTACTTTCCTGTGAGTCTTTCTAATTTTTTCCCTCATTATTTAAATTCTTTAGGGAGTTCTGTCTCCTTTTATTTTGTTAATGTGTTTGCAGGACAGCATGATGGACCCTGCTCTGCCAGCTATCACACTGTCATCTGTCCCCTGTAAGTCCACTTATTCGGAGGTGTCCTTCCTCTTACCTGACGTTCACCCCTCAGCATTGCTGGCACGCATCTGCCCATTTCCTCACAATCAAAGGATCTCTTGGAGGCTCATCTACCACCATTGGCTAGGCCGCAGCCTTCCTTCCACTGTGGGGTCCTATGCGCCATCTTGGGACTCCTACAGAGTGGGTTGGATGGTGGTAGACTTGTGAGGTATACTTCTTCTGTTTTTGCTGATTAACATTTTCTTATATATTTTTACCTAAACATTAACCCCTTGCTTATTGAGAGAGAGAGCATTTCCCTACATTACTATCATTTGAGGGGTGTTGACTGTGCATTCCCCCCCACCCCTTTAGGCTCTATTTATATTGCTTGGGGATCTGTGTGTATACATTGCAGCCTGGTTAATTGTATGTTTAGCTCATCCCCTCATTAATCCTCCTAGCATAGGAGGCAATTATTTATTAAGTATCAATAACATTGAAGGGGCTTAAAGTCATACTAATTTTAAGGAGTAACTTTTTAAAGGGACACTGAACCCAAATTTTTTCTTGTGTGACTCAGATAGAGCATTCAATTTTAAGAAACTTTCTAATTTACTACTATTATCAATTTTTCTTCATTCTCTTGCTATCTTTATTTGAAAAAGAAGGCATCTAAGCTAAGGAGCCAACCAATTTTTGGTTCAGACCATGGACAGCACTTGTTTATTGGTGGGTGAATTTTTCCACCAATCAGCAAGAAGAACCCTGGTTGTTCACCAAAAATGGGCCGGCATCTAAACTTACATTCTTCTTTTTTGAAATCAAAAATACCAAGAGAATGAAGAAAATTTGATTATAGGAGTAAATTAGAAAGTTGCTTAAAATTGCATGCTCTATTTGAATCAGGAAAAAGTTGCTTAAAATTGCATGCTCTATTTGAATCAGGAAAGAAAACAATTTGGGTTCAGTGTCCCTTTAATTACATTTATTCAATACAAAACAAAAACTCATTCTGCCTTTGCTAAGGCTCACACTGACCTTGTGGTTTGTTCTAGAAAACTTCATCCTACAGTAAGAGATTCTAATTTCTCCATCTTGGAGTCTGACCCCTCAGACCCAATAAACTCCATTGTAAATCCCACTCATGCCAAGCCCACCATAAGGGTAAGAAACCCTACCGCAAGCAGTTGAACCTTCCCCTGGGTAGTACCAATAGCGGTGATAGATACTCCACAGAAGGGCCAGATAATAAGTGTATCCCTATTTAACGCTCCCGCTCAAGCTTTTTGCGCTCATATTATGAGTTGTAAGTAAACTGTTTTTCTCTTGTTAAGTGTATCCAGTCCACGGATCATCCATTACTTGTGGGATATTCTCCTTCCCAACAGGAAGTTGCAAGAGGATCACCCACAGCAGAGCTGCTATATAGCTCCTCCCCTCACTGCCATACCCAGTCATTCTCTTGCAACTCTCAACTAAGATGGAGGTCGTAAGAGGACTGTGGTGTTTTATACTTAGTTTATTTCTTCAATCAAAAGTTTGTTATTTTTAAATGGTACCGGAGTGTACTGTTTATCTCAGGCAGTATTTAGAAGAAGAATCTGCCTGAGTTTTCTATGATCTTAGCAGAAGTAACTAAGATCCTTTGCTGTTCTCACATATTCTGAGGAGTGAGGTAACTTCAGAGGGGGAATAGCGTGCAGGTTTTCCTGTAATAAGGTATGTGCAGTTAAAATATTTTTCTAGGGATGGAATTTGCTAGAAAATGCTGCTGATACCGAAGTAATGTAAGTAAAGCCTTAAATGCAGTGATAGCGACTGGTATCAGGCTTATTAATAGAGATACATACTCTTATAAAAGTGTATTTTAAAAGGTGCTCGGACAAAATTCCGACGGACAAAATGCCGAAGCACATTCGTCCGTCAGACATATGTCCGAGATACACTGCTTCCGACTGCACGCCGAACAGCACAATCACGCAATCACGTAATTGCGTAATTGTCATCAGTAAAAAAGCGGAAAATTTAAATATATATTGTGTCTACTGAGGTAAAAAAACAACACAAACACTTAAATAAATAAATTAAAAAAAAACATCAAATTAAAAAAATGGATTTCATAAAGACGTGTAAAGGAGGAAGAAAAATGTTATATGAAGGTTATGCATACATTGTAGACAAAAAAAGAAAATGTAACATATTGGAAATGTGAAAAAAAAGGTTTTTGTGGAGGAAGGCTAAAAACCATTAATGATATAATTGAAAAAGAGGCATCAAATCATTCACATCCACCTAATGCAGCAAGAATTTTATCTATGAAAACAATTGAAAAAATAAAAGAAGTTGCTAAAAATTCAGAAGAAGTAACATCAAGCATAATACAAAATTGCACATCTAATTTCCCCCTTGAAGCAGCAGGAGCTCTACCTAAAAAAGAAACTCTTGCCAGAATGGTACGTCGACATCGAACAACACCAAATGGAAACATTTTAAATGATGATTTAAGAAAAACAACCAGAGGAGAAGATTTCATCATGTACGAAAATTAAAATTTAATCATTCTGTCTACTAAAAAAAATGTAGATCTTCTTTCAAAAAAACAACACTGGCTCTGTGACGGAACATTTGACTCAGCTCCTTTAGGTTTTCAGTTGTATACAATACATGTTTTAATAGAAGATAACCATACCATACCATTAGTATACTGCATATCAAAAAATAAAAATCAGGAAAATTATAATTTAATTTTTAGTATTATAAAAGAAAAAAATCCAGATATCAATCCTATATCAATTACTGTAGATTTTGAAAGAGCAGCAATAAATTGCATGACAATTTTTTTACAAAATACAATAATTTATGGATGCTTTTTCCATTTTTCCCAATGCCTGTGGAGAAAAATACAATCTTTGGGCTTAAAAATATGGTATAATAATGAAAAAAATGCTCTGATCATAAAATGCTTAGAAGCATTAGCATTTGTGCCAGTGGAAGATGTAGTTGAAACATTTAATGACTTTGTAAAATCAATAGAAAAACAAAACAGTAACATTTTATCTGAATTTTTAAATTATTTTGAAAAAACCTGGATTGGCAAACTACAACAAGGTACAAGAAGAAAACCTACTTTCGATATTACGATGTGGAACACTTTTGAAAGAACAAAACTAGGGTTTCCTAGAACAAACAACTCTCTAGAAGGATGGCACAGAGCATTTGACCAACGAATGTCTATAACCCACCCAAGCATTTGCAGACTAGTTTCAAAAATAAGAAAAGAACAAGCAGAATGGGAGTTTAACAATTGAAAAAATTGATTCTGGAGTTGAACTGAGAAAACCAAAAAAAAATATGAAATCATAAACAACAGGATAATGAAAGTTTTAGAAAAATACAGTGAATACTCAAGATTAGACTTTTTAAAGGCAATAGCACATAATATATAAGATTTACTTAAATAAATCAAGATACATTCGGCCGAGGGCAGATACGATCCAAAATTTTCTGTTACAATCAGTGACTCGGGCGCCGCAACCGCCTCTGGGAACCTATCCATGGGTCCCTACCCTCACGATGTACTTTTAACACATAATATAATTATTATAATTATAATATTATATATTATAATTAATATGTTATATATAAATTGATTTAATTGTCTTTTGTCAGTCCACTATTAAAAATGTTATAAATGTTATATATAAGTTGATTTAAATGTCTTTTGTCAGTCCACTATTAAAAATGTTATAAAACCATGATTTTTAAGCTTCATTCCCACCCAGCAGCCGGATAAATGTCTTTCGGAATATTGTCCGTCGGACAAATGTCAGTCGGACAAGCGTCAGTCGGATAACAGTACGGCCACGATTTTAAAATGTTTGCTGACATGTTTAATCGTTTTTTACATATGTTTGGTGATAAAACTTATTGGGGCCTAGTTTTTTCCACATGGCTGGCTTGAATTTTGCCTAGAAACAGTTCCCTAAGGCTTCCCACTGTTGTACTATGAGTGGGAGGGGCCTATTTTAGCGCTTTTTTTCGCAGCAAAAATTACAGACACAGACATCCAGCTTCTTCCTGCATGATCCAGGACTTCTCTGAAGGGCTCAAAAGGCTTCAAAAGTCGTATTGAGGGAGGTAAAAAGCCACAGTAGAGCTGTGGCAGTTGTTGTGACTGTTTAAAAAGCATCCATTTGAAAGTGGGTGCAATGCTCTGCTAACTTATTACATACACTGTAAAAATTTTGTTAGTGTAACTGCATTTTTTCACTGTTATTTCAAAATTTGGGAAAATTTGTGTTTCTTAAAGGCGCAGTAACGTTTTTTATATTGCTTGTAAACTTGTTTTAAAGTGTTTTCCAAGCTTGCTAATCTCATTGCTAGTCTGTTTAAACATGTCTGACACAGAGGAACCTACTTGTTCATTATGTTTGAAAGCCATGGTGGAGCCCCATAGGAGAATGTGTACTAAATGTATTGATTTCACCTTAAACAGTAAAGATCAGTCTTTATCTATAAAATAATTATCACCAGAGGGTTCTATCGAGGGGGAAGTTATGCCAACTAACTCTCCCCACGTGTCAGACCCTTCGCTTCCTGCTCAGGGGACGCACGCTAATATGGCGCCAATTACATCAGGGACGCCCATAGCGATTACCTTGCAGGACATGGCTGCAATCATGAATAATACCCTGTCAGAGGTATTATCTAGATTGCCTGAATTAAGAGGCAAGCGCGATAGCTCTGGGGTTAGGAGAGATACAGAGTGCGCAAATGCTGTTAGAGCCATGTCTGATACTGCGTCACAATATGCAGAACATGAGGACGGATAGCTTCAGTCTGTGGGTGACATCTCTGACTCGGGGAAACCTGATTCAGAGATTTCTAATTTTAAATTTAAGCTTGAGAACCTCCGTGTATTGCTTGGGGAGGTATTAGCTGCTCTGAATGACTGTAACACAGTTGCAATTCCAGAGAAATTGTGTAGGCTGGATAGATACTATGTGGTGCCGGTGTGTACTGACGTTTTTCCTATACCTAAAAGGCTTACAGAAATTATTAGCAAGGAGTGGGATAGACCCGGTGTGCCCTTTTCCCCACCTCCTATATTTAGAAAAATGTTTCCAATAGACGCCACTACACGGGACTTATGGCAGACGGTCCCTAAGGTGGAGGGAGCAGTTTCTACTTTAGCAAAGCGTACCACTATCCCGGTTGAGGACAGTTGTGCTTTTTCAGATCCAATGGATAAAAAATTGGAGGGTTACCTTAAGAAAATGTTTATTCAACAAGGTTTTATTTTACAGCCCCTTGCATGCATTGCGCCTGTCACTGCTTCGGCGGCATTCTGGTTTGAGGCCCTGGAAGAGACCATCCAGACAGCTCCATTGTATGAAATTATTGACAAGCTTAGAATGCTAAGCTAGCTAACTCATTTGTTTCTGATGCCATTGTTCATTTGACTAAACTAACGGCTAAGAATTCCGGATTCGCCATCCAGGTGCGTAGGGCGCTATGGCTTAAATCCTGGTCAGCTGACGTGACTTCAAAGTCTAAATTACTCAACAGTCCTTTCAAGGGGCAGACCTTATTTGGGCCTGGCTTGAAGGAAATTATTGCTGACATTACTGGAGGCAAGGGTCATACCCTTCCTCAGGACAGGGCCAAATCAAAGGCCAAACAGTCTAATTTTCGTGCCTTTCGAAATTTCAAGGCAGGAGCAGCATCAACTTCCTCCGCTTCAAATCAAGAGGGAACTGTTGCTCATTCCAGACAGGCCTGGAAACCTAACCAGTCCTGGAACAAGGGCAAGCAGGCCAGAAAGCCTGCTGCTGCCCCCAAGACAGCATGAAGGAACGGCCCCCTATCTGGAAACGGATCTAGTGGGGGGCAGACTTTCTATCATCGCCCAGGCGTGGGCAAGAGATGTTCAGGATCCCTGGGTGTTGGAGATCATATCTCAGGGATATCTTCTGGACTTCAAAGCTTCTCCTCCACAAGGGAGATTTCATCTTTCAAGGTTATCAGCAAACCAGATAAAGAAAGAGGCATTCCTAAGCTGTGTGCAAGACCTCCTAGTAATGGGAGTGATCCATCCAGTTCCGCGGACGGAACAGGGACAGGGATTTTATTCAAATCTGTTTGTGGTTCCCAAGAAAGAGGGAACCTTCAGACCAGTCTTGGATCTAAAGATCTTAAAAAAATTCCTCAGAGTTCCATCATTCAAAATGGAAACTATTTGGACCATCCTACCCATGATCCAAGAGGGTCAGTACATGACTACAGTGGACTTAAAGGATGCCTACCTTCACATACCGATTCACAAAGACCATCATCGGTTCTTAAGGTTTGCCTTTCTAGACAGGCTGTAAGGGATCCTGTATCTTTAACTGCCTACAAATCTTATTGGTTACTCCCCCTTTAAATTGCCTAAGCAACTAAGCAGCATTGCTTAGTTATTCTAATTGTTCCCACTGTGAACACCTGAGAACCAAGCCACACTTCCTAACACATGAGAAGGATCTCATCTCTACCACGGACATTTCACTATTTACAGCTGGATAATTTAAACCGGACTCAACTAAATTTTGACACTCATTCCAACACTACAAAGTGTAGTTCAAATACCTGGCATTTACTGCTCATTTTCAAAGGTAAAACATCTACAAGTTGTTAAAAGCTGTTTACCTTCTAATCCTTTCATTTTCAGTCTGGACTACATTTCCCAGAAGCCTCTACCACATGATTGCAGTTACTTCCGGTTTGACGATCTGCAGCAGCTCAAGCTGATCTCTCTCACTTACAGACAGGAATGGATTCCTAACTCCCAGTTCACTGAATTAAGGTACTTGAACTGTAAGAGCTTCATTAACTTTACACTACAAAACCCCATCAAGATTAATCAGTTATCCTGTACAAATTCTAATATATATAACAGGGAATAGTTAATCTGAACTAGTTATTCAACCTTGATTCTTTTCTCTATTATAACATACTTGTATTAACTCTTGATTGTCCAGTTTCTCTATAACCAGATAAGTTCTATTGGGTTATTTAATTCAAAATCATTCTATATTATACTCACCACTAAATCTGTGATTACTTTATTATATTGAGTAATTGAATTCTGTGGTGGAACAAAACTATTTTTCTTTATATACTGTTGTGGTTTCCTTAAAGAGATATTGCATAATACTCCTGTTTATTTACAAAGCTGACTACTTAATAAAGTTCCTCCTTTAATATCTGTAAATTGAGTTCCTTAAAGGTCCAGCCTTACATAATAACTAAGCCTTTTAAAAAAAAATGGAACCAACAGATATACCCCAAATTGTGTATAATCTTTCACAGAAAGTGGATCAGTTAACACAAGCTGTCCACGACGTTCAGATTGAAAATCAATCCCTAAGATCTATAATAAGGGATTCTATATCACTCAGATCGCCATCACATGACACCAGCCCTGAGCCACAAGTTATGTTACCAGAACCATTCACAGGTAACCGAAAACTTTATCGGCAATTTAAAAACTCCTGCAATCTTCTCTTCCAATTAAAACCTAGAACCTACCCAACAGAGAGGGTAAAAGTTTTAAGTGTTATATCCTTTCTAAAAGGTGAACCCCGTTCATGGGCAGATAATTTATGCGAATCTGAGGATCCCCTCCTGGGGTCACTTGATGAATTTTTTGAAGCCCTTGATGATTTGTATCAAGACAAGGACGTACAACTCACAGCTGAATCCTCAATGAGAAGTTTGAAGCAAGGCAAAAGGCCTGTTGAGGATTACGTGGCTGATTTCAAGTTGTACGCATCCGATTCTCAATGGAGCCAAGTAGCTCTCCGAAACCAATTCAGACTTGGATTGGCTGACAGTTTAAAGGATTCATCAGACCATCAACCTCCCCTGCAGGAGCCGGCATATTTTTCGTCCGAAATAAAGATTCCACTATCAGACCCATCATAGATTACAGACAACTTAATAAGGTTACAATTAAAAACCGTTATCCTCTACCGCTGATACCGGAGCTCATCGAGAGGTTATCCGAAGCCAAAATTTACACCAAATTGGACTTACGCGGTGCGTATAACCTTATCAGAATCAAAGAGGGTCATGAGTGGCTCACTGCATTTAGAACCAGGTACGGGTTATACGAGTACCTGGTTATGCCTTTTGGATTGTGCAATGCACCTGCCACATTTCAGCACTTTATAAATGAAGTATTCCACGACTTACTAGACACTACCGTTGTTATTTATCTTGATGACATTTTAATTTATTCCCAATCTTATGATGATCACATCAGACATGTAAAAGAGGTTCTCCTGAGGTTGCGCAAGCATAAACTCTACGCCAAACCAGAAAAATGTCTATTTCACACTGACAGAGTAACTTTCCTTGGTTACGAGATATCACCTACCGGTATTGAAATGCAAAAAGAAAAAGTGGAAGCAGTTTCCACATGGGAGACACCAAAAACCAGAAAAGACCTTCAAAGATTCCTTGGTTTTTCGAATTATTACAGAAAATTCATAAAAAACTTCTCCAGGATTGCAAGACCATTAACAAGATTAACCAGTGTTTCAATTCCTTTCCATTGGACAACAGAGGCAGAAACCGCTTTTTGTAAGCTAAAAACTCTCTTCACTACCGCTCCTATATTGAAATATCCAAACCCTTCCCACTGCTACATATTAGAGGTCGATTCCTCAGATTTTGCGATTGGAGCTGTTTTGTCTCAACAAGAAAATCCTAACAGTCCCATTCATCCTATCTCATTTTATTCAAAAGTAATGTCACCAGCTGAAAGAAACTATCCAATCGGAGAGAAAGAACTTTTAGCGATCAAACAATCATTAGAATACTGGAGACATCTTTTAGAAGGCACAACTTATCCAATTAAAATTTACACTGATCATAAGAATTTACAATTCCTACAAAACAACAAAACACTATCCTCTAGACAAGTCCGTTGGAGCCTTTATTTTTCTCGTTTTTCCTTTAATATTATCTACAGACCCGCTAACAAAAATGGGAAGGCTGATGCTCTCTCCAGATTGCCCGAAAAACCTGACAGACTTGATATACCATCAGATATCATACCCAAAGACCGATTCATTGGCCTCACCAATACATTACTTTCTGAGATAAAAAAACATACCAGAGAAGACACAACTCAAGTTCATCCTGATCTCAAGATGAGTTCAGGAATTTATTATCATGAAGGAAAAATGTACATACCTACTACATTGAGATCAACACTTCTACAGATGTACCACGATTCACCCCTTTCAGGACACCCTGGTACCCAACGTACCTTAGAACTACTCAAAAGGACTTTTTGGTGGCCGAAGATGAGAGATACTGTACATCAATATATCCAAACTTGTATGACATGTTGCGTTTCCAAACCCGAAAGAAAACCCCCATACGGTCTACTCATGTCCTTACCAATACCCACAAAACCGTGGCAACACTTATCGATGGATTTCATCGTAGATTTACCTCCATCTAAGAATCGGACCACTATATTCGTTATTGTGGACATTTTCACAAAGATGGCTAATTTTCTACCGTTTCACAAGCTTCCTACCTCATCTGAAACAGCCAAATTATTCCTTAATAACATAGTTAAACTTCATGGTATTCCATCCATCCTCACAACAGACCGAGGAACCCAATTTACCTCTCAATTTTGGTCAAAATTGTGTGAACTTACTCAGATTGACCATAGATTCACCACCTCATTCCACCCACAAACTAATGGCCAGGCAGAGCGAGTTAACCAGTGGTTAGAGCAATACATAAGCTGTTTCTGTTCCTATCATCAAAACGACTGGTTAGACTTCTTATCTATGGCAGAATTCGCATATAACAATTCTGTCAATGCTTCTACAAAGGTCTCTCCATTCTATGCCAATTATGGGTATCATCCGAATTTCCTATTGGATTCTACTGATGATCTCAATTTTCCCCTCGTTGATGATCTACACAATTCTCTAATTGACAACTTTAACTTCCTCCATGAGAACATCAAACAAGCACAATCTGTACAAAAGAAACATTATGATCTACGTAGGAGGGAACCTCCACTTTACTCCATTGGAGATAAAGTTTGGCTGTCAACAAAGAACTTGAAGCTACAAATTCCAAGCAAAAAATTGGCAAGTCTCTTCCTTGGACCTTTCCGTATCAGTAAGGTTGTAAATCAGAATGCTGTCACTCTTGACCTCCCGGCTAGCCTTCGAATCCACCCTACGTTTCACGTCTCTCTTTTAAAGCCTTATACGGCACAAAGAGTTAAAGATGTTCTCCTTCCACCTCCCTCAATTCTACCTGATCCCAATGAGTTTGAGGTTCAAAGCATTCTAGATTCACGATTATGTCATGGGTCCTTACAGTACCTGGTTCGCTGGAAGAATTTTTCATCGGATGATGACTCTTGGGAACCGGCTGCAAATATCAATGCCCCCCGGCTGATTTCTGTCTTCCATCGCCGGCACCCGGATAGACCTCGTCCTGTAGCTGTGGAACAGCTCCCTTGAAGGGGGGGTACTGTAAGGGATCCTGTATCTTTAACTGCCTACAAATCTTATTGGTTACTCCCCCTTTAAATTGCCTAAGCAACTAAGCAGCATTGCTTAGTTATTCTAATTGTTCCCACTGTGAACACCTGAGAACCAAGCCACACTTCCTAACACATGAGAAGGATCTCATCTCTACCACGGACATTTCACTATTTACAGCTGGATAATTTAAACCGGACTCAACTAAATTTTGACACTCATTCCAACACTACAAAGTGTAGTTCAAATACCTGGCATTTACTGCTCATTTTCAAAGGTAAAACATCTACAAGTTGTTAAAAGCTGTTTACCTTCTAATCCTTTCATTTTCAGTCTGGACTACATTTCCCAGAAGCCTCTACCACATGATTGCAGTTACTTCCGGTTTGACGATCTGCAGCAGCTCAAGCTGATCTCTCTCACTTACAGACAGGAATGGATTCCTAACTCCCAGTTCACTGAATTAAGGTACTTGAACTGTAAGAGCTTCATTAACTTTACACTACAAAACCCCATCAAGATTAATCAGTTATCCTGTACAAATTCTAATATATATAACAGGGAATAGTTAATCTGAACTAGTTATTCAACCTTGATTCTTTTCTCTATTATAACATACTTGTATTAACTCTTGATTGTCCAGTTTCTCTATAACCAGATAAGTTCTATTGGGTTATTTAATTCAAAATCATTCTATATTATACTCACCACTAAATCTGTGACTACTTTATTATATTGAGTAATTGAATTCTGTGGTGGAACAAAACTATTTTTCTTTATATACTGTTGTGGTTTCCTTAAAGAGATATTGCATAATACTCCTGTTTATTTACAAAGCTGACTACTTAATAAAGTTCCTCCTTTAATATCTGTAAATTGAGTTCCTTAAAGGTCCAGCCTTACACAGGCATTACCAATTTGTAGATCTTCCCTTCGGGTTGGCCACTGCCCCGAGAATTTTTACAAAGGTTCTGGGCTCACTTCTGGCAGTTCTAAGACCGCGAGGCATAGCGGTGGCTCCGTATCTAGACGACATCCTGATACAGGCGTCAAGCTTTCAAATTGCCAAGTCTCATACAGAGATAGTTCTGGCATTTCTGAGGTCGCATGGGTGGAAAGTGAACGTGGAAAAGAGTTCTCTATCACCACTCACAAGAGTCTCCTTCCTAGGGACTCTTATAGATTCTGTAGAGATGAAAATTTACCTGACGGAGTCCAGGTTATAAAAACTTCTAAATGCTTGCCGTGTCCTTCATTCCATTCCACGCCCGTCAGTGGCTCAGTGCATGGAAGTAATCAGCTTAATGGTAGCGGCAATGGACATAGTGCCATTTGCGCACCTGCATCTCAGACCGCTGCAATTATGCATGCTAAGTCAGTGGAATGGGGATTACTCAGATTTGTCCCCTCTACTAAATCTGGATCAAGAGACCAGAGATTCTCTTCTCTGGTGGCTTTCTCGGGTCCATCTGTCCAAGGGTATGACCTTTCGCAGGCCAGATTGGACGATTGTAACAACAGATGCCAGCCTTCTAGGTTGGGGCGAAGTCTGGAACTCCCTGAAGGCTCAGGGATCGTGGACTCAGGAGGAGAAACTCCTCCCAATAAATATTCTGGAGTTAAGAGCAATATTCAATGCTCTTCTAGCTTGGCCTCAGTTAGCAACACTGAGGTTAATCAGATTTCAGTCGGACAACATCATGACTGTGGCTTACATCAACCATCAAGGGGGAACCATGAGTTCCCTAGCGATGTTAGAAGTCTCAAAGATAATTCGCTGGGCAGAGTCTCACTCTTGCCACCTGTCAGCAATCCACATCCCAGGCGTAGAGAACTGGGAGGCGGATTTTCTAAGTCGTCAGACTTTTCATCCGGGGGAGTGGGAACTCCATCCGGAGGTGTTTGCTCAACTGGTCCATCATTGGGGCAAACCAGAACTGGATCTCATGGCATCTCGCCAGAACGCCAAGCTTCCTTGTTACGGATCCAGGTCTAGGGACCCGGAAGCAACGCTGATAGATGCTCTAGCAGCTCCTTGGTTCTTCAACCTGGCCTATGTGTTTCCACCGTTTCCTCTGCTCCCTCGACTGATTGCCAAAATCAAACAGGAGAGAGCATCAGTGATTCTGATAGCGCCTGCGTGGCCACGCAGGACCTGGTATGCAGACCTAGTGGACATGTCATCTCTTCCACCATGGACTCTGCCTCTGAGGCAGGACCTTCTAATACAAGGTCCTTTCAATCATCCAAATCTAATTTCTCTGAGACTGACTGCATGGAGATTGAACGCTTGATTCTATCAAGGCGTGGCTTCTCCGAGTCAGTCATTGATACCTTAATACAGGCTCGGAAGCCTGTCACCAGGAAAATCTACCATAAGATATGGCGTAAATATCTTTATTGGTGTGAATCCAAGAGTTACTCATGGAGTAAGGTTAGGATTCCTAGGATATTGTCCTTTCTCCAAGAGGGTTTGGACAAAGGCTTATTAGCTAGTTCTTTAAAAGGACAGATCTCTGCTCTGTCTATTCTTTTGCACAAGCGTCTGGCAGAAGTTCCAGACGTCCAGGCATTTTGTCAGGCTTTGGTTAGGATTAAGCCTGTGTTTAAAACTGTTGCTCCCCCGTGGAGCTTAAACTTGGTTCTTAAAGTTCTTCAGGGAGTTCCGTTTGAACCCCTTCATTCCATTGATATTAAACTTTTATCTTGGAAAGTTCTGTTTTTGATGGCTATTTCCTCGGCTCGAAGAGTCTCTGAGTTATCTGCCTTACATTGTGATTCTCCTTATCTGATTTTTCATTCAGACAAGGTAGTTCTGCGTACCAAACCTGGGTTTTTACCTAAGGTGGTTTCTAACAGGAATATCAATCAAAAGATTGTTGTTCCATCATTGTGTCCTAATCCTTCTTCAAAGAAGGAACGTCTTTTGCATAATCTGGACGTGGTCCGTGCCTTGAAGTTTTACTTACAGGCTACTAAAGATTTTCCTCAAACATCTACCCTGTTTGTCGTTTACTCTGGACAGAGGAGAGGTCAAAAAGCTTCGGCAACCTCTCTCTCCTTTTGGCTTCGGAGCATAATACGCTTAGCCTATGAGACTGCTGGACAGCAGCCCCCTGAAAGGATTACAGCTCATTCTACTAGAGCTGTGGCTTCCACCTGTGCCTTTAAAAATGAGGCCTCTGTTGTACAGATTTACAAGGCTGCGACTTGGTCTTCGCTTCATACTTTTTCAAAATTTTACAAATTTGACACTTTTGCTTCTTCGGAGGCTGTTTTTGGGATAAAGGTTCTACAGGCAGTGGTTCCTTTCGTTTAAGTTCCTGCCTTGTCCCTCCCATCATCCGTGTACTTTAGCTTTGGTATTGGTATCCCACAAGTAATGGATGATCCGTGGACTGGATACACTTAACAAGAGAAAACATAATTTATGCTTACCTGATAAATTTATTTCTCTTGTAGTGTATCCAGTCCATGGCCCGCCCTGTCCTTTTAAGGCAGGTCTAAATTTTAATTAAACTACAGTCACCACTGCACCCTATGGTTTCTCCTTTCTCGTCTTGTTTCGGTCGAATGACTGGATATGGCAGTGAGGGGAGGAGCTATATAGCAGCTCTGCTGTGGGTGATCCTCTTGCAACTTCCTGTTGGGAAGGAGAATATCCCACAAGTAATGGATGATCCGTGGACTGGATACACTACAAGAGAAATAAATTTATCAGGTAAGCATAAATTATGTTTTGCTCACATGCTAACCCGACATGTGTAAAAAGTCAAATTAGATAACCTATTCCCCCATTAAAGTTAATGGAGCAAAAAAAGGTGCGCAAACCAGATCCAATTATTCTCAAATGCATTAAAGAGACACTGAACATAATTTTTTTCTTTCATGATTCAGATAGAGCATGCAATTTTAAACAATTTTCTAATTTACTCCTATTATCTATTTTACTTTATTCTCTTGCTATCTTTATTTGAAAAAGAAGGCATCTAAGCTAAGGAGCCAGCATTTTTTTGCTTCAGTCCCATGGACAGCACTTATTTATTGGTGCTGTCCAATCAGCAAGGACAGCCCAAATTGTTCACCAAAAATGGGCTGGCATCTAAACTTACATTCTTGCTTTTCAAATAAACATACCAAGAGGATGAAGAAAATTTGATAATAGGAGTAAATTAGAAAGTTGATTTAAATTGCATGCTCTATCTAAATCACGAAAGAAAAAAATTGGGTTCAGTGTCCCTTTAACCCGATGACAAAATATGAATATTTCACATTCCAATGTTCTTCACATAGTAGAATATGTTCTATTTATTCTTAAAGGGATATGAAACCCAAAATATTTTTTTCACAATTCAGAAAGAGAATACAATTTTAAACAACTTTAAAGTTTACTTCCATTGTCTAAACTGATTTATTCTCTTGGTATCCTTTGTTGAAGAACAGCAATGAACATAGGGGAGTCATTAACACGAGACACATATGTGCAGCTACCAATCAGCAGCTCCTGAACCTATCTGGGTATTCTTTTCAACAAAGGATATCAAGAGAAAACAAAACAAATTAGGTAATATAACACCTAGATTTAGAGTTCTGCGTTAGCCGTCAAAAGCATCGTTAAGGGGTCCTAACGCTGCTTTTGGCCGCCCGCTGGTATTTAGAGTCAGGCAGGAATGGGTCTACCGCTCACTTTCAAGCCGCGACTTTTCCATACCGCAGATCCCCTTACGCCAATTGCGTATCCTAACTTTTCAATGGGATCTTCCTAACGCTGGTATTTAGAGTCTTGGCTGAAGTGAGCGGTAAAACCTCTACTGACAAGGTTCCAGCCGCAAAAAAAAGTCAGTAGTTAAGAGCTTTATGGGCTAACGCCGGTTTATAAAGCTCTTAACTACAGTGCTCTAAAGTACACTAACACCCATAAACTACCTATGTACCCCTAAACCGAGGCCCCCCACATCGCCGGCACTATAATAAATATTTTAACCCCTAATCTGCCGACCAGACACCGCCGCCACCTACATTATCCCTATGAACCCCTAATCTGCTGCCCCTAACATCGCCGACACCTACATAATATTTCTTAACCCCTAATCTGCCCCCCCCAACGTCGCCGCTACCTAACTACACTTATTAACCCCTAATCTGCCGACCGGACCTCGCCACCACTATAATAAATGTATTAACCCCTAAACCGCCGCACTCCCGCCTCGCAAACACTATAATAAATAGTATTAACCCCTAATCTGCCCTCCCTAACATCGCCGCCACTTACCTACAATTATTAACCCCTAATCTCCCGCCCGCAACGTCACCGCTACTATAATAAAGTTATTAACCCCTAAAGCTAAGTCTAACCCTAACACCCCCCTAAATTAAATATAATTTTAATCTAACAAAATAAATTAAATCTTATTAACTACAGTATTCCTATTTAAAACTAAATACTTACCTGTAAAATAAACCCTAATATAGCTACAATATAACGAATAATTATATTGTAGCTATTTTAGGATTTATATTTATTTTACAGGCAACTTAATTAACTATTATTATTATTATTAACTATTTAATAGCTATTTAATAGCTACCTAGTTAAAATAATTACAAAATTACCTGTAAAATAAATCCTAACCTAAGATACGATTACATCTAACACTACACTATCAATAAATTAATTAAATAAATTACCTACAATTACATACAATTAAATAAACTAAACTAAATCACAAAAAACCCCCCCACTAAATTACAAAAAATAAAAAAAGATTACAAGAATATTAGGCTAATTACACGTACTCTAAGCCCCCTAATAAAATAAAAAAGCCCCCAAAATAATAATAAAGGTCCCTACCCTATTCTAAATTAAAAAGTAACCAGCTCTTTTACCAGCCCTTAAAAGGGCTTTTTGCGGGGCATGCCCCTAAGTAATCAGCTCTTTTGCCTGTAAAATAAATACAACCCCCAACATTAAAACCCACCACCCACATACCCCTACTCTAACCCAAACCCCCTTAAATAAACCAAACTCTACCCCCCTGAAGATCTCCCTACCTTGAGTCGTGTTCACCCAGCCGGGCACCGATGGACCAAAAGAGGACATCCGGAGCAGCAGAAGTCTTCATCCTATCCGGGCAGAAGAGGACATCTGGACCGGCAGACATCTTCATCCAAGCGGTATCTTCTATCTTCATCCATCCGGAGCGGAGCCATCTTCTTCCAGCCGACCCGGATCCATCCTCTTCAACCGACACCTACTCGCCGAATGAAGGTTCCTTTAAATGACGTCATCCAAGATGGCGTCCCTCAAATTCCGATTGGCTGATAGGATTCTATCAGCCAATCGGAATTAAGGTAGGAAAAATCTGATTGAAAAATCTGATTCAAGTTCAATCCGATTGGCTGATCCAATCAGATTGAGCTTGCATTCTATTGGCTGATCGGAACAACTGATGCTTATGAACAATGTTTGAGCAGAAATATTCTGGTGGCTTCTCCATATTGAATCCTGGAATGAGAGAACAATTTTGTCTTGGCCCTGGATTTTGTGTCTTCCAATGACAATCTCCTTGAGTGGGGCACTACTTTTGGTTCTTCCATGACAGGAGGTTCATGGAGCTACACATAAATTGTTTAGAGTTATTGGCTGGCTCCTTCACGGTTTGTTACTTTACAAAGCAGGTCAGGAATAGTTGTGTTTTCCTCAGGATGGACAGCAGTCCAATAAATCAATCAATCACGGGGGTGGTTGGTTAGAGACTGTCAGATCTTACTATAAATCTTAACTAATTATTTTAAGATTGCATTATTTCAATCATTATTTCAATCAAGAGATTTTATGCTGCTTCCTTCAGTTTTTCTAGTGGATCCTGCAGCCAGGTTTTCATGGGTTCATTGCTTGTACCAATGCTTTACATTGGGCTTCTAAGGGATTTTAATCTCTTCACAGACCACTCTCTGCCCTATTAAGTGGCTTATGCCTCTAGCCAGTATTGATCTTCCTTTTGGTGCTTATTTGCTGCACAAGACTGTAGATTCTAAGTACATACAGAAAGAGAAGCAGTCTGCCAGTAACATACAACTCAGTTGCTTGTTCTATGGCACAGTTACCACCTGGGAGTTGGTTTTTTTTTTAGCCCAATTGTTCTTTTTACAAAAGAAAACTTTCCTGAAGTATAAAAGTCTAATCCCGCCTAACAAGGTCAGTCCAGCCCTGAAATACCATGCAATTCTCCTCTGAACAAGGGAAATGGTCCAATTGTGTTTTTCTCAGAGGAGAAGTTTCCTGCAGCATATTAGTCTGATGTGTTCAGCTAGCTGTGTGAAACATTGATGCTTTTTTTATTAAAAAAAAAAAAAAAAGGATACCAAGAGAATGAAGCAAATGTATAATATAAAGTAATATGGAAAGATATTTAATACTGTATGCACTATAAGAATCATTTAAGAAAAATGTTGGTTTTTATGTCCCTTTAAGCCTCTTAATATACTTGAAAGCTTCTATCATATCACCTTGTTCCTCTCTCTTCTCTAAACTATGCATATTTTGGTCACTGAAAACTTTCCTGGTAAGTTAAATTTTTTAGACCATGTTTGAATGTAAGGAAAAACTATCAGGAAGTGCATGATTATCTGCAGAGTCCTTAGACACTATTACTCACTAGCTGAGATGGACATCTCTGACAAGTTGGTTTATTTGGCACAGAAATATCCAATTTTCAAAAAACAAACAGTTGTAATACATTTTGAAACATTCTCTTTTAGACAGAACAGATACAATGTTTGAGAATCATGTTCGTTTAATGTCCCTTCCGCTGATTTATACAAT
This sequence comes from Bombina bombina, assembly GCF_027579735.1. Classification (NCBI taxonomy): domain Eukaryota; kingdom Metazoa; phylum Chordata; class Amphibia; order Anura; family Bombinatoridae; genus Bombina; species Bombina bombina. The sequence goes on from NC_069502.1 coordinate 79,332,030, forward strand.
TCCTCTTTAATCGCATTTGGATCATTTAAGCAACAAACAGGAATAGACTACACTAAATCTGACTAGTAGAAGCCACAGATTATATGTTCCTGTCTCCTGATATGACACATATTCAGCAACGCTGTGCTGGAACACTAGCCTCCCTCCCTTCTGTGTTGGCTCTGCTAGTGCTGATATGTATATCACAGACAGAATGCGTGCTCTACTTGCAGGTGACGTGTTTCATTTCATTCTCACGCCACTGGTGCATCCGAGACAGCTGTCACCTTCATTCAATATAAGGAGGTCTGACAGCATATAATCATTTGTGCCATCGGTCCCAAGGATGTGACACCAGTAGTAACTTAAATGTCAAAAAATTGTCTTTTGAATAAATAGAACTATCTGAGCTTGTGTATATCTGTGTACAAGTATGCAAAGTGCAGATATTGGCTGCGGTTAGTGTGTAGAATTTTTAAAAAATCCAATCTATGGTATATTTAGGTTCTCTGTTGCCCTAGGCACAGATAATTCACTCCACCCATTTTATGCCCCATATTGTACTTCAAATAGAGAACACACAGAATATAAATTACTTTTTTACAAATGATTAATCCTTTATTAACTCCTTCCTAGCAGGTATGCACAAAGCAGTTAATAGACCCATTCATACTTGAGATGTACATAAATATGAGGTACATCGTAGGGACATTACAGTCAGATAAAGCATGCAATTAAAGGGACAGTCTAGGCCAAAATAAACTTTCATGATTCAGATAGAGCATGTCATTTTAAACAATTTTCCAATTTACTTTTATCACCAATTTTGCTTTGTTCTCTTGGTATTCTTAGTTGAAAGCTTAACCTAGGAGGTTCATATGCTAATTTCTTAGACCTTGAAGCCCACCTCTTTCAGATTGCATTTTAACTGTTTTTTACCACTAGAGGGTGTTAGTTCACATATTTCATATAGATAACACTGTGCTCGTGCACGAGAAGTTATCTGGGAGCAGGCACTGAATGGCTAGACTGCAAGTCTGTCAAAAGAACTGAGAAAAGAGGCAGTTTGCAGAGGCATAGATACAAGATAGTCACAGAGGTTAAAAACATAATTTATGTAAGAACTTACCTGATAAATTCATTTCTTTCATATTAGCAAGAGTCCATGAGCTAGTGACGTATGGGATATACATTCCTACCAGGAGGGGCAAAGTTTCCCAAACCTTAAAATGCCTATAAATACACCCCTCACCACACCCACAATTCAGTTTAACGAATAGCCAAGAAGTGGGGTGATAAGAAAAAAGTGCGAAAGCATATAAAATAAGGAATTGGAATAATTGTGCTTTATACAAAAAAATCATAACCACCACAAAAAAGGGCGGGCCTCATGGACTCTTGCTAATATGAAAGAAATGAATTTATCAGGTAAGTTCTTACATAAATTATGTTTTCTTTCATGTAATTAGCAAGAGTCCATGAGCTAGTGACGTATGGGATAATGACTACCCAAGATGTGGATCTTTCCACACAAGAGTCACTAGAGAGGGAGGGATAAAATAAAGACAGCCAATTCCTGCTGAAAATAATCCACACCCAAAATAAAGTTTAATGAAAAACATAAGCAGAAGATTCAAACTGAAAACGCTGCCTGAAGTACTTTTCTACCAAAAACTGCTTCAGAAGAAGAAAATACAACAAAATGGTAGAATTTGGTAAAAGTATGCAAAGAGAACCAAGTTGCCACTTTGCAAATCTGATCAACCGAAGCTTCATTCCTAAACGCCCAGGAAGTAGAAACTGACCTAGTAGAATGAGCTGTAATCCTATGAGGCGGAGTCTTACCCAACTCAATATAGGCAAGATGAAATAAAGATTTCAACCAAGATGCCAAAGAAATGGCAGAAGTTTTCTGGCCTTTCTAAAACCGGAAAAGATAACAAATAAATCAGAAGTCTTTCGGAAAGACTTAGTAGCTTCAACATAATATTTCAAAGCTCTAATAACATCCAAAGAATGCAACGATTTCTCCTTAGAATTCTTAGGATTAGGACATAATGAAAGAACCACAATGTCTCTACTAATGTTGTTGGAATTCACAACTTAGGTAAAAATTCAAAAGAAGTTCGCAACACCGCCTTATCCTGATGAAAAATCAGAAAAGGAGACTCACAAGAAAGAGCAGATAATTCAGAAACTCTTCTGGCAGAAGAGATGACCAAAAGGAACAAAACTTTCCAAGAAAGTAATTTAATATCCAATGAATGCATAGGTTCAAATGGAGGAGCTTGAAGAGCCCCCAGAACCAAATTCAAACTCCAAGGAGGAGAAATTGACTTAATGACAGGCTTTATACGAACCAAAGCTTGTACAAAACAATGAATATCAGGAAGAATAGCAATCTTTCTGTGAAAAAGAACAGAAAGAGCAGAGATTTGACCTTTCAAGGAACTTGCGGACAAACCCTTATCTAAACCATCCTGAAGAAATTGTAATATTCTCGGTATTCTAAAAGAATGCTAAGAAAAATGATGAGAAAGACACCAAGAAATATAAGTCTTCCAGACTCTATAATATATCTCTCTGGATACAGATTTACGAGCCTGTAACATAGTATTAATCACAGAGTCAGAGAAACCTCTTTGACCAAGAATCAAGCGTTCAATCTCCATACCTTTAAATTTAAGGATTTCAGATCCTGATGGAAAAAAGGACCTTGAGACAAAAGGTCTGGTCTTAACGGAAGAGTCCACGGTTGGCAAGAGGCCATCCGGACAAGATCCGCATACCAAAACCTGTGAGGCCATGCCGGAGCTACCAGCAGAACAAACGAGCATTCCTTCAGAATCTTGGAGATTACTCTTGGAAGAAGAACTAGAGGCGGAAAGATATAGGCAGGATGATACTTCCAAGGAAGTGAAAATGCATCCACTGCCTCCGCCTGAGGATCCCGGGATCTGGACAGATACCTGGGAAGTTTCTTGTTTAGATGAGAAGCCATCAGATCTATTTCTGGAAGTTCCCCCATTTGAACAATCTGAAGAAATACCTCTGGGTGAAGAGACCATTCGCCCGGATGCAACGTTTGGCGACTGAGATAATCCGCTTTCCAATTGTCCATACCTGGGATATAAACCGCAGAGATTAGACAGGAGCTGGATTCCGCCCAAACCAAAATTCGAGATACTTCTTTCATAGCCAGAGGACTGTGAGTCCTTGATGATTGATGTATGCCACAGTTGTGACATTGTCTTATCTGAAAACAAATGAACAACTCTCTCTTCGGAAGAGGCCAAAACTGAAGAGCTCTGAAAATTGCACGGAGTTCCAAAATATTGATCGGAAATCTCACCTCCTGAGATTCCCAAACCCCTTGTGCCGTCAGATACCCCCACACAGCTCCCCAACCTGTAAAACTAGCATCTGTTGAGATTATAGTCCAGGTCGGAAGAACAAAGAAGCCCCCTGAACTAAACGATGGTGATCTGTCCACCATGTCAGAGAGTGTCGTAAAATCGGTTTAAAGATATTAATTGAGATATCTTTGAGTAATCCCTGCACCATTGGTTCAGCATACAGAGCTGAAGAGGTCGCATGTGAAAACGAGCAAAGGAGATCGCATTTGATGCGGCAGTCCTAAGACCCAACCAGGGCCGGATTTACATCTCAGGTGCCTGTAGGCACAAAAACCTGAAGCGCCCCCCCCCCCCCCCCCCCGCGGGCCCCCCTCACAAAAAAAAGCACAGTATTACCGGTACTTTTAAATCTGTGCAAAAAAATAAAAACTCTCTAAATTACTTGACATATTTTTACAATCAGCAAACCCTTTCACAAATAAACTGGCTGAGCGTGGCATCACATGACGTGGGCACCCCCCTACCCCAACTCCGCAAAAGAAGTGTAGTGTAGACGGTCCCTTTAAGTAATAAAATGTAAATTTTCCATTGTCCTCTAAAAGTATTGATTTTACAGATAAGATAAGATAAGGAAGCAAGTGTGTGTACACAAAGTGATAACACAATGATATATATTACCTGCTATATATATATATATACACGCATAAACACACACATCATATAAACACACACATACATAAACACACACACACATATACCCCCCACACACACATATAAACTCACACACATATAACACACAAACAAAAAAATACACACACACACAAAAATACACACACATACACAAAAAAATACACACACAAAAATACACACACACACATATATATATACACATACACACACATATATATATATATATATATATATATATACACACACATACAGCAAAAAGAAATATAAATAAAATTACACATTTTAATAACTCAACATGCTCTCTAATATTATCTACATTGGTTACACAAACTAATGCTGCCTAAATGAGTTCACATATATTTATATATTTTTTGTCACCAAAATAAAACCCCAAAACTGTCTGGCTGTTCATTTAACATACACAGTAGCACTTATAAAATCACAGTCTCTCCTCAGGGAACAACATATACAAAAAAGCAAGCCTGCTCTGAGTAGTCTGAGGCTGGGGAATGGGGATAAGAATAGGAGATTTGTTGTGGTCAATCATATACGCAGCACACAGAAGTTCTGAGTTTTAAGATAACATAAATAACAGACCTGGCAAATCTCAGCTGCATCTGTCACCCTTTCAGGACCTCATTTACTGTCATTCCTCCTGCCTATAAATTAGCTGTCCTGAGTGTGCTGCCTCACTGATGGCACCGCGTGGGGGAAAAGAGAAGGGGAGGGGAAAGTTTTTTGTTAGGCATATTTAGTTTAAAGGAGCAGTGCTGTCAGACTGTGGTAGTTCTGTTCCTGTTTTCTTTAAATTTTACAGCAGATGATCTGTGCTGTGCTGCACTCCAATTTCCCCACCCATAAAGGCTCAAAAGCATTAAAATTGTTTTAGAGAGCACCCCTTAGAAGTTCTAAAGGGCATTCTCTATTTTGCTCCCGGTCTATGTAGCAGCCTTAAGAAAAATAATAGGCAGGTGATAATAGGCAGCTGCACAAAAAATTAAGCTAGAAGCACGTGTGAGTTTGCCTACCACCTCCTTGTAGCCAGTCTGATCCCCTGCTGTTGTGGCCCAACGGCCTTGCAAGTCACTAACTGTTGCCGGTGTGACAGTTATTTTTTTCAGCATCTGTAACTATTCTGGTGGCTGTAAATGCAAGTTTATATAATCTTACAAGTTATATTTACTGGGCATATAATAAATGATTGTCTTACACTATTGCAGGGCTGATCAGTCTTCCCGCTCTCTTCCTCTGACTGTCCTTCACTGCCGATGACTTGCTCCTCCCTCTTCCTCTCCTGACATGTTCCTGGTGCTGTGACTGCTTAGGAACATGACGGGGGCTGAAGAACTGGAGGGTTTCCAGCAGTAAAATGTATTAAAAAATAAAGTCAGTAACTCTTTCTACAGGCAGGCGCCCCTCACTGCATTGCGCCTGTAGGCACATGCCTACTGTGCCTAATGGGAAATCCGGCCCTGGACCCAACATTTCCATGCATAAGGCTACCAAAGGGAATGATTGTGACTGAAGGTTTTGACAAGCTGATATCAATGTTAAACTTCTCTTGTCTGACAAGGACAGAGTCATAGACACTGAATTTATCTAGAAACCTAAAAAGGTTACCCTTGTCTGAGGAATCAATGAACTGATTGGTAAATTGATCCTCCAACCATGAACTTGAAGAAACAACACAAGTCGATTCGTATGAGATTCTACGAAAATGAGAAGACTGAGCAAGTACCAAGATATCGTCCAAATAAGGAAATACCAAAACCCTATTCTCTGATTACAGAAAGAAGGGCACCGAGAACCTTTGAAAAAAATTCTTGGAACTGAGGCTAGGCCAAACGGTAGAGCCACAAAACTGGTAATGCTTGTCTAAAAAGAGAATCTCAGACACTAAAAGTGATCTGGATGAATCGGAATATGCAGATACACATCCTGTAAATCTATTGTAGACATATAATGCCCTTGCTAAACAAAAGGCAGGATAGTCCTACAGTAACCATCTTGAATGTTGGTATCCTAACATAACGATTCAATAATGATAGATCCAGAACTGGTCTGAAGGAATTGACCTTCTTTGGTACAATGAAGAGATAAAATAAAACCCCAGCCCCTGTTCCAGAACTGGAACTGGCATAAATACTCCAGCCAACTCTAGATCTGAAACACATTTCAGAAATGCTGAGCCTTGCTGTGTTAACTGGGACACGGGAAAGAAAAGAATCTCTTAGCAGGAGGCCTTAACTTGAAGCCAATTCTGTACCTTTCTGAAACAATGTTTCTGAAACCAGAGATTAAGAACGGAATTGATCCAAATTTCTTTGAAGAAAACGTAATCTGCCCCATACCAGCTGAGCTGGAATAAGGGCCGCACCTTCATAGGTACTTAGGAGCTGGCTATAGGTTTCTATAAGGCTCGGATATATTCCAAACTGGAAATAGTTTCCAAACTGATACCGCTCCTGAGGATGAAGGATCAGGCTTTTGTTCCTTGTTGTGAGGAAAGGAACGAAATGAATATTTACCCTGGAAAGAAAGGGAAAGCAAAGTTGACTTAGAAGACATGTCAGCATTCCAAGTTTAATCCATAAAGCTTTTCTAGCTAAAATAGCTAGAGACATATACCTGACATCAACTCTAATGATATCAAAAGATGGTATCACCAATAAAATTATTAGCATGTTATAGAATAATAATAATGCTATAAAATTATGATCTGTTACTTGTTGCGCTAAAGCTTCTAACCAAAAAGTTGAAGCTGCAGCAACATCCGCTAAAAATATAGCAGGTCTAAGAAGATTACCTGAACATAAGTAAGCTTTTCTTAGAAAGGATTCAATTTTCCTATCTAAAGGATCCTTAAATGAAGTACTATCTGCCATAGGAATAGTAGTACATTAGCAGGAGTAGAGACAGCCCCATAACCTTAGGGATTTTTTGTCCCAAAAAACTCTAATCTGTCAGATGGCACAGGATATAATTTGCTTAAACGTCTAGAAGGAGTAAATAAATTACCCAAATTATTCCATTCCCTGGAAATTACTTCAGAAATAGCATCAGGGAGATAAAACACTTCTGGAATAACTACAGGAGATCTAAAAACCTTATTTAAACGTTTACATTTAGTATCAAGAGGACCAGAATCCTCTATTTCTAATGCAAATAACACTTCTTTAAGTAAAGAACGAATAAATTCCATCTTGAACAAATACAAAGATTTATCAGCATCAACCTCTGAGACAGAAACCTCTGAACCAGAAGAACCATTATCAGTATCAGAATGATGATGTTCATTTAAAAATTCATCTGAAAAAAAGAGAAGTTTTAAAAGACTTTTATGTATACTAGAAGGAGAAATAACAGACATAGCCTTCTTAATGGATTTAAAATAAATAAAATCTCTTATGTTATCAGGAACACTCTGAAAATTAGATGTTGACGGAACAGCAACAGGTAATGTAACAGTACTAAAGGAAATTTTATCTGCATTAATAAGTTTGACATGACATGCAATACAAATAACAGCTGGAGAAACAGATACCAAAAGTTTATAGCAGACTTAGCTTGGTAGCTCCAGCACTGTGCAGTGATTTTCCTGTAGTAACTTCTGACTCAGTTGCAACGTGGAACATCTTGCAATATGTAAAAGAAAAAAACAACATATAAAGCAAAATTGATCAAATTCCTTAAATGACAGTTTCAGGAATGGGAAAAAAATGCCAGTGAACAAGCTTCTAGCAACCAGAAGCAATAAATAATGAGACTTAAATAATGTGGAGACAAAAATGACGCCCATATTTTTTAGCGCCAAAAAAGACGCCCACATTATTTGGCGCCTAAATGCTTTTGGCGCCAAAAATGACGCCACATCCGGAACGCCGACATTTTTGGCGCAAAATAACGTCAAAGAATGACGCAACTTCCGGCGACACGTATGACGCCGGAAACGGAAATAGAATTTTTGCGCCAAAAAAGTCCGCGCCAAGAATGATGCAATAAAATGAAGCATTTTCAGCCCCCGCGAGCCTAACAGCCCACAGGGAAAAAGTCAAATTTTAAGATAAAATATGTTAAATTAAAATGCATTATCCCAAATATGAAACTGACTGTCTGAAAATAAGGAAAGTTGAACATTCTGAGTCAAGGCAAATAAATGTTTGAATACATATATTTAGAACTTTATAAACAAAGTGCCCAACCATAGCTAGGAGTGTCACAGAAAATAAGACTTACTTACCCCAGGACACTCATCTACATATAGCAGATAGCCAAACCAGTACTGAAACGAGAATCAGCAGAGGTAATGGTATATATAAGAGTATATCGTCGATCTGAAAAGGGAGGTAAGAGATGAATCTCTACGACCGATAACAGAGAACCTATGAAATAGACCCCTTAGAAGGAGATCACTGCATTCAAATAGGCAATACTCTCCTCACATCCCTCTGACATTCACTGCACGCTGAGAGGAAAACCGGGCTCCAACTTGCTGCGGAGCGCATATCAACGTAGAATCTAGCACAAACTTACTTCACCACCTCCATCGGAGGCAAAGTTTGTAAAACTGAATTGTGGGTGTGGTGAGGGGTGTATTTATAGGCATTTTAAGGTTTGGGAAACTTTGCCCCTCCTGGTAGGAATGTATATCCCATACGTCACTAGCTCATGGACTCTTGCTAATTACATGAAAGAAAGTATATTATTATAACTGTGTTAGTTATGCAAAACTGGGAAATGGGTAATAAAGGGATTATCTATCTTTTAAAACAATAAAAATTCCGGTGTAGACTGTCCCTTTAATATGAAACAAGAAAAAAAAACAGGCACAAATCGCCAAATCCTGAATTCCAAAATCATACTATTTTTCCCTGCCTGTAAGTCACAATCGTGGCTTTGTTTTTTGTGTTCTAAAATAGTCTTTATTTATTTAAAACAAACTTTTCTGATTACAGTACTGTACTTTCTTTTTGAGGATACCATGTATTATAAATTATGTCAAACTACCCTTATCTAAATGACATAAGATATTTTGTTTACAGTTTACACTTGGTTCCATCCCCTCTCCAAACTGTCCCATTTTATTAAAGATGCTAATATTCCAAATTCCAAACTATTTAAAAATCCAACCCTTTCCTGTCCCAAGCGGTTTGTATAAAGGGTTTTCTACATGTATATCATATCTATCTATCTATCTATCTATCTATCTATCTATCTATCTATCTATCTACACACACACACATATAAGTAGAAGTTATTTTGGCTGGGCTACAGCAGTGGGATAGAGAACCCACACAAACAAATATTTTATGCATAGAACCCCCTTTTAAATAAATATAATAACTACTCCAGGACTAATGCTCACTAGCTGTTAGGGACAACTCCATTTAATGCATTGTGGACATTTTATATTTATTTATATTTAACACATGCTTTAAACAGGGTTTACAGTCATCTAGGTTTGTCAGTTCGATGGTATTTTATCAACAGGCTGGTATGTTTAAGGTTCAAGTCAATGTAGAAAATAAATAATAAATATAGAGTAAAGGTCTTATCACGGTGAAACTTCTAAGTTTGTTGGAATCTAATTATAAACATTGATAAATATGTTCAAACAGCTTTAGTTTTTGAGTTATGCTGTATAATTATTAAAATGTATTCTAATGAGCATGGCCGGTGGCAACCTACAATCATCCTGCATATAGAAGCTCCACTGACCCTGCTGCCATCTCAACAACTCTCTGCCTTACAAATGTCCCAAATTTTAGAATGGAAACCAGGGACTACTTAGCCCTGCTCAAAACTGTCTGTCAACCAACAGCACTTCCAAACCCATCTATATCACACCCTACCCTCACCATCTGACCAGCTGTGATTTGCCCTTCTGTCATGACTCCACCCATAGGTCTCTATGCCTCATGCTAAAGCACCATACCAAGCATCATAAATTATTATAGTCAAATCTTATTTCAAACCATAAGGACTTGATATTTTTAATTTGTGGATCCAGAAACCTTCAAGGTTTACTATGATGACCAGTGGTGGTTAGACTTGGTGTAGGACATCGGCAAGGAAAACAGATGTTTTTCTAAAACCTGGAGCAAGAACATCATTCAAGATATCTACTCTGGACAAAGCCTGGGTTGTCATGAACAATGTTCTCAAAAAACTGACACCTACTGAGTTGACTACTACCGCCGTAAGCTCCCACCACACTTTCGAGAGGAAATCTCACATCTTCTGATCAAACATGTAGCTTAAAATTGTGGTGTGTCAGTTATTAACACAATTAGTGTAAAATACTGTTCATTTTTATTATTTGTTATGCTTATCTTACCAGATTATTGCAGTTAATTTGTGGATCCAGAAACCTTCAAGTTTACTTGAAGCTCCCTATATATCAACACCTCAATGCGTTCTAGCTATCCTTTCAATACCCCCTACTGTACAACAGTCTGTTCTACCAATATATGTATCACTTAAATAAGCACCTACTCAACATCAAAAAAGTTAAAATCAATTTAATTGATTAATATATTATTATGTGTCATTTATAGTAAATATTACACATTTCCCCACCTTCTGTTTTAAGTGCTGTACAATGTACATATATACATTTATATAAGTCCTAACATTGCTCATAAAGTTGTCAAGCCTTGGAATAACAGAAATGTAATGTGTGATGATTATAAACACACATTGGCATGGTCACTAATGAGTGATTAACTGGATGTTGTTGAGTAGATGGGAGGGTGTACTTTTATTGGTGTATCCCAAAATTGTAAAATGTTTTAACAAAATGTACACTTGATGAAAGGAGCTGTGATTCATGGGAGATTGCATACCAGGTACAATTCGACCTTAATAATGAACATATTGAACATGACATCAAATTACATAAGGGGGGCCTCAGGAGAAACAACAATGCGCATATAATGTTCGTGGGATATTTCTTTATCAGACCAATCCTAGCCAGTAGTTTAGTTTTCCCGGTGTCAAGTGCAAAGTTAAAGAAAAACCCAAGAACTAAATTTAACAGTAAAGGAATGAGGCAGTGGTGTAGGTTTTAGGCCTTTTTTAAACTTAATATTTTTTTGGGTCAGTGTGTAAAATATTTTTGTTTTGTTTTTTTCATAACAATTAAAAAAAAATGGGCTAGCAAAACACTTGCATACAGGTGGGTTGAATTGCATGCATCTCATACCATTCTCTCCCTGAAGAAGGGAGAGAAAATAAGGGGAGGGGAAAAGTGAGGGAAAGCAAAGCAGGAAGGGAGGGAGAGAGAGAACAGAAAAGTGTGAGGGAAAGAAAGGAGTGATAGAAGGAAGCAAGTGAGGGAGTTGAGAGAAAGAAGGGAGGGAGGCAAAAAAGGAAGGGAGTTGAGGGAGGGAGTGAGTTGAGGGAGGAAGGGTGGGAGAAAGGGAAAGAAGGGAGAGAGGAAGGGAGGGAAAGAAGAATACACTTTGAAACCATCACTGCCCTTTACATGCAACAACATACATAAATTACCATTATTCAAGTAATGAAACTTTTTAAGTGTCCGTTTACTATTTACTCCATGGGTTCATGAATGCAGAGAAAGCTAGCTATTAGTAGCTAACATACATTAGCGCTGAGAGTTTATGATTAGACATCACAAGCTGATCTAAGCAGTGCACAGATGCATACAGTCTGTTAGCTGCTAAGACCTGCAATAAGCACTGTGCTCGCAGACCCACCACAGCTGATAAGGGGAGGCAGCATATCGGCACAAGGTCTTCTCCTCCAGCCTCACCTTGTAAGCATATCCCCGGTCAAGTTTCTCACCAAGAACGCTTCCACTACAAAAATGCTCTAAATGAAGCAACGGTTTAAAGGAGCATTGCCTGTAAAGAGTGATCTTAATCAGCGCACGTACCTTGTCTTCTCTGTAAAAGCCTGCACTTTATTGCTCACTATACTGTCTGCTGGCTTTTAGAGAGAGGATAGGACAGATGTGCTGCCCCTCTCAAATCTGCTGCCTTAGGCACCGGCCTTGTTGTCCTAGGCCATAATACGCCCCTGGAATGAGGTAGTACAGGCACAGCTGCAAACGGGTAGTTCAGACCTCAGAGAAATAAGAGGCAAGGCAAAGAAGTAAGCCACAGGGCAATGAAGGAGGCAACAGAAGAAAGCCAAAATATTCAGAGCACCAAGGGGTTTAAATAAAATATAAGGTCTCTAGGCAGAGAAGGGTTAAGCAAAAGGTAGTCAGACCAATCTTTCAGAGTGTCAAAGGGTTAAGCAGTAGAGTAATCACTGAGGCAGAGGTAGAGATGGGAAGGCCTGGAAACATTGGGAAAAAATGTTTTTTTCACGTTTTTTTTCAAAGATTTTATGGAAAAAAAATATGGAGTGTGGAATATGATCTTTTATGACATGGTATTGACATGGTATTTAAACTATATAACATGAAGACCTTAATGAAATACTTCTGAGACTTTATGTAAAGTCTCAAATCATTACAAGTTCTCTCAGCTGAACACAAGCAAGTCCTGGAATACAATGCAAGTACACTGTAATTCTCAATGCAATTCTCAAATAAGAGAAATATGCATTTCTGCCTCTAGGGGGCACTGCAGGGGAAAGGCTTTAGTTTATTTTGCTTGTGGGCTCCATCTTGTACCTCCTACAGTGGGTGATTGTTGGTTTACAGTAGATGATAGTTTCTGTCCTCTCAGGCCTTAATTGACAGGTAAGAGGTTAAATTTGTCTGACAAATTAGTTTATCGTTATAACCTTTATCTAAATTATTCCTGTTAATGTTCTCCCCCATTGCATCATAATGTTTACCTATAGTTTTGCCAGTAAATTGTTTTTTTTCCCTCTCCTCTCAGTAAAATGGTGAGACCAACATCTAGAGTTTGCAAACATTTTCACAGTGCAATTTCTGCAATTTGCAAATACTGTGAGAATAAATATTGTTTTCTAAATGCTACAAGGATGACAAAACACATCCTTGCATGCCAGAGATGCCCTAAAGACATTAAAAAATACTTTATGGAATTAAATGACGAGGACTATAATGAAAGTGCAAGTAGCTTTTCACTCCAAAGTTCTTCTGTATCATCACAAAGTGTTTCTTCACCAGCAGCATCTTTAAGTAAGGAAGTGTTACAAATCACTGAAAATCAGGAGAAATTTGATCAAGCTCTTGCAAGAGCAATATATGCTTCTGGATCAGCATTATCAATAACTGAAAATGCAAATTGGCAGGAAGCTTTTAAATTAATATGACCATAATCAGACATTCCTTGAGGAAGACTCTTTTAGAGTCAGAATATGAGCGCGTGATGGAATCTGTAGAAGGAAAAATCTCTTGCAGTACAAATGTTTGGGGAGAAGGAATCATCAACTTTGTGATAACAACTCAACCAGTCTTTTATAGACGCATCGAAACTGGAGAGATCAGACATACTGCAGAGTATATCAGCAGTGAAATATATGCAGTTTTAGAGAAAATTGAGAGTGGTAAAGTATTTGCTTTGCTGACTGACAATGCAAGTTATATGAAAGCTGCATGGGAAATCATATTGGACAAGTATTCACATATTTCTGCAATAGGATGTGCATCTCATGCAGCTGTCCATTTGACTGTATTACAAAACAATCTGCACACTTAGGACTTGATGCTGAAAAAGTACTTTCAAATGTTGCAGAATATAGAACACATCTTCAGGGATTTGGGCCAGGAATGCAATCTGGGATTCTGTAAAACATATCCCTCGTGCAACCTGGTGGCAAGGTCTCTGCACAACACAACCTCTGACACCTCTTGCATCTCGCTTACTGCAGATTCCTGCATCTTTTGCTGCATGTAAAAACATTAGGGGGTCGATCCGATATAAATCGTCGCCCGCAAAAGCCGGCGACGCCAATATTTGCGCGGGTTTGGTATCACATATACGGCGTAACCTAGAAGTTACGCCCGTATATTTCTGCCGTCGCCCGCAGTTTTTTGGGCCATAGGCAGGTATACCAAACCCGCGCAGTTTGGTATCCAATATGCAGCGTAAGGACTTACGTGGCGAAAATGGAGAAAACTTACTCCATTTTCACCTCGCCACAAAAAGCAGCCGTAAGAAGCCTTACGCTGACTATTGGAGCCCCGTAACTCCCTAAACTAACTAGAAAATAAACCTAACACCTAACGCATGCGCAATGTCTATCTCCCTGTCAACCGCAATCTGCTAAAATAAACCTAACACCTAACGCATGCGCAATGTCTATCTCCCTGTCAACCGAGATTTCCCCCCCCCCCCCCGAAATCCCTAATAAAGTTATTACCCCCTAAACCGCCGCTCCCGGACCCCGCCGCCATCTACATAAACTAACCCCCTACTGTGAGCCTCTAAAACCGCCGCCATCTATCTTATCTATCCCCTAATCTGACCCCTTACACCGCCGCCACCTATATAAAAATTATTAACCCCTAATCTAATCCCCCTATACCGCCGCCAGCTATATTAATATTATTAACCCCTAATGTAAGCCCCTTACACCGCCGCCATCTCTATTAAAATGATTAACCCCTAATTTAATCTACCTACCCCGCCGCCAGCTATATTATCTATATTAACCCTAAGTATATTATAGTTAATATAGGTATTACATTATATATATTAACTATATTAACTCTAATTATATTAGGGTTAATATAGTTAATATAGTTACTATAGTATTTATATTAACTATATTAACTCTATCTAACCCTAACACCCCTAACTAAATTTATATTAAATTAATCTAATTCATTTATAAACTAAAATATTCCTATTTAAATCTAAATACTTACCTATAAAATAAACCCTAAAATAGCTACAATATAATTAATAAATACATTATAGCTATGTTAGGGTTAATATTTATTTTACAGGTAAATTGTTAATTATTTTAACTAGGTATAATAGATATTAAATAGTTATTAACTATTTAATATCTACCTAGTTAAAATAATTACCCAATTACCTGTAAAATAAATCCTAACCTAAGTTACAAATACACCTACACTATCAATAAATTTAATAAACTACAAACATCTATCTAAAAATACAATTAAATTAACTAAACTAAATTACAAAAAATAAAAAAAAGATTACAAGATATTTAAGCTAATTACACCTATTCTAAGCCCCCTAATAAAATAATAAACCCCCAAAATAAAAAAAATTCCCTGCCCTATTCTAAATTCAACAAATTTCAAAGCTCTTTACCTTACCAGCCCTTAAAAGGGCCTTTTGTGGGGCATGCCCCAAATAATTCAGCTCTTTTGCATACAACAAATACAATACCCCCCCCCCATTACAACCCACCACCCACATACCCCTATTCTAAACCCACCCAAACCCCCCTTAAAAAGCCTAACACTACACCCCTGAAGATCTCCCTACCTTGTCTTCACCACACCGGGCCGAACTCCTGATCCGATCCGGGCGATGTCTTCCTCCAAGCGGCAGCAAAGTCTTCATTCTTCCGGCGGCATCTTCAATCTTCTTTCTTCGCTCCGCCGCCGCGGAGCATCCATCCCGGCCGACTGCTGAACTTGGAATGAGGTACCTTTAAATGACGTCATCCAAGATGGCGTCCGCCGAATTCCGATTGGCTGATAGGATTCTATCAGCCAATCGGAATTAAGTTAAAAAAATCTGATTGGCTGATTGAATCAGCCAATCAGATTCAAGTTCAATCCGATTGGCTGATCCAATCAGCCAATCAGATTGAGCTCGCATTCTATTGGCTGATCGGAACAGCCAATAGAATGCAAGCTCAATCTGATTGGCTGATTGGATCAGCCAATCGGATTGAACTTGAATCTGATTGGCTGATTCAATCAGCCAATCAGATTTTTTTAACTTAATTCCGATTGGCTGATAGAATCCTATCAGCCAATCGGAATTCGGCGGACGCCATCTTGGATGACGTCATTTAAAGGTACCTCATTCCAAGTTCAGCAGTCGGCCGGGATGGATGCTCCGCGGCGGCGGAGCGAAGAAAGAAGATTGAAGATGCCGCCGGAAGAATGAAGACTTTGCTGCCGCTTGGAGGAAGACGTCGCCGGAGGAAGAATTCTTCTTTGCCGCTTGGAGGAAGACATCGCCCGGATCGGATCAGGAGTTCGGCCCGGTGTGGTGAAGACAAGGTAGGGAGATCTTCAGGGGGGTAGTGTTAGGCTTTTTTAAGGGGGGTTTGGGTGGGTTTAGAATAGGGGTATGTGGGTGGTGGGTTGTAATGGGGGGGGGGTATTGTATTTGTTGTATGCAAAAGAGCTGAATTATTTGGGGCATGCCCCACAAAAGGCCCTTTTAAGGGCTGGTAAGGTAAAGAGCTTTGAAATTTGTTGAATTTAGAATAGGGCAGGGAATTTTTTTTATTTTGGGGGTTTATTATTTTATTAGGGGGCTTAGAATAGGTGTAATTAGCTTAAATATCTTGTAATCTTTTTTTTATTTTTTGTAATTTAGTGTTTGTTTTTTTTTGTAATTTAGTTTAGTTAATTTAATTGTATTTTTAGATAGATGTTTGTAGTTTATTAAATTTATTGATAGTGTAGGTGTATTTGTAACTTAGGTTAGGATTTATTTTACAGGTAATTGGGTAATTATTTTAACTAGGTAGATATTAAATAGTTAATAACTATTTAATATCTATTATACCTAGTTAAAATAATTAACAATTTACCTGTAAAATAAATATTAACCCTAACATAGCTATAATGTAATTATTAATTATATTGTAGCTATCTTAGGGTTTATTTTATAGGTAAGTATTTAGATTTAAATAGGAATATTTTAGTTTATAAATGAATTAGATTAATTTAATATAAATTTAGTTAGGGGTGTTAGGGTTAGATAGAGTTAATATAGTTAATATAAATACTATAGTAACTATATTAACCCTAATATAATTAGAGTTAATATAGTTAATATATATAATGTAATACCTATATTAACTATAATATACTTAGGGTTAATATAGATAATATAGCTGGCGGCGGGGTAGGTAGATTAAATTAGGGGTTAATCATTTTAATAGAGATGGCGGCGGTGTAAGGGGCTTACATTAGGGGTTAATCATTTTAATATAGATGGCGGCGGTGTTAGGGGCTCACTTTAGGGGGTTATAGATATAATATAGCTGGCGGCGGGGTACGGGAGCGGCGGTTTAGGGGTTAATAACTTTATTAGGTTGCGGCGGGGTAAAGGAGCGGCGGTTTAGGGGTTAATAACCTTTTTATTGTTAGGCTAGTGAGGGGGGATAGCGGATAGAGGGTTAGACAGTGCGGGCTATGTTAGGGAGGCGTGTTAGACTTGTCGGGCTATGTTAGGGAGGCGTGTTAGACAGTGCGGGTGTTTTAAACTTTAGTTAGGTTTTATAGGCGCCGGCAGTTTCTAACGTGCCGCAAGTCACTGGCGACGCCAGAAATTTGTACTTACGCAGATTTCTGGACATCGCTGGTTTGTGAGACTTACGGCACGTTAGCATCTGACGGCGACTTATATGGGATGGCTCGAGTTGCGAGCTGAAACTGCGGGCGACGCCGGTTCCCTCGCTTGCGCCGCAAACTGCGATCGATATCGGATCGCGCCCTAGGTCTATGCTTGGTAATATTCATACCAAATCAAGAAACAAACTAACCGGTTAAAGGGTAGAAAAGCTTGTTTCAATCTGTGCAAACCTTAAGTTTTAAAAAGAAAGTTTAGTTTATTTACTGAATAAGCTGTACTTTTATTTCAAGCATAATACTTTTATATACACTGCATTTCATGTTCCCAGTGTAACAAAATGACTTTCAATTTGTAAAACTACTCCACACTACATTTTATTTTTTTTCAAATGTTCCAAAAATTTCCATTTTTTCCGTAAAAAACGGGGGGGAAAAACAGGAAAAAAAAGTTTTTTTCATTAGCTTCAAAAATTGCCGTAAATTTTACATCTCTAGGCAGAGCAGAGTACAACAGACAAAACTTAAAGGGATAGTCTACACCAGAATGTATATTGTTTTAAAAGATAGATAATCCCTTTTTTACCCATTTCCCAGTTTTGCATAACCAACACAGTTATAATAATATACTTTTAACCTCTGTGATTATCTTGTATCTAAGCCTCTGCAAACTGCCCCTTTATTTCCATCCTTTTGACAGACTTGCAGTTTAGCCAATCAGTGCCTGCTCCCAGATAACTTCACGTGCACGAGTACAGTGTTATCTATATGAAATACGTGAACTAACACCCTCTAGTGGTGAAAAACTGTTAAAATGCATTCTGAAAAGAGGTGGCCTTCAAGGTCTAAGAAATTAGCATATGAATCTAGGTTAAGCTTTCAACTAAGAATACCAAGAGAACAAAGCAAAATTGGGGATAAAAGTAAATTGGAAAATTGTTTAAAATTACATTCTCTATCTGAATCATGAAAGTTTATTTTGGCCTAGACTGTCCTTTAATACAATAGAATAAGAGCACCCAGGAGTACACACAGCACAACCTATACTAGGGCAACTGAAGACTGAAGGAGTTCACTTTAAATACGCGCAGGCTTGCGCCAAGGAGGGTGCACAGGTGTGTAAAGAAACAAGCAGAGCGGCACTCAAAGTCATTGCAATGCAACAACCTTATGCGGGCATGGCAATGGCCGGAGGAGTGGAGGCAGCAGAACTATAGAGCAGAGGCATGACTGTGCAAATCTATGTGGCTCTTCACTCATATTCTATAATTATGACTGGTCCCCGACAATACAGGCCATAGGGGCAATCCATCTCAAGTGGTCTAACATAGGTTGCTTGACCATATTTAATTTGTCTAATTTTTTGAGTGATCACCTCTAAGAGAGAGTGCAATGTTTTAACATTTCCCCTCGCTTTCCAGTTGAATATATCTGATAGGCGACCAGATAGGAACCAGAATTTTTTACAAATATAAGTCCTCTATTAGCATTCTGCTGTAAAAGTTTTAGATTCCACTGGTTACAGAGCTAGGGCTAGTAGAAATCTGGGTAAAAGCATTTTAAGATATGACAGAATGTAATATAAGCATAACAAATAATACAAATAAACAGTATTTTACACTATGTTAGGGAGCCCGTCTTTTGCACATAGATGTGGCTGTCTAAAGCACAGTTTTCACCGCTCAGTGTGGCCTTTGGATGTTTAGTGTTGCGTTGCCTAGCAATGCAATGTCAGCCTCTCTGCGCCAGCCATTCCTGATGACATCAGACGGGTCCATTTATTCTGATCAGGTCAGATCCTCGGTGCCCGTTTGTTGGATTCAGCTCTGGCTCCTTGGTGCATTGCTTTGTTCTTCTACCGGTTAAGTGCCTAACCTCTCTCCTGGATACCCTCTATACTGGAACTGCCTGTAAGTTGCTGACCTCTGCCTACCTGACTATTCTTGGACATGCCAGTAAATTTACTCACTTCTGCTTTTCTGACCACTCTCCTGAATACTCTCTGTACTGAACCAGCTTGTAAGTTGTTGACCTCTGATCCTGATCATAAGAATTGTCTCTACTTACAGACTGTAAAAAGACTGAATTCTCATTAGGCCAGGTGATTATTATTTTTCTCCAGATTCAATTTTGTATTGATCTATCTATCTATCTATCTATCTATCTATCGGGTACTTATAGAGTGTGAAGTAATCACCCGTGAGGGTCTCAAGGCACTAAGGGAAAGCAGATAAGAGGAGGGGATGGAATGGGCATTTAATCAAAGAGCCAGGTTTTGAGGTCCTTTCTGAACTTTGTAAGGGAGGTGGATTGTCTGAGGTGCAGCGGGAGGGTGTTCCATGTCTTTGCTGCTATGTGAGAGAAGGATCTTCCGCCCGCTGTGGATTTGCTGATGCGGGGGATGACTGCGAGTGCTTGGTCGGACGATCGTAGTTGTCTGGCAGGGGTGTAGAAATTTATGCGGTGGTTGATGTATTTGGGTCCGATGTTGTGTAGGGCCTTGAACGCGTGGGTAAGGAACTTGAAGGTGATTCTATTGTTGATGGGGAGCCAGTGAAGGTTCCTTAGGTGTTCGGTGATGTGGCATTGGAGAGGGATGTCGAGGATGAGTTTGGCTGAGGCGTTCTGGATACGTTGGAGTCTCTTTTGGAGCTTGATGGTGGAGCCGGCGTAGATTGCGTTGCCGTAGTCCAACCAGCTGCTGACAAGGGCGTGAGTGACTGTTATCCTGGTTTCGGTAGGGATTCACTTGAAGATTTTTCGTAGCAAGTGGAGGATGTGGAAGCATGTTGAGGTGATGGCATTGATTTCTCGGTTCATGGAGAGTGATAAGTCCAGGATGAAGCCTAGATTTCGTGCATGGTCAGTTGGGGTTGAGGGTGACCGAGGGCTGTGGGCCACCAGGATTCATCCCATGCAGATTTATTGGGTCTCTGTTACTAAGAACATTAAAGTCAACATGTTTAGGGTCCTCTATGGAGAAGGATGTTCTTGATTATTTGACAGCAAGTACAGTTTATGCTTCCAAAAAGGCATCTCATCATTTCCCTTCAGGACTTCTTCAACGTCTACCTACACCATAAACCATAGACCCATACATGGATTTCATCACTGATTTACCAGTTTCTCTTAGAAACAACACTATCTTGGTAGGGGTGAATAGATTTTCTAAATCTGTTCATTTTGTTTCTTTGTCAGGCTTATCTTCAGCTTGGAAGCTATCTGATCTATTTTTACTTCACATTGTAAGGTGTCATGGCCTTTCCCAGGATCGTACCTGAGACCTCTACTGCTGATTCTTTCTCAGCCTGTTGCCCTGTCTCTGTGTCACTGGAGGATTGTGGCTTAGGCTGAAAGTTTCTTTGTGCTGCTACCTACATTGGCTAGCTCTCTCTCTCCACCTGCTTGCCAGCTGCAGGTAGTTTTTCAATCAGCACTGCATTATAAGGCAGCCTCACAGACCACTCCCTGCCCTGACAGTCTGTTAGTGCCTCCGATCTTCCTTCATACATCACACCTGAAAGGGAACTGAGTCTTTGGCCTCAAGTGGGCATTCTTGTCTTCTGCCTCATGTGGACACTCCAATTTTGTCCTTACAGTGGGCATTCCTGTTCCTGGCCCTATAGTGGGCATTACCTCTGATTCCAGCTCTGGGGTGGTCACACATGCTCACCTATCCTGCTTTACAAATGAACATGTCATAAATAGTACTATGATGTGGTCTTCCTGTTATAAATTCAGTAAGTGACTACAGCTCAGAAGAAAAGGTGTTACTGTGTTCAAGGGTAGGGTGTGATGTTACATCAATTTGTAAATGCCATGAAAACATATTTCTATTGAAATATCATCACATATTTGGTAACAGTTGTAATCCCTTGTAATATCACAACAAACCTATTACAAAAGGAGAATGAGAAATTTGTCCCTGGTAGGTTAATGTGTCCCACCTGCTACAAATGTTTTTATTTATGATTGAAAAAGAAACATGTATGAAGCAGAGACAGAACTATGTATTACCCAAAGAATCTCTTCTAAAGGTTGACTTGTAATGCACTTGGAGTATCCCCTGCATTTAAGATTAGGAAGAAAAGTGCAGATAAAAGACAAAGTGCTTTGAGAGCTAAAGCAGGTAGGAGTATAATTATTATTATCGGTTATTTGTAGAGCGCCAACAGATTCCACAGCACTATAAACAAATGCGGAGTACAACAAAACAATTATAGGGATCACATGGGTAGAGGGCCCTGCCAAGAGTTGCACTGTTGTAGTCAGCTCTTAAGAAGGTGATCTACGAAAAGCTGGACTCTTAGGAATACATGTTAAAGGGGTTCAGGGGATAGCAATGGAGGAGAGTAACTGGTATAAAGAAAGGTTAGTGTAGGTTGTATGCATCCCAGTAGAGTTTTTAGGGAGCACTTGAAGCTTTCAAAACTAGGGGAGAGTCTTGTGGAGCGAGGCAGAGAGTTCCACAAGATGGGAGCCAGTCTGGAGAAGTTCTGTAAACGGGAGTGTAATGAGGTAACAAGAGAGGAGGAGAGTAGGAGGTCATAAGCAGAGTGAAGGGGATGGGAGGAAGAGTATCTGGAGACAATGGGGCAAATCTATCAAGCTCCGTATGGAGCTTGAAGCCCGTGTTTCGGGCTCGCCAGAAACACCAGTTATGAAGAAGTGGTCTAAAGTCCACTGCTCTATAACCTGTCCGCCTGCTCTGAGGAGGTGGACAGACATCGCTGCAATTCAACCCAATCGAATATGATCGGGTTGATTGACACCCCCTGCTAGCGGCCGATTAGCCACGAATCTGCAGGGGGAGGCGTTGCACCAGCAGTTCACAAGAGCTGCTGGTGCAATGCTGAATGCGGAGAGCGTATTGCTCTCTGCATTCAGCGAGATCTGTTGGACATGATCCGCAAGGTCTGAGATATAGGGGGGAGCAGTGCAGTTTAGGGCTTTGCATCTCAGAGTGAGAATTTTGAGTTTAATCCTAGAGGCAAGTGGAAGCCAGTGAAGGGATTGTCAGAGAGATGCAGCAGATGAAGATGCGACGTGTAAGGAAGATGAGCCTGGCAGTGGCATTCATTGTGGATTGTAAAGGAGCTAGGTGGCAGGTGGGGAGACCAGACAGGACACAGTTGCAGTAATCGAGGAGGAAAAGGACGAGAAAGTGAATTAAAATCTTAGTTGTGTCTTGTGTAAGGAAATGTCTAATTTTAGCGATGTTTTTAAGATGGAAGCGGCAGGCTTTACCCAAGGACTGAATGTGAGGAGTGAAAGATCTGAGTCAAGTCTGACCCAGAGACATCGGGCATGTGGGGTAGGGGTAATGATGGACTTGTCGACAGTTATAGAGAGATTGTGGGTGGAGATTTTGGAAGAAGGGGGGGAAATAAGGAGCTCAGTTTTGGAGAGATTTAGCTTGAGGTAGTGAGAGGACATCCAGTTAGAGATGTGAGAAAGACAGTTAGTGACTTGGGTTAGCAAGGAAGGAGATAGGTCTGGTGCAGAGAAGTAGATTTGGGTGTCGTTGGCACACAAATGATATTGGAAACAGTGGACTTTATTAGGGAACCTAGTGATGACGTGCAGATTGAGAAGAGAAGGGGGCCGAGGACAGAGCCTTGCGGTACTCCGACAGAAAGTGGTG
Source organism: Bombina bombina (assembly GCF_027579735.1). NCBI lineage: Eukaryota > Metazoa > Chordata > Amphibia > Anura > Bombinatoridae > Bombina > Bombina bombina. The sequence goes on from NC_069502.1 coordinate 79,355,158, forward strand.
ACGGGGCAGAGGAGGCGCCAGAGAAGGCTACACTAAAAGTACGGTTTGACAGGTAGAAAGAGAGCCACGAGAGGGCTGTGTCACAGATGCCGAAGAATTGGAGGGTTTGGAGCAAAAGAGGGTGGTCAACAGCATCAAAGGCTGCAGACAGATCAAGGAGGATAAGCAGAGAGGAGTGGCCTTTTGATTTTGCTGTAAGTAGTTCATTGGTAACCTTAACAATTGCTGTTTCTGTGGAGTGATGGGGACGAAATCCAGATTGCAGTGGGTCAAGGAGGGAGTTTAATGTAAGGAAATGGGATAGGCATGCATATACTAGTTTTTTGAGAAGCTTTGAGGCAAGAGGGAGGAGGGAAATAGGGCGGAAGTTGCCTGGAGAAGTGAGAGAATGGAATTATGTTGAGAGCTGATTTAGTTTCTGATGGAGTGGATTTTGTTATTGAAGTGGCTGGCAAAGTCTTGAACTGACAGAGAAGTTGTATTAGGAGGTGGGTGTGGGCGGAGAAGAGTATTGAAAGTGGAGAACAGACGTTTTGGGTTTGATTAGAGATAAGAGTAGAGAAGTAATGTTGCTTATAGAGATTAAGGGCAGAATAGTAGGAGTTCAAGATGAATTTGTAATGAAGAAAATCGGCTGTACTCCGATATTTTCTCCAGTGCCGCTCAGCAGTACGGGAACATCTGCATAGGTACCGTGTCAGAGGAGTATGCAAGGGCTGAGGATGAGTGTGTGATTTCCGAGCTATGGTAAGAGGGGCCAGATTGTCAAAGAAGGAGGTAAGGGTGGAATTACAGTGGCAGATAGATTGGTCAGCACAGGAAAAGGAGGATGAGAGGAGAGGTTAGAGGGAATTAGCAAGCTGTTGCTGATCTAATGACATAATGCTTCTGTGAAGTTTGGTATGAGGAGTAGAAGGAGGGATGATATGCTGCAAGTGATGAGATGGTGGTCAGAAAGAGGAAAAGGGAAGTTTGTGAAGTTTGAGAGAGTGCATCGATAGCTAAAGATCAGGTCAAGGGAGAGACCCTCTTTGTGAGTGGGAGAATCAGTCTATTGTGACAAACCGAAAGAGGAAGTGAGTTGCAGAAGTTGTTTTGCAGAGGAGGCAGTGGGATTGTCCAGAGGGATGTTGAAGTCACCAAGAATGAGGACAGGGGTGTCTGAGGAAAGGAAATATGGTAGCCAGGCAGCCAAGTGATCTAGAAATTGAGTTGAGGAGCCAGGGGTTCGGTATATGACTGCAACATGTATAGAGAGGGGAGAGAATAAGCAAATCATGTTGGTTTTGAATGAGGAAAATGTGAGGGAAGAGATGGGTTGTAATTGTTGAATGTTAAACAAGAGGAAAGTAAAATACCTACACCCCCTCCTTGTCTATGACCAGACCTAGGAGTGTGGCTGAAGTGGAGACCCCCATGTGACAGAGCAGCAGTGGATGCTGTGTCTAGGGGAGAGAACCAGGTTCCTGTTAGGGCTAGAAGGTTGAGGGAGCAGGAGATGAAGAGGTCATGCATAGAAGTGAGCTTGTTGCAAACAGAGCGAGAGTTCCAGAGTACACAAGTGAAAGGGGTAGTGGCTTTAGATGCAGGAGGAATGTGAGTAAGGTTGGCAGAGTTTTGTTTTCTGAGTCTGTGGGACGGTACACATGGATGTGCACGGTTAGGAAGTTGTTGGTGACCAGGATTAGCGAAGATGTTACCAGCAGTTAGTAAAAGCAAGAGGGAGAGTGACATTAGATGAGATACAGATTTGCAGTAATGAGAGTACATGAGTACAAAAGTAAGGTGAGTTTAAGAGAGAAGGGCTAATGAACAGTGCAGGTGTAGAGGGAGAAGGAGTAATTGAATAACATTGTTTGTTATAGAGACAAGAGGCAGCAAAAAGGAATATGAAGATATTGAGCATTTTTACAAAAGTGGCAACCAATTAAACACATAAGACACAGTATTACAGCAGCAATTGCATAAGGAAACAATTAGGTACATAAAATATAATATTACAAAAGTACTTGCCTTGTGTCTTGCCCCTTGCCCAATCCTTGTTCAATTCTTGTATAATTCTGTTCTTAATGCTTCACTTATAAAATGTTCACTTTAAAAATATAAACTTATGCTGTTGTAGCAATGCACAGCCCAAGCTAATGTTAAATATATAGGCAGGGAAGTCAGCTGTGTCCACTAAATTACTTGATTGGTAAATCAAAGACAAATGAAGGGCCAATTGGAAAGTTAGATTCTGGTCTGGTCAGGGTGAGATGAGTTAAGTAAACAGACAGTAAAATTTGGAAGAGGTGGAAACTATGGCATAAGACCGCTATAAATTTAAGAATAATAGCAAGTATTGATAAGGATTGAACTTCACACGGCAATTAACAAAACATTAGAAGTAAGACATTGGATAACAGTACAACAAATGCAGGACTAAATTAACAACCTAAAATAATTTGCTCAATATACATATACACATACCAAAAGAGTTACAGGAGAGGAAAAAACACCAGAGTGCAGTGAATAGGGTGCAGATTGACATATAATATAATATAGTACAATAGTGCCAAAACTCTGTAAACAGAAGAATATGATAGATTAATTGAGGTTTTTAAAGAAAAAAAGTGTGCTATAGCAAGCCAAGAAAAGAAAGTTAAAATTCTCAGTTTATTACCAAGTTCATAGTCCCGGAACAAAACCAGCAAGGAATTCAATGTCTTAGAATGATCGGTGAAACTAAGCAGAACACTAGTGAAGGTACAGGGGATCCTTCCCAAGGCAGGAAAGATTATCTATTTTTCTGATGGATCTGCAAGCCAATATAAAAAAACAAGAAGGATTTCTGTTAAACCAGGAGAAGGACTTTGATATAAATGCCAAATGGAACGTCTTTGCAACGTCCCATGGAAAAAATGCATGTAATGGAGTTTGAGGAACAACTAAGCAGGAAACAAAAAAAGCCAATTTGCTTAGGACAATGAACCACCCATGAAGATATGTTCCTCTTTTGCATTAAGAAGATTAAGGGGGTTACATATATCTATGTCAAAAGCAATTAAATAACTGATTTCCATGGTAAGTGTGAGAGAATTCAGGCTACAAGAAAATGTTTCAATTCTGGGTACAAGAAAATCTTACAATTTTAAAGCAGTATCAGAGAGTACTATCAGATGCTTCTTTACATCTGCACTTAAAAAGTTTAAAGAACATCTAATAATGAAATGTCCCCCCCTGATCCTACAGAATAAAGACTGTGTCGCTTGTCTCTATGATGACTAGTGGTTGTTAGGCTTGATTGAGGACATCAGAGAGGAAAACTGTGATGTTTTTATAAAACTGGGACCAAAAACATACTGTGGACAAAGCATAGGTTTGCATGAACAATGTTCTCAGATAACTGACACCTGCTGAGTTGACTACGGCCACCACAAGAACTGCTGGTGCAATGATAAATGCAGACAGTGTATGCTGTCAGCATTTATTGATGTGCAACGGACATGATACGCTACTTCGTATCATGTCCGCTCGCACATTGATAAATATGCCCCCAAATTTTTACATTAGAATGCTACCATAGAGGACTCCCATCTGAGATAATCAATCTGAAATTAAGAGGAAATGTTAAAAAATGCACTCTAACTTGAAATATTCTGCATGCACACTATACTTACCTATGTATCCTCTAAAACAATTTACAACTAAGACACCAAAACCCTCCCATTATAAATTGAACCTAAAAGTGGAACTTTTAACGATTTTCATCATTACTTTAGGACTTAAGTTCTAAAGAATGTGCTAAATGTTTATATATGAACATGCACCTTATAGTGTGCTTTAGGGATCAGTTTTTGTTCCAAGGAGCTAAGACCATAATGAACAGAGATAGAGGTTTCCATAAACATCTGTGTAAACAAAATTTGTTGTGCACCATTATACAAATATGGCTGCCGTGATCAAACCAAATAAAATAAAAATAAAAAAACATAAATTATGCTTACCAGATAATTTCCTTTCCTTCTGTATGAGGAGAGTCCACAACTTCATCCTTACTTGTGGGAAATACAGAACCTGGCCACCAGGATGAGGCAAAGACACTCCAGCCAAAGGCTTAAATATCTCCTCCACTTCCCTCATATCCCAGTCATTCTGCCAAGGGAACAAGGAACAGTAGGATAAATATTCAGTGTATAAATGGTGCCAGAAGAACAAAACAAAAAATTTAGGTCAGCCCAAAACTGAGAATACAGGCGGGGGCTGTGGACTCTACACATACAGAAAGAAATGAAATTAACTGGTAAGCATAATTTATGTTTTCCTTCTTAATATGAGGAGAGTCAACAGCTTCATTCCTTATTTGTGGGAAACATATACTCAAGCTCTAGAATACACTGAATGAAAACGGGAGGGTAAAAAAGATGCGGACCCTATTCTGAGGGCACTGCAAAACCTTTCTCCCAAAAGCTGCTTCACCCGAAGCAAAAACGTCAAATTTGTAAAACTTTGAAAAGATATGTAAGGAGGACCAGGTAGCCTACAAATATGATCCATAGAGGCTTCATTCTTGAAGTCCCAAGAGGAAGCCACAGCTCTAGTTGAATGAGCCTTAATCCTCTGAGGAGGCTTATGCCCCGCTGTCTCATATGCTAAGAGAATAATGCTCCTCAACCAAAAAGATAAGGAAGTGGAAGAGGCCTTCTGCCCCCGCGCTTCCCAGAGAACAAAGAGGAAGTCTGCCTAAACTCCTTAATAGCCTGAAGATAGAACTTTAAGGCCCAAACCACAGCCAAATTATGAAGTAACCGCTCCTTCACAGGAGGATTAGGACACAAGAAATGCAACACAATCTCCAGATTTATGTTGCGATCTTAAATGACCTTAGGAAGAAAACCCAACCCAGTACGAAGAACAGCCATATCAGCAGGAAAAACTAGGTAGTAGAAAAAGAACCTTCCAAAACAGAAATGTAATGCCAACTACATTCATAGGCTCAAACGGAGCCTTCTGCAAAACTTTAAGAACAAGATTTAAACTCCAAGGAGGAGCGCTAGATCTAAACACAGGCCTGATTCTAGTCAGAGCCAGAACAAAAGACTGGACATCTGGAAGCTCCGTGAGTCTCTTGTGCAGTAAAACAGATAGGGCAGAAATCTGCCTCTTATGGGAACTAGCAGAAAGGCCCTTCTCCACCTGGAGAAAGGAAAGAATCCTGGAAAACCTGACCTTATGCCAGGGAAATCCACGTTCTTCACACCAGAATAAGTATATCCTCCACACCTTATGATAGATGCGACAAGTCACCGGCTTGAATGAGAGTATCAATAACACTCTCAGAGAAACCCATCTTGGCAAGGACTAACCGTTCAATCTCCACGCAGCCAGCCTCAGAAAATCTAGATTTTGATTAACAAAAGGACCTTGCTCCAGCAGATCCCTGCAACAAGGTAACCTCCATTGAGGAGAGAAGGACATCCCCACCAGGTCCGCGAACCACATCCTTTGTGGCCACGATGGAGCAATTAGAATCACTGATGCTTGCTCCTGCTTGATGCAGGTCATTACACGAGGGAAAAGAGTAAATCAGATTGAACCTCCAAGGCACTGCTAATACATCTATTAGCTCCGCATGAGGATCCCTGGACCGCGACCCATATCTGGGTAGCTTGGAATTGAGCCGGGACGCCATGAGATCTATTTCCGGCATCCCCCATCTGTTGCAAATCTCTGCAAACATCTCGGGATGGAGAGATCATTCCCCCAGATGAAATTCCAGAATCCGAGATACCCTCATTGCTAGGGAACTCCTCGTACCCCCCTGATGGTTGATGTAAGCAACTGAGGTAATGTTGTCTGATTGGAATTTGATAAACTGGGACGAACGAAGAAGAGGCCAAGCCTTCAGAGCATTGAATACTGTTCAAAGTTCCAAAATGTTGATTGAGAGGAGGAATTCCTCTCGAGTCCACATGCCCTGTGCCTTCCTGGCACCCCAAACAGCTCCCCATCCTGTGAGACTTGCGTCCGTAGTCACAATCTCCCAGGATGGTCTCAAGAAGGATGTCCCTTGGGACAGGTGATCTGTACAGAGCCTCCAAGAGAGTGATTCTTTCGACTGGTTGTCCAGAGAAATCTGTTGAAACAGATCCGAGTGATGGGTGAATGTTTTGTAACAACATTCTAACATTTGTTTAATGTAATAGTATTTCTAATGCTTTCTTTAAATGTAATATTTGATTAAATTTTTTCTAAAATTTCAATTCGAATTATGCAATATTCGAATTATGCAATATTCAAAATAGAATCATTATAATTGATATATTTGTATCTATTATGTATCAATTTACTAAGGACCAGATTATAAGTGGAGAGCAAAATATAGCTTCCACAAAAACTATATTTGAGCTCCACTGAGTAATACCATTGCACGCAAACGTGCGCTGGTATTACTGGTGAGGTGCAATGCGAACGCGACCTCATGTTCACTTTGCACGTAAGTATTGCGCTCATGAGAGCGTGCTTTCATAGGCTCCAATGGGAGCCACGTTCTCATGACGTGAGCCATGGCTTGAAAACTAGCGCAGCAAAGGGGGTAAGTCACGCAGCAAATAAAATATATATGTATATATACATATTAACACATAAATATGTATATAAGCATATATTACAATACACACAAAAATAAAGTCCAGCACTCGCTCACAAGCTCTCAGCTAAGTTTAAAAGCAAACTGGAAGAGTCAGTTACCGCATTTGTCCAAATGGGACAAGCCCAGGTACCACGTCAAGGTCTCTTCCAAAACCCGGGACCCCAATACAGCCACAAAAATGCAGGCTCACATACAAAGTGCAAGCTCATAATCAAACAAACTGGGAACTAGTCAGGGTTCACAGACTTTTGTAATCCCCCTTAAGCACCAGCAAAACAAGGAAAGTGGAACAGTACTCCCAGACCGGACTGGGGACACATCACATGATCCCTAAACTATGGTCAGCTACGGTGCTATAGCATACTCTAAGAGCTGCTCTATCTCCAGAGTCACATGTAGTCTTGGCCGAGACCAGCCTGGGAGCAAGTCCCTAGGGAAAATTACTAAACAGACATTACAATACACACAAAAATAAAGTCCAGCACTCGCTCACAAGCTCTCAGCTAGGTTTAAAAGCAAACTGGAAGAGTCAGTTACCGCATTTGGCCAAATGGGACAAGCCCAGGTACCACGTCAAGGTTTCTTCCAAAACCTGGGACCCTAATACAGCCTCACATACAAAGTGCAAGCTCATAATAAAAAAAAACCCTGACTAGTTCCCAATTTGTTTGATTATGAGCTTGCACTTTGTATGTGAGCCTGCATTTGTGTGGCTGTATTAGGGTCCCAGGTTTTGGAAGAGACCATGACGTGGTACGTGGGCTTGTCCCATATTGGCAGAGTATAGTAAAGGATAGCTTTAGAATATATTACATTTAGTATATAGTGGGGAGCACTGCATCAGCTAAATATCACAGACATTACCACTTGTCTGAATTTTCTGGGGAACGGGGGGCCATATTTGAAATGTTCCTACACAGTGCAGACAGTGTGCTCACTGAAACTAAACACAGTTTGTGTGTCGGGACACGTCAAATAATGCCTGAGTGATATAACTCTAACTACACCTACACTAATTATCTCACACTGGGAAGTCTCACCACTAAAAAGGAGGTGAGACAAACATGGCTGACACACTACTCGCAACCTGTACTTCAGAGATTGGAATATATTGCACTGCTGCCAATGTATCCTACTCAAAGTACAGGTTACTCCCCCTGGAGCACCCAGTTAACTCCCACCCCTACGTCATACTCTAGCTATGCTCCCCCTGGAATGCCGGCTAACTCCCACAGAACGCCTACACCAACGTAATATTTCCAATCTACCCGACTAATAGTAAAGTAAACAAAAAAAAATCCTATTATAACTATAGTAACTGTTAGTGTATAACTAACTAATTAATGTATAGTAAAACGCCCCTCTACGATGGTGCCTTTAAAAAATAATTTTGGTACTTTTGAATATTTTGCCGGCATTCTCAACGTCGCATCAGATCCCTTTTGAATACATGGCGCCAAACAGCATTTACGATCATCAGGGACTCAGTGCTATTGCATTGTCTTTTTATCATGCATTTACTGGTCCTTTACATACAGAAAAATTGCAAAAACAACAGATGCAGACTAAAAAGACAATGTAAAATCACTGTCTGAATTTCAAACGAGGAGTAGATTTTTTCTGACAAATTTCAGTTTAAAATTTGACATCCCCCTGCATCATGTGACAGCCATTAACCAATCATAAAATTCACTGTTCAGTAAGAGATGGTGCCTCAAAAAGTGTGCAAACAAAAGGCTAGATTACGAGTCGTGCGTTAGGCTTAAAAAGCAGCGTTGGCCGGTCCCAACGCTGCTTTTTAACGCCCGCTGGTATTACGAGTCTTGAAGGTACAGGTGTACCGCTCACTTTTTTGGCCAGACTTGGAAATACTGCAAATCCACTTACGTCAATTGCGTATCCTATTTTTTCAATGGGACTTGCATAGCACCGGTATTACGAGTCTGCCAAAAAGTGAGCGGTACACCCTCTCCTGTCAAGACTGGTACCACATTTTAAAGTCAGTAGTTAAGAGTTTTACACTACAACGCCGTAGCATAAAACTCTTAACTAAAGTGCTAAAAAGTACACTAACACCCATAAACTAACTATTAACCCCTAAACCGAGGACAGCCCACATCGCAAACACTAAAATATTTTTTTAACCCCTAATCTGCCGAACCGGACATCACCACCACTATAATAAATATATTAACCCTTAAACCGCCGCAGTCCCGCCTTGCAAACATTAGTTAAATATTATTAACCCCTAATCTGCTGTCCCTAACATCGCCGACACCTACCTACATTTATTAACCCCTAATCTGCCGCCCCCCAACGTCGCCACCACTATACTAAAGTTATTAACCCCTAAATCTAAGTCTAACCCTAACACCCCCTAACTTAAATATAATTTAAATAAATCTAAATAAAATTCCTATCATTAAAGAGACATTAAACCCCAAAAAAATCTTTCATAATTCAGGTAGAGAATACCATTTTAAACAACATTCCAATTTACTTCTATTATCTAATTTGCTTCATTCTTTAGATATCTTTTGTTAAAGAAATAGCAATACACATGAGTGAGCCAATCACATGAGGCATCTATGTGCAGCCACCAATCAGAAGCTACTGAGCCTATCTAGATATGCTTTTCAGGAAAGAATATCAAGAGAATGAAGCAAATTATATAATAGAAGTAAATTAGAAAGTTGTTTAAAAACATAATTTATGCTTACCTGATAAATTTATTTCTCTTGTAGTGTATCCAGTCCACGGATCATCCATTACTTATGGGATATTAACTCCTCCCCAACAGGAAGTGCAAGAGGATTCACCCAGCAGAGCTGCTATATAGCTCCTCCCCTAACTGCCATTACCAGTCATTCGACCGAAAACATGCAGAGAAAGGAAAACCATAGGGTGCAGTGGTGACTGTAGTTTAATGGAAAAATTACCTGCCTTAAAGTGACAGGGTGGGCCGTGGACTGGATACACTACAAGAGAAATAAATTTATCAGGTAAGCATAAATTATGTTTTCTCTTGTTAAGTGTATCCAGTCCACGGATCATCCATTACTTATGGGATACCAATACCAAAGCTAAAGTACACGGATGACGGGAGGGACAGGCAGGCTCTTTATACGGAAGGAACCACTGCCTGAAGAACCTTTCTCCCAAAAACAGCCTCCGAAGAAGCAAAAGTGTCAAATTTGTAAAAAGTATGAAGAGAAGACCAAGTTGCAGCCTTGCAAATCTGTTCAACAGAAGCCTCATTCTTAAAGGCCCAAGTGGAAGCCACAGCTCTAGTAGAATGTGCTGTAATTCTTTCAGGAGGCTTCTGTCCAGCAGTCTCATAGGCTAACCGTATTATGCTACGAAGCCAAAAGGAGAGAGAGGTAGCTGAAGCTTTTTGACCTCTCCTCTGACCAGAATAAACGACAAACAGGGAAGACGTTTGTCGAAAATCCTTAGTTGCCTGTAGATAAAATTTCAGGGCACGGACTACATCTAGATTGTGTAGCAGACGTTCCTTTTTCGAAGAAGGATTAGGACACAAAGATGGAACCACAATCTCTTGATTGATATTCCTGTTAGTGACCACCTTAGGTAGGAACCCAGGTTTAGTACGCAGAACTACCTTGTCTGAATGAAAAATCAGATAAGGAGAATCACAATGTAAGGCAGATAACTCAGAGACTCTTCGAGCCGAGGAAATCGCCATTAAAAACAGAATTTTCCAAGATAACAACTTGATATCAATGGAATGAAGGGGTTCAAACTGAACCCCCTGTAAAACATTAAGAACTAAGTTCAAACTCCATGGTGGAGCAACAGTTTTAAACACAGGCTTGATCCTAGCTAAAGCCTGACAAAAAGCTTGAACGTCCGGAACTTCTGACAGACGTTTGTGTAAAAGAATGAACAGAGCTGAAATCTGTCCCTTTAAGGAACTAGCGGATAAACCCTTTTCTAAACCTTCTTGTAGAAAAGACAATATCCTCGGAATCCTAACCTTACTCCATGAGTAACTCTTGGATTCGCACCAATATAAGTATTTGCGCCATATCTTATGGTAAATCTTTCTGGTAACAGGCTTCCTAGCCTGTATTAAGGTATCAATAACTGACTCAGAAAAACCACGTTTTGATAAAATCAAGCGTTCAATTTCCAAGCAGTCAGCTTCAGAGAAATTAGATTTTGATGTTTGAAGGGACCCTGGATCAGAAGGTCCTGTTTCAGAGGTAGCGACCAAGGTGGACAGGATGACATGTCCACTAGATCTGCATACCAAGTCCTGCGTGGCCATGCAGGCGCTATTAGAATCACTGATGCTCTCTCCTGTTTGATTCTGGCAATCAATCGAGGAAGCATCGGGAAGGGTGGAAACACATAAGCCATCCCGAAGGTCCAAGGTGCTGTCAAAGCATCTATCAGAACCGCTCCCGGATCCCTGGATCTGGACCCGTAACGAGGAAGCTTGGCGTTCTGTCGAGACGCCATGAGATCTATCTCTGGTTTGCCCCAACGTCGAAGTATTTGGGCAAAGACCTCCGGATGAAGTTCCCACTCCCCCGGATGAAAAGTCTGACGACTTAAGAAATCCGCCTCCCAGTTCTCCACTCCCGGGATGTGGATTGCTGACAGGTGGCAAGAGTGAGACTCTGCCCAGCGAATTATCTTTGATACTTCCATCATTGCTAGGGAGCTTCTTGTCCCTCCCTGATGGTTGATGTAAGCTACAGTCGTGATGTTGTCCGACTGAAACCTGATGAACCCCCGAGTTGTTAACTGGGGCCAAGCCAGAAGGGCATTGAGAACTGCTCTCAATTCCAGAATGTTTATTGGTAGGAGACTCTCCTCCTGATTCCATTGTCCCTGAGCCTTCAGAGAATTCCAGACAGCGCCCCAACCTAGTAGGCTGGCGTCTGTTGTTACAATTGTCCAGTCCGGCCTGCTGAATGGCATCCCCCTGGACAGATGTGGCCGAGAAAGCCACCATAGAAGAGAATTTCTGGTCTCTTGATCCAGATTCAGAGTAGGGGACAAGTCTGAGTAATCCCCATTCCACTGACTTAGCATGCACAATTGCAGCGGTCTGAGATGTAGGCGTGTAAAGGGTACTATGTCCATTGCTGCTACCATTAAGCCGATCACCTCCATGCATTGAGCTACTGACGGGTGTTGAATGGAATGAAGGACACGGCATGCATTTTGAAGCTTTGTTAACCTGTCTTCTGTCAGGTAAATCTTCATTTCTACAGAATCTATAAGAGTCCCCAAGAAGGGAACTCTTGTGAGTGGAAAGAGAGAACTCTTCTTTTCGTTCACCTTCCATCCATGCGACCTTAGAAATGCCAGTACTAACTCTGTATGAGACTTGGCAGTTTGAAAGCTTGAAGCTTGTATCAGAATGTCGTCTAGGTACGGAGCTACCGCAATTCCTCGCGGTCTTAGTACCGCCAGAAGAGCACCCAGAACCTTTGTGAAGATTCTCGGAGCCGTAGCCAATCCGAATGGAAGAGCTACAAACTGGTAATGCCTGTCTAGAAAGGCAAACCTTAGATACCGGTAATGATCTTTGTGAATCGGTATGTGAAGGTAAGCATCCTTTAAATCCACTGTGGTCATGTACTGACCCTTTTGGATCATGGGTAAAATTGTCCGAATAGTTTCCATTTTGAACGATGGAACTCTTAGGAATTTGTTTAGGATCTTTAAATCCAAGATTGGCCTGAAAGTTCCCTCTTTTTTGGGAACCACAAACAGATTTGAGTAAAACCCTTGTCCTTGTTCCGACCGCGGAACCGGATGGATCACTCCCATTAATAAGAGATCTTGTACGCAGCGTAGAAACGCCTCTTTCTTTATTTGGTTTGTTGACAACCTTGACAGATGAAATCTCCCTCTTGGGGGAGAGAATTTGAAGTCTAGAAGGTATCCCTGAGATATGATCTCTAACGCCCAGGGATCCTGGACATCTCTTGCCCAAGCCTGGGCGAAGAGAGAAAGTCTGCCCCCCACTAGATCCGTTCCCGGATCGGGGGCCCTCGATTCATGCTGTCTTAGGGGCAGCAGCAGGTTTCCTGGCCTGCTTGCCCTTGTTCCAGGACTGGTTAGGTCTCCAGCCTTGTCTGTAGCGAGCAACAGCTCCTTCCTGTTTTGGTGCAGAGGAAGTTGATGCTGCTCCTGCTTTGAAATTACGAAAGGAACGAAAATTAGACTGTCTAGCCTTAGGTTTGGCTCTGTCTTGAGGCAGGGCATGGCCTTTACCTCCTGTAATGTCAGCGATAATTTCTTTCAACCCGGGCCCGAATAAGGTCTGCCCTTTGAAAGGTATATTAAGCAATTTAGATTTAGAAGTAACGTCAGCTGACCAGGATTTTAGCCACAGTGCTCTGCGTGCCTGAATGGCGAATCCGGAATTCTTAGCCGTAAGTTTAGTTAAATGTACTACAGCATCTGAAATAAATGAGTTAGCTAACTTAAGGGCTTTAAGCTTGTGTGTAATCTCATCTAATGGAGCTGATTCAAGTGTCTCTTCCAGAGACTCAAACCAAAATGCTGCTGCAGCCGTGACAGGCGCAATGCATGCAAGAGGTTGCAATATAAAACCTTGTTGAACAAACATTTTCTTAAGGTAACCCTCTAACTTTTTATCCATTGGATCTGAAAAGGCACAGCTATCCTCCACCGGGAAAGTGGTACGCTTAGCTAAAGTAGAAACTGCTCCCTCCACCTTAGGGACCGTTTGCCATAAGTCCCGTGTGGTGGCGTCTATTGGAAACATCTTTCTAAATATCGGAGGGGGTGAGAACGGCACACCGGGTCTATCCCACTCCTTAGTAACAATTTCAGTAAGTCTCTTAGGTATAGGAAAAACGTCAGTACTCACCGGTACCGCAAAATATTTATCCAACCTACACATTTTCTCTGGTATTGCAACTGTGTTACAATCATTCAGAGCCGCTAACACCTCCCCTAGTAATACACGGAGGTTTTCCAGCTTAAATTTAAAATTTGAAATATCTGAATCCAGTTTGTTTGGATCAGAACCGTCACCCGCAGAATGAAGCTCTCCGTCCTCATGTTCTGCAAATTGTGACGCAGTGTCTGACATGGCCCTAATATTATCAGCGCACTCTGTTCTCACCCCAGAGTGATCACGCTTACCTCTTAGTTCTGGTAATTTAGCCAAAACTTCAGTCATAACAGTAGCCATATCCTGTAATGTGATTTGTAATGGCCGCCCAGATGTACTCGGCGCTACAATATCACGCACCTCCCGAGCGGGAGATGCAGGTACTGACACGTGAGGCGAGTTAGTCGGCATAACTCTCCCCTCGTTGTTTGGTGAAATATGTTCAATTTGTACAGATTGACTTTTATTTAAAGTAGCATCAATACAGTTAGTACATAAATTTCTATTGGGCTCCACTTTGGCTTTAGCACATATAGCACAGATATCTTCCTCTGAATCAGACATGTTTAACACACTAGCAAATAAACTAGCAACTTGGAAATACTTTTCAAGTAATTTACTATAATATGAAAACGTACTGTGCCTATAAGAACCACAGAAAAAGTTATGACAGTTGAAAATTAATAAACTGAAAAGTTATAGCATCAAATCTTTGTAAAAAACACAATTTTAGCAAAGGATTGCTCCCATTAGCAAAGGATAACTAACCCTGATAGCAGAAAAAAAAAAAAAAATACAGAAATAAACGTTTTTTTATCACAGTCAACTACAATCTCACAGCTCTGCTGTGAGTGATTACCTCCCTCAAAACAAGTTTTGAAGACCCCTGAGTTCTGTAGAGATGAACCGGATCATGCAGGGAAGACAATAAACTTCTGACTGAATTTTTTGATGCGTAGCAAAAGCGCCAAAAAAGGCCCCTCCCCCTCACACATAACAGTGAGAGAGATCAGTAAACTGTCATAAATTAAATAAAACGACTGCCAAGTGGAAAAAAATAGTGCCTAAAACATTTTTTCACCCAGTACCTCAGAAAATTAAACGATTTTACATGCCAGCAAAAAACGTTTAACATTAATAAATTGAGTGTTATTAAAAAGCCTGTTGCTAGTCCCTGCAAATTAGGCTAAAGATTTATGCATACAGTATAATTCCAGTGAAGTGCCATTCCCCAGAATACTGAAGTGTAAAATATACATACATGACAGCCTGATACCAGTTGCTGCTACTGCATTTAAGGCTGAGTTTACATTATATCGGTATGGCAGAATTTTCTCATCAATTCCATTGTCAGAAAATAATAAGCTGCTACATACCTCTTTGCAGATTAATCTGCCCGCTGTCCCCTGATCTGAAGTTTACCTCTCCTCAGATGGCCGAGAAACAGCAATATGATCTTAACTACTCCGGCTAAAATCATAGAAAAACTCAGGTAGATTCTTCTTCAAATTCTACCAGAGAAGGAATAACACACTCCGGTGCTATTATAAAATAACAAACTTTTGATTGAAGGTATGAAACTAAGTATAATCACCACAGTCCTCTCACACATCCTATCTATTCGTTGGGTGCAAGAGAATGACTGGTAATGGCAGTTAGGGGAGGAGCTATATAGCAGCTCTGCTGGGTGAATCCTCTTGCACTTCCTGTTGGGGAGGAGTTAATATCCCATAAGTAATGGATGATCCGTGGACTGGATACACTTAACAAGAGAAATGGTATTCTCCATCTGAATCATGAAAGAAAAAAAATTTGGGTTTAATGTCCCTTTAACTAAATAATTCCTATGTAAAACTAGTTACCTATAAAATAAACCCTAAACTAGCTACAATATAACTAATAGTTACATTGTAGCTAGCTTAGGGTTTATTTTTATTTTACAGGCAAGTTTGTATTTATTTTAACTAGGTAGAATAGTAATTAAATAGTAATTAACTATTTAATAACTACCTATCTAAAATAAAGACAAAAGTACCTGTAAGATAAAACCTAACCTAAGTTACAATTACACCTAACACTACACTATAATTAAATAAATTAACTAATTTCACAACAATTAAATACAATTATCTAAAGTACAACCCCCCCACTAAATTAAAGAAAATAACATTAAAACCCACCACCCACACAACCAACCCTACTCTAAAACCCACCCAAAACTAAATAGTTACCTATAAAATAAACCCTAAGCTAGCTACAATATAACTAATAGTTACATTGTAGCTAGCTTAGGGTTTATTTTTATTTTACTGGCAAGTTTGTATGTATTTTAACTAGGTAGAATAGTAATTAAATAGTTATTAACTATTTAATAACTACCTAGCTAAAATAAAGACAAAAGTACCTGTAAAATAAAACCTAACCTAAGTTACAATTACACCTAACACTACACTATAATTAAATAAATTAACTAATTTAACAACAATTAAATACAATTATATAAAGTACACCCCCCCCACTAAATTACAGAAAATAATAAACAAATTACAAGATTTTTAAACTAATTACACCTAATCTAATCCCCCTAACAAAATAAAAAGCCCCCCAAAATAAAAAAGCCCTACCCTACACTACATTACAAATAGCCCTTAAAAGGGCCTTTTGCTGGGCATTGCCCCAAAGTAATCAGCTCTTTTACCTGTAAAAAAAAAATTACAAATCCCCCCCAACATTAAAACCCACCACCCACACAACCAACCCTACTCTAAAACCAACCCAATACCACCTTTAAAAAACCTAACACTAACCCCTTGAAGATCACCTTACCGGGAGAAGTCTTCACCCAACCGGGCTGAAGTCCTCAACAAAGCCGGGAGAAGCCTTCATCCAAGCCGGGCGAAGTTGTCCTCCAGACTGGCAGAAGTCTACATCCAGACGGCATCTTCTATCTTCATCCATCCGGCTAACACAGAATGAATGTACCTTTAAGTGACGTCATCCAAGATGGCATCCCTTCAATTCCGATTGGCTGATAGAATTCTATCAGCCAATCGGAATTAAGGTATAAAAAATCAGCCAATAGGATTTTTTCTACCTTAATTCCAATTGGCTGATAGAATTCTATCAGCCAATCAGAATTAAAGGGACGACATCTTGGATTACATCCCTTAAAGGTACCTCCATTCTGTGTTAGCCGTCGATTGAAGAGGATGCTCCGCGTCGGATGTCTTGAAGATCGACCCGCTCAGCGCCGGATGGATGAAGATAGAAGATGCCGTCTGGATGAAGACTTCTGCCCGTCTGGAGGACCACTTCGCCTGGCTTGGATGAAGACTTCCCCCGGCTTCGTTGAGGACTTTGGCCCGGTTGGGTGAAGACTTCTCCCGGTAAGGTGATCTTCAAGGGGTTAGTGTTAGTTTTTTTTTAAGGGGGGTATTTGGTGGGTTTTAGAGTAGGGTTGGTTGTGTGGGTGGTGGGTTTTAATGTTGGGGGGGATTTGTAATTTTTTTTTACAGGTAAAAGAGCTGATTACTTTGGGACAATACCCCGCAAAAGGCCCTTTTAAAGGCTATTTGTAATTTAGTGTAGGGTAGGGCTTTTTTATTTGGGGAGGGGGCTTTTTTATTTTGTTAGGGGGATTAGATTAGGTGTAATTACATTAAAAATCTTGTAATTTGTTTATTATTTTCTATAATTTAGTGGGGGGGGTTTGTACTTTAGATAATTTTATTTAATTGTATTTAATATAGGGAATTAATTTAATTATAGTGTAGTGTTAGGTGTAATTGTAACTTAGGTTAGGTTTTATTTTACAGGTAACTTTTTATTTATTTTAGCTAGGTAGTTATTAAATAGTTAATAACTATTGTACCTAGTTAAAATAAATACAAACTTGCCTGTAAGATAAAAATAAACCCTAAGCTAGATACAATGTAACTATTAGTTATATTGTAGCTAGCTTAGGGTTTATTTTACAGGTAAGTATTTAGTTTTAAATAGGAATAATTTAGTTAATTATAGTAATTTTATTTAGATTTCTTTTAATTATATTTAAGTTAGGGGTGTTAGGTTTAGGGTTAGACTTAGGTTTAGGAGTTAATAACTTTAATATAGTGGTGGCGACGTTGGGGGCGGCAGATTAGGGGTTAATAAATGTAGGTAGGTGGCGTCGATGTTAGGGCCGGCAGATTAGGAGTTAATAATATTTAACTAATGTTTGCAAGGCGGGAGTGCGGCGGTTTAGGGGTTAATATGTTTATTATAGTGGCGGCGACGTTGGGGGCAGCAGATTAGGGGTTAATAAATGTAGGTAGGTGGCGGCGAGATAGGGGGCGGCAGATTAGGGGTTAATAAATATAATTTAGGTGTCGGCGATGTTGAGGGCAGCAGATTAGAGGGGGCAGCAGATTAGAGGTTCATAAGTATAATGTAGGTGGCGGCATTGTCCGGAGCGGCAGATTAGGGGTTAATAATATAATGTAGGTTGCGGCAGATTAGGGGGCGGCAGATTAGGGGTTAATAAGATTAGGGGTGTTTAGAATCAGGGTTCATGTTAGGGTGTTAGGTGTAGATATAATATGTATTTCCCCATAGGAATCAATGGGGCTGTGTTAGGGAGTTTTACGCTGCTTTTTGGCAGGTGCTAGACTTTTTTTCAGCCGGCTCTCCCCATTGATTCCTAGGGGGCTAACGTAAGCAGCGCTGGTATTGGAGTGCGGTAAGGAGCAAAATTTTGCTCAACGCTCACTTCTTGTCTGGGTTGTAAAAACCCATAATGCCAGCGCTGTCTGTAAGTGAGCGGTGAGCATAAACTGCTCGTTAGCACTGCACAGCTCAAAACAAAAAACTCGTAATCTAGCCGATTTATGATTAATGGAAGTAAATTGGAAAGTTGGTTACAATTGAGTGCTCTATCTGAATCATGAAAGTTTAATTTTGACTTTAGTGTACCTTTAACAAACAGATAAATAAAAACTCCTCCCTGATAACTTTCTTTAAACTTTCGCCGCCCAATGCTGTTAATTTTTATAGATTTTGTTTTGAGAGAAGCAGGTAGTTGCTACCTTTGGGCTACAATATTAGGTTAAAGGAGAGGGATGGTGGAAAGATGGCAATAGTAGATAACTGGAGAGGAGAGTGGAGTAAGAAGAGTCCTGCGCTGGGAAAGTCTGCATTCAGAGGGTAGACAGAGAAAAAGAATCAAGTCAATTGCCACCCCAACCAAGTACATGGATACAATGGAGAAGTCTGGGTCTGAACTGTGTGAGAAGATAGTAGGGCCAGAAAACATGCAGCTGCTGCCACATGACAGGAAGTCAAGAAGCTACTGCCCCATGCTAAGGGAACGACTCCATATTTATTAGTATGAGTAACTTGTGGGAAGAAAACAAACAGTGAGATGCTTAGGGGGAAATTTCTACATTATCAGCATAAAACATTGTTACAATAAATGTAAGTGGACAAAATTTAAAGGGACACAAAAGTCATAAGTAAACTTTCAGTGTACAGATAGAGCATACAATTTTAAAAGACTTTTCATTGTACTTTCTTTTTTGTTTTTCTTTTTATTAAAAAGCATATATAGGTAGGCTCAGGAGCATCAATACACTACTAGGCATAGTGATGTAACCGGCATCCCTGGATTACCCTGGTGATGCTGGGCCACAAAACCACCAGGGATGTGGAGGTAAGTGCAGGGACCGAATAATATCCGAAAGCAGCCCACTGCCTGGGATCACAGCACTTCGTTGTCATCTGCACTAAATGCATTATGTAGATGACGACCATTTATTATCAGTTATTAGTACAGAGCAAACAGATTCCACAGCAGTATGGGCTCGATTTATCAAGCCCTTCTCCTCCCTTCGACTGTGAGAACCTGCAGTCAGGATTTTTCTTGCAGTGTCCATCAGACCGCTGCTTCCCTACCCTCTTCTACACCTCTTAAGTGGATAGTTTCATCAGACCGTGGAGATTGACACACATACAGTCATGGACAAAAATATTGGGACCCCTGCATTTCTGTCAGATAATGCACCACTTCGCCCAGAAAATTGTTGCAATTACAAATGTTTAGGCATTCTCATGTTTATTTATTTTGTTTGTATTGGTATGACACAAAAAAGTGGAGGGAAAAAAAAGCCAAATCTGACACATTCCATGAAAACCCCAAAAAATGTACTGGACAAATTTTTCTCAAAATGGTAAGAAATAATTACATTACAGGTTTGCGATGCTCCTGTAATTTGTAATTAAACTCACCTGTATCAATTAACTGGTGCTGACAATATAGATACCAGTTGAAATGGTGAAATATTGACTCAACCTTTCTGTTGTGTGTCTAAGTGTGCCACACTGAGCATGGAGCAGAGAAAGAGCAGAAAGAATTGTCTGAATATTTGAGAAGAAAAATGTTGTAAAAGCATGGACAATCTCAAGGCTACAAGTCCATCTCTGGAGATCTTAATGTTCCTGTGTCTACTGTGTGCAACATTGTCAAGAAGTTTACAGCCCATGGCACTATAGCTAATCTCCCTGGACGTGGATGAAAGAGAACAATTTATAAACATTGCAACAAAGTATTGCTCGAACGGTGGATAAAAAAACCTCAATCGACTTCCAGACAAATTCAAACTGACCTTCAGGCACAGGGTACAAATGTGTCACCTCATACTATACGTTGCCATAGGAGGACCCCACTGCTGACACAGAAACATAAAAAGTCAGATTGGAGTTTGCCAAAACTTACCTGAGGAAGCCAAAATCCTTTTGGGAGAATGTTCTGTGGACAGATGAAACATAATTACAGCTTTTTGGTAAAGCCCATCATTCTACTGTTTTCAGAAAAAGAAATGAGGATTTTAAAGAAAGGAATACAGTCTCTACAGTCAAACATGGTGGAGGTTCACTGATATTTTGGGGTTGCTTTGCTGCTTCAGGCACTGGATGTCTGTATGTGTTATAAAATCTGAAAACTACCAAAGAATTATGTGGTGCAATGTAGGGCCCAGTGTCAGAAAGTTGGGTCTCTGTCAGAGGTCATTGGTCTTTCAGCAGGACAATGACCCAAAGCACATGTCAAATAGCACCCAGAAATGGTTTAAGGCAAAGCTCTGGAGAGTAGTGAACTGGTCAGCAATGAGTCCAGATCTCAATCTCATAGAGCACCTGTGGAGAGATCTCAAAACAGCAGTTGTGAAAAGGAACCCTTCCAATCTGAGAGACCTGGAGCAGTTGGCGAAAACATAAATTATGCTTACCTGATAATTTTATTTCCATCGTGGGGAGGATAGTCCACGGCTTCATTCATTACTATTGGGAATTAAAAACCTGGCCACCAGGAGGAGGCAAAAACAACCCAGCCAAAGGCTTAAATACCTCCCCCACTCCCCTCATTCCCCAGTCATTCTGCCGAGGGAACAAGGAACAATAGGAGTAATATCAGGGTATAAATGGTGCCAGAAGAAAACATTACATTTAGGGCCGCCCACCGGAGATACGGGTGGGAGAAGTGGACTCTCCTCCCCACGATGTAAATAAAATTACCAGGTAAGCATAATTTATGTTTTCCATCTATAGGGGAGGAGAGTCCATGGCTTCATTCAATACTATTGGGAAACATATACCCAAGCTCTAGAGAACACTGAATGAAACAGAGAGGGCAAAGGCGGACCCTTAAACTGAGCCTGTAGAACCTTTCTCCCAAAAACAGCTTCCGCAGAAGCAAAGACGTCAAATTTGTAAAACTTTGTGAAAGTATGCAAGGAGGACCAGGTAGCCGCCTTACAAATCTGCTCCATAGAAGCCTCATTTTTGAAGGCTCAAGAAGAAGCCACTGCTCTAGTGGAATGAGCCGTAATCCTCTGAGGGGGCTTGTGTCCCGCGTCTCATAGGCGAGGCGCATCAAGCTCCTCAGCCAAAAAGACAAAGAAGTAGCAGAGGCCCGTTGACCCCTGCGCTTCCCTGATAGACTACAAAAAGAGTTAGATTTTCTGAAATCCTTAGTCGCCTGAAGATAGAACTTCAAGGCACAAACCAAATCCAGATTACGAAGTAGCCTCTCCTAAGAAGAAGAGGGGATAGGGCACAAAAGAAGGAACAACTATTTCCTGATTGATGTCACGGTCAGACACCACCTTGGGAAGAAAACCCAAGCCTGTGCAAAGAACAGCCTTATCTGCATGAAACACCAGATAAGGGGGCTCATGTTGCAAGGCCGCCAGTTCGGAAACTCTGCGGGCCGATGCGATGGCTAACAGGAAAAGAACCTTCCAAGACAGGATCCTTATGTCAAGAGAATTCATAGGCTCAAACGGAGTCCTCTGCAAAACTTTAAGAACCAAATTCAAGCTCCACAGGGGACCAGACTGCCTAAAGACAGGCCTGATTCTAGACAGGGCCTGAACAAAGGATTGAATGTCAGGAAGCTCGGCGAGCTTCCTATGCAACAGCACTGATAGAGCCGAGATCTGTCCCTTTAAGGAACTAGCGGCAAGACCCTACTCCAAACCCTCTTTGAGAAAGGACAAAATCCTGGATACCTTCACCTTGTGCCAAGGATATCCATGTCTCTCACACCAGGACAATTTCTAGATTCTGGTGTTGAAAAGGACCCTGTTCCAACAGATCCCTGTTTCAGGGTAACCTCCATGGCGGAGAGGATGACATCTCCACCAGATCCGCAAACCACGTCCTCCGCGGGAACGAAGGAGCGATCAGAATGGACGACACTCTCTTCTGCTTTATGCATGCCACTATACGAGGTAGAAGTGGTAACGGAGGAAAAATGTACACTAGACTGAACTCCCAAGGTACTGCCAACGCAACTATCAGCTCCGCTTGGGGGTCCCTCGACCTCAATCCATATCGGGGAAGTTTGCAATTTAATCGGGATGCCATGAGATCGATCTCTGGCGTCCCCCATCTGAGACAAATCTCTGCAAACACCTCGGGGTGAAGAAACCATTCTCCCGGATGAAATATTTGCCTGCTGAGAAAGTCCACTTCCCAGTTGCCCACTCCAGGGATGTGGATCGCTGAGAGCGAAAAGCCGTGGGTCTCCGCCCACTCCAGAATCCAAGACACCTCCCTCATTGCTAGGGAGCTGCTCCTTGTACCCCCCTGGTGGTTGATGTATGCCACCGAGGTAATGTTGTCCACCTGGAACCTGATGAAGTTGCATTCCCCCAGACAGGGCCATGCCTTCAGAGCGTTGTAGATCGCTTGCAGTTCCAGGATATTTATCGGAAGAAGAGACTCCAGTCAAGACCATTTTCCATGTGCCATCCTGGCACACCAAACAGCTCTCCCTCCCGTCAGACTCGTGTCCATGGTCCCAATTTCCCAGGACAGTCTCAAGAAAGATGTCCCCATGGACAATTGGACAGAATGATCACCATTCCAGTGTCTCAACATGCACAGTTGAAGAGGTCTGAGATGAAATTTTGCTTATGAAATTACGTCTATGCTGGAGACCATGAGCACAATCACCTCCATACACTGAGCCACTGAGGGACTCCTTGAGGACTGAAGGGCAAGACAGGCGGACGCAATCTTCCTGCATCGCTGATCTGTGAGGAATATCTTCATGGACAAGGAGTCTAGTATCATGCCCAGAAACTCCACCCTGGTGCTGGGAACCAGGGAGATCTTTCTGAAGTTGATCTTCCAACCGTGAGATTGAAGTAACAGAAGCAGAGCCCTTGAGTTGACATCTGCCAGATGAAAGGACGGCACCTGAACTAGAATATCATCCAGGTAGGGCGCCACCACAATACCCCTGGATCTGGCCACTGCAAGCAGGGCCCCCAGACCCTTTGTGAAGTCTCTCAGGGCCGTCACCAGACCGAAGGGAAGGGCCACAAATTGAAAATGTTCATCCAGAAATGCAAATCTGAGAAACTTGAAGTGGTCCCTGTGAATTGGATCATGCATGTAGGCATCCTTCAAGTCTATTGTGGTCATGAACTGCCCCTCTTGAACTAGAGGCAAAATGGACCTGATCGTTGTTTAAACACTTTAAATCCAGAATCAGGCGGAACGTGCCCTCCTTCTTTGGAACCACAAACAGATTTGAATAGTAGCCTAGACCCCTTTCTGCATGGGGTACTGGTACAATAACGCCTAGAGATGAGAGATCCCTCACACACTCTAGAAAGGCCTCTCTCTTTTCCAGCCATAAAGACAGGCTTCAAACAAGGAATCTGCCCCTGGGCAGAAGGGACCTGAACTCTATCCTGTAACCCTGGATGACAACCTCCAGAACCCAAGGGTCCTGAACATCCTGCAAACAGGCGTTGGAGAAAAGAGACAATCTGCCCCCTACTCGGTCCGTAGACCTGTCGGGGACCACTCCTTCATGCCGATTTTGTTTTGGCAGGCTTCCTGTTCTGCTTAGACTTGTTCCAGGCTTCCAGGCTCCCTTAGGTTGGTCCACCTTCGTGGCGGGCTGCTGGCATTGGGCCTTGTCCGACGAAAATTAGAACCCTTAGGCTTAGCCTTCTTTTCCTGGGGCAGGAAGGCACCTTTGCCCCCTGTAACTGTGGATATAATCGAGTCCAAGCCTGGACCGAACCAAATCTTACCTTGAAAAGGCAGGAAAAGTAACCTCAGCTTAGAAGTCATGTCTGCCAACCAAGATTTTAGCCACAGCGCCCTGCATGCTAAAACGGAAAAACCTGACACCTTATCATTCAGGCGAATAATCTGCATATTGGCGTCGCAAATGAAAGAATTGGCAACCTTCAGCGCCTTAATCCTTTCCTAAACTTCTTCGAAAGAGGGCTCGCCCTCAATCATCTTGCACAGAGAATCACACCAATATGATGCAACTCCGGCAACCACGGCAATGGCCGCTGCTGGTTGAAAAACAAACCCTGTGTGTTGAAACGTTTTCCTTTACATGTTTTCCAACTTTTTATCCATGGGCTCCTTGAACGACGAGCTATCCTCAACGACGAGCTCAAGCTGGGCCTCCGGAATGGGGAAAAGCTTTTTAAAGTTAGAAGAATGGGAAAAGGAAGAACCTAATCGCTTCCATTCATTCTTTATAATATTTGCCATCTTTACAGGAACCGGGAAGGTCTGGGGCACCACCCTGTCCTCATATACCCTTGTCCAGCATAGCAGTGGAAGGTTCTTCCGGAAGCTTCGGCTCCGGAGCCTCCAGAGTAGCAAGCACTTGCTTCAGCAAAAATCACAAATTCTCAATTTTTAAACCTATAGCCAGGCTTCTCCTCCACCGGAGGTTTAGATGACACGGACTCCGAACCAGAAGGAACCCCCTCTGAGGCGTCGGAGTGGGCCTCATCGTAGTACCACTTTGCAGGAGTTTCCGACATAGATAAATCCTGAGTCGGCTGCTCTGGAAAGCTCTATGCTTGCGCTTAGCAGAAGGTGGTAAAGCATGGATCACTTTAGAGACTGCCATTTGAAGATGGTCCACAAAATCTAGCGGCCAGCAAATCTCCCCCGAAGGGGTAACAGTCGGACCCTGGGGCGCTACATGTGGAATAGGGGACGCAATTAGGGAACTCACCTCACGGGACGGAGAGCCCTCAGAGGTGGACGGCTCAGTAGTACTAGACATTCCCTTATTTTTAGATGTCGTAGCTCTTTCAAGGCATGTGGAACATAGTTGCGCAGGCTGGTCTACGGAACCTCACAATAAACACAGATAAAAGACTTAGATAAAGAGGGAGTACCCTCCAACGGATCAGAATCCTCCATAGCTTTTATCTTAATTAGCAAAATTAAGAACAGGCACCCTTATAACCACCACATTGCCAGAGCCTCATCCCGCACATAACGCAGCAATGACACAATAAAGAATATCATGTATAAACCCCCCTGTTCAATAATACCCTTACCAGGAATATTAACCCTTCATTCTATAAAGATAAAAGGCGCCACACTGTGGCCCTGTCTTCTGTGTTATTAATATAATAAAAAATTAAACAATCTTACCAGAATCCACGCCGTGGAACAGGGACACGGCCCTTCAAGTGTCACAGGTCATAGCATTGCTCCTGACATGGACTTGAGAGAAGAAAGCAGTCTGCGAAACTCGTCAACGCTGATTGCTGTAGGAGCTGTTAATATGAGTCGGGATGGTGTCGCAGAGGAAAGCTCTACCTGCATCTCCGGACTTAAACTTTCACCCAGGCCCTCAACTGAAAGGCTTGTTAGGGTTACTTAAACTCCCGTCCCATAGCGAAGAGTAGTACTCTCGATAAGAGACCTCCGAAACTTCGGCACCTCTCTGCCATCCTCCTGTGACAAAAGGCAAAGAATGACCGGGGGAAGAGGGGAGTGGAGGAGGTATTTGAAGCCTTTGGCTGGTTTGTCTTTGCCTCCTCCTGGTGGCCAGGTTCTTAATTCCCAATAGTAATGAATGAAGCCGTGGACTCTCCTCCCCTTTAGATGGAAAGAAGAGTTTAAAAATTCCAGTAGAGAAGTGTAAGAAACTCATTGATGGTTACAGAAAGTGATTGATTTCAGTTATTGTTTCCAAGGGGTGTGCTACCAGATATTAAATTGAGTTGAATAGAAAATAGAATTTCAGTAGCTCTCATCCTATTGGCTGATTTAAATTTGAAGAATCAAATCAGCCAATCAGAATTCAAGGGACTCCATTTTAAATTGCGTACCTTGAATTCACTATTGTGTACGGCGGCGATCGTACAAAGAGGATCCTCCATGCTCCATGGCTCTGCGGTAGCCGGTCTTTAGTTCCAGGGTCGGTGGTCTTCAGCTCCGCGGCCATCGATCTTCAGCTCTGCCCTCCGCTCCACGCCGGATTGTTTCTGGAAGAAGAAAGAAGAGGTCGCCGCTTGGAAGAAGACTTCACCGCATGGAACAGGACCTTTTCCGCCGGACTTCAGGAACGGTGAGTACCAACCTGGGGGTTAGACTTAGTTTTTTTTAATTTAGATTAGGATGGGCACTTCATAAAAGAGCTAAATGCCCTTTTAAGGGCAATGCCCAAAAAATGCTCTTTTCAGGGCAATGGGTAGTTTAGGTTTTTTATTTGGGGGGTTTGGTGGGTGAGGAGTTTTACTGTTAGGGGGGACTTTGTTTAGTTTGAATGTAAGAGAGCTGTTTAACTTAGGGCAATGCCCTACAAAAAGACCTTTTAAGGGCTATTGGTAGATTAGAATTAGATTAGAGGGTGTTTTTATTTTGGGGGGTCATTTTTATTTTTATAGGGATTAGGTTTAATTTTTTAAATTTTGATAATTTGTTTATCATTTCTTTCATGTAATTAGCAAGAGTCCATGAGCTAGTGACGTATGGGATATACATTCCTACCAGGAGGGGCAAAGTTTCCCAAACCTCAAAATGCCTACAAATACACCCCTCACCACACCCACAATTCAGTTTTACAAACTTTGCCTCCGATGGAGGTGGTGAAGTAAGTTTGTGCTAGATTCTACGTTGATATGCGCTCCGCAGCAAGTTGGAGCCCGGTTTTCCTCTCAGCGTGCAGTGAATGTCAGAGGGATGTGAGGAGAGTATTGCCTATTTGAATGCAGTGATCTCCTTCTAAGGGGTCTATTTCATAGGTTCTCTGTTATCGGTCGTAGAGATTCATCTCTTACCTCCCTTTTCAGATTGACGATATACTCTTATATATACCATTACCTCTGCTGATTCTCGTTTCAGTACTGGTTTGGCTATCTGCTATATGTAGATGAGTGTCCTGGGGTAAGTAAGTCTTATTTTCTGTGACACTCCTAGCTATGGTTGGGCACTTTGCTTATAAAGTTCTAAATATATGTATTCAAACATTTATTTGCCTTGACTCAGAATGTTCAACTTTCCTTATTTTCAGACAGTCAGTTTCATATTTGGGATAATGCATTTCAATTTCACATTTTTCTTACCTTAAAATTTGACTTTTTCCCTGTGGGCTGTTAGGCTCGCGGGGGCTGAAAATGCTTCATTTTATTGCGTCATTTTTGGCGCGGACTTTTTTGGCGCAAAAATTCTATTTCCGTTTCCGGCGTCATACGGGTCGCCGGAAGTTGCGTCATTTTTTGACGTTATTTTGCGCCAAAAATGTCGGCGTTCCGGATGTGGCGTCATTTTTGGCGCCAAAAAGCATTTAGGCGCCAAATAATGTGGGCGTCTTATTTGGCGCGAAAAAATATGGGCGTCACTTTTGTCTCCACATTATTTAAGTCTCATTTTTTATTGCTTCTGGTTGCTAGAAGCTTGTTCTTTGGCATTTTTTCCCATTCCTGAAACTGTCATTTAAGGAATTTGATCAGTTTTGCTTTATATATATGTTGTTTTTTCTCTTACATATTGCAAGATGTCTCACGTTGCATCTGAGTCAGAAGATACTACAGGAAAATCGCTGTCAAGTGCTGAATCTACCAAAGCTAAGTGTATCTGCTGTAAACTTTTGGTAGCTATTCCTCCAGCTGTTGTTTGTATTGATTGTCATGACAAACTTGTTAAAGCAGATAATATTTCCTTTAGTAAAGTACCATTGCCTGTTGCAGTTCCTTCAACATCTAAGGTGCAGAATGTTCCTGATAATATAAGAGATTTTGTTTCTGAATCCATAAAGAAGGCTATGTCTGTTATTTCTCCTTCTAGTAAACGTAAAAAATCTTTTAAAACTTCTCTCCCTACAGATGAATTTTTAAATGAACTTCATCATTCTGATTCTGATGATTCCTCTGGTTCAGAGGATTCTATCTCAGAGGTTGATGCTGATAAATCTTCATATTTATTTAAAATGGAATTTATTCGTTCTTTACTTAAAGAAGTACTAATTGCTTTAGAAATAGAGGATTCTGGTCCTCTTGATACTAATTCTAAACGTTTAGATAAGGTATTTAAAGCTCCTGTGGTTATTCCAGAAGTTTTTCCTGTTCCTAATGCTATTTCTGCAGTAATTTCCAAAGAATGGGATAATTTGGGTAATTCATTTACTCCTTCTAAACGTTTTAAGCAATTATATCCTGTGCCATCTGACAGATTAGAATTTTGGGACAAGATCCCTAAAGTTGATGGGGCTATTTCTACCCTTGCTAAACGTACTACTATTCCTACGTCAGATGGTACTTCGTTTAAGGATCCTCTAGATAGGAAAATTGAATCCTTTCTAAGAGAAGCTTATCTGTGTTCAGGTAATCTTCTTAGACCTGCTATATCTTTGGCTGATGTTGCTGCAGCTTCAACTTTTTGGTTGGAAACTTTAGCGCAACAAGTAACACATCGTGATTCTCATGATATTATTATTCTTCTTCAGCATGCTAATAATTTTATCTGTGATGCCATTTTTTGATATTATCAGAGTTGATGTCAGGTTTATGTCTCTAGCTATTTTAGCTAGAAGAGCTTTATGGCTTAAAACTTGGAATGCTGATATGGCTTCTAAATCAACTTTACTTTCCATTTCTTTCCAGGGTAACAAATTATTTGGTTCTCAGTTGGATTCCATTATTTCAACTGTTACTGGTGGGAAAGGAACTTTTTTACCACAGGATAAAAAATCTAAAGGTAAAAACAGGGCTAATAATCGTTTTCGTTCCTTTCGTTTCAACAAAGAACAAAAGCCTGATCCTTCATCCTCAGGAGCAGTTTCAGTTTGGAGACCATCTCTAGTCTGGAATAAATCCAAGCCAGCTAGAAAGGCAAAGCCTGCTTCTAAGTCCACATGAAGGTGCGGCCCTCATTCCAGCTCAGCTGGTAGGGGGCAGGTTACGTTTTTTCAAGGAAATTTGGATCAATTCTGTTCACAATCTTTGGATTCAGAGCATTGTTTCAGAAGGGTACAGAATTGGTTTCAAGTGGAGACCTCCTGCAAAGAGATTTTTTCTTTCCCGTGTCCCAGTAAATCCAGTAAAAGCTCAAGCATTTCTGAAATGTGTTTCAGATCTAGAGTTGACTGGAGTAATTATGCCAGTTCCAGTTCCGGAACAGGGGATGGGGTTTTATTCAAATCTCTTCATTGTACCAAAGAAGGAGAATTCTTTCAGACCAGTTCTGGATCTAAAAATATTGAATCGTTATGTAAGGATACCAACATTCAAGATGGTAACTGTAAGGACTATCTTACCTTTTGTTCAGCAAGGGAATTATATGTCCACAATAGATTTACAGGATGCATATCTGCATATTCCGATTCATCCAGATCATTATCAGTTCCTGAGATTCTCTTTTCTGGACAAGCATTACCAGTTTGTGGCTCTGCCGTTTGGCCTAGCTACAGCTCCAAGAATTTTTACAAAGGTTCTCGGTGCCATGCTGTCTGTAATCAGAGAACAGGGTATTGTGGTATTTCCTTATTTGGACGATATCTTGGTACTTGCTCAGTCTTTACATTTAGCAGAATCTCATACGAATCGACTTGTGTTGTTTCTTCAAGATCATGGTTGGAGGATCAATTTACCAAAAAGTTCTTTGATTCCTCAGACAAGGGTAACCTTTCTGGGTTTCCAGATGGATTCAGTGTCCATGACTCTGTCTTTAACAGACAAGAGACGTCTAAAGTTGATTGCAGCTTGTCGAAACCTTCAGTCACAATCATTCCCTTCGGTAGCCTTATGCATGGAAATTCTAGGTCTTATGACTGCTGCATCGGACGCGATCCCCTTTGCTCGTTTTCACATGCGACCTCTTCAGCTCTGTATGCTGAAGCAATGGTGCAAGGATTACACGAAGATATCTCAATTAATATCTTTAAAACCGATTGTTCGACACTCTCTAACATGGTGGACAGATCACCATCGTTTAATTCAGGGGGCATCTTTTGTGCTTCCGACCTGGACTGTAATTTCAACAGATGCAAGTCTCACAGGTTGGGGAGCTGTGTGGGGATCTCTGACGGCACAAGGAGTTTGGGAATCTCAGGAGGTGAGATTACCGATCAATATTTTGGAACTCCGTGCAATTTTCAGAGCTCTTCAGTTTTGGCCTCTTCTGAAGAGAGAATCGTTCATTTGTTTTCAGACAGACAATGTCACAACTGTGGCATACATCAATCATCAAGGAGGGACTCACAGTCCTCTGGCTATGAAAGAAGTATCTCGAATTTTGGTTTGGGCGGAATCCAGCTCCTGTCTAATCTCTGCGGTTCATATCCCAGGTGTAGACAATTGGGAAGCGGATTATCTCAGTCGCCAAACGTTGCATCCGGGCGAATGGTCTCTTCACCCAGAGGTATTTCTTCAGATTGTTCAAATGTGGGATCTTCCAGAAATAGATCTGATGGCGTCCCATCTAAACAAGAAACTTCCCAGGTATCTGTCCAGATCCCGGGATCCTCAGGCGGAGGCAGTGGATGCATTATCACTTCCTTGGAAGTATCATTCTGCCTATATCTTTCCGCCTCTAGTTCTTCTTCCAAGAGTAATCTCCAAGATTCTGAAGGAATGCTCGTTTGTTCTGCTGGTAGCTCCGGCATGGCCTCACAGGTTTTGGTATGCGGATCTTGTCCGGATGGCCTCTTGCCAACCGTGGACTCTTCCGTTAAGACCAGACCTTCTGTCACAAGGTCCTTTTTTCCATCAGGATCTGAAATCCTTAAATTTAAAGGTATGGAGATTGAACGCTTGATTCTTGGTCAAAGAGGTTTCTCTGACTCTGTGATTAATACTATGTTACAGGCTCGTAAATCTGTATCTCGAGAGATATATTATAGAGTCTGGAAGACTTATATTTCTTGGTGTCTTTCTCATCATTTTTCCTGGCATTCTTTTAGAATACAGAGAATTTTACAGTTCCTTCAGGATGGTTTAGATAAGGGTTTGTCCGCAAGTTCTTTGAAAGGACAAATCTCTGCTCTTTCTGTTCTTTTTCACAGAAAGATTGCTATTCTTCCTGATATTCATTGTTTTGTACAAGCTTTGGTTCGTATAAAACCTGTCATTAAGTCAATTTCTCCTCCTTGGAGTTTGAATTTGGTTCTGGGAGCTCTTCAAGCTCCTCCGTTTGAACCTATGCATTCATTGGACATTAAATTACTTTCTTGGAAAGTTTTGTTCCTTTTGGCCATCTCTTCTGCCAGAAGAGTTTCTTTCTTTCTTTGGATGTTGTTAGAGCTTTGAAATATTATGTTGAAGCTACGAAATCTTTTCGTAAAACTTCTAGTCTATTTGTTATCTTTTCCGGTTCTAGAAAAGGCCAGAAAGCTTCTGCCATTTCTTTGGCATCTTGGTTGAAATCTTTAATTCATCTTGCCTATGTTGAGTCGGGTAAAACTCCGCCTCAGAGAATTACAGCTCATTCTACTAGGTCAGTTTCTACTTCCTGGGTGTTTAGGAATGAAGCTTCGGTTGACCAGATCTGCAAAGCAGCCACTTGGTCCTCTTTGCATACTTTTACTAAATTCTACCATTTTGATGTATTTTCTTCTTCTGAAGCAGTTTTTGGTAGAAAAGTACTTCAGGCAGCGGTTTCACTTTGAATCTTCTGCTTATGTTTTTCGTTAAACTTTATTTTGGGTGTGGATTATTTTCAGCAGGAATTGGCTGTCTTTATTTTATCCCTCCCTCTCTAGTGACTCTTGTGTGGAAAGATCCACATCTTGGGTAGCCATTATCCCATACGTCACTAGCTCATGGACTCTTGCTAATTACATGAAAGAAAACATAATTTATGTAAGAACTTACCTGATAAATTCATTTCTTTCATATTAGCAAGAGTCCATGAGGCCCGCCCTTTTTTTGTGGTGGTTATGATTTTGTATAAAGCACAATTATTCCAATTCCTTATTTTATATGCTTTCGCACTTTTTTATCACCCCACTTCTTGGCTATTCGTTAAACTGAATTGTGGGTGTGGTGAGGGGTGTATTTGTAGGCATTTTGAGGTTTGGGAAACTTTGCCCCTCCTGGTAGGAATGTATATCCCATACGTCACTAGCTCATGGACTCTTGCTAATATGAAAGAAATGAATTTATCAGGTAAGTTCTTACATAAATTATGTTTTTCTGTAATATTAGATTTTTATTTTCCGCAATTTTAGATTAATTTTAACTTAGTTTTTTTTTTTTTTAAAGTAATATTAGTTTTTTTATTATATAGTAACTTTAGTATTTTTAATGTAGGTAATTTGGGTTAATTTAGGGGGTGTTAGATTAGAGGGCTTAGTAATTTAATTATTTAATTGCATTGTGGGCATTGGCGGTTTAGGGGTTAATAGATTTCTTAGCATTGCGTTGTGTGGGTATGGCGGGTTAGGGGTTAATACTTTAATAGGTTTATTGTATTGTGGGTTAATGGTGGATTAGGGGTTAATAGTTTTATTAGGTAGTTTGCGATGTTGGGGCTGGCGGATATAGGGGTTAATACTTTAGTTATTACTTGTGATGTGGGTTTGATGGCGGATATAGGGGTTCATTTTTTAATTAGGCATATTGCGTTGTGGGGGGTTGTTGGTGTAGGGGATAATACTTTTATTAGAAAGGATGTGGGTTTGATGGGGGATATAGGGGTTTTACGTGAGAGGTTAATTTTTGGGACGCCGGTTAGATGTTTACGGGACATTTTGTATTTTTTTTTTTAGGCGCTGGCAGTTTCTAAAGTGCCGTAAGTCACTAGCAGCTTCAGAAATTTGATTTACGCTAATTTCTGGACATCGCTAGTTTATCCGATTTACGGCACTTTATGAACTGCCGGCGGGGTTTATTGGATAAGCCTATGTGCGAGGTAAAATTACGGGTTGCAGCGCTTGCGCTAAAGCCTGCGCTGTATATGTAATCTCGCCCCAGTTTTGAGCACTATGTCCCTCTAAATGTAGATTTTAAATGTTTTTATTTATTAATTAATATTAATTATTAACAAATATTATTTTAAAGAAAAGTCTGCAAAAAAAAAATACACCATTTGAGAAATATATAATGAAATGATGCAAAACGTTTTCTTTATTTCCTAACTATAGATGTATTCTAACTAAAAATATATTTAGAGTCAGATGACTAGTCTGAATTTCCCTGTTAATATTTCCATGTATCTTTAACAACAGTATATAGATCTCTTTCCATAGTGTTATGTAATAACACTCTTCAAAATTCCCACCTTCAATTTCCATGTCATAAATTGTAATCTCAGATTTTTTTCCTTCTTTTTTTAAATAATGCTTTAGCACTATAACGCATTACCTTCAATAAAGTTGTTTTTATAGTTTTACTTGGCTGTTTTAAGATAATTGTTAAAATAATGACTTGCTCTAAGATCCCCTGTAATTTCATTAATGGAATATATTATTTATTTCCAAAATTTCTCTAGTTTTAGGCATGACCACCATATGTGCACCATTTTTTTTATCTAAACTAAGTTTTAATATATGTGTTTGTGTGCATTATATTTTATAGCATTTAGTATATATTATCTTAAAAAGAATACGTCCAAATTAAAAATGATAGATTTCAATATATACTTAAAAACCCATATGCTGAAGGTGTTTCTATAAAATGAAAAAAAATGTGCGAATAATCCCTTTAACAAATGAAAATGTAAAAATCAAATAAAACTGGAAATACTTATTAAGTATATTTATTATGTATACATAGAATACAAGCTCAATCCTATTGGCTGATTGCATCAACTAATAGGATTTTTTACCCTTTAATTCTGATTGGCTGATAGAATTCTATCAGCCAATCGGAATTCAAGGGACGCCATCTTGGATGACGTTATTTAAAGGGAAACTTCATTCTTCAATAGCCATCGAAAGAAGAGGATGCTCCGCGCCGGATGTCTTGAAGATGGAGCCGCTCCGCGTCGGATGGATGAAGATAGAAGATGCCGCCTGGATGAAGACTTCTGCCCGCATGGAGGACGACTTCTTGCCGCTTGGATGAAGACTTCTCCCAGCTTCGTTGAGGACTTCTTGCCGTTTGGATGAAGACTTCTCCCGACTAGATGAGGATGGATGTCCGGTCTTCAAAAACTGTAAGAGGATCTTCGGGGGTTAGTGTTAGGTTTTTTTAAGGGTTTATTGGGTGGGTTTTATTTTTAGATTAGAGACTTTGGGCACCGTAAAAAAAGAGCTAAATGCCCTTTTAAGGGCAATGCCCATCCAAATGCCCTTTTCAGGGCAATGGGGAGCTTAGGTTTTTTAGGTAGGTTTTTATTTGGGGGGTTGGTTGTGTGGGTGAGGGATTTTACTGTTGGGGGTTGTTTGTATTATTATTTTTTTACAGGTAAAAGAGCTGATTTATTTGGGTCAATGCCCCGCAAAAGCCCTTTTAAGGGCAATTGGCAGTTTAGTGTAGGCTAGGTTTTTTTTATATTTTGGGGGGCTTTTTTATTTTGATAGGGCTATTAGATTAGGTGTAATTAGTTTAAATATTTGATAATTTCTTTTTTATTTTGTGTAATTTAGTGTTTATTATTTTTGTAATTTAGATAGATGTGTTTTTTTATTTAAATTTAATTTTAGTGTAATGGTAGGTGTTAGTGTAAGACAGGTTAGGTTTTATTTTACAGGTAACTTTGTACAGGTAGCCCTCAGTTTACGCTGGGGTTAGGTTCCAGAAGGAATGGTTGTAAATTGAAACCGTTGTAAATTGAAACCCAGTCTATAATGTAAGTCAATGGGAAGTGAGGGAGATAGGTTCCAGGCCCCTCTCAAAATTGTCATAAGTAACACCTAATACATTATTTTTAAAGCTTTGAAATGAAGACTTTAAATGCTAAACAGCATTATAAACCTAACAAAATAATCACACAACACAGAATATATAATTAAACTAAGTTAAATGAAAAAAACATTTGCTAAACAGCATTATAAACCTAATAAAATAATCACACAACACAGACTTCACTTGCATTTTTCTGCAAACAGTTCTTTCTATGCATTCCAATCTGGACTGATTTATAGACAGGAAGATCTTGTTCCTTTGAAATCTGCTCGATAGCTCAGGTCTGGTTAAACTGATTAATTTCAGCTTGCTTGGCTTTTCTGCAACACAAGCGGACAGCTCCACCTACTGGCTATTTTAATAAATGCACTGCTTCTCAATGCTTTGCAATAGCAGTCACATGACTGGAAAAAAAGGTTGTTATTCTGAAACGGTGTAAATTGAACTGTTGTAAAACGAGGGCCATCTGTATTTATTTTAACTAGGTAGTTAGTAAATAGTTAAAACCAGTGGTCTAATCCATTGAGCATGTAGTTTTAAGACCTTTGATGCTAGACTTGTGTGTTTAACCCCTGCAAAGGGGTTAAACACACAGGTGAAGTGCCACTCGGGACTCACCACTGGTTATAATGATTGCATATGCAAAAACTCTAATGTGTGTCTCCATTTACTTTTTTGACTGTTTTTCATTAATGGTTATGTGCAAACTGAAACAATATAAGGTACCTTTAAAGCTATCTCAGGAAACAGTCATTTTTTCACCAAAACACCTACTAGACAATAAGATCTATCTCCTAGACACATTTCACAGATTGGTGCAGCTGTTTTTGCCTTAAAGGCACATCCAATATAAAACAAATATTCAACTTGAAAATTAAACTTTATTGTTTCAGAAAGAGCATGCCATTTTAAGAGAATGTTCAATGTAGTTCTAAAATCAAACCTACTTTGTTTTCTTGGTATCCTTTGTTGAAAAGTATTAAGGATCATGAGCAGCAGGTGATTGTTGGCTTCAAATTTGCATTGTCATTAGTGCACTAGGTGCATTCATCTACCTCCCACTAACTCTCTTTGAAGGAAATAAACAGTTACATGCAAGCAACAGTGCAAGAATAAAAAGCTCTAACGCAATAGAGTATTTTCTTTTTTGGCACTTTTAATAAATATTTCACACAGAGTAAATTTTGATCACAGACAAAACACAATTATTTGCAACAGGATATTTAGTTCTGGACCAAATTAATTATTACAAACTCCTTTTGGGTTCCAATTTTTTCAAACAAAACTGAAACCATACGGCTTGAAAAGATTTAGAGGGAGTTATTAGAGAAGCAAATTGGCTTGTAATTGGTTTTAAGGCTACACCATGCATTGTGAGATAGGTCAGATCAAGCACAACATTATAAATAGATGGCATCTAACACCAAAACATAAAGCAAAACAATTTGAATTAAAGGGACACTGAACCCAAATTTTTTCTTTCGTGATTCAGATAGAGCATGCAATTTTAAGCAACTTTCTAATTTACTCCTATTATCAATTTTTCTTTGTTCTCTTGCTATCTTTATTTGAAAAAGAAAGTCTGGAACCTTGGACAGCACTTGTTTATTGATGGATGAATGTATCCACCAATCAGCAAGAACAACCCAGGTTGTTCACCAAAATGGGCTGGCATCTAAACTTACATTCTTGTTTTTCAAATAAAGATACCAAGAGAATGAAGAACATTTGCTAATAGGAGGAAATTAGAAAGTTGCTTAAAATTGCATGCTCTATCTTAATCACAAAAGAAAAAAATTGGGTTCAGTCCCTTTAAGATCAATACTTAAGGAAGTATAAATAAAGCTAATGTGAATTTCTCTTGTAAGGTGTATCCAGTCCACGGATCATCCATTACTTGTGGGATATTCTCATTCCCAACAGGAAGTTGCAAGAGGACACCCACAGCAGAGCTGTAATATAGCTCCTCCCCTAACTGTCATAGACAGTCATTCTCTTGCAACTCTCAACAAGCTAGGATGTTGTAGGAGAGAGTGGTTAAATATAGTTAGTTTATTTTCTTCAATCAAAAGTTTGTTATTTTTAAATAGTACCGGAGTTGTGCTATTTTATCTCAGGCAGTAAATAGAAGAAGAATCTGCCTGAGGTTTCTATGATCTTAGCAGGTTGTAACTAAGATCCATTGCTATTCTCACATATGTCTGAGGGGATTACACAGATGAGGTAACTTCAGCGAGAGAATGGCGTGCAGTTTATTCTGCTATCAGGTATGTGCAGTTATAATTTTTTCTAGAGATGGAAAACACTAGAAAATGCTGCTGATACCGGATTAATGTAAGTTAAGCCTGAATACAGTGATTTAATAACGACTGGTATCATGCTTACTCCCAGGGGTAATACCCTTATGATATTGCAATATAAACGTTTGCTGGCATGTTTAATCGTTTTTATATATGCATTGGTGATAAAACTTTATTGGGGCCAAGTTTTTTCAACATGGCTGGCTTAAATTTTGACTAGAAACAGTTTTACTGAGGCTTTCCACTGTTATAGTATAAAAGTTACAGTTGGTGCAGTTAAAATTACAAACTGTGACATCCAGCTTCCCTCAGGAGTCCCCTGTATGCTATAGGACATCTCAAAAGGGCTCAAAGGCTTTCCAAAGTCGTTTATTGGGGAAGGTAGGACCACAGCTTGCTGTGGCAGTTGGTTGTGACTGTAAAAACAAAACAAAAAACAAAACGTCTATTTCGTTTTTTGGATCCATTTTTTGAACTAAGGGGTTAATCATCCATTTGCAAGTGGATGCAATGCTCTGCTAGCCTATTACATACACTGTAAAAATTTCGTTTGATTTACTGCATTTTTTCACTGTTTTTCAAATTCTGACAAAATTTGTTTTTTCTTAAAGGCACAGTACCGTTTTTTATATTTGCTTGTTAACTTGATTTAAAGTGTTTTCCAAGCTTGCTAGTCTCATTGCTAGTCTGTATAAACATGTCTGACATAGAAGAAACTCCTTGTTCATTATGTTTAAAAGCCATGGTGGAACCCCCTCTTAGAATGTGTACCAAATGTACTGATTTCATTTTATGCAATAAAGATCATATTCTGTTTTTAAAAAAATTATCACCAGAGGAATCTGACGAGGGGAAAGTTATGCCGACTAACTCTCCCCACGTGTCAGACCCTTTGACTACCGCCCAAGGGACTCACGCTCAAATGGCGCCAAGTACATCTAGGGCGCCCATAGCGTTTACTTTACAAGACATGGCGGCAGTCATGGATAATACACTGTCAGCAGTATTAGCCAGACTACCTGAACTTAGAGGTTAGCGAGATAGCTCTGGGGTGAGACAAAATGCAGAGCATACTGACGCTTTAAGAACCATGTCTGATACTGCCTCACAATATGCAGAAGCTGAGGAAGGAGAGCTTCAGTCAGTGGGTGATGTTAATGACTCAGGAAAGATACCTGATTCTAATATTTCTACATTTATATTTAAGCTTGAACACCTCTGCGTGTTACTTAGGGAGGTTTTAGCTGCTCTGAATGACTGTGATACCATTGCAGTGCCAGAGAAATTTTGTAGACTGGATAAATGCTTTGCAGTGCCGGTGTGTACAGATGTTTTTCCAATACCTAAAAGGTTTACAGAAATTATTAATAAGGAATGGGATAGACCAGGTGTGCCGTTCTCTTCCCCTCCTATTTTTAGAAAAATGTTTTCCAATAGACGCCACCACACGGGACTTATGGCAGACAGTCCCTAAGGTGGAGGGAGCAGTTTCTACTCTAGCAAAGCGTACTACTATCCCTGGCGAGGACAGTTGTGCTTTTTTAGAGGCAATGGATAAAAAATTAGAAGGTTACCTTAAGAAAATATTTATTCAACAAGGTTTTATCCTACAGCCCATTGCATGCATTGCCCCTGTCACTGCTGCTGCTGCTGCGTACTGGTTTGAGTCTCTGGAAGAGGCTTTACAGGTAGAGACTCCATTGGATGACATACTTGGCAAACTTAGAGCACTTAAGCTAGCCAATTATTTTATTTCTGATGCCATTGTTCATTTGAATAAACTAACGGCTAAGAATTCTGGTTTTGCTATACAGGCGCGCAGAGCGCTATGGCTTAAATCATGGTCAGCTGACGTGACTTTAAAATCTAAGCTACTTAACATTCCCTTCAAGGGGCAGACACTATTCGGGCCTGGTTTGAAGGAGATTATTGCTGATATCACGGGAGGAAAAGGTTGTGCCCTTCCTCAGGACAGGTCCAAATCTAGGGCCAAACAGTCTAATTTTCGTGCCTTTCGAAACTTCAAGGCAGGTGCGGCATCAACTTACTCTAATAATAAACAAGAGGGAACTTTTGCTCAATCCAAGACGGTCTGGAGACCAAACCAGACCTGGAAAAAAGGTAAGCAGGTCAAAAAGCCTACTGCTGCCTCTAAGACAGCATGAAGGAACGACCCCCTATCCGGTAACGGATCTAGTAGGGGGCAGACTTTCACTCTTCACCCAGGCGTGGGCAAGAGATGTTCAGGATCCCTGGGCGTTGGAAATTATATCCCAGGGATATCTTCTGGACTTCAAAGCTTCCCCCCCAAAAGGTAGATTTCACCTTTCACAATTATCTGCAAACCAGATAAAGAGTGAGGCATTCTTACACTGTGTACGAGACCTCCTAGTTATGGGAGTGATCCATCCAGTTCCAAAGGAGGAACAGGAACAGGGTTTTTACTCAAATCTGTTTGTGGTTCCCAAAAAAGAGGGAACCTTAAGACCGATCTTAAACAAATTCCTCAAAGTTCCGTCGTTCAAGATGGAAACTATTCGTACCATCCTACCACTGATCCAGGAGGGTCAATATATGACAACAGTGGATCTAAAGGATGCTTATCTTCACATTCCGATACACAAAGATCATCATCGGTTTCTCAGGTTTGCCTTTCAAGACAGGCATTACCAGTTGTAGCTTTTCCCTTTGGATTAGCTACAGCCCCAAGAATCTTTACAAAGGTTCTAGGGTCGCTTTTGGCGGTCCTAAGGCCGCGGGGCATAGCAGTAGCCCCTTATTTAGACGACATCCTGATACAGGCGTCAAACTTCCAAATTGCCAAGTCTCATACGGACGTAGTACTGGCATTTCTGAGGTCGCATGGGTGGAAAGTGAACGAGGAAAAGTGTTCTCTATCCCCACTCACAAGAGTTTCCTTTCTAGGGACTCTGATAGATTCTGTAGAAATGAAAATTTACCTTGACGGAGTCCAGGTTATCAAAGCTTCTAAATTCCTGTCGGGTTCTTCATTCAATTCCGCGCCCTTTGGTGGCTCAGTGTATGGAAGTAATCGGCTTAATGGTAGCGGCAATGGACATAGTGCCATTTGCACGCTTTCATCTCAGACAGCTGCAACTATGCAGGCTCAGTCAGTGGAGCGGGGATTACACAGATTTGGCCCCTCAACTGAATCTGGACCAAGAGACCAGGGATCCTCTTCCCTGGTGGCTATCTCGGGTCCATCTGTCCAAAGGTATGACCTTCGCAGGCCAGATTGGACTATTGTAACAACAAATGCCAGCCTTCTAGGTTGGGGTGCAGTCTGGAACTCCCTGAAGGCTCAGGGATCGTGGACTCAGGAGGAGTCTCTCCTTCCAATAAATATTCTGGAACTAAGAGCGATAGTCAAGGCTCTTCAGGTTTGGCCTCAGTTAGCAACTCTGAGGTACATCAGATTTCAGTCGGTCAACATCACGACTGTAGCTTACATCAACCATCGAGGGGGAACAAGAAGTTCCCTAGAGATGTTAGAAGTTTCAAAAATAATTCACTGGGCAGAGATTCACTCTTGCCACCTATCAGCTATCCATATCCCAGGTGTAGAGCACTGGGAGGCGGATTTTCTAAGTCGTCAGACTTTTCATCTGGGAGAGTGGGAACTCCATCCGGAGGTATTTGCACAACTGATTCTCCGTTGGGGCAAACCAGAACTGGATCTCATGGCGTCTCGCCAGAACGCCAAGCTTCCGTGTTACGGATCCAGGTCCAGGGATCCCAAGGCGACACTGATAGATACTCTAGCAGCGCCCTGGTCTTTCAACCTGGCTTATGTGTTTCCATTGTTTCCTCTGCTCCCTCGACTGATTGCCAAGATCAAGCAGGAGAGAGCATCGGTGATTCTGATAGCACGCAGGACCTGGTATGCAGATCTAGTGGACATGTCAACCTTTCCACCATGGTCTCTGCCTCTGAGACAGGACCTTCTACTTCAGGGTCCTTTCAACCATCCAAATCTAATTTCTCTGAGGCTGACTGCCTGGAGATTGAATGCTTGATTTTATCAAAGCGTGGCTTCTCCGAGTCAGTTATTGATACCTTAATACAGACACGAAAGCCTGTCACCAGGAAAATTTACCATAA
This sequence comes from Bombina bombina, assembly GCF_027579735.1. Lineage (NCBI taxonomy): Eukaryota > Metazoa > Chordata > Amphibia > Anura > Bombinatoridae > Bombina > Bombina bombina. The sequence goes on from NC_069502.1 coordinate 79,396,717, forward strand.
GGTATGGCGTAGATATCTTTATTGGTGTGAATCCAAAGGTTACTCATGGAGTAAGGTCAGGATTCCTAGGATTTTATCTTTTCTCCAAGAAGGTTTGGAAAAAGGATTGTCAGCTAGTTTCTTAAAGGGACAGATTTTTGCTCTGTCTATTCTTTTGCACTAGCGTCTGGCAGATGTTCCAGACGTTCAGGCATATTTTCAGGCTTTAGTTTGAATCAAGCCTGTGTTTAAACCTGTTGCTCCACCATGGAGCTTAAACTTGGTTCTTAAGGTTCTTCAAGGAGTTCCGTTTGAACCTCTTCATTCCATAGATATCAAACTTTTATCTTGGAAAGTTCTTTTTTTTTTTTTTTTGGTAGCTATTTCCTCGGCTCGTAGAGTCTCTGAGCTATCTGCCTTACAATGTGATTCTCCTTATCTGATTTTTCATACGGATAAGGTAGTCCTGCGTACCAAACCTGAGTTTTTACCTAATGTGGTATCTAACAAGAATATCAATCAAGAGATTGTGGTTCCATCCTTGTGTTACACAATCTGGACGTGGTCTGTGCTTTAAAGTTTTACTTACAAGCTACTAAAGATTTTCGTCAAACATCTGCTTTGTTTGTTGTCTACTCTGGACAGAGGAGAGGTCAAAAGGCTTTGGCAACCTCTTTTTCTTTTTGGCTAAGAAGCTTAATCCGCTTAGCCTATGAGACTGCTGGACAGCAGCCTCCTGAAAGGATTACAGCTCATTCCACTAGAGCTGTGGCTTCCACTTGGGCCTTTAAAAATAAGGCTTCTGTTGAACAGATTTGCAAGGCGGCGACTTGGTCTTCGCTTCATACTTTTTCAAAATTTTACAAATTTGATACTTTTGCTTCTTCGGAGGCTATATTTGGGAGAAAGGTTTTACAGGCAGTGGTTCCTTCCATTTAAGTTCCTGCCTTGTCCCTCCCTTCATCCGTGTACTTTAGCTTTGGTATTGGTATCCCACAAGTAATGGATGATCCGTGGACTGGATACACCTTACAAGAGAAAACACAATTTATGCTTACCTGATAAATGTATTTCTCTTGTGGTGTATCCAGTCCACGGCCCGCCCTGTCATTTTAAGGCAGGTAATTTTTAAATTTAAACTACAGTAACCACTACACCCTATGGTTCCTCCTTTCTCGGCTTGTTTTTGGTCGAATGACTAGCTATGACAGTTAGGGGAGGAGCTATATTACAGCTCTGCTGTGGGTGTCCTCTTGCAACTTCCTGTTGGGAATGAGAATATCCCACAAGTAATGGATGATCCGTGGACTGGATACACCACAAGAGAAATACATTTATCAGGTAAGCATAAATTGTGTTTTTATTCAGACAAATTGAACTGTGCTATTGCCAGGCTCTTCCACAATTACATATTGAGCAGCATATCTACGATACCGGTCAGCCCTTGATTTTCTCAGGTGCCAGTGGCTTCCAAAAATATTGGGCCTGATTTAAAGATTTGGGGATCCTGGAGCTTTTTACACTGCCCCTTTCCTTAGTGGGAAAATAGTAAGATGCGCCGCCAACTTAAATGTTCTGTTGGATGCCGGGTTGTGTGAACCCGGGGGCTGAACAGGCAGTATTTTTTTTTTTTTCAATAGCCCAATGGGCAAGTAGGCTGCACTCACAAAGCTGATAAAGGCTTATAAAAATTAACTTTGTTACAAATATTTTTTAAAAATGATATTGTCACATGATTATTGGAGCTTGCATTTTGGGTGCCAGACCCCAGCACATAAAATCCCTTGTCTCTTCTCATCTATTAGTGCAACATTAGCAGTTAAAGGGCCTAACGCAGCCCAAACAGTCTGTAGCTGTTGTGCTTCAAACTAGCAGCAGTGCTTCCGTATCTGAGTTTACATGGCTGCTTCCAGCACTGTGCTAATGTGCTCCCATGCCTCCAAGCATTTTACCATTTTCTGCCTATAATACACAGCCCTTTTTAATGTGCTAGTGTAGTGCTGGCTGGACTGTGAGGAAAGGCAGAGAGTGGGAAATGCTTGGAACCTCTGGACAACATTAGCACAGCTGTAAACTCAGACACAGAAGGGCTGCTGCTGGTTGCGAAGAATAACGGGCTTCCCCTGCAGGAAGAGACAACAGCCCTGCAAGCGTTAAAAGATTTCCTGGGTTCGTGGCCAGCTCTCAGCAGGTAAGTGAATATGTTGTGTCTGTTACTATATTTTGTTTAGAAGCCACAATTTATTTGGGTGTTCAGAAGATAGTCGAGCCCTGAACCACGCTAGCGGAAAGTGGCTCCATCTAGCACTGTAGCTGCCACAAACATCCACACCGTGCAAGCGGCGCAGGAATGTAGGTGGCATTCGGAGACAGGTGGAGCATCTTTCACCATTACATGGCAAAGGAGGAGACATAGGCTCACTTAGTGGAGAGCCAGCCCTCTGGGATTCTATTGGGGTTCACACAAGCTCATCATTCCAGCAGATGAGCCTCAGACCCTCGTAAGCAATAAAAGCAGGTTATCAACACACAGATGTGCAAGTATAAAGGCACGTTTTGGAAAAAGAGGTTTGGCTGTTTTGGTTATTTTCTTTTTCCTTGCTGGCAAAATCTCAATCTGGCTAGAGGTAAGACTGTTTAAACTGGTTGGAACTTAACCCTTTAATGACCACAGCACTTTTCCATTTTCTGTCCGTTTGGGACCAGGGCTATTTTTAAATTGCTGCGGTGTTTGTGTTTAGCTGTAACTTTCCTCTTACTCATTTACTGTACCCACACATATTATATACTGTTTTTCTCGCCATTAAATGGACTTTCTAAAGATATCATTATTTTTATCATATCTTATAATTTACTATAATTTTTTTTTATAAAATATGAGGAAAAAATTGAAAAAAACACACACTTTTTCTAACTTTGATGCCCAAAATCTGTTACACATCTACAACCACCAAAAAACACCCATGCTAAATAGTTTCTAAATTTTGTTCTGAGTTTAGAAATACCCAATGATTACATGTTCTTTGCTTCTTTTGCAAGTTATAGGGCAATAATTACAAGTAGCACTTTGCTATTTCCAAACCACTTTTTTTCAAAATTAGTGCTAGTTACATTGGAACACTGATATCTGTCAGGATTCCCTGAATATCCCTTGGCATGTATATATTTTTTTTTAGAAGACATCACTAAGTATTGATCTAGGCCCATTTCGGTATATTTCATGCCACCTTTTTACCGCCAAATGTGACAAAATAAAAAAAAATTGTTCACTTTTTCACAAATTTTAGGTTTCTCACTGAAATTATTTCAGACATATATGGCTTTGGCGTTGCTTTTTGGTAATTAGAAGGCCGCTATATGCCACTGCGCACCACACGTGTATGATGTCCAGCAGTGCAGGGGTTAATTAGGGAGCATGTAGGGATCTTCTAGGGTTAATTTTAGCTTTAGTGTAGTAGACAAACCCAAGTATTGATTTAGGCCCATTTTGGTATATTTCATGCCACCATTTCACCGCCAAATGCGATCAAATTTAAAATTTTTTTTTTTTTTTCACAATTTTATGTTTCTCATTGAAATTATTTACAAACAGCTTGTACAATTATGGCACAAATGGTTGTAAATGCTTCTCTGGGATCCCCTTTGTTCAGAAATAGCAGACATGTATGGCTTTGGCGTTGCTTTTTGGCAATTAGAAGGCCGCTAAATGTCGCTGCGCATCACACATGTATTATGGCTAGCAGTGAAGGGGTTAATTAGGTAGCTTGTAGGGAGCTTGCAAGGTTAATTGTAGCTTTAGTGTAGCGATCAGCCTCCCACCTGACACATCACACCCCCTGATCCCTCACAAACAGCTCTCATACCTCCCCCACCCCACAATTGTCCCCGCCATCTTAAGTAAGCTATATTATTTTTTTTAATTAAGCATATTTGCATATGCTTCTTTGTAGGGCACCCCCTTAGCCCCCAACCTCCCTGAACCCCCCCCCCAAACAGCTCTTTAACTCTCCCCCTCTAACTTATTGGGAGCCATCTTGGGTACTGGCAGCTGTCTGCCAGTATCTAGTTTACAAAAAAAGATTTTATTTTTATTTTTATTTTTTATTTTTTTCTGTAGTGTAGCTCCCCCCCAAAGTGGTTCTCTCTGCATCGGATGGCCAAGGAGGGTTATTGCAGGATGCCTCAATATCGAGGCATCACTGCAATAACCAGAAAGCGGCTGGAAGAGATCAGGATCGCTTCCATCGCTTTCCAAAACCGACGACGTGCAGGGTACGTCCTCGGTTGTTAAGTGTATTTTTTTGGAGGATGTACCCTGCACCTCGTCGGTCGTTAAGGTGTTAAATAAGCAGGACTGTACATCTTGGTTAAAACAAGTTACTAAAGTTGGCATCGTAAATCTGCCTATATCTCATGTAAAGAATTTTCTAATATAAAAGTCACTATAACTTGGTGGGCCTAGCAAGGATAGGTTAAAAAATCTGGTCAGGAAAAAGCCTGGAAGTTCCAGTACTTAAAGGGTCATGATACCCAATTTTTTTCTTTCATGATTTAGAAAGAGCATGTCATTTTAAACACCTTTCTAATTTACTTCTATTATCTAATTTGCTTCATTCTCTTGATACCACTTGCTGAAAAGCATATCTAGATATGCTCAGTAGCTGCTGATTGGTTGCTGCACATAAAGGCCTTGTGTGATTGGCTCACACATGTACATTGCTATTTCTTCAACAAAGGATATCTAAAGAATTGAGCAAATTAGATAATAGAAGTAAATTGGAAAGTTGTTTAAAATTGCATGCCCTATCTGAATCGTGAAAGTTTAATTTTGACTAGACTGTCCCTTTAAAGAGGAGGGAAGAGAAGATTACAAATGTCTGGATGGAAAGGAACATAAAGTCGCACAAAATGTCTCCCAAACTCAAACCTAACTAAAAGAAAAGCAATAAAAACATAATTTATGCTTACCAGATAAATTCCTTTCCTTCTGGATAGGGAGAGTCCACGGCTTCATTCCTTACTGTTGGGAAATACAACACCTGGCCACCAAGAGGAGGCAATGACACCCCAGCCAAAGGCTTAAAGGAACATTCTAGTCAAAATTTAAATACGCATAGATGAATTATATCTTTGAATAGAAACATATTTGCAATATACAGATATTGGCAAAAATGCTTCTAGAAAAAGTTATCACTGTTTTAGTGTTAACATTTTTCACTGCATGTGCAAGTGAAGCATAGCTAGATATTCTCAGTGCACCAGCATTTTCAATACTGTAGCTGTTTAGAGAGCAAGTGGGGCTTGTATCATCTCAGCAATTAACAAATTGAGTAATTATGAGAGGCCTTATTCTTAAAGGTCCAAGAAGAAACCACTGCTCTAGTGGAATGAGCCGTTATCCTCTCAGGAAGACAAAGTCCTGTTGTCTTGTAAGCTAAGCGGATGACACTCCTTAACCAAAAAAATAGGGAAGTCGAAGTAGCCTTCTGCCCCTTACGCTTCCCAGAATAGACAACAAAGAAAGAGGAAGATGGTCTAAACTCCTTAGTAGCCTGAAGATAGAACTTCAAGGTGCGAACCACATCCAAATGTGAAGTAAGCATTCCTTCGATGGAGGATTAGGACACAAGGAAGGAACCACAATCTCCTGATTGATGTTGCGATCTGACACAACCTTAGGAAGAAAACCTAATTTAGTATGTAACACTGCCTTATCTGCATAAAAAATCAGAACAGGGGGCTCACATTGCAAAGCAGAGATCTCAGAGGCAATAGCCAATAAAAAGAGAACCTTCCAAGATAATTTAATGTCAACAGAATGCAAAGGCTCAAGCGGAATCTATTGCAAAACCCGAAGAACAAGATTTAGACTCCAAGGAAAAGCCCCAGATCAAAACACAGGTCTGATCCTTATCACAGCCTTAACAAAGGACTGCACGTCTGGAAGCTCAGCCAGACTCTTGTGCAATAAAACCAACAGGGCCGAAATCTGTACCCTCAGGGAACTAGCAGAAAGGCCCTTCTCCAGCCCATCCTGGAGAAAAGATAAGATCCTGGCAACCTTAACTCTGTGCCAGGAAAAAACATGCTCTTCACACCCGAATAAGTAGGTCCTTCACACCTTGTGGTAGATATGCCGAATAAAAGGTTTACGAGCTTGAATAAGAGTATCAATGACATTCTCAGAGAAAGCTCTCTTGGCTAAGACTAAACGTTCACGCAGTCAGCCTCAGAGAATCTTTTGATGAACAAATGGACCTTGTATCAGCAGGTCTCTGTGACAAGGTAACTTCCACGGAGGAGATGAAAGTGTTCCCTGTGGATTGGAACATGAAGGTAAGCGTCCTTCAGATCTATAGTGGTCATAAACTGGCCTTCCTGAATTAAAGGAAGGATGGACCTTATCGTCTCCATCTTGAAGGAAGGGACCTCGAGAAATTTGTTTAAGCACTTTAGGTCCAGAATTGGGCGGAGAGTTCCCTCCTTCTTTGGGGCTACAAAAAGGCTGGACTAAAACCCCAAAGCTCTATCTTCGATAGGCACCGGGACAACAACTCCTAAGGAGGCTAGATCCCGAACGTACCCTAGAAAGGCATCCCTCTTTTCTGGACTGGTAGACAGATTTGAGAGAAGGAACCCTTGGCGGATGAGATTTGAAGCCTATCTTGTATCCCTGAGATCCCACCTCCAGGACCCACGGATCCTGTACGTCCTTGATCCAAGCGTCTGAAAAAAGAGAGTCTGCCCCCTACACGATCTAATCCCGGATCGGGGCCGCCCCTTCATGCCGATTTGTTTTCAGCAGGCTTCTTATTCTGCTTGGATTTATTCCAGGACGGAGCCGGCTTCCAAGTACTCTTGGGTTGCTTGGGCTTGGAGAAGGATTGTTGTTGTTAGGATATGTCAGAATGAAAGGAACGAAAATTAGAAGATTGTCGTCCCTTAGACTTGTTCTTCTTATCTTGTGGTAGGAAGGTACCCTTGCCTCCGTTAACCATAGAAAATTGAGTCCAGGCCTGAACCAAATAAAATCTTTCCCTTGAAGGGAAGAGAAAGGGGTCCGGACTTAGAAGTCATATCCGCAGACCAAGACTTCAACCAGAGCACCCGGCGGGCTAGGACCACAAAGCCAGAGGCCTTTGCATTTAGGCGAATAATTTGCATGTTCGCATCACAGATAAAAGAATTATCAATTCTAAGAGCTTTAATTTTGTCTTGAATATCCTCGAGGGGAGACTCCAATGAGTTCCGACAAAGAGTCGCACCAGTAGGTCACTGGTTAAAACAAAAATCCTGTATGTTGAAACATCTTTCTCTGAAAGGTTTCCATTTTCTTATCGATCGGCTCTCTGAACGAAGAACTATCCTCAAGAGGTATAGTAGTACGTTTAACAAGCGTAGAGATAGCGCAATCCACCTTTGGAATGGAGCCCCACAAATCCAGTTGAGAGTTACCAGTAACAACTTTTTAAAAGTAGACGAGGGGGAAAAGGAAGAACCAATTCTTTGCCATTCGTTCTTAATAATGTTCGCCATCTTAACCGGCACAGGAAAAGTCAAAGGAACTTTCCTGTCTTCATAAAATCTCTGTCTAATTTAGGTATCATAGGTTCTTTAGGCAGCGCGGCTTCTGGAACCTCTAACGTAGACAGAACCTCCTTTAATAAAAAATGCAAGGGCTCAATTTTAAATCTAAATGACGGTTCCTCCGCAGCAGGAGGCTTAGACGCTAAGGACTCCGACCCAGAAAGTTCACCCTCTGAAGGTTAACTCATAATCGGATAACTGGGACATAATAGCTCAGATAAATATTTAGATGACTCCGGGTCAGGAGAGCTATGTTTAACCTTTCCCTTGCGTTTGTTAGAGCAAGGTAATGCACTGAGGGCCACAGACACCGCCGTTTGTAACTGCTTGGCAAAGTCCGCAGTAAGAAGGCCCCCTCCAGATGGAGGATTAGATTTGTTATGGGGAACTGCATGTGGAGTGGATAATGTAGCAAGGGTAGTAATCTCACGGGATGGGGAGTCCTGAGAGGTAGACGACTCAGAGGGACTAAGAGCCTTAACAGGCTTGTCTCCCTTCTTAGACTTTATAATGGTATTAAGGCATGTGGAACATAATTGAGTGGGCAGGAAAACCACAGCCTCCTCACAATATAAACAGATATGATTTAGTACAGAGGAA